>NW_024061774.1:0-1200000 GCF_006381635.1 Hibiscus syriacus
GAAAATAATTTGGGAGTCGCCATCGGCCTTTTGGGTCAGGTAGGTCGAATACCTAAAAAATATCTTTTAAAAGAGTTTTTAAGAAAACATCAATTAAAAGATAAAATGATCTGCGTTTTAACCAAAAATTCGTTCTTTTTAATAATAAAAAAGGATTCGTGGTCGGTTACGTTTAGGGAAGGATTACCCCTACACGCCCAAAATTGGTACTTTTTAATTATAAATTGTCTCTATTATTAGAAGAAAAAATTTCGAATATATTTAATTCATAATCTTTTTATTTCAAATTTATAATTTTAAGAAAATATATTAATATAAATAAGATATTTATTTATTTAGAAATATCAGAAAAGGGCTTCTAGGTACCTTAAGACAGCTCTTTCCTTTTATATTAATAATAAAAACGTAATAAAACTAAATTATAATTTTTATAATAATTAGTTTTTAAAATACCAAAATATGGACATCCAGTTGTATTAAGACTGCCCTTTTCTTTAATATGGAAAATAAATAAACATTATTAAATAAATAATATATATATTTATAATATAGTAAAACAATAATTAAAGTAATGATTAAAATATATTAAAATAATAAAAATTAGTAAAAAATAACTAAACAATGACTATAAATAAATAAAATAATAATAAATGTAAAATTATTTAAAATAATGAACATAACTTGAATCATCATAAAATAAAATTACTAATAGTGTAATTAATCCTTAATTAATTAATCATTGATTAAAATAAATTTATCAAAGTTTAAAGGCTCTATATCGAATAAATAAAACTTAAGTGCTAAAAATGTAATTTAGCCTTATTTAATTAATCGGATTAAAATAAATTAATAAATTATAAGGTACTAAATCAGTTATTTACCCTAAATATATATATAAACTGATAATGACTAAAATGTAATAAAATAAAATTGAATGGCATAATTAAAAGAATCAAAATTTGCTTCCAGTGACTATTGTAATGTTATAAACTCGGACTGCGGAAAACCCATGATGGAAATTACACAGATACCCTCCCCAGAACGTCGTTTGGGGAGGGTTTTAAATACCCTAAACGCCTGGCCCGAAGGGCCAAGCTTCTCATTTGCCTATTCCATTCTCTCTCAAACGAGAGAACCAGAGTTCTCTCTGGTTTCTCTCTAGTTTCCCTCGCCGGAGGGAAACCGGCAGCCATAGGCCACCGTACTCCGCCGCCGACCACCGCCGCCGGCCACCGTAACGGTGGTCGGAATTCACCAAAAACACCCCCAAAGCGTAGATCTAAACGCCCTAAGACCGATTCCGGTCTTTGTTTTCCCTAAAGACTCCTAATCGGAGTAAATCTACGAAATACCTTCGGTATTTTCTGTTCCCCGGCGATGTATAGTGCTTCCGACGGTGGTCAAGGCTCCAAGGGTAAGTTTCTTTTCTTCTTCTTTCTTTGCTTTCTGTTTTGGTTTTATGTTGGTTGTGGGTTCGTTGGTAGCTTTCTGTCTTCCCTTTTTTTTTTCTTTTTCTTTGCTGGATCTCTCGTTTCTCTCGTGTTCTCCGTTGCTCTCTGACCTTGCTTTTTCCTTTGTTTTGCAGGTTCAGTGGTGGCTTTTATAGCCACCACAGTGTACTCCTCGTACCGGTCCGATCTAGCATCTTTGGTGATCACCAAGCTATGGCGGTGACTCACCATAGAGCACTGATTTGGTGAGCTGGCTTCTGGAAAGCTCGACGAGGTCGGCGTCGTGGAAGCAGCAGCGTCGGCAGCACTGGTTGGACCATCTGTCATCAGAGAGTCGTCGTCGGGTGGCTTCAGGGGTGGCCGCATCTGGAAACGGCTGGCTGCTAGGTTAGAAACCCTAGGGTTTTCCATCTGGAACCCTTTTGGGCCGTTGGATCTTGCCAGATCCAACGGCTGATGATGTTGACGGCGGCTGGGGGCTAGGGTTTGAAAACCCTAGCTGAAACTCCAAATTGATTCAGGGTTTCTATTTGGGTTTGGGATTTGAATGTAATTGGGCTGTGATTTGGGCTTTGTAATATTTAAATAATAAATAATATTACTATTATATAATAATATAATATAATAATAATTTTAATAATAATAATTTAAAATGAAAAAATTGATTTCTACATCAATCATAAAAATTCAACTTTTGTAATGGCAGAATACTCACTGAGATGGAACATAAATATACACCACCTTCCAAATAGTATCCTGCTCGGCCCAATTTTCTGATCTGACAAGGAACCAGCAGGCTCGAACTCCAACTCACCAGCCTTACTACTTTCAGAAACATCATTTTGATGCCCTGAATCTAATGCCGGACAAGGCTGATTATCAGATTCTGTAGTCCAACTACTGCAATCGCTTACTGTTTTACTTCCCTGGTTCCTTCCTCTACAAATTTGAAGACCCGGATGAGATAAATACCTTGTCTTATCATCTAGAAGAAATGAAATAAACCTAAGCAATACTTTACCTGCTCAGTGATTGTTTATTGTGGTTTGAAAACGTTCCCTTTATAGGTAACACTCATTACCACTGATGTACTGAGTCTGTCGAACACGTCGATGACTATCATCCATTATAGAGGGGCTCCTCTTATCAGCTACTCCATTCTGTACACATGACAGTCCACTTATTCCACTGGTACAGACTTCTGCAGGAGGATGAATTTCTGATGTATTTGTATCCCAATTAACAGGACTAGCATCTCTGTCTTCTGAGTCTGGCTGAAGAACGTCCGTGGCAGCATCAACTGAATCAGAAACATCACACAGAACATCAACCATTACAGGCACTAGCGTCAGCTCCACCATCACGGAGGCTTCATTTTCATCATTGTGGTGGTCCTCTTGGTGTTTCTCCCGTGCTGCCACAATAGCCTTCTCCTCCCTCCCCTTATATTTGCTTTTCCGATTATTCGGTTTTTGCCTAGACTGCAGTATGTAAGCATTGGAAATGCATCGTATTCAGAAAAGAACTTTACAAAATTAATCTCCACGATCTTATCTTTTTTCAAAATGGAATATATATATACATAAATGAACATCACACACACACACTTCAAATTGCTTCCAAAGTAAATTAGAGAATGTTTCAGATAATAACCAAATAAAATAATTTGAATATGCAAAACATTATTTTATTAGATTAGGTTCGCTCAGGTGGTCCATGGAGAGTATATTCAGGATATTTGCCAAGATTCTATCATGCCATAAACGAGGATTATACCTGTTTTTTCTTTGATTTTTTCTCCTTTTCAGATTGTGCTCGTTTAGCCTTCTGCTCGCTTTCAGCCATCCAGGCAGCTTCTTCTTCACGAATGAGTTCTTCTTGCATTTTCAAAGCAACAGCTTCCTGATAGGCAACTTCAATCTTGTTGCTGTATGTAATCACAAAAAAATTAGGGCATCTATGGTTACCAATAAGCATCACTATCATTCAGTAATATCCTACAGAGATGGCTGAAAAGAAGTTCGAAACACTGAAAAATAAGAATCAAAGCTTTCCATTAAGCTGACAGAAAAAGTCATATAAAGGAGTACAAAATCAAGTGTAACTGCGCATTACCACCAAAATTTGTGCACATAAACGTCCATCAGAAACAAGACAATGCCCTATTTCTAGAACAAATATATTTAGCTGGTAGGAACACACTTTTGTTCTATACTATCTCGGATAGAGTTCTCATGTCAACTGGACACATCATGCAGATATACAGATGCATTATGTAAGAGAATGCGAATGCAAATCCCAAAGTCCCAATGAAGAAATTTCAGCCTTCATTTAGTACACAATTCTAAAATTTGCAATTTTCAAAGAAAACGTCTAGAAAAAGAGGTCCATTTTAATCACAAAATATCAGAGCATATTAATAATTTTTAATATTTATTATTAGAGACTTGTTTTAATAATTTTTTTTCTCAATTAGTAAAGGTATAATTTTTTGCCAATATTTTTTTTAACATTTGTTAGTAAAGGCTCAATTTTTCAATACTTATTATCAAGAGTCTAATTTTTTTAATATTATATTAGGGGCACACTTTTAAAATTCAATTTTTTCTAGTATTTATTTGTTGTTATGAATCTAATTTTTTCATTATTTTTTATTGGAAGTTCAATTTTTTAATATTTGTTATTATGATCATACTCTTAAAATTTATTTTTTGATATTTGTTATTAGGGACTCATTTTTCCTATATTAATATTATGAAGGTACCCTTACAAATATTTTTGACACGTATTATTATGAACAATTATTTAATAATGGTATGTAATCACAACAATGAATGTTATGCAGTTGTAACGACCATTGTCAAAAACTGCGATATCAACAATTGTTATGTCCACAATAGTATATGTTATTAAAAATACATAACCACAATATCATTTGTTATGTCACAATAATGATAAAACAAAATGCGATTGAAGACACAAATACAAATTATAATTTAAATATTGATTAAGATCTAATTTTAGTTTCCCAGGGCGACAAAATTCTCATAAGCGGGTTTGATGAATCAAAATAATTTTGGGTAATAAATAAACGAATGTTAGCATTAAGAAAAGGGCAAATAGGTTTGTTTGATTCTAAATTTTCATTTCATTTTTAAAAAAATTCTTCTTTTTATTTATTTTTGAAGATTAAAAAATGTTTTATAATTAGAAATAAAAATATAAATACATAAAGAAATTTTTCTGTTAACAAAATATGAGATATAACTTTGTATTTTATTTATTATTATTGAATTTGAAGTAAAATTATAAGTTTGATATTTAAGAGTTGCTTAAAAAAGAATATTTTACATTTATTTTGAATCACCGTAAAATTATTAAGTTAACATTTCATTGTTTATATTTTTCAATTTATAAATAATTTTTAAATAATAAAAATTGTTATTTAAATTGTTATTATTTTTATTTAAAAACATTTTCAAAATTTTAATTAAATAAATTTGCTTCAGTATTTTTATTTTTTTAAAAATAATTTGTTTCTTAGAATCAAACGGAACTTAATATTTAAGAGTTTCGTTTTAAAAGTTGAATTTCAATTCTGGATTTTGCACTAATACTATTCAATAAAAAAGAAAGAAAGAAAGGAGTGGGATTTATTTATATTAGGGTCGGCAGACGTTTGCCTTAAATTGCGATTCTCATTTTAAATTGGTCCGCAAACATTTGAATATTTCAAATTATCCCCAAACTATGATACTCATTCTATATTCATCCTCAAACATTTAAACATTCCAATAACATCTCTCAAGATTGTTCAAAAGTTTGGGAACGGAATTGGAATATTCAAACTTTTAGGGAGTAATTTAGATTGAGCTTCACAGTTTAGGAATAAATGTGGAATATTCAAAAGTTTGGGGACCAATTCATAATTAGAGTCACAATTTAAGGATGAAGTAAGAATGTCCAAAAGTTTAGGGACTAATTTAGAATAAGAGTTATTGTTTGGTGATGTAGAATACAACTAACTCTTAATTGTAATTACAATTCCTAAACTAAAACCAGTTGTTTTAAGGGAAAGGGTAAAAAATTAAAGTGTCTCAAATTAGCATACACCAAAAGACATAAGTGATATCGTCAGAATGCAAATAAAATTAATTAAATGAGTTAACGTCAATTTATTCTTTTTTCCCCTCTCGTCTAGTTGGAGATAGCTTTGCATATATGAATCACATCAAAGCGTGTGGATATAAGAAGACATGGCCCTCGATGTGAACCCTTCCTCCTTCCATCTGATGAAGCACGCCGTTACGTCATGCATGACATGAATCCTTCCAATGAAGGGTTTATGATATTTTCCCAATATTTTCATAATTTAGGATGAGTTCCTTTTTTATGCATGGCGAAATCAGACATAGCCAAGGCAGCCAGCAGTATCCTTTCCTGTTTTAATGGTCGAAATGTGTTTTAGCTCCTCCAAAAATATAAGAATTCAATTCAATCCCTATGAATCTTAGTTATGTGAATTTTCATTTTTGACTTCTCTTATAAATTTTAATAATTTAATTTCAGTCATTTTAACATAATTTTTTCTTGCTTTGGCCTCTTAAAGACTTTAAATTTTATCTTGTCCCCGAGATAAAATTTCTTGCTTCGTCACTACGGTCAACGTGTACGAATTATTTTAACAATGAATCACACCCTAGCGCTCATTAAAAGCTCCTTAAAATACAATGCCTGAAAAAATAATTTAAGATGAATTCTTATTTGGTGCACGGCCAATGTAGAGGCACAGTCACTATAAGTGTATTTAAGATAATTCTTACGAGTAGATATGTACTGATATATCTTCATATTTTCAATGACTTAAGTATTGCATGCGAATCACCGAACTTTAAATTCTCAAATAACGTAGGTATTTTCTTTATTTTTTTATTGATAATTGTTTTATTCCCAAAAATTTTTAAATTCGTCTCCTAAAGTTTACTAACTTTATTTCAAATAAAATCTTATGTCGGTCCTATTAGATAGTACATGAATACTTCATAGAGATAAATTTGAAATATGGAAAATATGCCCCTTTACTCAATAATTCATAGAAGGGAATCTAAATAGGGTAAAAGGAGGAGGCCATGGAACCCCACTTTCCTTGGTTTAAGAACTCTGATAATTTTAGCTCGCCCTTCAACCCTACGTGAAAATAATATCAAACTATACGCGGTTTCATGATAGCATTTGTTTCTCATCATTTGTATTCACGTGTTGTTGACTTTAGTTTTTCTCTTCAACTATAAATGTTTTATGCAAGAAGTATATTTTTACAATGTGAAGCTCAAAGGTTTATTTAGGTTTCCCATCATCCTTCACGATAGTATCATATTACAAATAGAAATATTGTACCAAAAATATAATATAAATATCCTTCAAAGTCTCTTTGTAAGAGTATGTGTGAATGAGAGATATATTATAAGGTAAAACTACAAGTTTAGCACCTAAACTATTATTTTTGTTACATTTTGGTATCTAAACTTATATGTATAGTATGTATGTATGTATGTATGTATGTATGTATGTAGGTATGTATGTATGTATGTATGTATGTATGTATGTATGTATGTATGTATGTATGTATGTATGTATGTATGTATGTATGTATGTATGTGTATGTATGTATGTATGTATGTATGTATGTATGTAGTATGTATGTATGTATGTATGTATGTATGTATGTAGGTATGTAATGTATGTATTATGTATGTATGTATGTATGTATGATGTATGTATGTATGTATGTATGTATGTATGTATGTATGTATGTATATGTATGTATGATGTATGTATGTATGTATGTATGTATGTATGTATGTATGTATGTATGTATGTATGTATGTATGTATGTATGTAGTATGTATGTATGTAGTATGTATGTATGTATGTATGTATGTATGTATGTATGTATGTAGTATGTATGTATGTATGTATGTATGTATGTATGTATGTATGTGTATGTATGTATGTATGTATGTATGTATGATGTATGTATGTATGTATGTATGTATGTATGTATGTTGTATGTATGTAGGTATGTATGTATGTATGTATGTATGTATGTATGTATGTATGTATGTATGTATGTATGTATGTATGTATGTATGTAGGTATGTATGATGTATGTATGTATGTATGTATGTATGTATGTATGTATGTATGTATGATGTATGTATGTATGTATGTATGTATGTATGTATGTATGTATGTATGTATGTATGTATGTATGTAGTATGTATGTATGTATGTATGTATGTATGTATGTATGTATGTATGTATGTATGTATGTATGTATGTATGTATTTTTTTTACACTTGCCCATTACCTTCCTCCATTACTTAACGTTAGGTATGATTTTGAAAAGAAAATAAATTGGGTATCAAAATGGAATAAAAGTGATAGTAAGAATACTAAATGTGCAGTTTATCCTATTTTATATTACGAAGTAAAATAAGAGAAAATGGATCCATCATAAAGCCGACTCAAGGGAAAAATCCTAATTCATAGAAGGGAATCTAAATAGGGTAAAAGGAGGAGGCCATGGAACCCCACTTTCCTTTGGTTTAAGAACTCTGATAATTTTAGCTCGCCCTTCAAACCCTACGTGAAAATAATATCAAACTATACGCGGTTTCATGATAGCATTTGTTTTCTCATTTGTATTCACGTGTTGTTGACTTTAGTTTTCTCTTCAACTATAAATGTTTTATGCAAGAAGTATATTTTTACAATGTGAAGCTCAAAGGTTTATTTAGGTTTCCCATCATCCTTCACGATAGTATCATATACAAATAGAAATATTGTACCAAAAATTATAATATAAAATATCCTTCAAAGTCTCTTTGTAAGAGTATGTGTGAATGAGAGATTATATTATAAGGTAAACTACAAGTTTAGCACCTAAACTATTATTTTTGTTACATTTTGGTATCTATGTATGTATGTATGTATGTATGCATGTATGCATGTATGCATGTATGCATGTATGCATGTATGCATGTATGCATGTATGCATGTATGCATGTATGCATGTATGATGTATGCATGTATGCATGTATGCATGTATGCATGTTATGCATGTATGCATGTTATGCATGTATGCATGTATGCATGTATGCATGTATGCATGTATGCATGTATGCATGTATGCATGTATGCATGTATGCATGTATGCATGTAGCATGTATGCAGTATGCATGTATGCAGTATGCATGTATGCATGTATGCATGTATGCTGTATGCATGTATGCATGTATGCATGTATGCATGTATGCATGTATGCATGTATGCATGTATGCATGTATGCAGTATGCATGTATGCATGTATGCATGTATGCATGTATGCATGTATGCATGTATGCAGTATGCATGTATGCATGTATGCATGTATGCATGTATGCATGTATGCATGTATGCATGTATGCATGTATGCATGTATGCATGTGCATGTATGCATATGCATGTATGCATGTATGCCTGTATGCATGTATGCATGTATGCATGTATGCATGTATGCATGATGCATGTGTATGCATGTATGCATGTATGCATGTATGCATGTATGCATGTATGCTGTATGCATGTATGCATGTATGCATGTGTAGCATACATGCATACATGCATGCATATGTATGCATGTATGTGTATGCATGTATGCATGTATGCATGTATGCATGTATGTATGTATGTATGTATGCATGTATGCATGTATGCATGTATGCATGTATGTATGTATGTATGTATGTATGTATGTATGTATGTATGTATGTATGTATGTATGTATGTATGTATGTATGTATGTATGTATGTATGTATGTAGTATGCATGTGCATGTATGTAGTATGTATGTATGTATGTATGTGTTATTTTTTTACACTTGCCCATTACCTTCCTCCATTAACTTAACGTTAGGTATGATTTTGAAAAGAAAATAAATTGGGTATCAAAATGGAATAAAAGTGAT
The DNA here is from genome assembly GCF_006381635.1 of Hibiscus syriacus. Classification (NCBI taxonomy): domain Eukaryota; kingdom Viridiplantae; phylum Streptophyta; class Magnoliopsida; order Malvales; family Malvaceae; genus Hibiscus; species Hibiscus syriacus. The sequence continues at coordinate 9,460 of NW_024061774.1, forward strand.
AGTAAGAATACTAAATGTGCAGTTTATCCTATTTTATATTACGAAGTAAAATAAGAGAAAATGGATCCATCATAAAGACTCAAGGGAAAATCCTAACACAAACGCCAAAACCTAGTCTTCACTTGTCAACAAATACAAAGCAAATGCAATGACAAAGCCTATGTCTTCCAATTGTCTCTCGTTTCCTTCTTCTTTCTCTCTAACCCTTGACCACTTTCTTTTTTTCTTTGAGGATGGAATCAGCCATGAAGCAACCGAGCTCCGATTCTTTGAGCGAAGAAAACGATCCGGTCGATCGAGTCAAGTGCGACGCCGTGACCCCCAAACGCTCCTACGAGTGCATCTTTATGTATGTATGTATGTATGTATGTATGTATGTATGCATGTATGTATGTATGTATGTATGTATGTATGTATGTATGTGTTATTTTTTTTACACTTGCCCATTACCTTCCTCCATTAACTTAACGTTAGGTATGATTTTGAAAAGAAAATAAATTGGGTATCAAATGGATAAAAGTGATAGTAAGAATACTAAATGTGCAGTTTATCCTATTTATATTACGAAGTAAAATAAGAGAAAATGGATCCATCATAAAGCCGACTCAAGGGAAAAATCCTAACACAAACGCCAAAACCTAGTCTTCACTTGTCAACAAATACAAAGCAAATGCAATGACAAAGCCTATGTCTTCCAATTGTCTCCTCGTTTCCTTCTTCTTCTCTCTCTAACCCTTGACCACTTTCTTTTTTTCTTTGAGGATGGAATCAGCCATGAAGCAACCGAGCTCCGATTCTTTGAGCGAAGAAAACGATCCGGTCGATCGAGTCAAGTGCGACGCCGTGACCCCCAAACGCTCCTACGAGTGCATCTTCTGCAAACGAGGTTTCACCAACGCTCAAGCCTTGGGAGGCCACATGAACATACATCGGAAAGATCGAGCCAAGGCTAAGCAACCGACGAGCTCGTCGGTTCCGAGTCGACAACCGAATGAGGAGTACATGGACCCTAGATACGTTCCAGCAATCCCAACTCTTGACCCATCAAAGTGTTATCCGATTTTGGAGGCTGAAGCTCAAGGGAATGATCACATGTATTTTCAAGAACCATCAAAGTACTCTTCATATGGTCATTATGAAGAGCTTTTGGGTGCAAATTTGAGCTTACAAGTTGGCCCTACAAATGTAGATAACACTGAAATGACGATAAAGGGAATCATGAAAGAAGATGAAGTCGATTTGGAGCTTCGACTGGGTCACCATCCATAACGTTATAACTAAGGAATTATGCTGTACAGTGAAGAAATTGTTTTGACAGGTACAGTTTCACTGGATTTAACAAGCTTTTGATGTTTATAGAGATTGAAGAATGGCCCCTTAATGATTTGGTAAAGGAATTATGCTGTTTAAGTTTGTTTATGTAGAAACCAATCATTATTAGTTTTAATTTTGCACAGATGATTCCATTTTATACTTCTTATTATCAACTCATAGTTCTGGTTTCTTCTTTTTGGTATATAAGATGTGCATTGATGTTTTCTCTTCAAATTATATGAAACTTTTGTAAATTCTTTATTTTTGGTCTTCAATTCGTTGTGCCTAGCGATCCTAGGGTTTTTACATGCATGTGAAGTTTATTTATAGAATGTTAGATAAGTTTTGTCAAAGCTAGTGAACTAACTCATCCTTAATTTTTTTCTCAGCAATGTTTGAATTTTATTTAAGAAAAATGGTCATACAAGACATCCTTAAATCACAACTACAAATCCTTGCTTTGTGATCATAACAGTTTTTAACCTTGTAACATTAATTTGTGATAAATGCAACATACGTATAGAAACAATATATTATACAACTTAGAATCTTAAAAATTGGTTAACTTCAAAACAACAAGTACCCAATAAGGGTTTTAACCTAAAAACTGGAGACAAATTAATTTACTCAATATTTAAAGTAATAAGAACTTAAAAAGTCATTCGATAAAAATATTTGAGGGGCAAGAGTCCCTACCAAGCATTACATGGTTTCATCTCTAATACTTAGGGATGGACCGAGGTGAAGGCAGATGAGTGCATCGCCTCTTAAAATTTTAATTATCTATATGTTTTAGATATTTTATTTTTAATTTATATTGAAAATCTACTTTCGTCATTTTTAAAACTTTATAAATTCATCTTTTAAAATTTTGTAAGTTTATCACTAACATAAAATCTTGGATATGTTGCCGTTGATATTGTCCCAACTTAAAGTTGTTTCAATGGTAGACCAACTTGATGTAATTTGAAATAGGGTTCCTAGAGTTAACTCCACGATATCTTTGGAAATGTATAGAGTGAGACACATGTGAACCATTTTCAACTATAAAAATGGTATAATTTCAATTTTATAGCTTTATACTAATGTTCCTTAGTACCATCTTGGCACACTTCGGGCGGTGAGCACTTAGTTTTTAGTAAAATATACATATAATTTCCACATAAAAATTTCGATTAATTTATTAAAATAATAATCTAGTTAGATATTCTAAGAATTTTAACCAATAAAAAGTATAATAATCCTTAAAAATATATATATTTTCCAGTTTTAAAATTCCATTATCTTATTTTCATTGTTCCGGGTAGGATGAGTTTGGACTTCGAAATCTCCCCACCACTCCCACTTATGAGGATTATCAACTTTATGTTGTGACAACAGAAAATTATAAAAATAAACAATATCAAATATTTTGTAACGCCTCAAATCTTGAGTTATGAGTTTTGAGTTAATCCGAGAGGGCCTTGAATTAATCTCTTAGTTTGTAGGAAATTTTGACCCTAGTTTGAGTGGAATTGAATTTGAATTGAGCCCAATTGGCTTTAAAAATGGCATATTTGAATTTTGACCAAAGCTTGAAGGAGCAAATAAGTAATTATATCAATTTTAATTTCAAAGGCTGAATACCCATTAAGGATGGCGATCTCACGTCTGCACCCCTCGCTCATATCTCTTTTTTCTTCATCCTTATCTTCTTCTTCCATTCAAACTCTCATTTGTCTTTTATTGTAACTTAAGAAAAGTATCACTTTGTGACCTATCAAGCTTGATCTGAGATTCTAAAGGTAAGAATCTTAACCTCCATTTTCAGAGTTTCAATTCAAGCCTTCAATCTCTCTGTTCCATCATGGTTTCCAAAATATGGTCTTTAATGAGGGTTTAGAAACCTAAGTATAACTAGTATGTTTTTAGGAGATTTAAGCCTTTATAAACGTTCTAAATCATTTTCTAATCTTCCAATCCAGTTAGTAACTCATGTTTTTAATTATTGCTTAATGAGAGAAGTTAGAGAAAGTTCCAAGGTCAAGGGAAAGGTGAAGCTAGCATTTGGTCAAGTTTTGAGTGCTCTCAGCAGCTTAGGACTCAAGGTAACTCATTTCTAACTCAACTCTACCACATGTAGATCGCTATGTGTATTTTGGTAGGTTGCATGAGTTATAAAGCGTGTTCATGGTAGATCTCAACATTTGATTTTTTTTTCCAGCTTGTTTATAGACCTATTATGACCATGTTTAACACACATAAAACTTTATTAAGGTTTGGGAATCTTAGTAAGTTTTTTGGGTGTAATAATGAGTCATTTTCGTGTTTAAATAGGGTATTTATGGGTTTGAGTATCAATACTGAAATAACAATACCGATATTATCCGTAAAATGGTTCAAACAAGGGTTTTTAGGATACAAGTATTGATACTTCTTCATTGGGTATCGATATTATCAGGAGGAGTATCAATATCGGGTTCACTTAGCAAATTTCAGTAGCCAATTTTGGTATCGGTACTCATGGGAGTATCGATACTGGGGGTAGGTTATTGATACTCTCAGTAGGGATATAAATACTAAGGCTTTTCAAAACATCGAAGTCAAATTTGATATAGATACCCTAGTACAAAAGTATCGATACTATCGTCCCTTCTCAGTGTGTAATAGTTATTACAATATCGATACCAAAAGGTAGGTATCGATACTCAGGGGCCAATACCAATAATGCAGGGCTCAATATCGGTACCAATGTATAGGTTTGGATAAATAATCCAAATGATTAAGGGGTTAGACTTGAGGGGCTCAATAACACCAGAATGCCTTGTAATAAAACTACAAGTAAGAACAATAATAAGCACAATACAACTAGAAACAATAGCAAGCACAATACAGCTAGAAACAATAACATTTAGGATTACATAAAATTAGTCTTGTTTGATGCTCGAGAAAACAACCATGACGCTAAAGTTACTTTAGTAGAATACGATCGTCTTGTGTGGATATATCCTAGTTAGTGCCAAGTCATTTTAGTTGACGATCGTGCACAGATGCCCCAAAACTCAACGGAGTAAATTGGTCGGGTGTACATTTTCGATGCAGTTTCAAATCTCACCCCAGATACCTGAGGGTATTTTAGGAAAGCTGGAGGGGTATGTGCTCCGAGATGCAGAACCCTCCGCCATACCATGATGCCTATTTCAGCATTTCCTGACAACACTCTTATGTCTTCATACCTATGTCACAAGCATGCTCATGTAGTGAATGCATGTAGTACAATACAATTATTAGTGTGGCACTAAGCTCGTAACCACAACGTTCGGAATGTGTTTCCGTGAGCAGGTTCTTAGGAGACCGCCCGTGGAGTGTTATCATCACCATATATTCCAGTTTAGCTGAGGTTTCAGAGTACATCTTGATTATATTAGAAGACATGTACTATTTATAGACCCTTTTGTATTCGGTCGTAACTCCATTTTGATTAAACTCAGTATTTGTATTTTTTAGATGTATTGGAGCTCCCTAGTATTTTGTAAACTCATATTATTATGTTTTATTTTATTTCACTATGGATGGTTTCATATGATGATTTACAATCGATTTTAAAAGAAAATTTTTGGGTTAGCCACTTCGATGATCCCATGTGATACTTTAATCATTCGATCGGATCAGACTGAATTAGGGTGTTACATATTTACTACTAAAATTATATTCCATTTTTTTATTAATCATAAATCTTAAAATAAAATTTTGATTCCACCTTTTATATTTAAAAAATATATTCAATTATTAGATAAATATATCTATTTATATATTAAATAAATATTAGTGGCATCGTTAATCAATAATTCTAATTCAATTATTAGATATATATATATATATACATATAGACACACACAATTAAATCTTTTATTTTAAGTTTCAATTATTAGATAAATATAACTATTTATTTATTAAATAAGTAAATGTCAGTTACATCGTTAATAAATAATAATAATATTAGAGGTAGATAAAATACTAAATTAAGTTAGAATTTAATATATATTTACACAAAATTAATTTTATTTATTTTAAGTTGCATATTAAGAGTATGTTTGGACATCACACTGTCATCGTATGCAAAATTAATAAAATTACCATCTTATTATTTATATTCTCACGTAATTATTAAATATTCTAATTACGTAGATATATTTGACAATTACATCTTAATTCATCTTATCATGCTTGGTTGTATAAATTGTAATTACAGATTGTATAAGTTTATACTACAAATAATAATAATAATAATAATATAATATTAAATCCTAAAAGCATTTTATAAATATTATTATAAAATCTTAGCGCTTAATCCCAAGAGCCCACGTCTATGACAAAATTTAACATTCAATATTTTCATCGTTCTTATTTTAGTCACTTAAATTTAAAATTTTCAATTAAATAATTGAACTTTATATATTAAATTTTTTTAATCACTCTTCGATTAATTTACTAAGATTAGTTTATCATTAAAAAAGAGAAACATTTCTTTATCGGTGATGCGACGATGAGAAAGAAAATAAGTTTAAAAGAAAATCATTTGAGAATAAACTAAATCCAGATACCCTTCAAAAGGGCTAAACTCTCGACATAACGTTCTCGAACAAATTATTTCACGAGATAATGCTCTCTCAAGATTAATTGCTCAAATAGGGTGAAATCTACAGTGTTGGTCGTAGGTCGCCATGCCATCCGGGTGACCTACTAGGTCGCCATGTCTTCCAGGTAAGCTATGAGAGAGATTGCGTATGTCATGCACGTTCCAACACGCTGGGCATCCAAGGCCATCCGACCGAGGGCATCCGACCGAGGCTATCCGAGCAGGAAAAATCACGCGAGGAGCATGAGGGAGTGCATCGCGACCTACAAGGTCGCCCGGAGTGCATGGCGACCTACAAGGTCGCCCGGAGGGCATGACGACCTATGCTTGGGGGACGTGCATGGCTGGCCACGTAGTAGGTCACTCGGAAGGCATGGCGACCTACGGCAAGATTTCACCATATTTGAGCAATTAATCTTGAGAGAGCATTATCTCGTGAAATAATTTGTTCGAGAACGTTATGTCGAGAGTTTAGCCCTTCAAAAGAACAACATGGAATAATAGAAAGAAAAAAGCTGAAATGAAGGGCTCTCAGAAATTCGGAGTTTCAACAAGGTCCAACTTTGTTAATCAGTCAACGATTTGAAATCAAGGGTAATAAAACTTTTAACCATGTTATAACATTGGTACAAAGTTAACGACGGAGTGATAAAAAAATTAATGTATAAAGTTTAATCGTTAAATTAAAAAAATTTAAATTTTAGTGACTAAAATAGGAGTGAGAATAAAATTAAGTGATGAATTGTGTAATTTATTCTTTAGTTTATTAATAGTTTATAGGATAAACTACGTATTGAGTATCTAAAGTTTCACTTTTGGTATATTTTAATACCTAAACTTTTAATTTTTACAAAATCATATCTAACGTTTAGTTTTGTTTCATTTTAATACTCCACCGTTAAAACCTTAACTTCAGAGCTGATTAGAAAGAAAATAACTTTAGACTCCCAAAGGGAGTGCTCACCGGGAGTTGACCCTAGGTCTCATAGTGGGTAGGGGAAGGACTCATTCAACTCAGATTAGTTGGTTTTAAACGACAAAGTATGTATTTAACTTATACCAAACTATCACTATAAAATGAAATAAATTTTATAGATCTATGATTCCAACTTAAAACATCTCAAAAAATATTCAAGCATTTAATTATTAAATAGGATTAAGAATTGATTTAATACATACCAAAATTATCATTTAAATTATAAAAATTAAATTAAAAATTAAATAATTCCTCAATTAAAATATTATTTAGAAATAAGAAAATAATTAAAATAATTATTTTTATTTATTTAATTAAATATTTAATGAAAATTATTAAATTAAAATTTATACTCTATCCTTAAAATTATTAAAGTAATTTAAAATATAAATTATTTATTTATTTTCATAAATAATTATAAAATAGAAGTTTATAATTTTAAAAATAATTTAATTTAATTTTTAAATAATTAAATACATATATTTTAAACTACTTATGATACAATACATGTAATTTTTAAAATAAAATAATATTGATTTTATAAAATATATAAATAATTATTTAATTATTTTTTATTTTAAATTAAAATGAGAATTTATTTAATTTTAATTTAATATTTTTATATGTTAAATAGTAATTTTGGTATGTATTAACTTAATTCTTAATCTTATTTAGTGATTAAATGCTTGAATATTTTTGAAATATTCTAGGTTGGAATCATATATCTAACAAATTTCTTTCATTTTATTGTGATAGTTTGATATAAGTTAAATATATACTTTGGCATCTGAAACCAATTACCTTTGGTAGCTCAGTTAGTTGAACACTTCCTCTTCCTCCTAGGAGACCCAGGTTTGATCTTGGTGAGCACACCTTTTGGGAGTTTAAAATTTGTTTTGTTTATTAGTTGAATAAAATTAATTAAATAATAATTTAAAATTAAAAAAATAATTAAAAATGAATGGCGAGTACTAAAATGAAATAAAAACTAAATATTAGGTATGATTTTAAAAAAAATTAAAAGTTCATTACTAAAACTTATCAAAAGTCAAACTTTAGGTACCAATTGCGTAGTTTATCCTAATTTATATGAATAATTGACCGATCAAGTCCCCGACTACCTCGAAAGCCAAAAAGAAAAAAGAAACAAAATTTCTGTATCTTACACTTCTTTGAGAGAAGAAAACCCAGAAATTTGTTTTTTTTTCTTCTTGCTTAATTTGAAAAGGAGGGGAAACCCAATGGGTTTTGCTTCATTCTCCGGACGAGTTTTCTTCGCTTCTATTTTCATTCTCTCCGATTGGCAAATGTAATCACTCTTTCTCTCTCTCTCTTTTTTATCTATTTAATCTATTTGTTGGGTTGTTTAAGAAATATGCTTAATGTTTTTTTAGATCTGTTCCTTTCTTCACTTTTTGTTTGTGCTAAATTTAGTAGTTTTTGGGTGGTCTTGCATTTATTATCCTTAATCTGTATCTCTGGTTAATGATACTTTTGTTGAGGATCTGGGCCAATTTACAATATTGTTAATTTGTGAGTTGCGGGTGAGTTAATTTTTTTTAGAATAAATGGAAACTGACGTGTTTATAAATTATATTTCGTATTTTAAATGTTATTAGTTGTTATGATACATAATTGTTATGAAAAACCTTTTCTACCTCCATTTTTTTGTTTAATAGGACTAGCATTTCCAAGTCCAGAACTGAATATTTTAGAATAGTTTTCTGTAGGCAATGCCATTTTTTTTTCGAGAAGATGAAAACGAGTCTCATGAAATGTTAATAGATGTGATGGTATTGATTCTTGTCATTGTTGAATCAAGCGGATGATTCAATGCTCTGAATTCCTCTATGCTTTGCCGATTAGGGGCCGAAATCTTGTAATTTTGCCTAAGTAATTTCGGTAATCAACATAACCATTCTGGTTTCTTGATAACTCCGTAAAAGGTCATATTTTTGTACCTTTTTACTTAAGTTATTAAATGTTTAAAGACCCATTTAGAACCATATAGATGCATTTAGAAGCATTTAGTTGCATTGTCTGATGATGTGCAGGTATTGAAAGCTGAAAGCAAGGAAAAGAGGAAAGAAAATGCCGTGGCATAAGGAGATTGCTGAGCTAAATGAAAATGCCGAGTTCGACTAGCATTTTGAGAACGCAAAAGGTGAAAGAAGATATTTTTTAGCCAGTTGTCTCCAACTCTCCGTGCCCTCTGCCCGAGAAATCCACCTCGAAGATACGCCTGGAGGGATCGGCGCTGCAACCGTCGATCCTGCTGATGATGCCGTCTGACCCTACAGATCTTATCTGTCCTTGGATGCCTGCAATGGGATTATGTCGGGTCTCAACCAGCAACCCAGGCTGGATCACTGCTATGCTTTGCCCGACTCCCTAATAAATCAACCATGGTTTTGTGGTTTTCTAGGATGGTTAACACTAAGTCTTAGGGTTAATTTTTCCCCTATAAATAGAGGAGGAAGCCACAATGAAGAGGACTTTAGTTCCCCAATGTTTTGAGCTTAAAAAGTTAGAGAGAGAATGTCTCATCTTTCTCCGTCAATCCCACTTGCCGTGACATTTCTCTTTGACAAGCCGAAGGGAATTGCGTTCTAAGCATCCGAGAGGAGATAGTTCGCTAGGAGCAGATCTTGGTGGCCGAGGGAAGCATTGGGCAGTGCACGTCGAAGGTTTTCTCTCCTCCCCTTAGTCCTTTGCTTTTATATTTTGTTGTTGGGTTGTAAGGAACGAATGAATCTTGCTTTGTGTTTTGTTGATTTCGAACCCCACCATGAACTAATCCTATTTGGTGGGAGTTCACTTGGATGTTTAAGTTTTTATTTTAATGAATGGTTGTTGTTTTATGCTTTATTCTGTTTTGTTTGTGAGACTTAATGCTTTAAGGTTGTAGGAGCTACGAGAGTAGCCTTTCCTTAGAAGGTGCTTAGGGTTCGAGAGAATGCATTGGCAAAATATCTTTAGTCTTTGAGAGAAGCTAGGGAGGAACTACACAAACAAGAGGTTCTACATAGTAACTAGGCCTAATCCACCTTAGAGATAAGGATAGGATTTCATTCGACTAAAAGGAGTTGTGTATAAACGATAGGTTAGAAGTTAATGCTGCCGCAAAAAGGTATTGCCGAGACATATCCTATTAACTGAACCAATAGGGTCACTGCAAGGGCTTACGTCAATCGGTTTTGTCAGGACAACTTTAATCTGTTGAGTCCCTTACTAGAGATAGCATAGGGCATTTCAGTAGACTCTGTCGGGCAGGGTAAGCTTAGAAGAAAAACCATTCAGAGACATAGACTTAGATTTTCCTTGTAACTCCTTCCACTCATTTCCATTGCTGCTTGTCATTTGAGAAAGCTAAGTCCTATATTTATTAAATAATATATTTACATTTTATTTTGTCTTGACATTTTCATCTGCTTGCACGTATTACAATTTAATTTGCCACAATATTTTCAATTACCATCACCCTACCATCATTCCATTTCCCCATCAGCTATTCCATTTTGTCACAGCATTCTCATTTGTACATACCATCACTAACTTTACTTAGGTGACAAAGTAAAGTGTCTTGACAAACCTATTTGATTTCCCTAATTCCCTGTGGAGACGATACTCGACTTATCACTTTATTACTTATTCGATTGTGTATACTTGCACACATATCCGCACCCATCTATAGTACTCACAAATAGCGGACATTTCTCCTATGTAATTTCGGTGATTGACCCTGTACTGAGTCTTATATGTTGGTGCCACATAGTTACCGACTATTATCTAATTCGTGATTGTAGCCAGACTGTGTAAAGAGTTCATCAGCACTGGTGTCTGTACACTGAAACTATCTTATAGATATAATGTTATTGACCGTTCAACATGTTGGTAGGTTCAATGAATTCGGGGTTGATGGCGGGCCTGCTGCGAAGGAGTTGATACCAAAGCTTGATGATGCAAAGAAACATATATCATCTCGATTCCATGTAAATTTTCCAGATATCGAAGTAAGAATCATCTTGCATATGATGTAATGATTTTTTTTTTAATATCAAGTTTATGTTAGTTTGATTTGCTCTATGTTTACTTTCATTTCTGATATGGAGACTTGTTTACACAGGTTAGACAATTAGTTTCAACTGCCATCATTTTGAAAGGACTTGGTGCTATTGTATTTGTATTTGGCCATGGATTGGGAGCCTTGTTACTGGTTAGAATTTCATCTCTTTTCAGTTTTTGTTTTGATTCGAAATTTCACTTAGCATTTTCTTCTGATTCTGTTTTCATGTCTCTTTTAATTGTCATATCTTTTGCCATAGTTTGTCTACTTGGTGGCTAGCACTCCGCTTCTCCATGACTTCTACAATTATAGTTCCGATGAGCCCAGATACAGTGTTCTGCTGGGAGATTTCTTGCAGGTATTTACAAATGCATACCTAAAGTTGTGTTCCTAGGCATTATGATTCGCAGTGTGTTGCACAATGCGGTGCGTTAGTTTTCTTTACGGGGATGAAGAACTCAATGCCAAAGAGACAACTAAGGAAGAAGGCCCCGAAGCAAAAAGCTACTTAGGTGTAAACGAAGAATTAAATTTTTTGCAATCTCCAGTAGTGGATGTGCAACACCAGATAATACTCTGCAATAGGAATTTTTTTTTTATTCTTAGGTTTGATCAGTCTTTCATTCACTGAAACATTTGAACATTTTTTAATCTCTTGCCCCATGTTTATTTTATATGACGACTTGATTTTGTTTTAAGATGAAGTGGGGTTTAAATCATATTCTTGTATTTCCTTGTTTAGACTTGTAACGTTTCATGCAGCCATTTTGATAGACAATTTGGACTGTTGTTTATAATTTTAAAACACTGATGGGTTTGTTCAATGACCTACTTTGGCAGTTTGTCTTCATTTTCACTTTGTTGATTAGCTCAGGTTAGGGATGGATACGGGATTCGAATTAGACGGGTTCTAACTTATTTTTATTGGGTTGTCTTTTTAAAAAAAAAAATGGGTTTGGGTTGAATTTTTTAGAGGATAAGTTTGGGATAGGTTCTGGTTTGGGATTAAAAAAACCCAACTTTAAAATTATTGTAATTATATTTTATATGTTTAGGGATAATTATAATAATATATATCTATATATTTTTTCAATTAAATCTTTATTTTATTGAATAAAGTTAAATTTCTTTTATGTATTGGTAATAGGTCGGGTCGAGTTGGGTTTTATCATAAAAGACAAATCGGGTTTTGGGTCAGGTCGGGTGAAGTCACCCAATGAGGTAGGTGGATTCCATGTCAAGTTCGCGATCTTGTCTGCCACTTTATTGCCTAGCCAGCGCTCTATAACAGAAACGTATTTGCTAATATTGGTTCAATAAGATCACAATGTGAGGAATAAGTGAGGACTGAGGAGGCACCATTCATGGCCTCACCTTGTACCAGGAGAGCTAGAACATCTTTACTATCTGTGTCTACAATGGCAGCCCTTATTCCCAGTTCTCATGTAATGCGTAAACCCTCGTAAACACCCCACAGTTCTGCATCTAGGACAAAGTATATTCTTATTACCTTTCGTGTATCCCATGATCCAGCGGCCGTCTGAATTTCGAATCACTCCATCAAAAGCTGCTACACTCGTGCTTGTTTTCCGGCTCCATCCGAATTGATCTTGTACCATTCCATCGGCGGTGGGTTCCATTCGATCATACTGTTGACAGATTCCATTTTATTTCTTTTATTTTCCTCCGATTGCATTAACTATATATTAACTTGTATATAAAACATTGTCCATTATGGGTCAAATATTGAACTTAGCTCAATTGTTAGACGTGCCTTAACCTTCTATACGTTTGAATCTCCATTTTTCATTGCTATTTATTTTCTTTATTTTTCATCAATGAGATGATGACACAACATCATCCTATCAATGAATTAAATTTACTGAATTATTTCTAATCAAAATTAAGATCAAAATGATAAAATACTAAAATGTATAAGTAAATATAACTAAATTTACTGTTATACAAATTTACTTAATTATCATGTCAATAGTTTCGTTAACAGTTAGCAGACGGTGACTTCATTGACACCAATTTGATAGTTTAGTGACTTAATTGATAATTTTTTCTCAATGATCAAAATATAATCAAGCCTATATCTTAATGACTTTTTGGATTATTTACCCAAATTCTTTTTACACATGTCAATCGAAACAAAATTAACTCAAACTCCATATAGCCTCATTTGAATAAGTAAATAATTTGTATTCCATTTAATTGGATTTAAATATAAAATAATTTAAAATCAAATCCATTTTAGAATTCAATAATTCAAACAAATAAAAAAAATCATTTAAATTCCAGTTGACTACTCAATTGCCATTGACGCCATTCTCATAAATACCTCCCTGGCTCCCTTATTTATTTGTTTGTTTGGTCGACATGGAATTAATTATTAAAATGAAATACATCCAAAGTCAAACCGATATATATATATATATATATATTCAAACAAAAAGTTAGATTCATAAATATTAAATATAATAAATAATCCACATAACAAAGAGTGAGCGACTAAAATCTTTGAGAATGCCCCCAAAAAAAAATTAAATTCAATCTAAAATTATTAAAATTAAAAATGATAAGAATTGCCTAATAAAGTAATTTAAATGTTTAATATTTTTTTTGGATTGAAATAGAAAATATTAATAATAAAAATGAAACAAGTGATATTGAATGAGATTTCGATGTGCATTAATTATATGGCATGCTTGATTTGGGTGAGTTGTTATCTGAACGTGCAGGCCAGTGGGGTAATAAAGTAATAAGCCAGGTTCATCTGTTTCTCAATTAATGGGAACAAAATTGAATAAAGAAGTGAGGCATGACACTTTAGTATTGGGAATCATAACAAACGTGTGAAGCAACTCCTCATTTTCAATTTGATTTCTTCACATTACTTTCTTATAGGGCAAACTTCATATATAGTCATCAATCTATTACTATTTCTTTTTTATTCCAGTCCCTGAGTTAACTTTTTCTTTTTGTTATCTTTATTTCCAAGTCTTCGTCCTGATTAATTTGGACCGACTCAGGTCGTACATTTAATTTTGATGGGTGGATCTTCCAGCGAAGATTTTATACATACACAAATACTCGAACCTGAGACATTGTTTAAGCGATATCAAGCTGCTTACTATTCAAATCAACCTCGTTGATATAAATTACTTTTTTTAGTAAAAGCATCACTATTATTTTATATATTTTAACCATCAATCGGTAAATATTTACCGATGATACTGATGAATTATTATTATTATTAAAATTTTCATATTATTTTTTCTTTTCCAATCAAAGCTGACATATTATTTTTTATTAATTTTATTCATCTAATCAAATCGTGACACATTTAATTAATTAATTAACTCAAATAAAATGAAAAAGATAGATTGATGTATTTAAAGATGAAAAAATTACACCTATCACTATGTTAAACTTGGAATTTATTATATTTCTATTTAATTTATATTTAAATTTATCAAATAAAATTGAAAAAAATTAAAAAAAAACACTTATTCTTTAAGTTACTTATAGACGTGTGACTCGGATTAAATTAATATTTTATTATATTATTTTTTTATAGTAATAATACTTGTTACTACTTTCTTTCATTACTCGAGTCACCCCCGATTCTCTCTCTCTTTTTAATGATTAATCAGTTAAAACCATTTTCCTAAACTTTGAACCAAAAACTTAGTGTCGCTGCTTTTAAGCTTACTAGCAGGAAGGAAGGAGAGGAAAGCCATAATGCAGTCCTTGGTTTGATTCATAGAATGTATTGGTTCTTGTGGGATATCAAGATATGGTAACACCCCTAAAATTTTATAAGATCGTCTATCTTAAAATTTTAGAAATTATCTCTTTAACCTAAAATTTTATATCTTTCGTTACGTGTATCGTTTGGGGATAATAAATCTAAAATTAATTCTTTTTCGTCTTCATTCTGCTATTTTAATCGGATCCTTCTCAAGTTTCTTTTTAATTACTAACAAAGAAGTAATTTACGCATTAATCTAAAATTGGTTCGTATTTAAGAAATAATATTGCGTTATTTGAATCATGAGATAGAGAGTTTGAACTATAACAAATTTAAATATAAATTTTAGGGTAAAGTACACAAATTGTCCCCTATTAGGATTGTGTTTTGTTGAGTAAACTGATTATTAAAAGTTATAAAATGATCTCAAATTATATGATATTATTTTGTTGAGTCCCCGAATATTAAATGTTACATAATAGTAACCCAACTATTAATGTGTTCCAAATTCATCATTTTATGTTAAAACATTGGCGGACGTTGGAGTTGGATTTTATTATACTGAATGTGATATGATAAAAAAATAGCCTCCGACTATTAAAGGTTACAAAACAGTAACCAACTATTCATATGTTCCAAATTGATCATTTTCTGTTAAAAAATTGGCGGCTGTTTGAGTTGGATTTTATCGTGTTGACTATGATATGATAAAAAATGGTCCCCGACTATAGGAAACTATTTTGTTGAGTCAACAAATTAACGTCCAGTTTAGACGGTAGTCAAATTTTTAACGAAAAATGACGAGTTTAGAACGTATGAATAGTCGAATATTCATGTTGTAACTTTTAATAGTTGGGGGACTTAAGAAAATAATGTCCTATAGCCTGAGAATCATTTTATAACTTTTAATAGTCGATATACTCAACAAATTAACAACTTATATTTGATGAACTATTTGTATACTTTACCCTAAATTCTAATGGAAATATAATAAATTTTAAATACATATCAATGACCAGACGCAAAATTAGATTCTTTCCATTCTAAATGCGTTAGTTTTTATTTTATTTGAATCAATTAGATGATTTCATGTGTTATTATCTAATTAGTTCGAATGAAATTAATAAAAATACCACTTCAATACTGTTTATAAGAGAGAAAATAACATCAAAAATAAAAATAAAAAGTTTATATCAACTTTGCCGTTATATATTTAACATTGGTGATCAAAACATCAGTAATGTTTTTATTAACCTAAAATAAAAAAAATACAAATAAGTTGATGACTAGGGGTGTAGTTTACTCTTTCTTTTTATTATTTGTTGAGATCTGGTTTCTCTGACAAATCCTTCTACTTTTACCCAACCTCCTCTTCCCTTCTTCGTTTTTCTTATTTTAAAATCCCATTAAATTTGTCACGTGCTGTGGCAGCTCAAATTATTCGTCTACGAGTTGTTTTGGTAGCCAAATAAATAATAGTCCTTTATCTTTCAAGTAATAATATAATAATATTCTTTTATATTTCAACTAATAATACTAATAGCCTTTTTACTTTAGTAAAATAAGGTAAATATAATATAATATATGTTTAAAGATAATTCTAAATTATTTAATATTAAATGTTCATATTCTTAATATTTATGGTGCTTGAAGGATAACAATAATTTTTTTTATTATCGATGTCGTTTAGTTTGTGCCGTTATAGCTTAATGCACATGTTGGTTTTTTTACCAAATTAATATTTAAATTTTAGTAGCATTAAAGATTTGATAATTTTTTATCTTATTTATCACTTTATCTAATTTGACAGAATTAATTTTTATTTAAACATTATTTAAAAGTCAAATAAATAGGTTTAAAACACACAAATTTATTCCAGTAACCGAGTTTAATCCTTTGTTGTTTAAAAAAAGGAAAAAAATAATATAGTCGGTGATAAATTTAAAAATATTTTTGAAAATGAAAATATATATTAATAAGAAATGATCATCCAGCTCAGTTGGTAGAGCACAAGATTCTTAACCTTGAGGTCGTGGATCGAGTCCCACAGAGGGCATTTCATAATTCAGAAATTTCTTACGGAAGCTGCTCTCAACTTGGTGTTAGGGGTAGCCTACTATCTTACCTCCCCTTACCCCATACATATGAGAAAAATGGACAGCAATTTATATCATCAATAAAATAAATAATTAATATAAAAAATTAGAATTTTAATGCCAACCTCTTCCCACCACTGGGTAGAGGTCTCCAACCACTGAAAATCACCGGTGCACAAACCGTAGAAAATGGATGGTTTCTAATCTTTTCTTTTTTGATAATCAAAAGAAGAATAAGGTTTAAATCTTATATAAAGACACTTAACTATTGAAATAATAAAACTATCTATAATAATATCTAAACTAGATGTGTATGAGTTCAGCAAATAATAATAATAATAATAATAATAATAATAATAATAATAATAATAATAATAATAATAATAATAATAATAATAATAATAATAATAAATGTGTATGAAATAGAGGTGGCAAATAGGTCATTTGGATTGAGTTTGGATCGTGTCTTTTTTAGTCGGGTAATTTTGGAATAGATCAAATTCAATTTAATTTTGTTCGGATTGGATCGGATCTTATTCAGATCTAGTTCGAGTGTACGGTGAATCGGATCGGGTTGCGTATCAGGTCGGGTCAATTTTTGGGTCAGGTGATTACTGGATCAATTGTTTTCAGGTTCAGATCAATATCAGATCGATTGATTTTTTGATCGGGTTAACATCGGGTCGGTCAATATCAGATCAAGTGATTTTCGGTTAAGGTCAACATTTAGATCATGTCAATTCAGGTTGAATTGACTATGAATCTAATCAAAATCAAGTATGTATAGAATAATTGATATATACTTGTAAAAATATGTCTTATTGTTTGTTAATTTTATTATTTAGGTTTAATTTCAATTCTTAATTGTTTAATATTTTGAATTAAATCATCATTTAGAAATGATAAATCGATAATTTGATACAAATATGATATTATAATACGTGTTAGAATTTGTTATCAAAATTTTATATTGATCTCGTATGAAAAGTTTATAATAAGAACTATTTAATAAAGAAATAATTTTATTATTAAATTTTTATTTCCAATTATAATTTTAATACTTTTATTAAATTTTATATTAATAATACATAACTTTATTTGTTATGTTTTAGTCGTAACATAAGTAAATTTTATATTATTTTTATTATAAATCTAGTATTATTTCTTTGTTTTAGTTGTTTTCTATTATTTTTATTATAAATATAATATTTTTATAGCAAATAAGATAAATAACTTTGATTTATTATTGTTTTCAATCGTACAATTAGATTTTTACTTTTATATTCCTCTTAAACTTTTTATTATTTTATTATAAATCTAATATTTTTAATAAATTATCCATTTTATTTAAAATAACTTTTATCAATTTCAATCTGTTCGGATTACTTTCGGATCGGGTTAAATTAAGATCGGGTTGCTTTCGGATCAGGTTAAAATTCGGTTCGAATTTCTTTTGGTTCGGGTTAATTTCGGTTTTGATTGATTTCTATTGTATTGAATTTTGGATTGTGTATGGGTCAGGTATAGATTAGATATCGGATCAAATTTAAATATCATATTCGAGTTAATATCAAATATTATATTAGATAAATCGATTTAAGTAATCAAATTCAGGTCGAATTTACCATGTCTAGTATGAAATGTATATAATATATTATATTACAATATAGATATACTGTTTAATGTTTCTCTAATTTTTCGGCCGAAAAAAATGGACCAATCCCCCGTTTATATACGTACCAAATGACAACTTCAAGATTGGAACGTTAATTATGCACAGCTATACTCAATTAAATATTTTTTAACTCCACTCTACTTATAAATCTTAGCCGTTTTCTTCCTCTTCTTCTTTTTTTTTTTATAATTTGAATCAATTTTATTGATCAATCAAATTTTATTCTTCTTTAATTTTATTTAATCACGACGACACCGATTTTGATGTTTATTTCCACTCGTTAGTTATTTTTTTCTTTATTTTTAATTTTTAATAATTATAATTATGACTTTGTGATATATTCTCTTCCATTATAACACATTTATCTCTGTATTTGTGACATATTTTTCTATACCTTTTGGTAGTTTACGATATTTTGCCGTTATTTTCGTTTATCTTTTTCTTAAGGTTAGATTTGACTTCGCCATGACTGATCAAGATAACATTTATTTGTTATCATATGATCTTTTATGTTTTGGACCCTCTGATTGATTTAGATACACATTTTGCGTTTGTGGATAGTTTTTCACGTTGCTTGACTTTGCTTTGCGATTTGTTGGCGTCCTTCAGTAGTTTCATCCCCTTTTGTGGTTTGTTTGTCGATGCAATCAGATTTATTCGTATTTTTATTTTATTCGAGCTATTTAGTTAGGGTTTTTTAACCTTTTCCTTATTTGATCATTGTGTGATCTAGGTGACTAGTCTTTGTGTCAATGATTATAGGAAAATTTCCTAATTATAATTTTATTTACGTTTATATTATACTTATAAATCTTCATTATATTTCTAAATATTTTATATTTTTAATAAAACTAGAGACTTACTATAAAAAACATTTTTTAACTCCCTCAAATTGTCCCTTCGATCCTCTAAGTTCAACAAAAAAAACTCATTTATTTTAATTCAAAATATTTAAATATTTAATTCTTATAATATTAATAATTAGGTTTTCCGATTAAATTGCTAACACAACCCTTTCTAAGAGATAATTTAAATAAGTATTTTAATTAAAATAAATATCAGTATATAATAGTTGAACGAATTAATTAATAGCACTATGTCAATAAAAATTAAATAATGTAAAATTAAAATATAATAATGAAATTACCGAATTTATAATTTGTGCTTTGGACTGTAACCATCCAATTCACATTCAAATTTCAATAATGCGGACCGGCGGCAAATTCAAGGATTTTAAAAAGTTGGAAACACGTCTAACGATGGCAACGGCCGTAAATTACCCCAAACCACAAGGACGTTTCCGTAGCCTACCTAAATTAGATCAAACGAGAAAAAGGAACTCAACTCACTTTCTACTCGCGTCCACGTCACGTCACCCGCCTTCCGACTTAAAAACAAACAAATCTGATTGGCGAAATAGACGTGTCCAATTTCTAATTCCGCGAGTATAAAGTCAGTCCTCCTACTCGCATACCAACGTTCTGTACTCCTGTTTACTCACCGATTCATTTCTCATTCTTTATATTAATTGTCGGCTATAGGTTTTATCGATTCATTTCTCTCTGTTTTTATTTTGTTTCGATTTCTTTTCCTCTTGGATTTGTAATCGAAGAAAATGGCGCTAGTTTCTTTCGTCGGAAGGGTTCTTTTCGCTTCCGTGTTCATCCTTTATGCTTGGCAAGAGTAAGCCTCACTTCTGATCTGCACTTTATTCTTTCTTATTTTAATGGAATCTGTTTGGTTCTTGGGGAAAAAAGAAGAGGAATGATCAATGATTTAGATCTGAATGCAGTTTAAGAGTTAGTTTGCTTAAGCATTAATTTACAATGTAGTTTGCTTAAGCATTAATTTACAATGATTTAATGTTCTCTCTCATTATAGAAAAATGACGATTAACCGTCGAAAACAGATCTTGTTGCTTTAGTAAAGTTGCTAGCTTTGTGTGAAGATTTAGTCCATCCAGAGTGCAAAGTTTGAATTGTCTTGCTGGTCAGGCGTGTTAGAGTTACTTCGATGTTTAGTTTTTTTATCCATGTTGTAATGCAGGGATATTAACGATTGAGTGAGGAACGAGGTTTATAACATATTAAATCTTTTCTTCAAGTACTGGATCTCATGTATATCATAAGTTTTGAAATGGTTGTTGTTGGTTGGCCGTTAATGTGTTGTATAAATGATGAATAGAGAGTGTGGTATGTGTACTAACATCAGCAGTTAATGTGTTGTATAAATGATAAATAGATGTATTATTTTATGTTAGGGGTGAATTTATAAAATTTTAAATCGGACGAGCTAATAAAATTTAAGGGGGGCGAAAATAGAATATTAACATAAAATAAAAAAAGAAATATTTAAAATACACGAGAATTTAAAATTTCTAGGGATTACTGGCCCATGGGTCCATCCATACCTATATGGTGTGTGTTTGTTTGTGAACGTGTGTTTGTAGTGAAATCAATTTGCTTAACTAAATATCCATGAAAATTGTTCACAGTTGCTTGTAGGGCTTTAAAGTCGAATTGTCAATCTGCAGAATGATATTCCATGATTCCACTTACCTAAGTTGGTCTATTGCAAAGGCTATGGTGTAAATTCTTAGCATTATCTTTGTGTTAGAGGAAATATTTTGTCAGCACATATATCTCTTCCCATAAACTTTACATTAGCAGAAACATATGTATTAAAGAGCTGTAGATTTAGGTATTTGTCTTTTGCTATCACAACGATTATGTATTCAGTAATTCTGAACTACCATAAGCTCTGTCTTGTTTTTCTTTACTCACGTAGTCATGTTATACGTTCATGTGTATAGGTTCAATGAATTTGGTGTTGATGGAGGGCCAGCAGCTATTGCACTCAAATCAAAATTCAACGTCTTCTCAAAAAGTTTGACATCACATACCGGGTTGGAAGTGCCGGAGTTTGATGTAAGAATTCCCTTATTTTGCCATTGGGATGAACATATATGGTTTTTCTTATGTCATAACTCTTTGGTTGTTATTTACAGATTAAGTATCTAGTTGCTGCTGCTGTAGCCTTCAAGGGTGTTGGGGGTCTCCTTTTTATCTTTGGCAGCACTATTGGAGCTTTTCTTCTGGTTTGTTTTCCGGTCTTGTGCGTTATTTTGCATTAGTGGTTCAATTATGAACCAAGTCAACTGATAAAAGCATTCTTCTTTTCTTGTAGGCTCTGCAACAGGTCACTGTTACCCCTATATTGTATGACTTCTACAACTATGACACTGAAAAGAAAGAATTCGGCCAACTCTTTTCAAAGTTCTCACAGGTTAGTTGGGGACGGTTTTAATTCTTCCTTCCAGTTCTAATGTTGAACATTTCTATGTTAATGTTTCAAACTAAATACCCCTTCCTTAGAACTTGGCTCTGCTTGGGGCATTACTCTTCTTCATTGGGATGAAGAACTCATCGCCGAGAAGACAATTGAAGAAAAAGGCTCCGAAAACCAAAACAGTTTGATGGAGGAACATCGGGTAAACCAAGGGTGTATTGTTCGGTTTCACTGTCTACTTTGATCAATCCTGATCCGTTTTTTTGTATGCTTTGGATCGAAGCTTTGTTATTCAAGATTAGGGAGGGTATGTTACTTCACTTTGATACTGTCAACTAATAAGCTATGTTCACGTTGATTAATTGAGTTTGGGAAAGAATTTTAATATTTTTGTTTCAATTCCAATGCTTTATTTTTTTTTGTATTTTTTATGATTTTTTTAAAATATTCATTGATATCCAATTTATTTACCGATTTATCCAAATAAAATTTTATATAAATTTATTATGGAAATGACTCTTCTTATTCAGTATACTCATGGTTAGAGATGAACATTTGTCGGATTTCAAATCGATCCGGATCGGTTTTTATCCGATCCGGTTTTTTCTCATAGAAAAAAAACCGGTTTATAAAATAACCGGTTCGGTTTTTAACCGGTTTGGAGGGCCGGATATCCTAACCGGTGTAACCGGTTTCGGTTTTAAAAAAACCGGTTTTTTTAAAAAACCGGTTATAAAAAAACCGATTTTAATATTCCAGATTACTCATAAGGAACCGATTTCCCCCCAAGGGGGTACCGATTCCTCACTGAATGGTTTGGCTCTGAGATTTCCAGAATGCTCGGAGGGAACCGATTCCCCCATAGGGGGTACCGATTCCCCCCTATTCAACGGTCGAAATATTTGAATTTTACACTTAGAGAACCGATTCCCTATGAGGGTATCAATTCCCCCACACGCTCCAAGCATTTTTATTAAATGTTTTCACACTTAAACGGCTATATTATCTTCATTAATTATCACTAAAGTTCAGAAGTGATTCAAAGTGTATTTAAGCAAGCTTAGAAGCCATTGATCAAAGACAAGAAACATCAAGCAACTAGAATCAAGAGAGAATCAAAGAGAAAGCATCAAACCTCAAGTTCGATAAATTTAAATACTTAATTGAAATACTTAATTAACTCAACATAATTGAAATACTTAAATACTTCCAAGTTTGATAAATTCAAATACTTAAAAACTTCCAAGTTTGATAAATTCAAATACTTAAAAACTTCAAGTTCGATAATTGAAACAAAGTTTACGATAATTGAAATAAAGTTATAAAATAAACTACATTGCCATCTCTTCTTCATCATCTTCGCCTTCTTCGTTTGGAGGGGATATTCCAAGTTCGACTTCTTCAATGTGTAAGTTTGCTTCCAAATCGGCATCAATTGCATCTTCTAGGGTGGTGATATGTTGCTTACGAGCCGCTCCATCCAAATAATCCTTTAAACAAATGCATACTTCTACCGACTCGGGACTTAGTCTTGATCTCCGTTGCGATATAACCCTGCCACTAACAGAAAAAGCGGATTCCGAAACTACCGTAGAAGCTTGGACGGTTAGTAAATCACGGGCCATGGCGACTAGAATCGGAAATTGTGCTTCCTTTTCTTTCCACCAAGCCAAAATATCCAAACTTTCAAACTCTTCAAATGTCATTTTTGATAGAAAATCGCATGACATATAATTTCCCAACTCGCTACTTGGGGTGGTAGTACGTGATCGTTTGGATTGGGAATTTACAAGAGTGTTAAAAAGATTCAAATTTATGTTACTTGGACGTCTACTAGATGATTCCGCATTCATTCTCATTTGATCGTGTATTACACTACTTGATCCGTATTTATTTAAATAAATTGCAAACATGTCTCGAAAACATTTGTTAAAATAATTTATTTGGTTTTGGACAAAGTTGGGTTCATCATCGGTTAGATTAAAAGCAAACGCAATTTGTTCAATTAGTGTTTCAACCCCACCAACATTTAACGTTGGGTTTAAAGCGGCGACACAAGTAAAAATGGGGAGAATCTCCTTAAAATATTTTAAAAGTTTTTCCTTCATTGCAAAGCCAATTTCTTGAAAAACTTCGGTTTCAAATTCAAAGTCATTTAGTCAGGTAGCCAACAAAAATATTTGATTAAGAACCAACGGGCTAGTAGGGTAATAAACACCGGATAAAAAAGTTGTTGCATTTTTAAAAACCTCAAGCAAATCGGTTATTTTGGCTATAGTTTCCCAACTCGAATCCGGATAAATGTTTGGGACATGACCCCTCTCGAAAAGCCGATCGTGAAATGTTTGCAATGTTTCCCTTTTCCTTAAGGCAGTATGCATCATCATCCAAGTTGAGTTCCAACGAGTTGGACAATCCAAATTAGGACCCAAAGCTTTTTTATTAACGGACTTACAAAATCGTTTATAATCATTTAGTCTTTTGTTCTTGTTACAAAGAACCGATTTTATCATTGTTTTGAATTCTAATCTAATCGGCTCAATAACCTCCAAACCGGCTTGCACGGATAAATTAATTATGTGTGCAACGCAACGGGTATGAAAAAACGCACCGTCTAAAATCGGTGAAAGTAATATTTTCAATCTTGGAACCGCGTTTGTATTATTCGATGCATTATCAAAGGATATAGAAAAAACTTTATTTTCTAATTTATAAAGACAAATTACCCTTTTTAAAAGTGTAAATAAATTAACACCGGTATGCGGCTCACCGAATAATTCAAACGCGATTGTTCTTTTCATCATTTGCCAATTATCTTGATCTAACCAATGTGACGTAACGGCTAAAAAAGAATTTCCGGTATTATGAGGGGAACTCCAAACGTCACATGTAAGCGACACCATAACGGTGTTCTTGGAATCCTAAAATCATTTTTTCCCTCGCCGTACGCCACATTTTTATAGCATCTCTTCTAAGGGTAGTACGACTTACTTGAGTATAACGTGGTTGCATTAGTTGTTGAATTGTTGTCGTGAAATCTTCATCATCAAAGTGGTCGAACGGCAATGGTTTTTGTAATCACGAACTTTGTAAACGCTTCTCGTAATTTTTCGTTGTCGTAAACAAAAACACCACCTTGCGGTGTAAGATTCGATTGACTAGGATCCGATCTTGAGCGAAGTGCCTTGCATGATTTTGTCAAATGGTTCTTCAACGTTGTGTTTCCTTCCGATGCAAGAAACTTTAGACAAAGTTTACAACGCGCCCTCCTCGAGCCATTTGACATCTCACATAAATCGTAGTGATCCCAAATGTCTTTGTTTCGAGTGTGTTCGATCACTCTCACGACTTCAAGGTTTCCCCCGACGGAAGATTCAGCCGTGTTACTCATGATGAACAAAAAATTACAAAAGTAAGATTTGAGAGATGTTTAAGTGTTGTGTAATAAGATTTGAGGAATTTGTAATCAACCAAATACATCCCCAACCTATTTATACATGTTTAGGGTGGTAAAATGATAATTTTTTAAAGAAAAAAACAGTCAAAACGGTCACAAAACCCCCCCAACGGCTATATTAACGGCTAGTTTTTTAAACCCAGACCGGTTTTTTTTTTTCCGGATAAAAACCGGTTTTTTATCCGGTAAAAAAACCGGTCTAGGTTTTTTTCTCCAAACCGGTTAAAATAACCGGTTTAAAAAAATCCGATCCGGTTAAAAAAAAAATCGGTTTTTCCCAAAACCGGTTTCGGATATTTTTTTCGGATATTCGGATATTCGGATTTTTTGTGCACCCCTACTCATGGTGCATGGTATTTTATTCTCAGAAGAGTATTTAACTGTCAGCTAATGCCTGTAGATAAATTGTAAATCATTTCGGCAGTTAAACTATCTTAGTAATGTGAATATATATTAACGTTATTAAACAGCATAATTATTCATTACTTTTATCGATTTATTAAATACTCTTATAATATAAATTTATTATTTATAAAATCCAATATTAACAACTCAATATTAACATTTTTATATTTTTTTTAATTTCTCATAAAATACTGAAATTCATTAAATAAATGACTTTAAATCAAATAACAATTAATTATGTCTCATGTATCATTGTTTTTATGTTCGTTTTATCTTTTCAACTCAAATAATTTTATGTTCATGTATATGTCTATATATTCATGTCATGTTTAAGGTTGATATTTTTTTTACAAATAATAAAAAATCATGTATTGATTAGGGATAAGAAAAACTCGAATTAATTCGAAAATTCAATCTTTTTGATTGGATTTAATTTAAAAACTTGACTTATATTGACTTGAAAAATTTTAAATTTGAGTCGAATTATAAAATAGAACTTGAATAATTCAAAATTTTTAATAATTAATAGATTGATTTTTAAGTTTGAGTATGAGTCTTTCAATTTTGTACGATATATGTATATCAAATATGGAAAATATGAAGAAATATATATATATATTGTATATTATAGAAAACCATTTAAATTGAAATCAAATAGTACCATAATATTATAAATATTTACAATGAACTTCAAACATAAACTTGAACAACTAGCCTCGACTAAGAAAAATCAAATAAAGTTCGTGTTATAAAATAAGTCTCGTTAACTCGACTAGATCGAACACTCATTTCTTTTTTTTTCTCCCCCCCATTTTCTCTCAAGTTTATGTCCTTAACCAGAACGAACTTAGATCTCAATCATCACAATGATCATCATTATAACCACCTCCAGTCACCGTCATAGTTCTAATGGGGTGCATAAAATTTGCAAGAGAAAAGTTATCTGCAAGGTACAAAGACAACACATGAGCTTTGTCTCTCCAATCCCTTTTGGCTCCGATTTTATTCAACCATCATACTTTTTTCCGATGTCAAAAGCGAAACTAAGAATTTATTTTAACAGAAATTAAAGTATTTTCTATTTTCTATTTTCTATAAATACAATTTTTTAATTGAAGAGGCATAATATTTTTTTACTTAATTTTTTTGGCTCCACAAAAATCCGCTGATGGGTGTTAGTTTCTTCATGTCTCTAAGGTTTGTCTCTTCTCTCACTTTCCTCCTTCGACTTCCTTCACTGATATATCTGTTGTTCTGGTTTTCTCATTTTTCTGAAGCTTCTTATGTTCAACCACTTAATGAATATGTCATTAATTTAGTCTTTACAATGGTTCACGACTTCACATTTATTCCTTGGATAAATTACACTCTTACTAATTGAACTTTACTCTCTCTTCTATTTAATCATCGTACATTCAATTTTTTTAATTTACTCATTCAACTTTAAACATTAATTTTTTTTACTCACATGATATGAATATTTTTATTAATATCAAATATGATTAAAATAAAATAAATTTTAAAATTACAATTATATCATTAAATTATACTTAAATTCTTAAATTATAACCTCAAAACTTAATCCCCAAATTACAACCCCATCCACATCTCTCCCCGACTTCCTCCCTTATAAAGTAAACTCAAATCAACCACAATTATTACAATGTTTATATAGCTATTACCCTTAATCATCTTCTTCTTCCTCACTCTCCTATTTGTCTGGTTCATTCTCAACAAATCCCAGAAATCATCAACCAAGTCGGATGCTTTTTCCAAGCGTTATCCGATAATCGGTTCCCTTTTCAATGTTTTATTGAGTCAAAACAATGTTATGACCCATGAGGTGTATTTAGGGATTACTGAAGAAGAAAAGGGGAATACGGGGAAATTAGGGATTGAAATTAGGAAATTAGATGAAGGACAAAAGGATATAGTTATGTTATTACCTTATGGACCAGGAACGTTGGCGTGGGCTGATGAAGCTAAGGAGGGAGTCCTTAGTGGACCTAAGAAGGAAAACGAGCCCAATAACCTACATCAACAGTAGAAGACAAATCTGTTAAGGGAATCTAGTTTGTTGATAAATAATGGACAGCTGGCAATCTGTTATGGCTATTTCTATAAAATCAGTTGTAATGAGCATAAAATTTTATGAATGAAAATATTGAGAATTCTGTTTCTTCAATCTCTCTTCTCTTTTTTCTTAATCCTTTCTAAAATTCTTAAGCAAATCATCACAATTGGTAATCAAAGCACATTTTTTTGATCCAAAAGTATATAATTTTTTTTCAAACTGGGTAAATCAAAGAGAACACAACAAATGTCTCTTACTGAGCAGCCGCCGGATATTCCTGCTGATCCAGCAGAGTCTTCTAATGCAGAAGTGATTCCCACTTGGTGGCTTAACCAACAGAGTGCTTTGGAGCAGAGGATGCAGGCTTTGGAGACTTCTACAAATGAAACGAAAACTATGCTCCAGCAACTTTTGGGATTGATGTAGAAGGCTGGGACTGAATCAAGACATTCTTCTCTTGCAGAAAGGCAACCATTACCTACAGTTCAGCTTAAAGAACCAAGTAAACAGCCTTTACAAGTTACAGTTATTGATGAGCGTGAAAAGTTTTCATTTCAACCGGGACAACATGGAATTTTAGCATCTAAACCTAATCTGCCACAAAATGTTGTTCAACAAGTTCCTGATGTTTTAAAAATGAAAGCAGTAAACCATACAACTGAATCATGGGAACAATTGATCAGTAAAGGCTATTTATTTCTGGAAAAACATTCCAGCAGTAATAATACTGGTATGTTTATTCCAAAACCAAAAATATAACTCCAATTCTTTGATGGAAGTAATCCTAGGAGTTGGGTCAGAAAATGTGAGAAGTATTTTTCTATTTTTTCTGTTCCTGAGTTTCAGAAGTTAGAGATAGCTGCTATGTATTTCACTGGTAGAGCTGAAGTTTGGTTTGATGGGTATATCATGAAAAAGAGTAGAGTCACTTGGCATGAATTTTTCTCTGATTTGTGTCATCGATTTGTTGATAAAGGACATATTGATTGTAACACCCCAACCCGTACCCGACTTGAATACGGGTCCGAGATGTCACATTGACATTTTTCAAAACCTTTACTCTTGTAAAAGTACTGAACATTTGAATTTATATTAAGAAAATACAGTCAAATATTATTCAATTGTGTGTTGTATAAAAATTTGAGATAAAAACGTTTTTATGAACGGTGAAATACGATATGAACAGTAATACAGTAACCTGCTACAGTGATTTTTCGTAAATTGTACATAACACTCGTAAAAATTTAACAGTTCATTTCTTTGCATTTGTACTTATATATCTATGTTTAAAAGATTACAAAACTCGATCAGAGCATAATACCTAATTTACCTACTTTAATTACATGCCAACCTATTTATCATAATAATACATACTGTGTAATTTACTTCTGATCTGGTCTTTGGGCAGAGATATGTTGTTACTTTGAACTTAGCTTTGATCCTTCTGCTTCTCAGTACCTATGTGTAAATCACTTACACGCTAAGTCATAGACTTAGTGAAGCAAAAACATAATAACAATAATGCATTTCTCATAAATATAAACATTCAATCTATGAATTCAATCGAGTCACATATAATTCAGTATACATGATAACCTGAGATAATATAAGTACTTTTAGTACCTTTTTATCATATAAATACATATATCGAACATTTCTCTACATACCATGGAACACATATACTACTTCACAACAAAACATACATAGTAGCAATTCAATTTATTTATTTACTCTCTGTAAAGACCATGTATTAGCCCATGTATACTTTTGAGAACTCAAGGTATGTGAGTACATTGAGGTTGTGCACCACTATGCTGTCACAACAGCTCGATCAATGTCCCGAAGGACCAGTCCATAGATTCCGAAGAACCTAGGTAAACAGTCCATATGTTCCGAAGAACATAGGTAAACAGTCCGTATGTCCCGAAGAACATAGGTAAACAGTCCGTATGTCCCGAAGAACATAGGTAAACAGTCCGTATGTCCCGAAGAACATAGGTAACCCTCGACCCTTGGCATGCCAACTATACCCCTAGCTCTCATATCACATAACATGGGCATTATCATTTATGACCGATCACATTACTTATTCATATTCTTACTCTTATAAACACATATCGTTTCTTTTCAGTCACGTATTACATATACGTGTAATCCTTGATCTCATAATCACATGTTCCTTCTCTTCTATCACATACCAAATGTATGTGTAAACACATATCTAATATCATATGTTGCCTTTTCATGTAAGCATGTAAATCATGTAACATATAAACATACATTCATTTCTATGTACTAATGCATACAGAGTAATCACATAACATTATATAAGTTACTTCTTACCATAGTAACTCTATCATTGACTCATCGCAAGCCAATGTTTGATCAATCACATAAGTACAATTTAAATTGCACTCACCTTAGCCTTGCTTTGATTCGATTATTCCGGAACTTGTTTAGGCTCAATATCTACATAAATATATCATTTCAAAACAACTATCAGAAGCCTAAACTTTAAACTTGATGTTAATAACTTAAACCGATTTAATAAATCGAATTCTATATTTTCATTTAGGGGGGAATCGATACCCCCCCAGGGGAATCGATACCCCTTGAACAATCTGGAATTTTTCGTTCAAGAGGGGGAATCGATTCCCATTCATAGGGTATCGGTTCCCTCTACCCAGAAATTGCATTCTAAGCTCGAAAATCATCAATTTTCAACTCAAACCTTCCTATTTTACTTCCTTTAATACTCCTAACTTTAATACACATACTTAAACTTATTTCTATTCCATAATCACTTCTTTAACTTCAAATCTAGTCATTCCTATGTAATTACAAAAATTCTACTAGTTTTGCAACAAGTTCAAATTCCTATTCTAACACTTCCTATCCCTTAATTAACTTGATGACAAGTCAAATTCAACTTTCAATTCTCAATATACACTTTATTTCAATATTTCATTCAAAAACTCATAATCTTTAAATCCTCATAACCTCTTCATTTTGTTGTTTTAAAGCAAAGTAACCCTTCCTTAATCTTACTTAGCATCTAATAATCAAAACTAAACTTAAATTTCAGCACATAATCAACTCAAGAGACAACTTACCTTTGCTTGGCTTCACACGTGGAGAAGAGAAAATGAAGAAGGAAAAGAGAGAAGAGGTTTTTCTGGAAATATCTCCATCCTTATCCATATATATATCATTTAATTATAATTTCAAGTCTAATGACCATTTTGCCCTTTAATTCTTTAGATAATTACAATAAACTTTTAGGAAATATTTCTGAACAAATCATTAAACTATTAAACTATTACACTTTCATCACCATATTCTAAAATTTTACAATTTTGGTCACTAACCCGTATTTTGGGATGTTACAAATCTTCCCCCCTTAAGAAAATTCGTCCTCGAATTTTCATTGCACCAGGAGATAAGATATTGTCTACACATCTCCAATGCATTTTACTTTAACCTTTCTTAAAATCCATATAATGTAACTCATTATATAGACAGTAACCTCTAGTTTCATCACTCCATACCAATAATCCATCTATAATGTAAATCACTGATGTACATATTCTTAAACTTTCCTATAACAATATTCTGCATCATTTGATCTTTTAATATTCTCCTTATAAGAATCATCCCCTATGCCTTATTTCATCAATGCAGCAAAGAAACTATTCTATTTCAGAACGATATAAATCCTCTAACATTATACTACTGGTTTATTTCCAATCTTACTTCAAATTCATTGAATAACAATTCATCAATTTAGTAAGAAATTAAATTCTCCGAATTATAATGGGACACTTTCAATATATCTTACTTATCCACACACTGTACCCTAATATATTTGTCACTGTCATATTACTATAAATAACTTCTAATTGAATTCTCAATTCTTTCACCAATTTACTACTAATATATAAACATGCAAGCCTAAATCAATCATTATCATAATGTATTTATTTCACACTAGAAAGATACCTGCTATTATCTCCGGATCATCAAAATCTTCATTGGTATTGATATTATACATTCGAGCAGTGGAACGTATTTCTTGTTGAGTAGAAGATTCAGATTGGCTCCTACCTCTTCCTCTCCTTCTCCCTCTCCCAGGTATCATAACAGATCGTTCCGACTGTACTGGTTCTCCTTTCCCCAATGGGCAATCTCTCACAAAATGTCCCATTTCACCACATCGGAAACAAGCTCCGGATTCTACCCTACATATTCCACCATGATATTTTCCACAAGTCTGACAATGTCTCTGTTGGGTTCTGTCCTCACCAAATCCTACTGATTGGGTCTGTCTAACTTTCCCCTGATTTGATTCTCTAACGGAGGATTCTACCCTTCCAGACCTTGCCTGAGACTGAGTACCAGAATCTCTACCCCTCTTGTGTGGTGCAGAACTCGATAAAGCCCCGGTTCTTTTAGATGATTGGGTTCTTTGATCCCCAAACCTTTCATTCTGAGCTCTCTCTAGAGCTTTAGCACGATTTACTATTTCTTGAAATGAGGACAAGTTCAATACTATTAGCATTTCTTTCAACCTTGGGTGCAAGCCCTCTACAAACCACTCACACACATCCTTCTCTGTTGGAATCAACTCAACCGCAAAACGACTTAACTTATTAAACTCGCATTCGTACTCATACACTGTGCGATTCATCTGTTTCAGATTCAAAAATTCTTGCTTCATTTGACGGATAAATTGATCTCCTATATACTTATGCTTAAATTCTTCTAAGAACAAAGACCATGTCACTTGATCATTGGTCATTCTCAAAGTGACATTTGTCCACCAAATTCTCGCTTGCCCACGAAGCAAGGAGACCACTCCATCTAACTTCTCTACATTAGAACAGTGAAGTCCCTCTAACATAATTTTTACATCATTAAGCCAAAGGTCCGCAGCAACATGACCTTCTTCGGCTTCACCTTTAAACTCTGTAGCTCCTAAACCCTTCAACTCCTTTGCAACATTCATTCTTGGAGTTGAAGTAACAGGAGGTTGATAACGCGTCAATACCGCATCTAATGTTCTAAAGAACACATCTTGATCAGTTACAGGCACTCCAGAAGGTGTCTGTTCTTCACCTTGCCTGGCCAGGGCAGGTGAATTACTACTCTCAGCGGGCCGATCATCTCCCGCTTGACTTCTATAACTATCATGTCCGGACATCTATTAAGAACAAACATATCGTTCTATTAGCAAAACAACATACTCATTACTATACCAGATCAGAAGTTTTCACTATTTTGTTGGCATGTATACATTATAAGACACCCTAGACTCTTGTTTATGCCGAGAATCGGCTAAACCGTAGCTCTGATACCATTAAATGTAACACCCCAACTCGTACCCGACTTGAATACGGGTCCGAGATGTCACATTGACATTTTTCAAAACCTTTACTCTTGTAAAAGTACTGAACATTTGAATTTATATTAAGAAAATACAGTCAAATATTATTCAATTATGTGTTGTATAAAAATTTGAGATAAAAACGTTTTTATGAACGGTGAAATACGATATGAACAGTAATACAGTAACCTGCTACAGTGATTTTTCGTAAATTGTACATAACACTCGTAAAAATTTAACAGTTCATTTCTTTGCATTTGTACTTATATATCTATGTTTAAAAGATTACAAAACTCGATCAGAGCATAATACCTAATTTACCTACTTTAATTACATGCCAACCTATTTATCATAATAATACATACTGTGTAATTTACTTCTGATCTGGTCTTTGGGCAGAGATATGTTGTTACTTTGAACTTAGCTTTGATCCTTCTGCTTCTCAGTACCTACGTGTAAATCACTTACACGCTAAGTCATAGACTTAGTGAAACAAAAACATAATAACAATAATGCATTTCTCATAAATATAAACATTCAATCTATGAATTCAATCGAGTCACATATAATTCAGTATACATGATAACCTGAGATAATATAAGTACTTTTAGTACCTTTTTATCATATAAATACATATATCGAACATTTCTCTACATACCATGGAACACATATACTACTTCACAACAAAACATACATAGTAGCAATTCAATTTATTTATTTACTCTCTGTAAAGACCATGTATTAGCCCATGTATACTTTTGAGAACTCAAGGTATGTGAGTACATTGAGGTTGTGCACCACTATGCTGTCACAACAGCTCGATCAATGTCCCGAAGGACCAGTCCATAGATTCCGAAGAACCTAGGTAAACAGTCCATATGTTCCGAAGAACATAGGTAAACAGTCCGTATGTCCCGAAGAACATAGGTAAACAGTCCGTATGTCCCGAAGAACATAGGTAAACAGTCCGTATGTCCCGAAGAACATAGGTAACCCTCGACCCTTGGCATGCCAACTATACCCCTAGCTCTCATATCACATAACATGGGCATTATCATTTATGACCGATCACATTACTTATTCATATTCTTACTCTTATAAACACATATCGTTTCTTTTCAGTCACGTATTACATATACGTGTAATCCTTGATCTCATAATCACATGTTCCTTCTCTTCTATCACATACCAAATGTATGTGTAAACACATATCTAATATCATATGTTGCCTTTTCATGTAAGCATGTAAATCATGTAACATATAAACATACATTCATTTCTATGTACTAATGCATACAGAGTAATCACATAACATTATATAAGTTACTTCTTACCATAGTAACTCTATCATTGACTCATCGCAAGCCAATGTTTGATCAATCACATAAGTACAATTTAAATTGCACTCACCTTAGCCTTGCTTTGATTCGATTATTCCGGAACTTGTTTAGGCTCAATATCTACATAAATATATCATTTCAAAACAACTATCAGAAGCCTAAACTTTAAACTTGATGTTAATAACTTAAACCGATTTAATAAATCGAATTCTATATTTTCATTTAGGGGGGAATCGATACCCCCCCCCAGGGGAATCGATACCCCTTGAACAATCTGGAATTTTTCGTTCAAGAGGGGGAATCGATTCCCATTCATAGGGTATCGGTTCCCTCTACCCAGAAATTGCATTCTAAGCTCGAAAATCATCAATTTTCAACTCAAACCTTCCTATTTTACTTCCTTTAATACTCCTAACTTTAATAAACATACTTAAACTTATTTCTATTCCATAATCACTTCTTTAACTTCAAATCTAGTCATTCCTATGTAATTACAAAAATTCTACTAGTTTTGCAACAAGTTCAAATTCCTATTCTAACACTTTCTATCCCTTAATTAACTTGATGACAAGTCAAATTCAACTTTCAATTCTCAATATACACTTTATTTCAATATTTCATTCAAAAACTCATAATCTTTAAATCCTCATAACCTCTTCATTTTGTTGTTTTAAAGCAAAGTAACCCTTCCTTAATCTTACTTAGCATCTAATAATCAAAACTAAACTTAAATTTCAGCACATAATCAACTCAAGAGACAACTTACCTTTGCTTGGCTTCACACGTGGAGAAGAGAAAATGAAGAAGGAAAAGAGAGAAGAGATTTTTCTGGAAAAATCTCCATCCTTATCCATATATATATCATTTAATTATAATTTCAAGTCTAATGACCATTTTGCCCTTTAATTCTTTAGATAATTACAATAAACTTTTAGGAAATATTTCTGAACAAATCATTAAACTATTAAACTATTACACTTTCATCACCATATTCTAAAATTTTACAATTTTGGTCACTAACCCGTATTTTGGGATGTTACATTGATGTTATTGATGAATTTAATAAGTTGACTCAATTATCTTCTGTGGAGGAGTATGAAGCTCAGTTTGAGGAACTTCAACCTTATATTCTTCCGATTAGTCCTAAATTAGGAGAGGAGTATTTTGTTTCTAGTTTTTTTGAGTGGTCTTAAGGAGGAATTAAAACACAAAGTTAAGGTTTTGGAACCAAAGACTGTAGCTGAAGCTGCTGGGAAAGCAAAACTCTATGAACTATCTTTGGAAGTAGAAAGCAAAAGAAATAGAAGTATTCCAAGACCAATGTTATCAGGAAATGCTACCAGTTCCAGAATACTAAATTCATCACAGAGTTCATATTTGAAGAACAGTCCAGGAATTACTCAAAACAGACAACAGTTATTGGAGTATAGAAGGGCAAATAATTTATGCTATAAATGTGGTGATAAGTTTACACCAGGCCATCATTGCAAATTTAAACAATTAAATTCTGTGGAAGAGATAGAAGAGCAAGAGGAACTTGAAGAATTACAAGCAGCTCAACCTAATTGTAATAAGGCAACATCTGAAGAGAATAATCCAGAGATTTCTATAAATGCAATTACTGGTAATTCAGGAAGCAATACCCTTAGAATTCAAGGATTCATAAAGGGGAAACCACTTAGTATCCTAATTGATAGTGGTAGCACTCACAGTTTTGTCACTAACAGATGGGCTAAAGAAGGGTTGGAGTTGGAAGAAACTAATCCATTAGTGATTACAGTGGCTAATGGTGATAAACTTTACAACACAACAAAAAGTAAACAGTTGAGCTGGGAAATGCAAGATTTTACTTTTATATATTATTTTAGGGTTTTAAACCTTGGAGGCAGTGATATGGTACTAGGAGTTGACTGGATGAGAAAATACAATCCAATCTTAATGGATTTCAACAACATGACTCTTAGTTTTAAAATGGGTGAACATGAGATTGTGTTGAAAGGAGGATTGCATTCTACTACAATGAAGATAATTTCAGGCAATAAGATGCAAAAATTGATGATTAAAAATCATGAAGTACTGGGGGAGATTTACATGTTAAATGCAGAGGTTGCTGATAATGAAATACCTCCTAATCTTCAAGAAGTAATTGTTGATTATACAGATGTTTTTGAGGAACCTACTGGATGCCTCCAATAAGGAAGCATGATCATTCTATTATTCTTAAATCAGGAATTGAAGCAATAAATGTCAGACCCTACAGGATGCCTTATCATCAGAAAACTGAAGTTGAGAAACAAGTGGCTGAAATGTTAGCAACATCAATTATTCAAACAAGCAAAAGTCCTTTTGCTTCACCTTGTTTATTGGTTAAAAAGAAAGATGGAAGTTGGAGAATGTGCATTGATTATAGGCAGTTAAATGCATTAACTGTAAAGAACAAATTTCCCATTCCTGTGGTGGATGATCTTTTGGAAGAGCTAGCTGGTGCACAATTTTTTTCTAAACTGGATTTGAGATCTGGTTATTGGCAGATCAGGATTAAGCCTGAAGACATCCCAAAAACGGCCTTCAGAACACACCATGATCATTTTGAATTTAAGGTAATGCCCTTTGGCTTAACTAATGCACCTGTTACTTTTCAAGCTCTTATGAACGATATATTTGGAGTATATCTCAGAGAATTTGTCCTAGTATTATTTGATGATATTTTAATCTATAGTTCTGATTTGCATAGTCATGAGCAACATTTGAGAATTGTCTTGGAGATTCTAAGGCAAAATAAACTTTTTGCTAAGAGAAGCAAATGTTTTTTTGGCCAATCTGAAGTGGAATATCTTGGTCATACTATTTCTCCTAGGAGAGTATCTACAGATTCCTAAAAAATTCAGGCAATTCAGAACTGGTCTATTCCACAGAATTTGAAATCCTTAAGAGGTTTTTTGGGCCTTACTGGTTATTACAGAAAATTTATTAAGGGTTATGGGGAAATCAATAAACCTCTCACTACAATACTAAAAAAAAGATCAGTTTTTTGGACTAAGGAAGCTAAGAAGGCATTTATCAGACTCAAAGAGACTATGTGTAATGCTCCTGTGTTAGCTCTACCAGATTTCACAAAATAATTTTGTTTGGAAACTGATGCCAGTTCCAAGGGTATAGGTGCAATCCTCTCTAAAAAAGGTAGACCAATTGCTTACCTTAGTAAGGCTTTGGGACCAAAACAAGTTAATTTATCTATTTATGAGAAGGAGTATCTAGCAATATTAATGGTTGTTTCTAAATGGAGGCATTATCTTGAAGGCAATCCATTTATTATTAAAACATACCATGAATCTTTGAAGCACTTGCTAGAACAGAAGCTCACTACTGCTATTCAAAAGAAAGGATTAACAAAGCTGCTCGGATTGGACTACTATATTCAGTTTTGTAAAGGAAAATATAATAGGGCTGCTGATGCTTTCTCAAGGCAGTTTGAGGATTATTCTGAATCACATCAGTTATCTGCTATAATAGTTATTCCTGCTTGGGTACAAGAGGTGGAAAACAGTTATGAACATGACTCTTTGGCAAAGGATTTAATTCCTAAACTGCTACTTGACAGTCATGCTATAGCATATTGGTCTTATACTAAAGGAGTTCTCAGATATAAAGGCAGAGTTTATATTGGCGAGACAGGTGGTTTAAGAACAGAAATCCTTCCTACACTCCATGATTCACCACAAGGGGGCCATTCTGGGATACAAGCTACTTATCATAGTATAAAGTTATATTTTTATTGGAAAGGAATGAAGGCATTGGTTAAACAACATGTGCAACAGTGTGATGTTTGTCAGAGAATCAAACATGAAAATATCCTATAGCCTGGTTTACTACAACTTTTACCAATTCCACAGCAAGCTTGGGACTTTATTACAATGAATTTTATTGAGGGGTTGCCTACTTCTAATAGATATAATTCTATTTTGGTGGTAGTTGACAAATTCACCAAATATGGGCATTTTTTACCTATGGTTAATCCTTTTAATGCTACTGAAGTTGCTAAAATTTTCTTGGATCAAGTCTACAAGCTTCATGGTTAACCTAAGATTGCTTTATCTGACCGAGACAAAATTTTTACTAGTGCTTTTTGGAAAGAATTTTTGAAGTTATTGGGCACTACAACTCTATTTACTACTGCATACTACCCTCAAACAGATGGTCAAACTGAGAGACTCAACTAATACCTTGAACAATACCTCAGAGGACTTTGCTTTCTAAAACCTAGTTCCTGGGCTAAGTGGTTATCTCATGCAGAATGGTGGTACAACACTAGTTTTCATACAACATTGGGAACTACTCCTTTCCATGCCTTATATGGTTATACACCTCCAACTATGACATGGATAAATGAATCAAGGGTGGCTGATGTTCAGCAGTTTATGCAAGAACGAGACACTGTTAATAGTATACTACTTGACTAATTGACTAAAGCACAACATCGTATGAAGTATTATGCAGATCAACATCGCAGTGACAGAGAATTCAGGGAAGAGGAGGAAGTTTACCTTAAACTCTAGCCTTATAAGCAAACTTCTTTGGCTCTACGCAGGAATTTGAAATTGTCTGCTCGTTACTATGGTCCCTACAAAATCAAGAAACGCATTGGGTCAGTAGCATACCAATTGGAATTACCAGATTATTCTAAGCTTCATCCGGTATTTCATATCAGTATTCTTAAATGAAAAATTGGGGATCAAAAGTTGCTTCGCGAGACCTACCTGAACTCATTGCTGATGGAAAACTTCGAGTTTATCCTGCAATTGTTTTGGACAAAAGAGTCATCAAATGAAACAACAAGGCAGTGACTCAATTGCTTATTCAATGGTCAAATATGGGAGTTGAGAATGCAACCTGGGAAGATTTCACGGTCCTACGCTCCTAATTTCCTAACTTCGATCCTTGGGGACAAGCATCTGCTGCAGATGAGGGTATTGTCATGACCTATGAGGCACATTTAGGGATTACTGAAGAAGAAAAGAGGAATACGGGGAAATTAGGGATTGAAATTAGGAAATTAGATGAAGGGCAGAAGGATATGGTTATGTTATTACCTGATGGACCAGGAACGTTGGTGTGGGCTGATGAAGCTAAGGAGGGAGTGCTTAGTGGACCTGAGAAGGAAAACGAGCCCAATAACCTACATAACAGTAGAAGACAAATGTGTTAAGGGAATCTAGTTTGTTGATAAATAATGGACATCTGACAATCTGTTATGGCTATTTCTATAAAATCAGTTGTAATGAGCATCAAATTTTATGAATGAAAATATTGAGAATTCTGTTTATTCAATCTCTCTTTTCTTTTTTCTTATTCATTTCTAAAATTCTTGAGCAAATCATCACAAGCAACCGCGTCCAAGGGATGACGCAAATCCTGCAGAACTGCTCCTCTACAACTTACAGTCTCCACCAGGGTTTTAAAAAATGGTCCTCGACCGCGATTTTGGCTGCGATATAGCAGTTTTGCCGCCGTCTGAGTTACCCGCGATGGCCGCAATAGCGCCCGCAACGGCCGCAATCACGGTAAATCCGAAATAACCGAAAACGCGACCGCGACTTAAAACCATAGTCTCCACCTCGTTCTGGGTTACCACCAGATCTTAACTGCTAACCCCGACAACATGCAATATGTTCTCAAGACCCACTTCAACAACTACCCCAAAGGCTATTTCTTTATTAATGTTCTATTTGATTTTCTTGGAAATGGTATCTTCAACGTCAATAGGGAGTCTTGGAAGTTTGAGAGGCAAGTTTCGAGTCATGAGTTCAACACGAAATCTCTTTGTAAATTTGTGGAAACCGTTGTTGATACCGAGCTTCATGACCGTTTGATTCCGATGCTCTCTGTCGCTGCTTCCGAGAAGACTGTGCTCGACTTGCATGATGTTCTTTAGATATTTGTGTTTGACAACATTTGCAAGATCGCGTTCGAGTATGACCCGACCTGCCTTTTACCTTCTTTGCCGCAAACTCAGTTTGCAGATGCCTTTACAGGTTTCGGTGTGCGATCGAAGGGTGAACTTGCCAAGGGTGGTGGGCGATGGTTGGTGGGTTGTAATTTGGGCATTTTTATCAACAAAAAAAATCATCCTACATGAATTAATTATCTGTCAGGTACCGTTTTAGAAAAATTTATTGATCTAATATATTTTCTGATAATCCATGTCTTTTGCTTACGTGGTGGCGTCAACTCGGGTAAAGACTTTTTGAGATGGTTGCTAGATTTGTAATTTTTTTTGAAACAATATCTGACACGTATTTAATTTCTGTTTTTTTTCTTGATAAAAATGCTTGGTTTTTGTGATGCACAAAACTCAAATACAATGAGAAATGAGTATCAAACAACTGTTAAAAAGGAAACAACTCATTGAAACCTTATCAAACAAGTCAATATTTGTCAGTAAGAAAATGACTCCACCTACATCTATTTCGATTTACTTTTTTAGTTTATTATTTATATAATGGTTTGTTTACATTGATTAATTCGGTTAAATTAATAAAATATTGTAGTTGAAATTCCTTTAAGAAATATCATATCAATTTAGTAAAATGAAGTTAATTTTATAATGATTATTAAAATGATTAGTAATTGAAATCGATCTTAACAAAATTATTCGTAGTTACGAGTAACTTTATTTTTTTTTATATTTTTAGGATCAAACTAAAAAAATATTAAAAGTATAATAATTATAATAAAATTATCAAGAAGACGTTCAAAATAATTTTTGAAAATTAAATTCATTTAAAACTGATTTCTTAAAATACTTATTTTAGTTCCTCCACTTTTTTATATTTTAATTTAAAATAAAAATATATATGAAACGAAATCATCCCCATTTGCTCATTACGTTCTTGATCTTTATATCTCATTTTAGTAAATAATTTCTCATTATCTTCGATTCCACAATATTTTTCATCATTAATATCCCCCTAATTATTCATTTAATTCACTAATTATCCATCCAATCAGCATATCAGAAACATATTAAAATATATATTTATAAGAATTTTATACTCGATATATCAAAGAATAACTTTGAAACTCAATTAAATTTGAAAACGTATTCAACACAAAAAAGTTGTTAAATAATGACAAAATCAAGAGACGAGATAAAATTTATTGACACTATTTTTCATTATTATTATTATTATTATTATTGAAATAAAAAAAGTATTTTATTATCTTATTTCTAGGATTTAATGAAAAATTTTATTAGAAAAAGAAAAAAAATAATTATTTAAAGAAAATGATAAGTGTGAAAGACACGTGATTTTCTTTATGATTATATAATTTAATTTTATAGAAGACAGAAAATGAAAATGATTGACTAATTAAATTTTATCTTTTTTTTTTCCAACAAACAAAACACAACTACTGTGACGTTTTTACTCAAAAATCACTCAAACATGAATTAATTACATGTCAGACACTGTTTCAAATTTTTTTATGAATCTAGCAACCATCCCAGAAAGGCGTATCATTATTCATGCCTTACCTTAGTTGGCGTCACGTCAACGAAAGGCGCAGATGATCTGTGTCTTGAAAAAAGATGCTAGATCGATAAAAAATTTTAAAACGGTACTTAACAGATAATTAATTTCTAACAGGATAATTTTTGGGTAAAAATGCCTGTAATGTGAGGATTAGGTTTTAGAATATAATTTGATAATTTAGGTATATTTGTAATTTTAAAGTTTATTTTTATTTTGATCATATTTGATATTAAAAATATTAATAAAACACGATATGTCATATGAGAAAAATAATAAAATAATCTATATCATCTTAGAGTGAGTAAAAAATTTTAATGTAAGTTCAATGAGAAAATTAAACAAGTTGAAAGTATGATAAGTAAAATAAGAGAAAATGTAAAATTTAATGAGTAAGCCTGTAACTA
The DNA here is from genome assembly GCF_006381635.1 of Hibiscus syriacus. Classification (NCBI taxonomy): domain Eukaryota; kingdom Viridiplantae; phylum Streptophyta; class Magnoliopsida; order Malvales; family Malvaceae; genus Hibiscus; species Hibiscus syriacus. The sequence goes on from NW_024061774.1 coordinate 51,845, forward strand.
GGCCCTGAATCGAGTTATTCCACCCCATTTTCCTATGGTAAACAAACCATCGTTTGCAAACTGAAAACTTGGCATGGCCTCGCTCGTTTGTACGTTGATAGCATTGTCATTGGTACCAATCGAAAAACATACCTTGGTTGCCAACAATCGTTGATAAAAGATTGCGTCATGGAAACCAAAAAGAACCACTCGGTATTTGTGGCTTCGTTGTCATTGGCATCGTCTATGGGAGCCATGGAACTGGAAATCAAAGAATTAAGTACACTAATCACATTTTTATGGTGTTCTTGTTCCACAATTGCATATGAAGTTTTCAACTTCCATTTCCCTTTATCTTCTTGGCCTTCGTAATATCCAATACCCATTTTCCCAACCCAGTCTCGAGGAGCCAGTGTAATCATAAGAGGACTGTCAAAATTGCGTAAGTTCAACACTTATGGGCGCCTTCAATGAGAGCATGGAAACATTGTTGGGATAAAGTAGAAATGTTGGAACCATAAAAGCTTCGCTGACCGATGTTTATGGGGTTGAATTGAGAGATTATAAGGGGAAGAGAGATGATGGAGAGATTTTGGGTTTTTTACTAGAAAATCACAACAAATATAAAATTACCGAAATAGCACCCTTTGACCAATATTTATCAGAATATCATCTGTTCGTACAACTTGACAATAAGATGCGTTTGTGGGATGTACTTTGCCTACATGCCAATCCTCTTTATTATTAGGTTACTTCATCATTTAAGTTAACTGTTAGTAAGTTAGGGTGGTTAGCTTTCTGTTAATTTTGGCAGTTAGATTGTAATATCTGTATATAAGCAGCAACCTTGTAATTTTTTTGATAAATGAAAAATTGAGTTCATTCTTCATTTCTTCCTTGAATCTTATATGTTTTTTTGTAATCTTTCTTCACTCTTTCTTGTTTCATCATGTTTACACCATTGAATAACATATTCAATAATGTGAGTAATCCATATTATTTGCACCAATCCGATAATTCCGGTGTTGTTTTGGTAACACAATTGCTCTCTAATGACAATTTTAATAGTTGGAAAAGATCGATGATGCTTGCTCTCTCTACCAAGAACAAGCTCGGCTTTATTGATGGTTCAATTGTAACCCCTAATTCATCCATGGTAGACCAGTTTCATGCTTGGACATGGGCCAACAACTTGGTGATCTCTTGGATCCTGAATTCTGTTTCTAAAGACATCGCTGCGAGCTTGCTTTATCACACCACGGCAGAAATGTGGAAAGATTTGGTCGATTGTTTTCAACAATCGAATGGACCTCGATTGTTTCAGTTAAAGAAACTTCTGTGTGAGCTTGTGCAAGATCAAGTATCAATAAGTACCTACTATACACAACTAAAGATAATTTGGGATGAATTATTTTCTCTCAAACAATTATGCAGTTGCCTTCATTGTACTTGTGGGGGTGTACAACATATGATTACTGAACAATAGCAGGAGCAAGTAATTCAATTTTAATGGGATTGAATGAGTCTTTTACTCATGTACAGGGACATATTCTTTTGATGGATCCTCTACCTTCAATTTCTAAGTCTTTTCCTTGATTCTTCAAGAAAAAATCAAAGAAGTGTTCAACTTGTACATCCTGTTTTAGAACCTACTTTTGCTGTCAAGACTCAATCTGGTACACGTAACAATAGACCTTTATGCTGTCGCTGTAACATTCTTAGTAACAAAAGTGATAAATGTTATATATTGCATGGTTTTCCTCCAGGATATAGCTTTAAGAATGGATCTTTTGATGTTCGTGGTAAGGGATCTCAGGTGGCTCATACTAATTCTATCATTTCTCATCAAGAATCTTCGGGTTCTACGGTTGGTGAAGCGTTCACTCCTCAACAATGTCAGCAGTTAATTAAGATACTTACTTCCCAACTCTAATCTGCTTCTTCTTTGGATGCACCATTCACATCCATTAATATTACGATGCAAGGTAATCTTCTGTCGCATACGGAATATTTATCTGTTGCAAAAACTGATTGTCAGATTTTGGATTCTGAAGCTTCACGACATGTGTGTTATTCAAGATCTCTCTTTGAATCCTTGGTTCCTATCGTGGGTCATTCAGTTACTTTACCTGAAAAGTCCATTATATCAGTAAAGTTTACAGGAACAATCAGATTTTCCCCTGATTTTGTTTTGTATGGTGTATTATTTGTACCCGATTTTCAGTTCAATCTTCTGTCAGTCAGTGTTTTATTACACGATTCTGACTTTAGTGTATTCTTTTACAAATCGAATTGTTTGATACAGGACCTTCATCGAGTGATTGGGAAGGGTGAGCTGTTTCAAATCCTCTAGTTGCTGCAAATGCATTTTTTTTGGATCTAATTCCTTTTGTAATAATGTTTCTAGTGATTTGTTTACTGTTTGGCATAACAAGTTAGGCCATCCTAATTCTCATGTTATACATCTTATTAAGGACATTTTGTCTCTTAAAGTTGTTAATAAGAAAGATTCTTGTCAAGTTTTCCCGTTGGCTAAGCAACAACGATTGTCCTTTCCTTTTTCTTTTTCACATACTAAGCAACCTTTTGAATTAATACATTGTGACATATGGGGACCTTACAAGTAGAAGACTTATTCGAATCATACTTTATTTCTGACATTTGTTGATGATTTTTTGAGATCTACTTGGGTGTATTTACTGCAACACAAATCTGATGTTCATTCAATCACACATGCATTTATTGTGATGGCAAAAAAACAATTTGGCTTTGATATCAAGAGTTTCAGGTCTGATAATGCTCCCGAGTTGAAGTTCACTGAGTTGTTCGCTAGTTTAGTAAACAAAATTCTATGGTTGAGCGAAAACACCAACACTTTTTATCTGTAGCTCAAGCCTTGTATTTTCAGTATAAAGTGCCAATCAAATTTTGGGGTGATTGCTTGCTCACTGTAACTTTTTTATTAATCGGCTTCCATTGTTTGTCCTAAGCAACAAGTCCGTTATGAATTATTGTACGATCATTTACCATATTATGATTATTAGAAGGTTTTTGGAATTCTTTGTTTCATTTTCCACATCAATTTTTTGCTCATGCTCTACCTGCTGTTTTTCTTGGGTATCTTTATGGTGTTAAGGGATTTCGCCTGTTTGTGCTATAGACTCAAAAGATTGTGGTTTCTCAAAATGTGGTATTTCAAGAGAATATTTTCCCCTTTCTCAACATTCAACTATCGGATCATTCTGTTGATGTCTTTCAGGATTTTTGTTTACCTAATGTTGTGTCTGAAGTGGTGGATCACTCGTCTGTTTTGGAACCTCAGCATGGACAAAATGTTTTGTTGCCGATTCAACATAATCATCACGAGATTGCTATGGAATACCATGTTAATGATGATACGGGTAATACTGAGCATATCATTCTTGGCACTGTTCAACGGTCTGTTGAAAACATTATCCAACAACTTGTTCGATGGTCTTCTCGTGTTGTTTAGTGGCCATCATATCTTCAATGTTATTATTGCAAACGTGTCGATGTTTCTTATCCTATTGAAGATTTCTTATCTTTCTCGAGACTTTCATCTTGTTGCCAATGTTTCTTATGAGTTTGAACCATAATTTTATCATCAATTTGTTCAATCATCAGCTTGGAGGAATGCCATGAATGATGAGCTTCGAGCCATGGAATCTCTTGATACTTGGTCCATTGTTTCTTTACCTGAAGGAAAAAGTGCTATTGACTGTAAGTGGGTGTATCGGATCAAACATAAAGTTGATGGTTTGGTTGATCAATACAAAGACCGACTGGTGGCGAAGGGCTTTACACAAGTTGAGGGGAATGATTACATCGACACGTTTTCACCTATTGCAAAAATGACTTCATTTAGGGTTTTGCTTGCTCTTGCAGCAGTTAGAGGATGTCATTTACTGTAACTGTACGTAAACAACGCATATTTAAATGGGGTGTTGGATGAAGAAGTTTACATGAAATTACCCCTTGCTTACTGGTTTGATCTTAAAGGTACAAACATGGTATGTAAGCTTCGTAAGTCAATCTATGGTCTTAAACAAGCATCCAGGCAATGGTTCTATGTTTTCTCAAGCGTTGTTCTTAAGCTTGGCTTTCAGCAGTCACATGTCGAACATTCTTTATTTACTAAGGGTTTTAATGACACGTTTGTGGCTCTCTTAGTTTACGTAGATGATATTGTCATAGCTGATGCTGATTTGCAATTACTATATGAAACTCAAAATCTTTTGAAGCAGTATTTCAAGCTTAAGGAGTTGGTGCCTTTACACTACTTTCTTGGTTTTGAGGTAGCTCATAATGCTTCAGGAATCTCCATATCTCAAAGAAAGAATGCTTTACAGTTTCTCGAGGACACATGATGTTTAGGTATTAAACCGGTTGAAAGTCCCATGGTTCATTCCTTGAAGTTGAGTTTAGATGAAGGGGAATTGCTACCGGATCCTCAAGAATATCGATGACTGATAGGTCGATTATTATACCTAACCAACACCAGACCTGACATTGTTCATACTGTACATTTGTTGAGCCAATTCGTGTCTTCTCCTCGTTTACCTCACATGACAACATTTAAACATCTTTTGGCCTACATAAAACAATCACCTGGACTTGGTTTATTTTTTTCAGTTAATTCTACTGATCAACTGAGCATATTTGTTGATTCTGATTATGCTTCATGTTCGGATACTCGACGTTCTATGTCTGGTTTTTGTGCTTTCCTTGGTAAAAATCTGGTTTCATGGAAGTAAAAAAAGCTAGCTACTGTTAGTCGTTATTCATGTGAGGTGGAGTATTGTGCCATGGTAATAGCTGCTTTTGAATTGGTTTGGATAACTTCTTTGATGTCTTCATTTCAAATTTCAATTTATCGTGCTCGGTTATTTTGTGATATTCAAGCCGCAATTCACTTGGCAACCAATCAAGTTTTCCATGAAAGAACCAAACACATCATGACTTTGTTGACAAGTTGGGGCTCCTCAATATTCAAACTGTCCCATCTTGAGGGGGGATACTAGGTTACTTCAACGTTTAAGTTAACCGTTAGTAAGTTAGGGTGATTAGCTTTCTGTTAATCTTGGCAGTTAGATTGTAATATATGTATATAAGCAGTAGCCTTGTATTTTTTTTTGATAAATGAAAAATTGAGTTCATTCTTCATTTCTTCCTTGAATCTTATAGCAAAAATGATTTTTTATAAGGTGTGTCATATGTTAATCTGACCTGCCACCTAGGAAGCACATCCTGGGGACTGCGCTTTACAATGACTTGGAAAAGGCGTTTCTTACAAAATGCGCCTTTGCTGAGTTTTTTCTCGCCCCTACCCTCGTATTTTCCCTCTCTTCCCTACCTTTCCCTCTCCCCAACCCCTTATACAAACCCTTTATCCCCTCTTTTAAATCAAACCAAACAAAAATATATCATATATTTTCTTTTCTCTCTAATTTCTTTCTGCTAGGTTTAGAACGTTCAATTTAAAGTTTGTTTAAGTATTTTTATTCTTTTAATAAATGTATTTAGTTTTTTACTTAATTTTAGTTACTTTTTTTAAAATATGTGCAGTTAAAAAAATGAAAGGCATGTTGTTGCGATTGGATGAAAATCACATTCGTCTCATTTAGTGAATATGATAAAAATATTTAATTATGTTTATTTATTTATTTTAATGTTTTATTGAATATTTTAAACTCTAATATATTATTTTTTATCCATTAGGAAAATGATCATATATTGGAAATTTTTACCCATGACACTAATATGCCCATATTGACTCGTATTTGAAGTTATTTAGTTGATGTTGGATTTGGGTATGTATAACAAATAATTGTAGGCAGTAAATTACTTTAATCCACCCTCATATTTGCACTAATCGAGAAGTAGAGACCAGAGACACACTTCCATCTTTCATGTAGGGAGTGCACCATTACTTTAGAGGATGTTTCAATGTAGTTGGAACTTCCGATGGATGGAGTATTCTTACTGGTGCGGTGGTGGATAATTGGCATGTTTTGTGCTTACAATATTTAAGAAAATCTTCAAATTTGTTTAACAGTGATCGAATCTCGTTGACATGGCTTCAAGAAAATTTTCAAGAGTTAGACGAAAATTGTTTTAATGAGGAGGCAAAATCATTTACTCGGACATATATTTTACGACTCATTGGAGGGATCTTCCATATAATTCTCACAACCAAGTGCATGTTATGTGGCTGTGTCACTTCGTTATTTTTGAAGAAGTGAGCTGTAACAACTTAAATTATGGGCTAACAGTTTAGGGTCTACCCAAGAGGTAAGTGGACCAACATAAATTATACTTAAAGTCGTTGGGCTTAGTTGGGTTGGTCTTAGGCCAATTAGCCATAAAAGGGAACTTTTGCATAGTTGGAAGATGAGGAGGGACTAACAGTGTAATTACTTGATTTTTATGGATGAGAGCTTTTATATTCTCTCATTTCATTTTCTTAATCTTATTTTTCCATTTTCTCATTCTTCTTCCTCAAGATCCTCAAGCCAATGTGAGTCCATGGAACCATTTCTTACTTTTTTTCAAGTTTAATTTACGTTCTTAATCCCTCAAGCAACATGGATTTAACCATTCAAGGTATGTGTTACAAGAGAAAGTTAGGGGTTTTATTATCCAAGCCATGGTGGGGGATTATTTCTAGCTAAAAAAGCTCAATTTCAAGATTCAATCAGTAAGGTAGTGTATTTCTAATCCTTTGGGGTATTACGCTGTCATAAATTTCATGAAGTTGCCAAGATTTTTGTAGTTGAACATTTTAGGGTTCAAACTTGATTCATTCCATAGATGATGTTCTAGATGTAAAGAAAGTGTTTTTATAACACCTAAGGAACCTAAATAACTTACTAAAACTTCGAAATCAATTTAGAAACTAACCCAAGTCATTTAGGATGATTTTGGGCGTTTATTTGAGCCTAAAATATCCATTTATGGGTTAGAGTATTGATACTGGAATGAACAATATCGATACTATATGAATCAGGTAAAAATTAGGGTTTCTGGGCAAATAGAATCGATACTACCAAAGGAGTATCAATATTGCCCATTTAGTCTCGAGACTGTAAGTGTTGGTCTCGTGACCAGGCCCAATTTCAACAGCAAAATGTATTTTTGGTACCGATACTCATAGATGTATCAATACTTGGCCATAGGGTATCGATACTACAGCTAGAGTATCGATACTACCCATATCAGATGATCAGTTTTGACCCGATTAAGGTTTTAAGAGCTTGGGATGGTCCGTAAAGATGAAGCTTAGTCCGTGAGAGACAAAAATGGACAAAGGTACCTAGAGACACTTGTAGGAGTGTGTTATAACCAGAGTAACTATAGCAGACATAACACGTCCAAGTATATTCAGTGAATACATAATAGATAATTATAGATGGGAGATCAGTGTACAGGGTATACCATCGAGGGTATGACCAAGGAATCATATTATGAAACAACAGTTTGGTATACCATAAATATTCCTTTAATTCAAGGGCGAATCGAGGGGAAACACGGTAATAGCGAATATTGTATTGCTACCCAGGAATGAGCCCAAGTTAGATATCAGGTCAACTAGAACCACAACTAGTAAATAGTAAGCACAATAATCGCCATGAAGTCTCGAACCACGTAGAGATTTCCCTCATAGTCAGAGAATGACTAAAATTCCCTTAAGTATCGAATAACCAGATCAATACGGATTATCAATAATAACAAATTAATTAACCCTCACATTATGTTCTAGATGAGAGAACGAACAAGATAACAACTAGGAAAAATAGTAAACAAGATCAGTAATAACTCAACACAGCTAAAAACAAAAACAATAGTAGTAACAGCTAGGAGGTCATAAAACTAGCCTTTGTGTGACACTCGAGAAACAACCAGGACACACGAGTTACTTTAGCAGTAGGGTGATTGTCTTGTTTGTCAGTATGTTCAGGTATATACCAGTCAGTGCCGAGGCACTTCTCTTTCCAGTTGGGCGCAGATGCCTTAAGACTCGACGAAGTAAGTTGGCGGGGTGTACGTTTTCAATACAGCTCTGGATCTCACCCCATATGTCTGAGGGGCTAGGTCTACGTTTTCGATGCAGTTCCAGATCTCATCTTAGGTACCCGAATGTATTCCAGTAGGATAAAGGGGTGCGTGAGCTCCGAGATATAGCCCTTCAGCCGCACAATGATGCCTGCCACAACTAGTGTTTGAGTCACAACATAATCAATATTGCATTCAGATAATACACACCAGAGTTAGTATGACATTCATATAATGTATATTAGAGCCAGTAACACATTTAGATAATGTGTAGCAGATTCAGACGTTAGGGTTAGAGACCCATACTTCAGAGATAGAACAACTAAGCCTTAAGTAGGTAGCACTTAATCTAGATCATGCATGTACCTATCGCTTAGTACCACATATTCGACATGATTATATTTATGAATTTTTAAGCTGCTCTAGATTAGCGATTATACTGTTGGGCTTTGTAAGCTCATCCTTCGGATGTTTTTCATTGGTAGGCTTGTAGCATGAACAGTTCGTGGAACATTGTCGCAGTAGGATTCCCAACATCACCTTTAGAGTACTGTACCGTAGCTTAGTGGGCATATGTATTCAGTTTACTAAACTCAAAGTTTATATTATTTTGATTCTAAATTATATGTCACGGAGCTTCAGTTTTGTAAAATGAGTTTATAACAATATTTATGATTTATTTATGATACTATTCAACATGTTTGAAAAGTAAATGTACAGGTTTGAAAATCAGGGGTTACCTCGGTAGCTCAGTGTGTCATTTTATGCCTAATCGATTTTACGGTGTTACACGAGTACATTCAGTTAGGGATCGACAATTTTAACATATCTCTTTAGAGAAACATGTTGAGTAGCGAGATATACCAAAAATGGTATTAGCGATTGTCTCCTTCTCCAATCTTAGGCATGTTATCGTATGCCTTTTTATGTCTGATTGTTAAAAAAATTATTTGTCTTCCTTTTCTTACTAATGTAATTTGAATAATTAATCTATTTATAAAAAATTTATTGATATACAATTAATTAAAATATTTTTTATATTAAATAGATGTTCGTCATCAATAAAAAACCACCATGATATACCTGATGAATAACAAGATATCATAGTATTAATCGAGCAAAAATTTGTTGGATGTGTGACTAGTAGTTGTGTCTCTTATTTGTTATGCTACTATCGAGTGGGATTCGAGTGATCGTGTGCGTCGCCAATTTAGTTTCACATAATTTATTTCGAAAGTAGTCGTGAATCTCAACAATAGGCATAAACTTGACATACGAGGCAATCATGGTGTTGATTGAAGGTAGAAGCATAGTGGGTGGATAGCGATGTGGGAGCTTCATGTTTGTCATTATATATTGGAATCTGGTTTCACGATTCAACGAAAACGTAAATCCATTCATACTTCCTAATGACGCACGATATAATATCATCATCCCCAACTAATCATGGACGAAAAGTAGACACTCTCGGCCCGTCTTGATCAAAGCTACTGGAAACACTACTAAATCAACTTTGAGCCCATTGGGTTACATCACAAGCCCGTCGATATACATGCGAACCTTCCGATTTACATGTTGAGCCTTCCAATTTACATGTTGAGCCCCCATGGTTATATTCGGAGTCCACCATTTTATATTCCAATCCCCCAGAGGATATATACGCCTATGGTTTGTCGTTTTTGTTGTTTAAAATTATTTCATTTGGACCAATTTGATTCAAAAAACAATTAACTAAAGCAGTTTAATACTTTATTATTATTTAGGTTAAACTACACGTTTAATACCTCAACTATCACTTTTGTTCTGTTTTGGTCATCAAACTATATTTTGTTTTAAAATCATATATGTTGTTATATTTTGGTTTCATTTTGGTCACCTCTATTAAAAAATTAACAGTGATGTTGACGTGTCACCATAAGGTAATGTTATTTCATCATTGAATTTTTTTTAAAAAATTTACGTCAGCATTTCTATTGTTTTTTAACGGTACGTGATAAAATGTAACATTAGATATGATTTGAAAAATAATAATAGTTAGATGTTTAAAACTGAATAAAATGATAGTTGGGATACTAAACATGTAATTTACCCTTATTATTATTATTATTAAATGTCATTTTCGAAGCTCTAATCTAACTTTGGCTGCTTCATTTTCTTTTTCGTTTTAAAGAAGGCGTCATATGCTCATGTTTGCTAAATTATTATTTAATTACGAAATAATCAAGTATAATTGTATAAATACCTGAAACATTTGTCTGCTTAATGCACTTGTATTCTTCATTACACGACATATCGAGAAATATATCAACTAACTGTTCAAACTTTGGCTAATATAATAATATACATACACACACACTTCTTTGGAATTTTTGTGTGGAGAGAAAATATATCATGTAAAAAAAAGGCTTTTTCCTGGAAATTGCTCACCCTACTTGTTTGAATATTGATACTTCCAAAGCCTTTCCTTTCCCAGCAAATTCGTGTATATAAATATCCCACAAGAGAGGCCGAACAAATCTTCAAACTATTGAGATTATAAAATCTTTTGTGTTCATTGAATTAACAAAAGAAATGGTGAGAGCTCCTTGCTGTGACAATATGGGATTTAAAAGGGGTCCATGGACTCCTGAAGAAGACCAGATTTTGATCTCATATATTCAAAAGCATGGCCATGATAATTGGCGAGCCTTACCAAAGCAAGCTGGTAAATTTTTCTATGGTTCATCATCTAGTTTTCCTAGGAAAATTTTCCATTTCTTATTCATATATTCTATGGATCATCAACTAGTTTTCCTGGGAAAAAATTTTCCGTTTTATATTCAGATATTCCACGGTTCATCAACCAGTTTTCCTGGGAAAATTTTCGTTTTTGAATACATAAAACACATTCTTCGTGGTTTATCCGATAATTTTTGTTGTTGTTCAACTTGTATTTGTAGGTCTTTTGAGATGCGGGAAGAGTTGCAGATTACGTTGGATAAACTATTTAAGGCCTGATATTAAGAGGGGAAACTTCACTTTGGAGGAAGAGGAAACCATCATGCAACTGCATGGAATGTTTGGGAACAGGTATGTCTCAAAAAGGATCGTTACTATTTTCTAGGGTCTAATTTTTTCCTAATCCCCTGATCTTTAAAACTTTTGAAATTTAGTCCTTTTGCTTCTAATTCCAGTAACTTAATCCTTCAAATTCAACAGAAAATCAATTAAATTGTTATCATTCAGACTTTAATTTTAAAATCAGACAAATAGAGGGATCAAATTCTCGGAATTAAAATTTTTATAAGTTTAAATATGGGGACTGGGTTAGAAATAAACCTTTCTTATGTCTGGATGTCTGATTATCTTAAAATCGTAAGTTTAAAACAACATTTCCTTTATGGAAATATTTTATGGGTAAATATTTCATTCACATAAGTATAAAGTTAACAAAATTATTTTGTGATGATATATTATCACCTAATTTACTAATGGTCTATAGAACTATACATCGTCGGTAAATTGAATATTAATATATAATAATTTATTTTTATTTTGAAATTTTTGGAGAAATAAAATGGTGCAAGTCATTGTTTTAGCTTCCCCCTTTTGGTCTATTTTCTTCACATTCTGTGGGTTGGTTTTAAGTACTAAAAATACTGCAAGTGAGCTGAAACATCCCTTTCATTATTAATTGTTTGTATGTATTTTTAATGGAATTTTGTTATATATAGGGTAAACTATGTATATAATTAACGATATGTTTTGGTTTCTTTTTGATCACCTATCGATTAAAAAATTAACGGTAATATTGACATGTTACCCCTAAGATAATATCACATCATTATTAAAAAAATAAAAATAATATCACATGTTATGTTTATTTTTTAACGACAAGTGATTAAAATAAAATAATATCACGTCAATACGTTGATAAAATAATAGAAAATGGCTTATATAATTTTGGTTTTCCAAAACTTTCAGGTGGTCAGCCATAGCAGCGAAATTACCAGGAAGGACAGACAATGAGATAAAAAATGTATGGCACACTCACTTGAAGAAGAAACCAAACCAAGACCAGACCAGACTAGACATCATCAGAAACAACACCAAGTCTAACAACAAGATCAAATCCGAGCCGTCCATCGTAAGCCAATCGAGTGACGGGATACCATCATCATCAAGCGAAGTTTCCTCCATTACAGACACCACTGATCATAGGGAAGTTAACGACAAGGCCGAATACATGGTGGATTCTTCGGAATGTTTCCCCGAAATCGACGAAAGTTTCTGGTCCGATAATTCGAGCATTCCGCCGTTAAACTTCAAAGCGGTCACCGACGAAAACCGGCCTCAATTTCCTTCGTGTTCGATCGATCATACAGTGGATGCTCGTCAAAATCTTGATGATGATTCAATGGAGTTTTGCTACGACTTGTTCATTAAAGCTGGAGGTGAAGGAGATTTCATTGCACAATTCTAAAGAAAAATCAATTCATAGACTAGCAAACTCAAAAAGCAAAGTCTTTTGAGGAAGATTATTGTTTCATTTCATTCAAAGGGGGAAATTATGGCATTAATTGGATGACTTTTGGTGGTGGAGGGCCAGACATGAAAATAAGAGCAGGAAAGTGAAAGGATTGACTTGGAAATAGTTAGTGTATAGGGATGGAGTAGAACAATTAGAGCTTTACAAACTTGAGCACTAAATGAGAATGATGATGACAATTGGAATTTTCTTATTTTAGTATGGTACATCTCTGTTTTTGATTGTGCAATTGAACGCTTGTAATACTTAATTTTTGTTTTACAAATGGAGATTCAATCTTCATGTAATTATTTTTTTATGTAGTTTGATATGGATGATAATGGGAGGACGAGTTAATTGTTTGTCCCAATTTTGACCTGATAAACTCTTAACTTAATCTGATCTTGATTCGAATCCCAATAATATGTTAATTAAACTACCCAAACTCAGTTTTAGAACTTTTCTATAAATTTGATCTTAATCCGATCCCAATCTCATATGTTATACGTAAAAAATGAAAATGAAGAAATATTATGGATTTAAAGATATAAGGAAAGAGTAGACTTATTTTGAGAAAATAGGAGTTTTATGCATGAAGGAGTCATCAGTTCCAGTCGGCGGCTGGAACATGTTTGTTGCCTGTTTTGGAACGTTTGGGTTCCCTATTGGAAGAGGACTCGCGAACAACAAAGAAGATTAGGATGGCGTTAACTAGGGTGTTATTGTTGAAAGTATTAAAATGGTTTTCAAGTTTGGTAACCAACTTTGAAAAAATGGTTTTCAAAGTTTGGTAAATGTTTCTTTGAAAATGGTTTTCAAAGTTTGGTAAATGTTTCTTTGAAAAATAGTTTTCAAAGTTTGGTAGATGTTTGTTGAAAAATGATAATGGGATAATCACAATTAATCCCTAGGTTTTAGGGTATTTACAAGATTAAGTCCTTAAGTTTCAACTATAAATACCCTAGCTCATTTAGCTTCAAAACCATCCCAAAAATCATTTCTTTCTCCCAATATTAGAGAGCTTTCTTGTGAGTAGTGAGTGTTTTGTAAACACCTGTAAATTTTCTCTCTTAGTAAAAGATCTGCAGCAGTCCGGAGACGTAAGCACAATTGGCTGAACTCCGTTATCAATTTCGGGTATTATTTTTTCGCTTTTATTTTGCATTCTCACTAATCTGGTTATAGGGAAATTACTTGTACTTGGTTTATTTCCCAACAACTGGTATCAGAGCTTTTGGGTTGTGAATTTTGTCAATTTTTTTCGAGGTTACTATTCAAGTTACTATTCACGTGAATAGTGAATTTCGTGAATAGTGAAATTCGGTCGGCGATACGAGTTTGTCGAAGGAGGTGTTTTAATACACGGCGGTTCGCAAAAATTTTCAGAAACGATCCAAACGAAGCCAGATTCGAGTGGGAGCGATGGCTGCAGACGAAGGGAAGGTGAAAATTGAAAAGTTCGATGGTGCGGACTTTGGATTTTGGAAGATGCAAATTGAAGATTTTCTATACCAGAAAAATCTATATCAACCCCTCTCAGGAAAACAACCAGAGGGCATGAAGAATGAAGACTGGGCTCTTCTCGACAGACAAGCCCTCGGAGTTATCCGACTGACGTTATCCCGCAATGTTGCTTTCAACATAGCAAAGGAAAAGACCACGGCGGGTCTTATGATGGCTCTTTCCAGTATGTATGAGAAGCCATCGGCCTCAAACAAAGTTCATTTGATGAGGCGATTATTCAATTTGCGGATGCCGGAAGGGGCATCGGTGGCACAACACCTAAATGAACTCAACACAATCACAACCCAGTTGAGTTAGTGGAAATTGAATTTGATGATGAAGTTCGAGCTTTAATTCTCTTATCATCTTTACCAGACAGTTGGAATGCTACTGTTACAGCAGTCAGCAGTTCATCGGGAAACAACAAATTAAAATTCGACGATGTTCGGGATCTGGTACTGAGCGAAGAAATTCGACGGAGAGAATCGGGTGAAGCATCAACCTCCTCAGCCTTGCACACGGAGTCCAGAGGGAGAACTTCAGAAAGAAATTCAAATCTTGGCAGATCGAAATCCAGAAGGGGAAAATCAAGAACAGGAAATAAAGATTTTACCTGTTATAATTGCGGCAAGAAGGACCACTTTAAAAGAGATTGCCGAGCACCGAAGAAAAATACTGGCGCACAGGAATCTGCCAACATGACGGAGGAGACAGGTGATGCCATGATTTTAAGCGTCAACAGTCCAATTGAATCATGGATTTTGGATTCAAGGGCATCTTTCCACTCCACGCCATGCCAAGAAATAATGGAGAACTATGTCAGTGGTGATTTTGGGAAGGTTCATCTTGCTGATGATGAAACCTTGAAGATCGTCGGAAAAGGAGACATCCGACTAAAGCTGCCAAACCAGACCACCTGGAAGCTGACTGGAGTGAGACATATTCTTGGTCTCAAAAGAAATTTGATTTCTGTAGGACAACTTGATGGAGAAGGATACAGTACAACCTTTTCAGGTTGTGAATGGAAGATTACCAAAGGAGCACTCGTCATTGCTCGTGGTAAGAAGACTGGTACTCTCTATGTAACCTCAAATTTAGAGAATATCATTGCAGTAGCAGATGCTGATGGAAAATCAAACCTATGGCACCAAAGGCTTGGCCATATGAGCGAGAAAGGGATGAAGACACTTTTGTCAAAGGGGAAGCTGCCGGATCTAAAGAATGTAGATGTCGGACTATGTGAGGATTGCATCTTTGGCAAACAAAAGAAAGTCAGCTTTACAAAGATTGGTAAGACACCCAAGGCTGAAAAGGTAGAGTTAGTTCATACTGATGTATGGGGACCATCTCCAGTTCCATCTCTTGCAGGCTCATTATATTATGTCACCTTCATTGATGATTCTACAAGGAAGGTGTGGGTTTATTTTTTGAAGAAAAAATCAGAAGTCTTTGATACCTTCAGAAAATGGAAGGACATGGTGGAAAATGAGAATGGTATGAAAGTCAAGCGGTTGAGGTCTGACAATGGAGGAGAGTACAAAAATAGGAGATTCAGAGATTTTTGCGCAAACAATGGGATCAAGATGGAGACAACAGTTCCCATGACACCGCAGCAGAATGGCGTAGCAGAGCGCATGAACAGAACTCTGAATGAACGTGCCAGAAGCATGAGGATACATGCCGGATTGCCCAAATTTCTATGGGCTGAAGCTATTAACACTGTAGCTTACCTGATCAACCGTGGGCCCTCAGTTCCTTTGGATGGCAGAATACCAGAGGAAGTTTGGAGCAAGAAAGAAATAAACCTTTCACACTTAAGAGTGTTTGGTTGTATTTCTTATGTACACATAGACTCTGCTGAAAGAAGTAAACTTGATGCTAAGTCCAATAAATGTGCCTTTGTTGGTTACGGCGGTGATGAGTTCGGTTACCGGTTTTGGGACTATGAAAATCGGAAGATCATTAGAAGCAGAGATGTCATTTTAAATGAGAATGTGATGTACAAAGACAGGTCAACTGTAGAATCAAGCAGCTCCAATACCAAAGCTGAAACAAAGGAATTTGCTGAGTTTGAGGAGATTTCTGGAAATGGTGTTTAGATCAGTCCTGAAGCAGTTCAAGAAGAACCAGGCACACCGGAACTAAGACGCTCCTCCAGAATTCCTAAACCAACCCAACGGTATTCTCCTTCTTTGCACTACTTGTTGCTGACTGACAATGATGAACCAGAGTGCTATGATGAAGCAATGCAAGTGAAGGATTCAGTCAAGTGGGAGTCTTCCATGAAAGATGAGATGGACTCGCTTTTGTCAAATCAGACGTGGGAATTAGCTGAATTACCACCAGACAAGAAAGCGCTTCACAACAAGTGGATTTACAGGATCAAAGAAGAGCACGATGGGAGCAAACGCTACAAAGCGAGATTGGTTGTCAAAGGTTTTCAGCAAAAAGAAGGTATTGACTACAATGAAATTTTCTCTCCAGTCGTGAAACTGTCTACAATCAGACTGGTGTTGAAAATTGTAGCTGCAGAGAATTTACATCTTGAGTAGTTAGATGTAAAGATAGCTTTCCTTCATGGTGATTTGGAGGAAGAAATCTATATGAGGCAGCCAGAAGGCTTCATAGAGGCAGACAAGAAAAACCTGGTATGCAGGTTGAAGAAGAGCTTGTATGGTTTAAAACAAGCTCCTAGACAGTGGTACAAGAAGTTCGATAGTTTCATGAGTAGCAGTGGTTTTACCAGATGCCAAGCAGATCATTGTTGCTACATCAAGAGGTTCGACAATAGCTTCATTATTTTATTGTTGTACGTTGATGACATGCTCGTTACAGGCTCAGACATGCAAGAGATTATAAACTTGAAGCAAAAATTGTCAAAGCAGTTTGCTATGAAGGATCTGGGCGCTGCAAAGCAGATTCTTGGGATGAGGATCAAGAGAGACACAAAGTCAGGGACTTTGATATTATCACAGGCTGAGTACATCAACAAAGTACTCTCCAGGTTCAACATGCAAGATGCTAAACCAGTAAGTACACCTTTAGGTGTTCATTTCAGACTCTCCAAAGAACAATCACCAAAGACGGAGGAAGAACGTGCACACATGGTGAAGGTGTCGTACGCCTCAGCGATTGGAAGTCTGATGTATGCCATGGTTTGTACCAGACCAGATATTGCTCAAGCAGTGGGAGCTGTTAGCAGGTACATGAATAATTCGGGCAAGGTACACTGGGAAGCAGTCAAATGGATCATCATATATCTACGGGGTACCATAAACAAAGCACTTTGTTTCAAAGGTGGAGATACGATACTGACAGGCTATGTAGATGCTGACTTAGCCGGAAATGTTGACATCAGAAGGAGCACTACAGGGTATGTCTATACTCTATGAGGAACTGCAGTGAGTTGGGTTTCTCAACTACAGAAGATAGTTGCTCTCTCCACAACTGAAGCATAATATGTCGCTGTTACGGAAGCTAGCAAGGAGATGGTTTGGCTCCAAAGTTTCTTGGAAGAGTTAGGCAAGAAACAAGAAAACAATGTCTTGTATTGCGACAGTCAAAGTGCTATACATCTAGCAAAGAATCCGTCTTTTCATTCCAGGACAAAGCACATACAATTGCGATATCATTTAATCCGGACTCTTTTGGAATATGAGATTTTGAAACTTGAAAAGATCAGTGGAGCTCAAAATCCGGCAGATATGTTGACAAAGACGGTGACTACAGACAAACTGAAGTTATGTTCAACTTCAGTTGGCATGCTAGAGTAACAAGACTAGAAAAGCTGTTGCATTGATCGAGGTGTGAAGACAGATTAAAATCAGTCTTCAAGTGGGACATTGTTGAAAGTATTAAAATGGTTTTCAAGTTTGGTAACCAACTTTGAAAAAATGGTTTTCAAAGTTTGGTAAATGTTTCTTTGAAAATGGTTTTCAAAGTTTGGTAAATGTTTCTTTGAAAAATAGTTTTTCAAAGTTTGGTAGATGTTTGTTGAAAAATGATAATGGGATAATCACAATTAATCCCTAGGTTTTAGGGTATTTACAAGATTAAGTCCTTAAGTTTCAACTATAAATACCCTAGCTCATTTAGCTTCAAAACCATCCCAAAAATCATTTCTTTCTCCCAATATTAGAGAGCTTTCTTGTGAGTAGTGAGTGTTTTGTAAACACTTGTAAATTTTCTCTCTTAGTAAAAGATCTGCAACAGTCCGGAGACGTAAGCACAATTGGCTGAACTCCGTTATCAATTTCGGGTATTATTTTTCCGCTTTTATTTTGCATTCTCACTAATCTGGTTATAGGGAAATTACTTGTACTTGGTTTATTTCCCAACAGTTATCTCACTGAAGCCTAAGTCTTTGAGGGGAAAGCTAGTTCTCGGTCGTATATGGATGGCGATATTGCAATGGGGGACGTTGTTCAGGTTACTCCCGAAGAGAATACGTTGCCGCTTGTTGAGGTGAACACAGGTGTCGATTCACTTTCGGGGACTAGCTTTGGCGATGAGGATGTTTCTCTTCAGAAGAGTGATGTGGTAGTGGATAGAAGTGGTTCATATCCTATTATTCAATTCTCAGATCGCGTCCATGAATCAACTGACTACAATATATAAAAAAACGATAATTGTCAGGATGCAAGGCAAGTCTGTTGGTTATCTTGCTCTTTGAACTAAATTAAATCTATTTGGTAACCTCGGGGTCGATTCCTACTGATTGATGTAGATAATGAGTACTAATTAGTGAAACTGGAACTTGAAAGTAATTATACGAAGGCTTTAACATAGGGTTCTTGGAAGCTACTTTAATGTTCAACCTTGGAGCAGAGATTTTAATACTTCGGCTAACCACCCTTCTCAAGTTATTGTTTGGATTAGGCTATCGCATTATCGGGTCTCCCTTATCGGTATTATACCAAATATCTTTTCCTCTTGATTTCTTTTGAGATTGGGAAAGTGATCAAAGCCGACTACAGCATAACTACTGGAGAAAAGGGAAACTCGCTAGACTGGGGGTTGTTGTGGATCTTAATCAATTGTTTCTACCTTGTACAGGCATTGATGGATTTGTGCAAGAATTGGAGTATGAAGGGTTGCAACATATATGTTTTTGATGCAGAGTTTACAGACATTCTCAGGATCTGTGGTATACGACCAAATGACCTTGTTGTTCAGGTTGAAGAGGTGCCTCCTTCAAATCATGTTTCTGGGCCTTCAATCGTGGGTAAAGAGCTATATGGCCCGTGGATGGTGGCTATTAATCACAAACGAAGACCGTAGAAATCAGGGGTAGTGGAGAATGATGATGTTACAAAGAAAGGCTTGGGGTACTTAATCGGGGTGTGATGCTCTCGCTTCTGATATGCATAATTGCATAGAACAGATTTGGAAAATGTTAACCCAAACATTACATCCAAGGGAACTTTGGTGCCTAGGAATGAGAAGTTTCAGGGTCGAAACAAGGATTTTGGTAGATTCGTTTGATGGGAATAGACAAGGAGTGCCTAATGGCCGGTGATCTCTTGTTGATGGTGGAATTAGTTCACCCAAGACTGTTCGGATGGAATCATAGGTGGATTCGTTGAAGAAAAAGTTTGTGTCTAAGGAGGACAATGCGAAGCTTAGTAGAGTTCATGTGTAACCAAAGATCGCAAGATTGGTGACTCATGTGACGATACAAGCACCACACATGCATGAGGGACACCATTTGGCTGTCACGATCAATGAGGGTAAACAAGGGAAGCATCCAACTTAGCAGGGATAGGGAGCTCGGGTAAACTGAATCTATCCGAAGGGCCAAAAGAGTCAACCGCAAAGGGTTTGAAGGTTAAAAAACAACTCAACTAGAAAACTCCGAGAAGGTCTTTACTTACTAAATGGGTTCAATCCGCATCAGAAATGATTGACGCTCTTGCCACAAGAAATCGAGAGTCAATAGAACTTAGTGATGTTTAAAAGGTTTCGGGTGTTTCATTAAATAATAGGGAAAAGACTGGTGGAACTTCGATCACCTCCCAAGGTGGATGCCCAACTTTTTAAACCTTTTTCTTTACATATTTCTCATGTTTGGGTGTATGTTTTAAAATAGTCGGGGCATTATTAGCCCATCCTACTGGTGTTATTTTAGAAAGTTCATAGGGGAGTAACCTTCTGTGGTGGCTTTGTTGGAGACCAAGGTTAGTAGGTTTCGAGTAGATATTATCTTCAAATATTTGGATTTTTGGAATTCCTTTAGTATCGAAGCACACGGTTTCAATGAAAAAATTTGGCTTCTATGGAAAATTGGGTTTCAGGTTGATGTTTTCATATCTCGAATCAATTTATTCATGTCAAATGAGTTACCGAGATTGATATTTATTATTGTAGTCCTAATATTTTCCTCGTAAGCACTCGTGGGCATAATTTGAATGGTCGAATCCTAGGATTGATCAGTCATGGCTTCTTGGGGTTTTGTGTCGAGTTTTCCTTTGAATCCGTCAAGGAAGGATTCAGTTTGAGTTATAGTTTATCATTTCTCCAATAGTGCGCATCTTCTTGCTACGCGTACGACATATTCGTTGTCGAAGCTTGTCGAGTTGTACATTATCGAGATTGTGTGTCTGCATGGTGTGCGGCTTTCGATTATTTATGACCATGATCCGCCTTTTATTTAAATGTTTTGTAAGATTTTGTAAGAAGGCTTTGGGTTCGAAGCTGAGTTTTAGTACAACTTATCATTCATAGACCGATCATCAGTCCAAATGTGTTATATAAGTGTTGGAGGATATGCTTCGAGTTTGTCATTAATTTCAGTTGTTTATGGGAGAGATTCACCGCCAACCTAGTTCGCTTATAATAATAATCTCCAAACGAGCATTCAAATGGTTACATTCAGGATTTTATATCCTAAGAGATAGATGTCCAACGTTATCAAACTTTGACAGTATCCAGAATATAGTCCTCGGCTATTTGCTCATAAACCCATAACCAAAAGCAGGTTATGATCCGTGAATAAGATATAACATTTAGGTTTCTTATAGCGATATTACAGCAAAATCCTTATGAAATTTGTTTTTAAATACTTACTATTGCTCACAGACTTAGCCATAGAAGGCTGGTACCATAAATATAAATAAATTTTAAACTTTGTAATTACTACAAAATCAAGTATTAGATTCGTATCCAATTTTTTGTTTGTATCCGTTAAAAACAGACATATCTTGAGTTTCTGAGAGGCATTTCAAGATACGTTAGAAAGGTAATTGAAACATAGTTCATTCATAAGAAAACATCTCAACCTAAAAATATCCGGATCTCATCTAAAAATTCATCTTGAGTCAGCTGATGTTCCAGACTTCAAAATCAACTTCAATTTCTTATTCAAAAGCATCATTTTTTTAAGTTAAATCTAAAAAAATAACTTTGACTATGTGCGTGAAGATCAAACATCGAGAAAATCTATCTTGACATACTCAATTAATTCCAGTCGTACTCCTTCAACATTAAACGTCCTCGATACGTACCTAAACCTTACCCATCTTGTACTCATTTTGGGATGTATTGGGTACTTAAAACGACCTTGGATTGCCGTACCCCTGCAACATAGTCAGATACTATCTTCATGGGCTACTTCCCGTGTTGAGTAGGTCGCTTTAACGGGGTCTGGCATTCACTAGGTTTAGTATTGCTTATGAGCATTGTGATAGAACTGTCTGAATCTTTGAGAGGTCAATGGTTTCTTCTCATCTGTTAAGGTATATCAAGACATGAATGTGGTTACACAGCTTGAGAGAAGAGTTGAAAGAGATGGTTTCAAGGTGATTTCCCTTACTATGGACAGTCCAGGACTTGGCCACGGGGAAGCTGATATCAAGAACAAGTGAGGCATCAAATGCAAGCAAATTAATTTCGTATTGAACGTTCTGGGAGAAGAAACGAGTATTGAACGTTATGGGAGAAGAAATGAGATCTTGGTTTTGTAAACTCATTTGCATATTTATTTTCCTGCCGTCCTGTCTTCGTTATCTTTGTTAAGGGTATTAAAAAATACCCGACCTAAAAAAATCGGATAACTTTTAAAAAAATTACTTAATCGGGCCAGGTATCTGACCCGACGTTTCTTGGGTCAGGCCCGGGTCACAAAATTATATTTTTCCGGGTACCCTATAACTCGAGTACCCGGTTACTTTTTTATAACTCATACATCCTTATAATATGGTATAGGGTTAATTACCTCATAATCCTTATGATATGGTCTAGATTTTAAATCGGTCTCTAAACCTTGAAAATGTTCAAAAACACCATCAAAGTATCAACATCATACTCTATCGATCAAGTCTTTTCGATCTAGTCTTTTAGCAGGAGATACAGAAGTAATAAAAATTAGACACAACTAAACATCATTAATTAGAATTTGTTTTATAAAATCAAGATTAATTATGAAAAATTATAAAAAGGACTAAATTAATAAAAAAATATACTTACAGACTGTTTTTAAATTGTTGGTAGAATAAAAACAAAGAACCAGGTACCCGATTACCCCAATTACGAGTACCTGTAAAATCCGGGTACCCGGATACCCACAACAATCGGGTTGGGACACGGCCAGAAAAAATAAATACCCAAAGACTCGGATACTAAAAAATTGGGTACCCCGAGTTTAAATACCCCTAATCTTTGCATTTAGTTTTGATTTTTTGTTGTAAAATTTGAGGATATTTTCGTTCCTTCCGAGGAATAAGGAAAAATGGGTTTTTTTGTTTGTTTCTTGTGAAACCGAAACTTGTGCGGAGAAAGGAAAAGAAAATTTAAGATAATTTGTTACTTTTTTTTAAAGTATTGTTAAATTAAAATATAGGGCTCAAATTTAATTATAAGGTTGATGTTGATATGACTGTTGAACTTTTAATTTTGATAATATGACCATATAACTATTTAAGTGGTTTCAATCAAATCATATGTTAAAATTTGACAAAACACCTGATATAACGGTTAATAAACTTAAAATAATTATATATTTAGTCCTTATTTTCATCTTAATTTTAAATTAATTAAATAAATTTAATATTTGATCAAATTATGACTTGTATCACCAAATGATTAGAATAAAAACTAATTACTAACAGCCCTTGCAAGTGAGATGGGCGCGTATGGGCAGAATTTTGCAGGACCAGCGGGAACTTTGCTCCTTGCTAATTATTTTTTAATGTTAATTAATATTGAAATATATATATATATATATATATATATTTGGAAAATAAATAAAAATTCTACTGGACCCCCTCAATTTAAAAAAATAAATAAATATTACTATATGATCATTGATAATTAGATATTATTAGGTTATCTCTATCATTTTTTTGACCACTTTAATAAATTTTTAGTTATGTCCTTATGGATGATCCTTGCCACCGAGTCAAACTTTAAACTTGAAATGTGAATCACAACATTATTTGTATAACCTATAGAAAAAAAAAAGGAAAGAAGAATGGCCAAAGGTGCGATTTGAACCCAAGCTAAATACCTTGTGGGAGGAGCAAACGAGAAACCCTACAATTAGGTACATTCCAAAAGAAGTAGAGGTCATGTGCTACTTTTTAAAATGAGGTCCTTAAAATATCTTAGAATAAGATAAAATTGTAAAATATCAAAATTTATGGTATTACGATTGTTTCTTACAAAATAAAAAAATCATACAAATGAAATTAAATTTTCTTCATTAAATTTTCTTCACACATACGATATTAGGAAAAATAATTTTTTTGTTAAAAAAATCTTTCAAAATAAGGGACCTTAAATTTTAAGACCATATGATGTATCATAAACTACACTTACTAATGGATGAGTCTGCCTACAATGAAGCTGCTAGCAGATATAAGTTACTGCAGTGATAATGTGGGCAGCTGTAGGTCCAACTCTTGATGACGGCGATGATATACCGAGTTACTATCACAGTTGCCATGTTATCACCGCAGCAGTTTGTATCTGCTACCAACCACACCGTAGGTTTCTTCCTCTGCTTCTCCCACAAGATATTTAGCCTGTGTTCAAATCCCACCTTTGGCCATTATTCTTCCCCTTTTTTCCTATAAGTTATAAAAAGTTAAAAACAATGTTGTGATTCACATCTCAAGTTTAGAGTTTAGCGTAGTGGCAAGTAGGGATGGGCATGGGTCGGGTTTGGTTGGGTTTCGGCCAATCCGACTCGACCCAAAAATTTTATATCCTTCACCCGACACGACTCGCCCCGAAAAAATATATATACCCTCCACCCGACCCGATTTTTTGAGATAAAATCTGAACCCGATCCGGTCGGACCCAAAATAATAATAATATTATTTTATTCAATAAAAACAATGATTTAATTGAAAAAATAATATATAGAAGGGTTATTGTAATTATTCCTAAATATATAAGGTAAAATTATATTTGTTTGGGGTTTGGTCGGGTCGATATTTTTCACCCTAAACCTGAATCCGACCCGACCTGACCATCACCTTTAAAAAAATCCGATCCGAACTGAACCCCATTTTTTTTAACACGACCTGATCGAGTCGGATCGAAACTCGTCGAATTTAGATCACATGCCCATCCCTAATGGCAAGGGCGCACCCATCTCTCTTGCATGACCTAGGTTCCATTTGAACCTCCCACATTTTTTTAGTAATTGATTTTTTTTTCTAATTATATAGTGACATATGTTATAATTTGATTGGAATAATAATTTATTAAATTAATTTAAAATTAGGACTAAACTGAAATAATGTATAAATTCTAAAGACTAAATAGTTATACTAAGTTTATTAACTGTCATGCAACTGCTCTGTTAAATTTTATCAATGGGTGGTTTGATTGGAACCACTAAAATAGTTAAATGATCACATTGCCAAAATTGAAAGTATGATGATCATATCGATATCAATCCCATAATTAAGTGATCATTTGAATATTTTATCCTAATATATATATATATATACTAAAAATTTAATTTGTCATTATATTAATTTTATTATTTATTTAAAATTTCTACATTAATATGTTATTATTTTAAAGTTGAATAATTATACGTATATTTTATCTCAGTTATTTGCGTTTTTTTCTTTGAAATGGATCAATGAAAAATATGTGGAACGGTACAAAAATTTTAAACGCAATGTTATTTTAGACATTCAACTTAAAATAAATGTGTTTTTTTTCACTTTGAAACCAAAATTCTTATTAGATGAAAATACTTAAATATAAGAAGTAAACAATTCAATATTTTTTAAACTATTTTATAAAATCTAAATTTTGTTCTAACGTTAAACCACACTTGAAAGCACAATCAATTATCTTTCTACCTTTCTTTCAAATGTTAGGTGAATGGTACCGGAAAACACTACACCTACCCTTAAACCAATGACGGACATATAATTTTATGTTAGTGATGAACTTGAATTTAGGGAAAACTAAAATTTCAAGAGACGAAAACAGATTTTCAATAGAAAATACATTAAAAATCTAAAATATATGATAATTTTAAATTTTCATAAGAACGAGTGCCCCCACCGCTCCATCCCGGCCTTAAACCCCAAAATTTATTTTTATTTTTGGTGCATTTTTTGTACCACAAATGTCACAATACAACCCTTTGCTGACTCCAAAAGTCACTGAATAAATGAGAAGCAAAGGCTCATGTGTACGTACTGTTTCCCCTCACAACTTTACCATAGATTTCTTTGGTGAAAGGTGGTCTGCCCACTTGCCCTTGTTTGCCGGTAATCAGCTCCAACCAAAATTGCTTTTCAATGGTGTGCAATTGTTGTTGACATGATATATATGTTTTGTCTCTTCTACGCCAATTGGTAGCAAGAAAACATCATTGTCATCTCATGC
Source organism: Hibiscus syriacus (assembly GCF_006381635.1). Taxonomy (NCBI): domain Eukaryota; kingdom Viridiplantae; phylum Streptophyta; class Magnoliopsida; order Malvales; family Malvaceae; genus Hibiscus; species Hibiscus syriacus. Next base: position 77,760 of record NW_024061774.1, read on the forward strand.
ATAGTGGCATCCATGCAATTCCAACTAATAATAAAATGATAAATTACATATTTAGTCCCCCCATATTATTACTTTGGTTATGTTTTAATCACCCAACTAATTTTTTTCAAGATTATCACTAACATTATGTTTTTGTTTTATTTTGATTATTCGCCGTTAAAAAATTAGCAAAACTATTGATGTGGCTTTTTATATTTTTATTGATGATGTGACATTATCTCATGGTGGCACATCATCATTATTGTTAATTCTTTAATGATGGGTGACCAAAATGAATCTAACATGTAATCTTAAAGACGATTTTTGAGAAAAAAATAATTGAGTGACTGAAACAAAATCAAAATAATAGTTTGATGACTGAATATGTAGTTTACCTAACTAGATAAGAGTATTGTTTCGTAATTTGATGTTTTAACTTTCAACTTTTCTAGGCTTTTTATACGCATAACATCTTTTTGGTGTTTATTTAGGGAATGTACGGCCAATTATTTATGTATGTAATATTTTTTATTTAAAAATACTCTCTTGTTACATAAAAGATGTATATTGTTTTTTTTGTCAATTTTTTTAAACTTTAACTAATTATTATTTAAAATATATTATTGATAAAAATATGTAAAAATATATTTTAAAAACCTTCAAACAAATAGTTTTCAAATATATATTTTATAAAATTTAATTATTTAAAATAATCAATGTCAAAGTTTAAAATTTTTGACTTTTTAAAAGTCAATAAAAGACATCTTTTATGTGACTAAGAGAGTATCTGATTTAATATATTTTTGTTTATATGGCATTTTAAACTCAATAACAAAAATATTTTTATTGGTTATTATAAAATAGGGTTGTTCAAAAGGTCAATTTGGTCACTGATCGAATTAAATTCTCTAAAATCGAATGAATTAAACTTTTTTTTCTCTTTAATTGTTAATCCAATTGGATTTTTTTGGACAATTATTAGAAAATTTTGTTGATTGCATTTGTCATGGTTGAGACAGGAAGATGACGACTCTTAGGATTTATTCCTTACAAAATTGTGTAGGCATGATGTTAAAGAATACAACATATGTCTAATATCTTATTAGGAGTTCAGACTAGTTCAGTAATTGACCATTTGGACAAAAAAAATGAAAACCTCCATAGTCCACCATTGATTTTTTTGTTTGTTTGACATATTGGTGTCAGTTATCGTGGAAGGTTTAGGAATGATGAAGAATAGAAGAATGCTATATGCATGGGTACTTATTACTTTATTCATGAAGATGATGCGACCCTTGAAATGTGTCATAACCAGCGGGTGATTTTGCGAGAATGGTGGTGTAATTGTGAGTTATTTCAAGTATTCATACCCTCGTGTCATAATTGTATGTTCATATATTTATATTGGATTTAGAAGAAACATGGATGATTTGTATAAGCTTTGTGAATCTTTAAGGTACATGAACATGAATTTCCTTCGTCGAAAATAAAAGGAAATGGAATAAGGGTACCAATGGACCTACAATATTGTTGAATCATTCATTGTGTAGAGGTTTAAAAAGATTGTCCGGTATCGAATACGATTCTATAAATGATGTCATTATCGTAAATAATTGTTAAGTCATGCCAATTCCCTAAATATACACCAAAAATGTTATATGTATATATAAAAAAACCCTTTCAGTTTTGAATTCAAATTTAAATATAAATTCATATTTAAGTCCTTTTAAGTTTATATAATTTCAAGTACTTCACTTGAAATTTAGATTATCGATTCTAAATGTAAAGGTTAAAACCTCGGAATTCATAATGCTAAAAGGGAAAAGTGTGCCTAAATTAACATGCCCACTTTAGAGGTATGGAAGTCTAGCCGAATCCCAATAAGGAATAATAAAAAACCGAAATGGGCCCATCGATTTGCATGTTGTCTTTTGTTTTGATTTTAGGTAAAATGGGGTTGGATTATTATTGAATGAAAATATTTATTGTGAAAATCATGAGTTGTGGAGTCATTTTCAACCTTGATTAGCTCATCAGATCTTTTGCGCGTTAGCATGCCATGCAGTGGCTTGACTTTTCATGACTCGAAGTTAGCACCCCTAAACATGTGTGGCGAAAGTAGCAAGCAATTTCCAAATGAAAAAAAAAATGGAAAAGTAATTGATAGTCACACCTTCTGATCAAGTCGGTCGATATATCAGTGGAAACCTTTAATTTTCAGCTTGCTTGATATAATTATCAATTTATAGTATAAGAAGGAAGGAATGTGTTGGTGACCTTTTCTTTTTATTTATTGCTTTAATTTAAGTAGATATAAGAGATATTTTCCTATTTTCGTTAATCATGGGCTACCTGATTCTAGGTAAGCTAACTCAGCTCACTGCTAGTTTGCCTAGTGTTTTGCACTCTCAAGTGGCAGGGATGGAAGATGAAAAGGGACATGTCCTAAATTATTTCAGCTCCTATTTTTCTCACAATGATTTTTTAATCACCCATTTCAAAGTTAAAATAGTTTTGAAAACTAAAAGTATCTTTATGAGCTCGGTACCATTTTAAATCACAGAGTAATAAAAACTGAAGTTACAAAATAGATCCTGTAAATTAGTATGTTAATTGTTCTTGTATTATAGTAAGGGGCAAAAGACGGTAATTAAGAGAAACGTTTTGGGCAAACTTGGATGTATGAGTGGATTCCAGTATTTTCAAAAATCCCGACTATATATAATCCAACTGCCCAGCCGAAACCAAGGACAAGGACACACGTGTGTACGGAGATCCCACCGTACAACTAAATAAGGATATTCTCGTAATTTAAACCAACCAACTTCTTCAAACAGTCACGGTATCCCCCAAATCTTCGTTCCACCACGTGCCCTTCTCCTATTCGCTGAATCGGATATTCCCCAAAAATTCCTGAAACCGTCTATTTATACAATACCCCTAAGAAAAATAAAAGAAAAAAGAGAACTGAAGAAAGCCATGACTGAAGCATTGAAGAAAAGCTACGACGTTTGCGAAGAGATCGGCCGTGGAAGATTCGGCGTCGTTTTCAGGTGCGTTTCTCTGATCTCCGGCGAATCATTCGCCGTTAAATCGATAGATAAACGGAGAATCTCCGCCGGCGATTCGCTTGATTCACAGTGTCTTGACAACGAGCCTAAGATTCTCAATCTAGTCTCGCCTCACCCCAACATAATCCGCCTCCACAACCTCTACGAAGACGATTTTCATCTCCACATGGTGCTCGATCTCTGCCCGCCTTCTAAAGACCTCTACAATCTCATCATCGACGACGGGCCGTTCCCGGAAGCCCAAGCCCGGCACATCTTCACCCAACTCGTTAACGCCCTCGTCCACATGCACGTCCTGGGCGTCGTTCACCGCGATATCAAGCCGGAGAACGTTCTGTTCGATTCGAGAAATTCCGTTAAGCTGACGGATTTTGGTTCTGCCGGCGTGGTGGCGATGGAGCCGATGAGAGGGGTGGTGGGGACGCCGTATTACGTGGCGCCGGAGATTCTGGCCGGGAGGGAATACGGGGAGAAAGTCGACGTCTGGAGCTGCGGCGTCGTTTTGTACATAATGCTGGCGGGGTTTCCGCCGTTTGACGGGGAAACGGCGGTGGAGATTTTCGAGGCGGTTCTGAGGGGGAATTTGAGGCTTCCCGTTAGGGCTTTCCAATCGGTTTCGCCGGCCGTTAAAGATCTTTTGAGGAAAATGCTGTGTAAAGATGTTTCTAGAAGATTGCCCGCTGAACAAGTTCTAAGTAGGCCATTTTTCACATTAATTAATTAATTAGTTGGAAAATCCAATACTAATTCTGTTTTGAATTGATATTTACAGGACATCCATGGATAACAGGTGGAAGCTGAATTTAGAAGTTCTCTGCCGGTATTGTGTAAAAAACAGAGTTCCTTTCTTTTTCCATAGAGCCTGGGACTGAAAGTGGAGTGTTTTCTTTGTCTTTTCGATATAAATAAAAGATATATGCAATGAAAAAACTTTCTACTTATCAAATGTTTTTCTTCTTCTTAATATCTATCTGTTGATATTACTTTTATCCAAACAACTATTTAAGAATAGAATTGTAAACTCATTTATTGAATGATATTTCTTTAAAATTTTAGATTTGAATGATTGTGTTTATAATATATATATATATATATATTATTAATGTATTACCAGAAATTTTAAACATATATTAACTATGAATTTGAATTGAAGAACTACCCTATTAACAAATTTAGTTTTAAATTAATGTATTAATCAAGTTGTAGTTGAGAGGTGTTTCTTAAGTTAATATTCTTTTGGCACACTAAATAACAAAAAACAAAAAAGTTTTAAGATAAAAATATTTAAAATTGTTTCAGTCTAATGTGTTTGGTTGTGAAATTAAAAAATAATTTTTGAAAAATGAAAACAAAAACAAAATAAAAATATGAAAAAAATATGTTTTCATTAAAATTATTTTAGAAAAATAGAAAATAGGAGGATATGAGATATAATTTTTTAACTTAACTTACATAAGTTCAAACCGTTCTAACATTTGTTTTTCAAATTAATAGTATCTAAAATCCTCAAACTTTTACAAAAACAAAAAAAAAACAAAATGGTCCCTAATTTTTTTACACTTAATGTGGTCCTCAGATTGATATTTTTTAATACTTTAATTTTGTATTATTTTTATATTTAATATATTGAATATCTTAATAATTGCTTATATTTTAAAATTAAATAATTTCTTAATTTTTAAAAAATTAAATAGGTCCTCAATTGTTTTTTTAAAAATCAATTATGCACTCAAACTTAACAAAAAAACATTAATCTCATTTATCACGTGATCTTCCATCGTGTATTATCATAACAATATCATGTTCTATCACATCAAAATATTGTAGATTGTCATATAAGTTTCATAAATTGTTATGTAAGCATTGTGAATATCAACTTCTGTCGGTCAAAGGGTTAGATTGATTTTTTTTCCTTTCTCAGTTTAAAGGTTACATTAAGTGCAAAAAAGTGTATAAGGACTACACTAGTTTTACCCCCAAAAAGTTTGAAGACCTCAATTAGCACTAAACATATTTGAGAAAATAACCTCAGTGACCAAAAATGCCTTATAATATATGATTTTAACCAACTTTTTTTGGATTTACCAAAATGACCAACTAAATCGCAATGCGATCGATAATTCACAATGCGATCTCCGGTATCGCAAATCAGTTTCCAGATTCGCAACGCGATTTTGACTATCGCATTGCGATTTTCCAAATTTGCGTTGCGATTTTCCGACTATCGCAATGCGAATATGTAAATCGCAATGCGAATATGTAAATCGCAATACGATTATGACTATCGCAACGCGATTCTGACTATCGCAACGCGATTCTGACTGTCGCAACACTGAATTTCAAATTCGCAACAGGTTTTAGTTTCGCAACACAAATGTTTTGGGTATATAACTACGCAACAGAAACAACTCATAACCTAAATCCCTAAATCGCAACTCATTCCATCTCCATCTATCACTCTCTTCGACGATATCCAATGACATCCTTCCCCATCCGGCAACAGGTTTTAGTTTCGCAGCTCGTTTGTTTAGTAAATTAATTTACAATAATGAAATCATCTAATGTTGATCATGTTTGGATAGATTTGTGTTTTGGAGGGTCATGGGAGAATGTTCATGGTGTTTTACAATATATGCCTTTACCCATGAATCTTCAACTAAAACTGTCATTAAAAAAGTTAACTTATGAAACTCTAATGTTACGTGTTACAAATAAATTGAATTTAGAGCCCTTAAGTGGATTTAGGCTATCTTATTAGAGAAAATGTAAAGTTTATTTGTTAACCCACAATGAAGATGTTGAACGATTCATTGCTTACATTAGTGTTTCGCAAGATGATGTTACATTGTATGTTGTTGAACCTAGAAGTAGTGAAGTTGTGTCAGTAGCGGGTAGTAATCAACTAAGTTTTTCAACCCCAGTTTATGGTGCTCAAAATTTAATGGTTCCACCACAATTTCATCACCAAGAAAATTTTGTTTCACCACAATTCCAATACCAAACATAATCTCAAAACCCACAACCTTTCCCTAATCCAAATCCCAATCAACTTTCAAAACCAAATTTCAGTTTTCGTATTAACCAGTTAGACGATGATGAGCCAACAGAAAAAATTGTGAGTACTAGTCGGTATTCGAAATTTGATCTTGGTCAATACCCGGACTTTGATCTTGGTCAATACTCAGATTTTGATGATGTTTCAGAAGAAGAAACGGACCCTGCGTATAATGATTTTGATATTGGTCAATACCCAAATTTTGATGATGAAACAGCCGCTGCCGAGGAAGATGTTGTTGATGATAATGAGGAGGAAGTTACGACTGTGAATGAACATGTTGAACATCCATTCTGTAATTCATATAACTCTGAAGAAGAAAAAGAAGAAGAAGAAATCCTCGAAGAAAAGTCTCCGAAGAAAATGCCACGGGAGTATAACTGGAATATGCCAGAATTACTTCAGATACCGGAAGAAGAGTTGGTAAAAATAGCAGTTGATTGTTATACAAAAATTATTCGTATCAAGAAAGATGATTGTTTTGATACAAAGGAAGACTTGAAGATAGCTTTGTATACGAAATGTGTCAAAGATGACTATCAACTAAAAGTTAACAAATCAAGCAAAGATCGTTCGAAACAAGGTGTATGATTGACAAAAACTGTACGTGGCGTATGATTGCAAAGAGGATAGAAGATTGCGAAATGTTTCAAGTTAGGACTTTTATTGATAAACATACATGTTCAAGAACCCAAGTTTTTCCTCACCATAGACAGGCAAACAAAAAGGTGTTGGGTGGTTTTCTGGCTGAGTTAATGTTTTTGAATGGCAGGGTATATCGGGGACATGAAATTATGACTGACATGAATGCTCGGTTCAAGATTAGTATCTCATATTCTCAAGCTTGGAGAGCCAAATGTTATGCCTTGGAATTGTTGAGGGGGTCGCCAGAAGCATCGTTTGCCCAACTGTCGGCTTATTGTCACAATTTAAAGCTGAAAAATCCTGGGTCGGTAACTCATATCAAAACAGATAGAGATGGACGCTTTGAGTTGATGTTTATCGCCATTGGTGTTGCGGTTAGTAAATCAATAAAATTTTGTTGACTCATTTTTGTTAGTTACATGCATTTCACATTTAAATGATTATATTTCTTGTGTATATGATTTTGTAGATTCGTTCGTTTATTACTTGCATGCGCCCATTTATTATAGTTGACGGAGCACATTTAAAAGGTCGATACCTTGGAGTAAACTTATTAGCAGTAGCCATGGATGCTAACAATGGGATACTGCCAATAGCTTACGGGGTTAGCAAATCTGAAACCTCTGATTCATGGACATGGTTTACAAGACATCTTAGGGATTGCATAGGTCCTATTAGCAATCTGACAATCATATCTGATAGGGGCAAACTCAATTGACAATGCTATTAGAAGGTGTTTCCCAGATGCTTTTCATGGACTTTGTGGTGTTCATTTATATAGAAATCTAAAATCAAGGTCTGCTGGTATAAAAAATCACAAATGGACATACTGGAAGGCTGTAAAAGCTTATCGGGAAGTGGATTTTAATAAGCATATAAATTGTTTAAGACGTGTTTTACCTCAGTGTGCTCAAACACTAGAAGATGTCGGGTTTGAAAGATGGTCAAGAGTACATCAACTTGGAGCAAGATATGGTTTCATGACGTCTAATAGTGCAAAATCAATCAACGCTCTAAGTCGTCATTCCCAAAAATTACCCATTACTATGTTAATGGAGTTTTTTCAAGCCTCTATTCAACAATGGTACTACAAGAAAAGAAACCATGCAGGTATTATTTCTTTAAATTCGTAACTTATCATATATTTTACTAAGTATTATTTATTTAAATTTACAGGAACATTGGAACATCGTGTTACACCATGGACTGAAAAAAAGATAACGAAACGTGTTGTGAAGTCAACGTCATGGAGAGTTGAACCATGTTCAAACACTTTGTTTGAAGTACTGGATAATAACTTAAATGGGCTTGTCGATCTAAATGCAAAGACGTGTAGTTGTATGAAATAACAAACATCTAGTTATCCGTGTGGGCATGTTATAAAAGTTGTTCTTCATCTAAACCAAGATGATTCAAGCGCATACGCTATGGATTGCTACACTACAGAAGTATATCGACAGACTTATGCCGAGATTATCTACCCTATTCCACATCTTTCTGAGTGGGACATACCAGATGACTTACAAATAGTTTTGCCACCAGCCATGGACAGAAGGCTACCTGGCCGACCAAAAAGTCACGATATTATACCGTCTAAGGGTGAAGAGAAGAAGAGATCGACATGTAGTCGGTGCAAGGAAAGTGGTCATACAAGGTTGGCATGTGGATCACCAGTGCCATCACAATCATCTTTTCCTCTACCAAAATGTGGATCCTCATCAAAATCACAACCGGCTTCACCTTTTGGGACTATTAACTTAGGTGATTTTTAAATGCAAACGTTGTATTATGTGTAAACTTTTAACATTTTCAGTTAGGCATGTATAAGTAACTTAAGTTTGAACATTGCTATGATCTGTTCAGTTGTTATCACTTATTACACATTCATTTGAATATCGCAACGCGAATTTGACTATTATGTGTATTTTATGTGTAAACTTTTAACATTTTCAGTTAGGCATGTATTAGTAACTTGAGTTTGAACATTGCTATGATATGTTTAGTTGTTATCACTTATTACATATTTATTTGAATATCGCAACGCGAATTTGACTATCGCAACGTGAATTTGATTATCGCAACTCAAAAATCGCAACCCGAATTTAACTATCGCAACACGAATATGACTATCGCAACGCGAATTTGACTATCGCAACGCGAATTTGATTATCGCAACGGGTATTTGACTATCGCAACGAGAAAATCGCAACATGAATTTGACTATCGCAACGCGAATTTGATTATTGCAACGGGTATTTGACTATCGCAACGAGAAAATCGCAAAGCGTATTAGACTATCGCAATGCGAATTGACTTTCGCGTTGCTATTTTGGCTTTCGCATTGCGATTTTGAGTTTAGCGTTGCGAAAGTGTATCTCCAACAGGCCTTTTGCCTTCAATATGATGCAAATTGAAATCAACAAATCAACTTTTACATTTCAATCAATTAAACAAGCACAAATAAAAATTATTTACACATCAATATTAAACAAATCAACTTTTACAAATCAATTTTTATAAATCAATTAAACAAGCAAAAAATGATAATAATTCTTATTTTCCTCATCAATTAAACAAATCAGACTTTTAAGAATCAATTAAACAATAAAAAAAGTGTACCCCAGACAGTTGTTTATGCACCCATACATCAATTTCACGCAGCTCACTTCAGGATTAACCTACAGAAACCAAACATTTGCTCAAATAACACTTTCTACACATCTAAAACCAACAAACATCAAATTATTATTGAATTCTAGGTACTTAACAACACTTGCATTTGACTTACAAATTGTTTATAGACACTTTCATAACGCGGATGCAGGTAGGCAGCGTCTCGCATATATCGTTCTAGCCATAAAATGCCGAAACCACAAGCCTACTGCACCTTTATCTCTATCGGTGGGAGGTAGAAACTGTTTACTTCATGTCATCAAACGCTCCAAGAACATGTATACGAGAGGACCACAATCCCCTCTGGCTTCCGGCGTTTGTTGTGGCGCGGTCTCGTCTCTGATAACTGTAACATTGAACTTCTTTGGCTTCTTGTTTCCAGAATAAGTCCAATAATTAATCGCATCCAAGAATTTAGCCAAATGAGAGCTCCATCCCTTAATAATATCTCTCAAATCAGACAATGATATGTAATTTATCATGCTGACATATACTATTATCTTTAGGGATGGGAGATGAAGCTCGACGAGAAGCCAATGAGTACGTTCCAAAACAGGGATAAACACCTGCATCGAAATGTAATAATTCAAATTGCGCACTTATTTATGAACACCTTTAAAAATATTTAAACAAATAAATACTAACCTTATCGACCTCCCACCATGCAGGATAAAGCTTAGCTTGTCCATTAGCCAACACATATGATTCCTGTCGTTGATTCTTCAAGTGAACTACGTGAAAAGACGTCGGCATAATTGTATATCGCGTATTTTTTTTATTTTTCTTCAATTTCCTTACTATTAGAAGACGTGACACCCATGCATCAATATGCTGTTTTACAAAAAAAGACATATATTAGTGAATTACATATATTTAAAAAAAATTAATCAAAATGAAATATAAGAAGAAATATAAGACTTACCCCCCAATCGAAATAGCCATTGTCTTCAACCCCTAATAACACACCCCACCAAGACCGTTCAATCAACAAATGCATATCATCGTTGAGTTTGTATATGTCAGCGTAAAACCCTTGGCTCCGCTCATGTAGATAAAAATCAACTGCGGTCTTAGCCCAAAGGGTATTATCCAAAATTGTTTCCGGTAGTTGTTTCCTCTCCACTTCATCTGCAGGAATGGTACTGGCCGGTAACTTATACGAAAGCCAATAGTCATCCATCATGTCCGGCACGTGAGGGGGTTTCTCAATAATTCGATATATTACGCCGTGTGAATCGGGCTCTAGAATGTTGGGAGGGACCTCTTCAACGTTGACAGTGGCCTCTTGAGCGGTGGGAAGGGACTCTTGAGGGATGATAGGGGCCTCTTGAACGATAGGGGAGGCCTCTTGAACGATGATAGGTGAGTCGGGCTATTTCTTACGGATTCTTCGCACTATTGGGGTGAACGGAGACGTAATGGCACGTGCACGCCGTCTGATGTGTAAACTCTGTCTTACAAGAAAAACCCGACGTAGAGCATCCACCTTAGCAGGCCGCTAAAAATAAATTAATACATAAATCAGTAAATAAATAGATATGATATTAAACAGTGAAAACAAAGACAAATATATTTCAAACTTGCACGGTATTCACCCAAGTAATTATTCTATCATTTTTCACAAAATGCATCAGATAACATTCCAGAAGTAATCACTTATATAAACATTTAAAAGGACAACATATAGGTTTAGTGCAGGTTCAATGACAACATAAAGAGTAGTAGTTTATTCTTGAAACATAAATTTTCAACACTGTCAAGTTAGTATTTGTCTTTGTCTTTTGGTTGAAGTAATGCAATTCATTCAAGTTTCAATTTGCAGAAGAAGAATAGAATCTGAAACTTAAAATCGCAACACGAATGACTATCGCAACGCGAAAATGACTATCGCAATGAGAGAATCGCAATGATTTTCATTTCGCATTACGATTCTTTCGTTGCGATAGTCAAATTCGCGTTGCGATAGTCATTTTCGCGTTGCAAAAGTAAACTATTCTTCTTCTGTAAATTGAAACTTGAATGGATTGCATTACTTCAACCAAAAGACAACCAAAAATAAATACTAACTTCACAGGGTTAAAGAATAAACAGTTTAGCAGTATTGGCAGCAACTGAATAAATTTACTAAGCAATCAAAGTGAAATGGTTAATCTAAGTGAAATGGTTAATCTAAGTGAAATTACGAGTAAATTTATCATCAAGTTAAATATGAAAAATATTAAACTTACCTCGTTACGTAGAGTATGAACCTCATTCTATAACGATGCTACCATCTCACGTAGAGCGGCTACCTCACCACGTAAAGTAGACACCTCAACACGCCATGCACCATTGTCATCGCGTAAAGTACCGACCTCCTCACGCAAGGCATTGACCTCATCACGTAACTCCCCTAACTCATCCCGTGGAGGTGGAGAACAGGGAGATAAACGTCGTGGCATCTTTGCCGGTCGTCTATCATGAGGTGATGGTGGAGAAGAGGCTCGATGATGTGACAGAATAGGTGATGGCTCTCGTTGTGGAGGTGTATAGTCGGGTCGATCAGGTGATGGCTCTGGGTGAGGTGATGGCTCTCGAAGTGGAGGTTGCTCATCATACGTGCCATCAAAAAAACGCTTACTAGCTTGCCACCAATCAGTGGCAAGCTCAGCTTCCGTGGGTGTCAGCCTCTGTAATGGAGTGTTGGCCTCCTAACAATATAAAAGCTCAAACAAAGTTAAACGTGTACTAGTAATAACTTGTTTATAAACATATGGTAGTATTTGTGTTAACTTACATTATTTATTGTCGTATACGGTAGTAAATCTTCCCATTGCTGCAAGGTCTGTTTCCTCTTCCAGGAAATAGCCCTAGGAATATCATTAGAAGTTTTTAATGCATATGTCTGCATGGCGGGAAAGGCCTCAAATATCCAAATCTACAAACAATATAATAACAAACATTAGTAATTGTTAAATAATTAACTATAATTTTAGAAACATTATATAAAAATTCTTACCTTAATGGCCCAAATAAAACCTGACAAAGTGTATTTGGAACCATCGCCACGCAAACTTTTTCGATCATCAAAGGCAGACGAAAACTTATTCCATGTAGCTTTCCATAGATACGAACCCCACGGAAACAGGTTCCATGCATTTAGGTCCTCTACCAATTTAATTAGATCATTAGGAATAGGTTGTCTGGCCTCTCTGCCTAAAAAGCCGGCATGCAAAAGTATTAGAAGGCATACTCGGACAACATCGACGTCATCAATCCGAGTAAAACCATCTTTCTTATTCAATAATCTCGTCAAGTCTTCCACGTGTAAATTCGGCTTCTCCATTGACAGCTTAGGAAAAACCCAAGATAACCATGATAGGCGGGTAATATGTCTAGTGTATCGACCTACATCATCGTGTCCGAAGCGTAGACCGGTGATTAAGCAAAACTCCTTCCGCCCAAAACACGTATACGCCAGTGGAAAATCAAACCATATCTCTTCATCACGACGTTGTATAGTCTCTGGTATATCGCTAGTCATGGTTTGAAGAAACAGATGGGTCAACATAGCATCTCCACCCGGATGTTGTACTTTCAGCCATGGCCCGAAGCAAGTATCCTCAAATCTTTTTCTTTGTGCAGGTGAAAGCTTCGACGCAATTGTTTTGGCCAGGCTTACTTTATTTCTTAAGGTCAATTGAGCCGAATAAAAGTTCTACAAAAACAATAAACATACCAAGTTAGATATACCAAAAACTACACTGTGAAGATATATCAAGAACAATAAACATAAAGAGTAGTAGTTTATTCTTCAAACTTAAATTTGCAACACTGTGAATTTAGTATTTGTCTTTTTTTTTTGTTGAAGTAATGCAATTCATTCAAGTTTCAATTTGCAGAAGAAGAATAGTTTTTGAAACTTAAAATCGCAACACGAAAATGAAAATCGCAACACAAAAATGACTATCACAACGTGAATTTGACTATCGCAACGCGAATTTGACTATCTCAACGCGAATTTGACTAATGCAACGCGAGAATCGCAACGCGAAACTAAAATCGCATTGCGATTCTGTCGTTGCGATTTTCATTTCGCGTTGCGATTCTCGGTTTCAAATACTAAAATTGAAACTTGAATGGATTGCATTACTTCAACCAAAAGACAAAACAAAGACAAATACTAAATTCACAAGGTTTAAAGACTAAACAGTTTAGCATTATTGGCAGCAATCGAATGAATTTAATAAGCAATCTAAATGAAATGGTTAATCTATTATTGAAATTACCAGTAAACTTATCATCAATTTCAATATGAAAAACCTAATAATAATGCAAAAATTTCAAAATAAAAATAATTAAAAAAACTAACCATCGGTGGTTGATTTGGTTGATTTTCCATTTCTGACCGTGAATGATTGTGAGGGTGGCTCTAAGAGATGGAGATAGATGGATTTCGCCGGAGATGGGGACTGTTTTCGTCGGAGATGGGGACGGATGTCGCCTTAGAGAGTGAGAGATGGAGATGAGACTGAGTTGTGAGTTAGAGTTTTAGGTTATGAGTTGCGATTACAGGATATACTGTGGACGGTTCAGTGTTCCGATATATTAATATTCGTGTTTGGAATTTGAAAAAAAAAATACGCGTTGCGATAATAATGGCGCTTTGAAAATCGTATTGCGATAGTCAGCATCGCGTTGTGATAGTCATAATCGCATTGCGATTTACATATTCGCATTGCGATAGTCGGAAAATCGTAACGCGAATTTGGAAAATCGCAATGCGATAGTCAGAATCGTGTTGCGAATCTGGAAACTGATTTGCGATACCGAAGATTGCGTTACGAATTATTGATCGCATTGCGATTTAGTTGGTCATTTTGGCAAATCCAAAAAAAATTGATTAAAATTGTATATTATAAGGCATTTTTGGTTACTGAGATTATTTTCTCTTTTTAATTTGATAACACTTTTCTGTAGTCTTATTTATAATAATATTTTTTTTGTTTTTAATTTAAATGATGTCTACATGAAGTAACATTATATTCTTATTATAAATTAAAATATTTTTACTGAAATTTATTATCAACTTTATTATTTTATATTTACATAACTCATATGTTAAATTTATGTAATAATTTTTAACAATTTAATTTAATTATTTAATAATTATTTGTTCTTTTCTATTTTAAAAAAGTATATATCAAATATATTTTTATTATTTTTATTTATGAATTCAAGTTTTTATTTATATTAACCAAAGATAGCTTTCTAATTTTGAGAAAATGGAAAATGAAAACTATTTTATGAAAACAAAAACAAAAAAATATTTTTTAGAATCAAATGTACCCTGATTTTTTAAAAGTATTTTTATTATAAAATTATTGAAACATCTTATTTATTCTTCAATTAATTATACTTTCAAACGTATATTTTTAAATAAATATAACTTTTAAATGAGTAACAACAAATATTTAAATTAACGGTTTATAATTTTTTTTCACAATATTTTCAATAGCATTTAAAAAAAATACTTTTCAATAACCATGAAGAATTAAGTCTAAAAAAACTTTAAAATTTCTTGTTATGAATTGTGCTTGGATCCCTTTTAAATACATTAAAATTTACTACTATGTCTACACATATTTTTAAATCTTTATTAAAATAATAAAATTGATATATGGAAAATCAAGGGAATTTTAGAGAAAACTATACATTTAGTCATCCAAATTTTCATGTGATTTTGTTACCTAATTTTACGTTTTAATTTTATTTTGGTCATTAAAAAATTAATGGTGATACTAACATGTCACTATAAGGTAATTTCACATTATTATTAAAAAAAGTAAAAGAATATCACAACAACAATTCAATTAATTTTTTATATTGAATAATCAAAATAAAACTAAAATATAACGTTAGATATAATTTTTAAAAATAGTTAAATAATCAAAATATAACTGTACTAATAACTTAACAACTAACTATATAGTTTACCGTAAATTTTAACCACAGCATTGACCCTAAATTGTTATCACAAAAGCAAAAGGAAGGCTTCAATTGAAAGGAAAAGTTTTGGCTAGAGTTATGGAAATTTGAAATACTATATCCATTGGAGTATTATTATGATGAAGTTGAGATGCACCCATCAATCTCCATCTCAATGTTGTGTCTTCTCTCAACCACACCATTTTGTTGAGAGGCATGAGGGCACGTAACCCTGTGTTGCACCCATGCAATTGCAAGCTGGGCACCTAGCACGCAAAATTCACCACCCGTCTGTTTGCAACGCTAACAAATTACATTGAAATTGATTTTTAACCATAACATAAAACATGTTAAATGCTTGAGTAACGTCATATTTATTTTTCAACTAGTAATTGCAACAGTTTCTGTTGTACAGATCATCAAATGAAACATAGTACTACCAACCGACTTAATTGGTGCAGGTCCCCATACATCTAACTCAACTAGCTCAAACATATGATTGTAAACTGAAGTAGACCTAGAAAATGGTAAGCAACAACTATTTCCAAATTTACATGTAGCATATGTAGTATATACATTCTTATTAACATGTGTTTTTAGAATGTTATGCACGGTGTTTGATGCAAGATACCCCAGGCACAGCTGTCACAACCAGTAGTTGTTGACACCATTGATGTTTTGATTATCAAGAGATGATAACGATGTAGTGACATGATGTATTGAACTGTGATGAACAATAGAAGGTTCAATGAGTAAAACCCATCCACCATTTTACCTTCCAATTGAACATTCCCAGTGGTTTCATCATTCCCAAAACATTTAGTTGAATGAAACTCAAGATAAACATTATGTCATGAGTAAACCTAGACACAGAAAATAAATTAGACATATAAAATAAATTTTGAGTAATATGAGGAACACAAAGCACATGATCAAGATCCAAATTATGAGCAGCAGGAATAACTTTTCTTATATACGAGATATCAAGAGTAAAAGCTTCACCCAGAATCACCTTACCATTACTTGTATAATGTTGACCCTTTGGAGCAGTACTGTTCATAAGTCACATGATGTGTGGCTTCTGAGTAAGGAAACCAACGATTCAAGAGCAAGAGAACACCTTTTAGCAATAAAGGAATTGACATGGGCAGTATAATGAGTATTATCCCCAACAAAGACCTTTGTCCTCGTAGAAGAACTAACAAATGGATTATAACATGGGTCAGTAAACTTAGGAGTGAATTTACACACATTGGCTTCTATATCACTATTGTTTTTAGATCAAGACGCTCCCACCCCTTTGAAGTCCTGATCAAACCTATGCCAACACTTATCAACCAAGTGGCCTAATTTACCACAGAGCTGGCACTTATGACGAGGTCGACCTTTGTACTCACCGTTGCCCTGATTATTACCTTAATTGTTACCACTTTGATTTTCATCACCTCTAGCTTTATTGTTTCCATATCCTCATCCGCGGTCATGCCTTTTCATGTTGGTGCCGACAAGTAACCTAGTCGAATCCTTAACATGAGATTCTGCATCAATAAGAACAGACGTTATAGTGTCAAATGTATATGGTTCATGTCTCACAGTAATAACTGCGACAATGGTTTAAACTTAAACAACACTCTATTGACAAGAGTAACAATCTATTCTACCTCTGACACCAGAGTCCCACTTGTTGATAAAAGATCACAGATCTCCTTGATTTGAGTAACAAACTCACGAATCGATATATCTCTTTTTTAAGAGACCTTAACCTATAATGCAAACTCATTATTTTTGTAGTGGTAAGTTTAGAATACAGTTTAAGAATTGTGCTCCATATCTGAGCCGTAGTCTCTGCTCCAACCAACTGAGGCAAGATCGAAGGGCTGATGGTCAATAAAAACCATGATTCTAGGGAGTTATCTTGCTTCATGTATTGACTATATGCAAGATTAACCACCAGTTCATCACATTCATCAACAATCATTTGTGAAAGAACAAACACAGATCCATCTAAGAAATGCTCCAGTTCATAATCACGAACCATGAACAACACTTGCTGCTTCCCTAGAAGGAAATTAGAGTCATCAAGGCGAATCTTAACATATTTGTTACCAAACATTGATTCAGATTTTCTTGTAACTACCGAACCATTTGCACTGTCACTACCCACCATGATTGAGCCAAGAACCACAGAGATCGAAGCAAAGATAAAGAGAACGCATCATACGAACTTCCCACAGTCACCTGGACCATCAGCGAATGATACCATTTTGAAGAACCCAGATAGAAGCAAGTTGAAAAAAAAAACAGAAGGCAGATGAAGAATGAAAGGTAAAAGAGTAAGAGAGAAGGTAAAGAGAATACACTGCACAGAACGATCACACAAAGGATTAATAGCATAAAAAATCTCAATGACGCTAATCAATACAGTGAATAAATCCATTAAATTAGCTGTCCATTATTCTCATATGTAATGGAGTTATTTCCATATGTAATAGGAGTAAAAGGAGATAGGATAGTAGGTTGTCCCAACGTTGAGAGTAATTACTTTTGAATTATGAAATGACTTCCGTGGGATTTAATCTCACGACCCCAAGATTAAAAAATTTGTACTCTATTAACTGAGCTGGGTGATTAGAAGAATTTTATGGGCAACAAGATACATGATTTGACCCCTTACTCTTCTTCAATTTATATAGCCCATATATTCCTCTGAGTCAATACTACAAGTTTGACCCATCATGAAGCAATGGGCCAGAACCTTTAACAAGAAACTGTTATCAAAATAGAATGCACAACTTGCAATCCCTTGAACAGCTGAACCGAGTCAATTGCTCAACTTCTTAATAGCTACCGGAATCCATATGAATCATACTGGTTCATCGAACTATTGACCAGTGTTCAGGGCTCTTTTTTCTTCAGAATTAGTTCTACCAAATCTGCCATGAAAAGAAGACAGTATTTTCTTGAAGACAAGATTCATATGGATCAAATTCTATCCTTTCTCAATGGAACAAAGGATTAAATCTACGAAAAAAAACGCATAGTACAAGTAACTTCAGTACAATTTGAACTTCCCAATTGCAATCAAAGTTTTGAAATACTTTATGGTGCCATTAAAATACAGTAAATAGGATTAATTACTATTACAATGAAAAGGAAATAAATAATACCATTTCAAGTAATTGTTCACCAAACAGTTTAGCTACTCTTCAATACAAAGTAATTTTCTATCAATTCAACCATTGAATTACCTTGAATAGTGTCGAGTCTTCAGCTTTGGCTTTTATTCAAGGATAACGAGAAGCGTTGTGTGTCTGGAGCTCACTTCCGAAAACTAACAGCTATCTCTTAATTAAGATCTATATCCTTCAGATACAGGAGTATCGTAACCTCCAAAATAATTATAACATATAAACAAGACCTCTACAAACTCATATGATCTAACCTAAAAACATCAAAAATGGTTTAAACCCAAAACATCTTAAAATGAACCAAATCAAATGTGTGCATGTTGCCACAGGATTGCCAAAACTTCCACCAATAGGGAAGATGAATTTTAAAATAAGATTAGATTAATAATTGATACACTAATAATGTATAATTTTATATATTTTCAGTGAGATAAATAATGTTATAATATATATTATCATGAAATTTTAAAATTGTTTTCAAAATTTAAGTTTAATAATGTGTCATCATACTATTAAGTGATATATAAAATTTATACATCAACATAATGGCTGTAAATTTTAAACCCATTTACTTAAGTTTATTAAAAACCAGGGGCAAACGGAGTCTTGTAGAAAGAAGCAAATACAGCTGCTAAAATCACACTCGTATAATCTTTCTATAACGATGGAGAAGGCCATATGTCGATAGTCCAAATTTTTAACTAAGTGGGTGCCTAAATAGACCCTATAACGTTTATGAATGAATAAAAACTGACAATCAAGCATGTCCACTTGGAAAATTATTGAAACAAATGAAACTTCGACACAGACTAATAACGCTCGTTTTCCACTATAAAAAGACCAATCTTGCTAGTGCTGCAACATCGGAAGAGAGAGTTGAAAGATGGGTTTTACAAACTTGGTAGTATTGCTCCTGGGAGTGGTGGCTCTCACCGTTCCCTCCCTTGGTACGTACGAGTCACCCAATTATGGGAAACCACCGGCTCCGGTTCACAAACCGCCAGAGGTTAAGCCAACACCAATTTACAACCCACCAAAGAAGGAAAAGCCCGAGCCTAAGCCATACAAGCCTCCTGTCTATGAACCTCCAAAGAAACCTCCGGTGTATGAACCTAAGCCACCAGTTCATGAACCTCCGAAGAAACCTCCGGTCTATGAACCTAAGCCACCAGTTCATGAACCTCCGAAGAGACCTCCAATGTATGAACCTAAGCCACCAGTTCATGAACCTCCAAAGAAACCTCCAGTGTATGAACCTAAGCCACCAGTTCATGAACCTCCGAAGAAACCTCCAGTTTATGAACCTAAGCCGCCAGTTCATGAACCTCCAAAGAAACCTCCAGTGTATGAACCTAAGCCACCAGTTCATGAACCTCCGAAGAAACCTCCAGTCTATGAACCTAAGCCGCCAGTTCATGAATATCCGAAGAGACCTCCAGTGTATGAACCTAAGCCACCAGTTCATGAACCTCCAAAGAGACCTCCAATGTATGAACCTAAGCCACCAGTTCATGAACCTCCAAAGAAACCTCCGGTGTATGAACCTAAGCCACCAGTTCATGAACCTCCGAAGAAACCTCCAGTGTATGAACCTAAGCCACCAGTTCATGAACATCCGAAGAGACCTCTAGTATATGAACCTAAGCCACCAGTTCATGAACCTCTAAAGAAACCTCCAGTGTATGAACCTAAACCACCAGTTCATGAACCTCCAAAGAAACCTCCAGTCTATGAACCTAAGCCACCAGTTCATGAACCTCCAAAGAAACCTCCAGTGTATGAACCTAAACCACCAATTCATGAACCTCCTAAGAACTAAGCCACTATATTGATTGGTAGATAAGTATTCAACACCTAAATAAGAGCAATTTTCAGCTCATGTTCTATTTTCTTTTGAGCTATTGTTATGATGTAATATTTTCTTTGTAGTTCAGTCTTCTTGTTGTTCAATGCTGTACTTTTTTTGGTCATGCAGAATCAGCCTTTTCTTAGTTCCCATTACGTACGTGTAGTAGAAAGGTGGCAAATTATACAGAGGCCAAGATAGCTACAATAAATCGAGGCAACGATTAGACTGTTACAATGTCCAATCTTTGTACAACCCAACTTGTTTCATGCAATCATGAATATAAAATAAATCTATAAAGTGGTTTCATGATAACAATTAGATCGTTATAATGTCCAATCTTTGCGCAACCCAACTTATTTCATGCAATAATGAATATAAAATAAATCTTTCAAGTGGTTTCATGATAATAGAGAATATTATTTTTATTAGAAATTTTAAGTTCAATTAAATATGTATGCAGAATGTATACATTATCAATCATATAAAAAGAAAATTCTAAATAGATAATGCCATATAATCATTTAAAAAAAATGAACTACTAAGAAAAACTATGGGATTTTTTTGTGAAATTACAGAATTATACAAGCACCTATTAAAGTATTCTAAAAAGAAAATAGTCCATGATTTCTAGAACATGCTTGTAAAATTACAGAATTATACAAGCACCAATTAAAGGTATTCTAAAAAGAAAATAGTCCACGATTTCTAGAACATGAATAACGTTATTTATACAAAAAAAATATGATAATATTGATTATTGAAATGTGTTGCGTGCTTTAAAGAAAATGATAGCTTTCAAGTTTGATATTGAAGCAAAGGACCAATGAGAATTTAAGTTCAATTTCAAATACGCCTTCATTTGGAATGCGGCCATTTGTTTCTGAATATGGTGAAACTTAAGAGAGCATTCAATACTATAAACGCATGGTTCCTAGAATAATCTAAAACAAGCATTTAAAATTATTAATTAAAGTGATTTCGACGATTAAAGGAAATATTATTTTCTCTTGACATCATGAGTTCGAATAATTATATCTGTATAGTACATTCAATACCGATGATTATAATTTTTTTTGAACAGATAATTACTATATATATGGGGATGTGAATTAGAGCATGTGTAAGGATGTTACTCCTGCACGTATCCTTGTCAAGAATTTTCATTTTTATTCCCGTTTCGCGATTCACTGCAGATATAAAATCTAAAACCATTCACGTTCAACAATTAGCAAGATTAAAATAATTTCCGTCTCATCGTCCATATCAATCACGAGATCCACTTAATCTTTGTTGTATCTATTTCTCGATCCACATCATATAATATATTTATAAGAATAAGTTAAAAGGTATAACCTATTTCTAATGAAAAATATAAATATTTATCCTTGACAAAAATACTGCTTTCCCTTCTGCTAAAGGCAATCTTTATTGGGAAACCAAAAAGTTAGGAGATGATCCAAACAATAGCACTTACCGCGATAGAACCAGAATAAGCATCAAATATAGGACAAACCCCCCCCCCCCCACCCCAAATAGGGGTTTAAAAAATTGACCCGACCTGTAAAATTGACTGAAATCGACTCGAGTTAAAATTGTTTTTGACCTGCGCTGTGACGATCCAAAACCGACTTGAGTTGGAACTGATGTTTACCTGAACCCGAGTTGGACCTGGAAATTATGGATCTGAACCCGACCTGAGAACGATCTGAACCCGAATAGAACCGAAAATATGATACCCGAACCCGAACTGCATCCGACTGATATGACCTGGGTAAACAATGGTATTACTCGACCTGTTTTCAACCTGACCTTTATGCACATGACCTGTAATTGACTCAACTTGTAAATGATTTGACATGTTAAAGTGATCTGATATTATCCTGACTTATATGTAATAATTTACAATTAATATATTATGTTTTAAATTTATAATAAACTTATGATAATTAAATTTAGTTTTTATATTAATTACAATTCTTTATATTTTTATAATTCTTATTATAATTTGTATATTATAATCTGATTTTTATATTAATTCAATTCTTTATTCTTTATAATTCTTATATTATAAATTTTATTTATAATCACTAAATTAAATTTAAATATTGACTTATTGACATTATTTTATTAAATTATATAAATTGAGTTAAAATATTCATAAATATAATTTACTTTTAATGTGAAAATTGATTAATAATTTAAATATAACTTAATTTAAAATTTTAAAATAAAAAGATATTAGTTGAAATGATAAACTTATTAAAGATTTGAAACTTGGATAACATTACAAATACTAAAATAAAAAATTATAAATGAAGTTAATTTTATTACACTTGCAAACATTAAAACTACAACAAAATCAACTAAACAAAATAAATTTATGTTGGAATAAATGCTCTAAGATCTTATAGTTAAGGTTTTACAAGGTTAAAAGTAACTATACTACCAGAAATATCATCGTCAAGCATTTATACCTAAATGATGTCAACATTATTAATTATGGGTAAATTTCTAACTTTAAAAGCCAAAATGTCACCAACATAATTCCACATGAGTAACTATTTAGATAAGAATTTAAAAGGTTCAAAAATTGAATTAAATCAGACCAACAACAATAATTTACAAGCCATTAGTGAGTAATAGACATTTTAGTTCTAAAACTGTTTTTATACTTTTTTTTCCTGCGTATTTGATATCAGCCTTAATAGTCATATAAAACACACCACAACAATAAGAGCCTCGTTAAAAAACCACACTAAACCTAAGTGAAATAAAAAGAGTGCACGTACAGTTGGGTAAATCCACTCCTATAGATAAGCACTAAAAATAATCTTCCACTCATAATAACAGCCACACACCCATGGAGACCATAATTAAGCCGAAACGAAGGGCTAAAGCTGCAGAACGCATCCCAAACATATCCAAAAACAAAGCCTCCAAGTGAAGTAGAGGAATCAAGAAGTATTTAAACAGGGATCATCCCCAACATTGGCTAAAGAGACGCAAACCACAGAAGCTAAAGAGGACATCCCACAGAAGCTTGGACATCCCTGGCACCATCAATCTTACCGAGCTCCAGTCCACTCTAGTGCAAGCGACATACCCAAAGCAATTCACAAGCAACAGAAAGCACAAAACATATATGCTATTCAAACAAAGCATATAGCCAAACCAAAACTTCAGTAGAAAGCACAAAACATATACGCTATTCAAACATAAATAGAAAAATAATACACCTTTAACCAATAAGAACAACAAAGACATATAAACTGCAGTAAAATACCTGGCTTGAACCAGTAGGAACCCAGCTGCTTGAATTGTTAGGGTTATGAGGCAAGACTCCAGGGTTAAACCTCTGAGAATGAATACTAAGCTGCTTATAAAGGGCCATCTTATTCCTTGGAGGAGCTCTTGGCCCTCCTTTCTCTGTATCATTAACATGAAGCCTAGGGAACATAGGCCCCATGATCTTGTCATCATCTTTACGTCTCTTCATTACTATTTTTTGAATCAAAATTTAAACCCAAAAAATTCACAAAATTCATTTTTGCACAAAACTCACGCAGATATCACAAAACTAAAACCTGCCTCTAAAAATCAAGTTTCAACAAACCCATAAAGCAAACTGTAGGTTTAGACTGAAGAAAAAAAAGGCATATTTCCACAAAAATAAGGGCTTCGACACTTAAACCACACTCAAAATTAGTGTTCTATTATATATACCCTATCACTATTTGAATCCGAATTAATATTAATTTACCTGTTTCGAACATGATTCCAAAAATTAAAGGTAAACCAGACCCCAACCCGACAAGATTTATCATAATTCTATTTTTCACATAATCAGAGAAAAATGCTGCAGATCAGTCCATGGTGCAGGGGGAAACGAAGGAGCAAAAATGAAGCTACTAAGAACCAATATTTGTAACAAAATAAAAGAAAGCCATTCAAATTCTTCAAATATAAGAAAATTCATTCCAAGTTAATAACTTAAAATGTTTCAATATTCGTCAGATTCTTAATTAAACCTTTATAATCTCCAACCCTTTAATTCTAAGATGTTATAATTATTAACATAATCTATATCTTTCCGTAACA
This sequence comes from Hibiscus syriacus, assembly GCF_006381635.1. Lineage (NCBI taxonomy): Eukaryota > Viridiplantae > Streptophyta > Magnoliopsida > Malvales > Malvaceae > Hibiscus > Hibiscus syriacus. The sequence goes on from NW_024061774.1 coordinate 102,285, forward strand.
ATCATTCCACAACAAAAAGTGAAAATTCTAATCTACATAAGCAGATCAAATAACCCAATTCAAAAGATCGATTAGTTATGTATAAAAAGACTGAATCAATAAAATAAAATAAAAAAGAGAAATAATACATGATAGAACATAATCAGATAACTGAAAATGGGGAAAATCAAAGTGGTAAGATTTTCTCTACCCAGAAACGGAGCTCGTCAAAGAAGAAACCATCGAAGACGTAAAGTGAAAGTTGAAGCAGAGAGGGCAAAGAGGGCTTGTAGAAATCCACTTAATTGAACCTAAAATAGCATAAAGTGTTAGGTAAATTTTAGGGAACATAAGAAGAGGAGAAACTTCTGTGGAATTTGGGGGAAGCGAAGTGGAATGAAACGGGAAGGAAAGTAGGTTTAAATACTTCATACAAAAAAGGCTTCAATGGCGAAAGCAGTAGGGCAGCTTTTTCTCCCCTTTTTGCACCATGCAAGACCTGAAATTCAAGTAATTTATAGTGTAAGGAACCACATAGATAAACAATAACAAAGATTACAACAAAATGAGATCTCCAATTTCAGATCGTATAAATACAGTTTAAGACAAGTTCAATGAAGCTTATTAGCAATTTAGCAGACCCCACGCCTCTTCTGAAAATAGTAATAACACCTAGCAGTAAACTGAAAGTGTGATAGTGAATAGAGTGATAGCATTAAACTAAAGTACAAAAGAAAACATGTATTTTACAATGTTTACCACTTTGTTGGTCGTCTATCATGAGGTGATGGTGGAGAAGAGGCTCGATGATGTGATAGAATAGGTGATGGCTCTCGTTGTGGAGGTGTATAGTCAGGTCGATCAGGTGATGGCTCTGGGTGAGGTGATGGCTCTCGAAGTGGAGGTTTCTCATCATGCGTGCCATCAAAAAACGCTTACTAGCTTGCCACCAATCAGTGGCAAGCTCAGCTTCCGTGGGTGTCAGCCTCTGTAATGGAGTGTTGGCCTCCTAACAATATAAAAACTCAAACAAAGTTAAACGTATACTAGTAATAACTTGTTTATAAACATATGGTAGTATTTGTGTTAACTTACATTATTTATTGTCGTATACGGTAGTAAATCTTCCCATTGCTGCAAGGTCCGTTTCCTCTTCCAGGAAATAGCCCTAGGAATATCATTAGAAGTTTTTAATGCATATGTTTGCATGGCGGGAAAGGCCTCAAATATCCAAATCTACAAACAATATAATAACAAACATTAGTAATTGTTAAATAATTAATTATAATTTTGGAAACATTATATAAAAATTCTTACCTTAAAGGCCCAAATAAAGCCTGACAAAGTGTATTTGGAACCATCGCCACGCAAACTTTTTCGATCATCAAAGGCAGACGACAACTTATTCCATGTAGCTTTCCATAGATACGAACCCCACGGAAACAGGTTCCATGCATTTAGGTCCTCTACCAATTTAATTAGATCATTAGGAATAGGTTGTCTGGCCTCTCTGCCTAAAAAGCCGGCATGAAAAAGTATTAGAAGGCATACTCGGACAACATCGACGTCATCCATCCGAGTAAAACATCTTTCTTATTCATAATCTCGTCAAGTCTTCCACGTGTAAATTCGGCTTCTCCATTGACAGCTCAGGAAAAACCCGGGATAACCATGATAGGCGGGTAATATGTCTAGTGTACCGACATACATCATCGTGTCCGAAGCGTAGACCGGTGATTAAGCAAAACTCCTCCCGCCCAAAACACGTATACGCTGGTGGAAAATCAAACCATATATCTTCATCACGACGTTGTATAGTCTCTGGTAGATCGTTAGTCATGGTTTGAAGAAACAGATGGGTCAACATAGCATCTCCACCCGGATGTTGTACTTTCAGCCATGGCTCGAAGCAAGTATCCTCAAATATTTTTCTTTGTGCAGGTGAAAGCTTCGACGCAATTATTTTGGCCAGGCTTACTTTATTTCTTAAGGTCAATTGAGCCGAATAAAAGTTCTACAAAAACAATAAACATACCAAGTTAGATATACCAAAAACTACACTGTAAAGATATACCACGAACAATAAACATAAAGAGTAGTAGTTTATTCTTCAAACTTAAATTTGCAACACTGTGAATTTAGTATTTGTCTTTGTTTTTTTTGTTGAAGTAATGCAATTTATTCAAGTTTCAATTTGCAGAAGAAGAATAGTTTCTGAAACTTAAAATCGCAACACGAAAATGAAAATCGCAACACGAAAATGACTATCGCAACGCGAATTTGACTATCGCAACGCGAATTTGACTATCGCAACACGAATTTGACTATTGCAACGCGAGAATCGCAACGCGAAACTAAAATCACATTACGATTCTGTTGTTGCGATTTTCATTTCGCGTTGCGATTCTCGGTTTCAAATACTAAAATTGAAACTTGAATTGATTGCATTACTTCAACCAAAAGACAAAACAAAGACAAATACTAAATTCACAAGGTTTAAAGACTAAACAATTTAGTAGTATTGGCAGCAATCGAATGAATTTAATAAGCAATCTAAATGAAATGGTTAATCTATTATTGAAATTACCAATAGACTTATCATCAATTCCAATATGAAAAACCTAATAATAAAGCAAAAATTTTAAATTAAAAATAATTAAAAAAACTAACCCTCGGTGGTTGATTTGGTTGATTTTTCATTTCTGACCGTGAATGATTGTGAGGGTGGCTCTGAGAGATGGAGATAAACGGATTTCGCCGGAGATGGGGACTGATTTCGTCGGAGATGGGGACGGATGTCGCCTTAGAGAGTGAGAGTTGGAGATGGGATTGAGTTGTGATTTAGGGTTTTAGGTTATGAGTTGCGATTACGGGATATACTGTGGAAGGTTCAGTGTTCTGATATATTAATATTCGTGTTTGGAATTTGAAAAAAAATATACGTTGTGATAATAATGGCGCTTTGAAAATCGCATTGCGATAGTCATAATCGCATTGCGATTTACATATTCGCATTGCGATAGTCGGAATCGCAATGCGATAGTCAGAATCGTGTTGCAAATATGGAAACTAATTTGCGATACCGGAGATCGCGTTGCGAATTATCGATCGCATTGCGATTTAGTTGGTCATTTGGGCAAATCCAAAAAAAGTTGGTTAAAATCGTATATTATAAGGCATTTTTGGTCACTGAGATTATTTTCTCTTTTTATTTTGATAACACTTTTATGTAGTCTTACTTATAATAATATTTTTTTTTATTTTTTGTTTTTAATTTAAATGATGTCCACATGCAGTAACATTATATTCTTATTATAAATTAAAATATTTTTACTGAAATTTATTATCAACTTTATTATTTTATATTTACATAACTCATATGTTAAATTTATGTAATAATTTTTAACAATTTAATTTAATTATTTAATAATTATTTGTTCTTTTCTATTTTAAACAAGTATATATCAAATATATTTTTATTATTTTTATTTATGAATTCAAGTTTTCATTTATATTAACCAAAGATAGCTTTCTAATTTTCAGAAAATGGAAAATGAAAACTATTTTATGAAAACAAAACAAAAAATATTTTTAGAATCAAATGTACCCTGATTTTTTAAAAGTATTTTTATTATAAAATTATTGAAACATCTTATTTATTCTTCAATTAATTATACTTTCAAACGTATATTTTTAAATAAATATAACTTTTAAATGAGTAACAACAAATATTTAAATTAACGGTTTATAATTTTTTCACAATATTTTCAATAGCATTTAAAAAAAATACTTTTCAATAACCATGAAGAATTAAGTCTAAAAAAACTTTAAAATTTCTTGTTATGAATTGTGCTTGGATCCCTTTTAAATACATTAAAATTTACTACTATGTCTACACATATTTTTAAATCTTTATTAAAATAATAAAATTGATATATGGAAAATCAAGGGAATTTTAGAGAAAACTATACATTTAGTCATCCAAATTTTCATGTGATTTTGTTACCTAATTTTACGTTTTAATTTTATTTTGGTCATTAAAAAAATAATGGTGATACTAACGTGTCACTATAAGGTAATTTCACATTATTATTAAAAAAAGTAAAAGAATATCACAACAACAATTCAGTTAATTTTTTATAGTGAATAATCAAAATAAAACTAAAATATAACGTTAGATATAATTTTTAAAAATTGTTAAATAATCAAAATATAACTGTACTAATAACTTAGCAACTAACTATATAGTTTACCGTAAATTTTAACGACAGCATTGACCCTAAATTGTTATCACAAAAGCAAAAGGAAGGCTTCAATTGAAAAGAAAAGTTTTGGCTAGAGTTATGGAAATTTGAAATACTATATCCATTGGAGTATTATTATGATGAAGTTGAGATGCACCCATCAATCTCCATCTCAATGTTGTGTCTTCTCTCAACCACACCATTTTGTTGAGAGGCATGAGGGCACGTAACCCTGTGTTGCACCCATGCAATTGCAAGCTGGGCACCTAGCACGCAAAATTCACCACCCGTCTGTTTGCAACGCTAACAAATTACATTGAAATTGATTTTTAACCATAACATAAAACATGTTAAATGCTTGAGTAACGTCATATTTATTTTTCAACTAGTAATTCCAACAGTTTCTGTTGTACAGATCATCAAATGAAACATAGTACTTCCAACCGAATTAATTGGTGCAGGTCCCCATACATCTAACTCAACTAGCTCAAACATATGATTGTAAACTGAAGTAGACCTAGAAAATGGTAAGCAACAACTATTTCCAAATTTACATGTACCATATATAGTATATACATTCTTATTAACATGTGTTTTTAGAATGTTATGCACAGTGTTTGATGCAAGATACCCCAGGCACAGCTGTCCAACCAGTAGTTTTGACACCATTGATGTTTTGATTATCAAGAGATGATAACGATGTAGTGACATGATGTATTGAACTGTGATGAACAATAGAAGGTTCAATGAGTAAAACCCATCCACCATTTTACCTTCCAATTGAACATTCCCAGTGGTTTCATCATTCCCAAAACATTTAGTTGAATGAAACTCAAGATAAACATTATGTCATGAGTAAACCTAGACACAGAAAAAAATTAGACATATAAATAAATTTTGAGTAATATGAGGAACACAAAGCACATGATCAAGATCCAAATTATGAGCAGCAGGAAAACTTTTCTTATATACGAGATATCAAGAGTAAAAGCTTCACCCAGAATCACCTTACCATTACTTGTATAATGTTGACCCTTTGGAGCAGTACTGTTCATAAGTCACATGATGTGTGGCTTCTGAGTAAGGAAACCAACGATTCAAGAGCAAGAGAACACCTTTTAGCAATAAAGGAATTGACATGGGCAGTATAATGAGTATTATCCCCAACAAAGACCTTTGTCCTCGTAGAAGAACTAACAAATGGATTATAACATGGGTCAGTAAACTTAGGAGTGAATTTACACGCATTGGCTTCTATATCACTATTGTTTTTAGATCAAGACGCTCCCACCCCTTTGAAGTCCTGATCAAACGTATGCCAACACTTATCAACCAAGTGGCCTAATTTACCACAGAGCTGGCACTTATGACGAGGTCGACCTTTGTACTCACCGTTGCCCTGATTATTACCTTAATTGTTACCACTTTGATTTTCATCACCTCTAGCTTTATTGTTTCCATATCCTCATCCGCGGTCATGCCTTTTCATGTTGGTGCTGACAAGTAACCTAGTCGAATCCTTGACATGAGATTCTGCATCAATAAGAACAGACGTTATAGTGTCAAATGTATATGGTTCATGTCTCACAGTAATAACTGCGACAATGGTTTAAACTTAAACAACACTCTATTGACAAGAGTAACAATCTATTCTACCTCTGACACCAGAGTCCCACTTGTTGATAAAAGATCACAGATCTCCTTGATTTGAGTAACAAACTCACGAATCGATATATCTCTTTTTTAAGAGACCTTAACCTATAATGCAAACTCATTATTTTTGTAGTGGTAAGTTTAGAATACAGTTTAAGAATTGTGCTCCATATCTGAGCCGTAGTCTCTGCTCCAACCAACTGAGGCAAGATCGAAGGGCTGATGGTCAATAAAAACCATGATTCTAGGGAGTTATCTTGCTTCATGTATTGACTATATGCAAGATTAACCACCAGTTCATCACATTCATCAACAATCATTTGTGAAAGAACAAACACAGATCCATCTAAGAAATGCTCCAGTTCATAATCACGAACCATGAACAACACTTGCTGCTTCCCTAGAAGGAAATTAGAGTCATCAAGGCGAATCTTAACATATTTGTTACCAAACATTGATTCAGATTTTCTTGTAACTACCGAACCATTTGCAATGTCACTACCCACCATGATTGAGCCAAGAACCACAGAGATCGAAGCAAAGATAAAGAGAACGCATCATACGAACTTCCCACAGTCACCTGGACCATCAGCGAATGATACCATTTTGAAGAACCCAGATAGAAGCAAGTTGAAAAAAAAACAGAAGGCAGATGAAGAATGAAAGGTAAAAGAGTAAGAGAGAAGGTAAAGAGAATACACTGCACAGAACGATCACACAAAGGATTAATAGCATAAAAAATCTCAATGACGCTAATCAATACAGTGAATAAATCCATTAAATTAGCTGTCCATTATTCTCATATGTAATGGAGTTATTTCCATATGTAATAGGAGTAAAAGGAGATAGGATAGTAGGTTGTCCCAACGTTGAGAGTAATTACTTTTGAATTATGAAATGACTTCCGTGGGACTTAATCTCACGACCCCAAGATTAAAAAACTTGTACTCTATTAACTGAGCTGGGTGATTAGAAGAATTTTATGGGCAACAAGATACATGATTTGACCCCTTACTCTTCTTCAATTTATATAGCCCATATTCCTCTGAGTCAATACTACAAGTTTGACCCATCATGAAGCAATGGGCCGGAACCTTTAACAAGAAACTGTTATCAAAATAGAATGCACAACTTGCAATCCCTTGAACAGCTGAACCGAGTCAATTGCTCAACTTCTTAATAGCTACCGGAATCCATATGAATCATACTGGTTCATCGAACTATTGACCAGTGTTCAGGGCTCTTTTTTCTTCAGAATTAGTTCTACCAAATCTGCCATGAAAAGAAGACAGTATTTTCTTGAAGACAAGATTCATATGGATCAAATTCTATCCTTTCTCAATGGAACAAAGGATTAAATCTACGAAAAAAAACGCATAGTACAAGTAACTTCAGTACAATTTGAACTTCCCAATTGCAATCAAAGTTTTGAAATACTTTATGGTGCCATTAAAATACAGTAAATAGGATTAATTACTATTACAATGAAAAGGAAATAAATAATATCATTTCAAGTAATTGTTCACCAAACAGTTTAGCTACTCTTCAATACAAAGTAATTTTCTATCAATTCAACCATTGAATTACCTTGAATAGTATCGAGTCTTCAGCTTTGGCTTTTATTCAAGGATAACGAGAAGTGTCGTGTGTCTGGAGCTCACTTCCGAAAACTAACAGCTATCTCTTAATTAAGATCTATATCCTTCAGATACAGGAGTATCGTAACCTCCAAAATAATTATAACATATAAACAAGACCTCTACAAACTCATATGATCTAACCTAAAAACATCAAAAATGGTTTAAACCCAAAACATCTTAAAATGAACCAAATCAAATGTGTGCATGTTGCCACAGGATTGCCAAAACTTCCACCAATAGGGAAGATGAATTTTAAAATAAGATTAGATTAATAATTGATACACTAATAATGTATAATTTTATATATTTTCAGTGAGATAAATAATGTTATAATATATATTATCATGAAATTTTAAAATTGTTTTCAAAATTTAAGTTTAATAATGTGTCATCATACTATTAAGTGATATATAAAATTTATACATCAACATAATGGCTGTAAATTTTAAACCCATTTACTTAAGTTTATTAAAAACCAGGGGCAAACGGAGTCTTGTAGAAAGAAGCAAATACAGCTGCTAAAATCACACTCGTATAATCTTTCTATAACGATGGAGAAGGCCATATGTCGATAGTCCAAATTTTTAACTAAGTGGGTGCCTAAATAGACCCTATAACGTTTATGAATGAATAAAAACTGACAATCAAGCATGTCCACTTGGAAAATTATTGAAACAAATGAAACTTCGACACAGACTAATAACGCTCGTTTTCCACTATAAAAAGACCAATCTTGCTAGTGCTGCAACATCGGAAGAGAGAGTTGAAAGATGGGTTTTACAAACTTGGTAGTATTGCTCCTGGGAGTGGTGGCTCTCACCGTTCCCTCCCTTGGTACGTACGAGTCACCCAATTATGGGAAACCACCGGCTCCGGTTCACAAACCGCCAGAGGTTAAGCCAACACCAATTTACAACCCACCAAAGAAGGAAAAGCCCGAGCCTAAGCCATACAAGCCTCCTGTCTATGAACCTCCAAAGAAACCTCCGGTGTATGAACCTAAGCCACCAGTTCATGAACCTCCGAAGAAACCTCCGGTCTATGAACCTAAGCCACCAGTTCATGAACCTCCGAAGAGACCTCCAATGTATGAACCTAAGCCACCAGTTCATGAACCTCCGAAGAAACCTCCAGTCTATGAACCTAAGCCGCCAGTTCATGAACCTCCAAAGAAACCTCCAGTGTATGAACCTAAGCCACCAGTTCATGAACCTCCGAAGAAACCTCCAGTCTATGAACCTAAGCCGCCAGTTCATGAATATCCGAAGAGACCTCCAGTGTATGAACCTAAGCCACCAGTTCATGAACCTCCAAAGAGACCTCCAATGTATGAACCTAAGCCACCAGTTCATGAACCTCCAAAGAAACCTCCGGTGTATGAACCTAAGCCACCAGTTCATGAACCTCCGAAGAAACCTCCAGTGTATGAACCTAAGCCACCAGTTCATGAACATCCGAAGAGACCTCTAGTATATGAACCTAAGCCACCAGTTCATGAACCTCTAAAGAAACCTCCAGTGTATGAACCTAAACCACCAGTTCATGAACCTCCAAAGAAACCTCCAGTCTATGAACCTAAGCCACCAGTTCATGAACCTCCAAAGAAACCTCCAGTGTATGAACCTAAACCACCAATTCATGAACCTCCTAAGAACTAAGCCACTATATTGATTGGTAGATAAGTATTCAACACCTAAATAAGAGCAATTTTCAGCTCATGTTCTATTTTCTTTTGAGCTATTGTTATGATGTAATATTTTCTTTGTAGTTCAGTCTTCTTGTTGTTCAATGAGTATCTGTACTTTTTTTGGTCATGCAGAATCAGCCTTTTCTTAGTTCCCATTACGTACGTGTAGTAGAAAGGTGGCAAATTATACAGAGGCCAAGATAGCTACAATAAATCGAGGCAACGATTAGACTGTTACAATGTCCAATCTTTGTACAACCCAACTTGTTTCATGCAATCATGAATATAAAATTAATCTATAAAGTGGTTTCATGATAACAATTAGATCGTTATAATGTCCAATCTTTGCGCAACCCAACTTATTTCATGCAATAATGAATATAAAATAAATCTTTCAAGTGGTTTCATGATAATAGAGAATATTATTTTTATTAGAAATTTTAAGTTCAATTAAATATGTATGCAGAATGTATACATTATCAATCATATAAAAAGAAAATTCTAAATAGATAATGCCATATAATCATTTAAAAAAAATGAACTACTAAGAAAAACGATGGGAATTTTTTGTAAAATTACAGAATTATACAAGCACCTATTAACGTATTCTAAAAAGAAAATAGTCCATGATTTCTAGAACATGCTTGTAAAATTACAGAATTATACAAGCACCAATTAAAGGTATTCTAAAAAGAAAATAGTCCACGATTTCTAGAACATGAATAACGTTATTTATACAAAAAAAATATGATAATATTGATTATTGAAATGTGTTGCGTGCTTTAAAGAAAATGATAGCTTTCAAGTTTGATATTGAAGCAAAGGACCAATGAGAATTTAAGTTCAATTTCAAATACGCCTTCATTTGGAATGCGGCCATTTGTTTCTGAATATGGTGAAACTTAAGAGAGCATTCAATACTATAAACGCATGGTTCCTAGAATAATCTAAAACAAGCATTTAAAATTATTAATTAAAGTGATTTCGACGATTAAAGGAAATATTATTTTCTCTTGACATCATGAGTTCGAATAATTATATCTGCATAGTACATTCAATACCGATGATTATAATTTTTTTTGAACAGATAATTACTATATATATGGGGATGTGAATTAGAGCATGTGTAAGGATGTTACTCCTGCACGTATCCTTGTCAAGAATTTTCATTTTTATTCCCGTTTCGCGATTCACTGCAGATATAAAATCTAAAACCATTCACGTTCAACAATTAGCAAGATTAAAATCATTTCCGTCTCATCGTCCATATCAATCACGAGATCCACTTAATCTTTGTTGTATCTATTTCTCGATCCACATCATATAATATATTTATAAGAATAAGTTAAAAGGTATAACCTATTTCTAATGAAAAATATAAAATATTTATCCTTGACAAAAATACTGCTTTCCCTTCTGCTAAAGGCAATCTTTATTGGGAAACCAAAAAGTTAGGAAGATGATCCAAACAATAGCACTTACCGCGATAGAACCATGAATAAGCATCAAATATAGGACAAACCCCCCCCCCCCCCCGACCCCACCCCAAATAGGGTGTAAAAAATTGACCCGACCTGTAAAATTGACTGAAATCGACTCGAGTTAAAATTGTTTTTGACCTGCGCTGTGACGATCCGAAACCGACTTGAGTTGGAACTGATGTTTACCTGAACCCGAGTTGGACCTGGAAATTATGGATCTGAACCCGACCTGCATCCGACCTGAGAACGACCTGAACCCGAATAGAACCGAAAATATGATACCCGAACCCGAACTGCATCCGACTGATATGAACCCGAACCCGAGATTGACCTGGTAAATAACTGGTATTACCCGACCTGTTTTCAACCTGACCTGTTATGCACATGACCTGTAATTGACTCAACTTGTAAATGATTTGATATGTTAAAGTGATCTGATATTATCCTGACTTATATGTAATAATTTACAATTAATATAATTATGTTATTTTAAATTTATAATAAACTTATGATAAATAAATTTAGTTTTTATATTAATTACAATTCTTTATATTTTTTATAATTCTTATATTATAATTTGTATATTATAAATATGATTTTTATATTAATTCAAATTCTTTATATTCTTTATAATTCTTATATTATAAATTTTATTTATAATCACTAAATTAAATTTAAATATTGACTTATTGAACATTATTTTATTAAATTATATAAATTGAGTTAAAATATTCATAAATATAATTTACTTTTAATGTGAAAATTGATTAATAATTTAAATATAACTTAATTTAAAATTTTAAAATAAAAAGATATTAGTTGAAATGATAAACTTATTAAAGATTTGAAACTTGGATAACATTACAAATACTAAAATAAAAAATTATAAATGAAGTTAATTTTATTACACTTGCAAACATTAAAACTACAATAAAATCAACTAAACAAAATAAATTTATGTTGGAATAAATGCTCTAAGATCTTATAGTTAAGGTTTTACAAGGTTAAAAGTAACTATACTACCAGAAATATCATCGTCAAACATTTATACCTAAATGATGTCAACATTATTAATTATGGGTAAATTTCTAACTTTAAAAGCCAAAATGTCACCAACATAATTCCACATGAGTAACTATTTAGATAAGAATTTAAAAGGTTCAAAAATTGAATTAAATCAGACCAACAACAATAATTTACAAGCCATTAGTAAGTAATAGACATTTTAGTTCTAAAACTGTTTTTATACTTTTTTTTCCTGCGTATTTGATATCAGCCTTAATAGTCATATAAAACACACCACAACAATAAGAGCCTCGTTAAAAAACCACACTAAACCTAAGTGAAATAAAAAGAGTGCACGTACAGTTGGTAAATCCACTCCTATAGATAAGCACTAAAAATAATCTTCCACTCATAATAACAGCCACACACCCATGGAGACCATAATTAAGCCGAAACGAAGGGCTAAAGCTGCAGAACGCATCCCAAAACATATCCAAAAACAAAGCCTCCAAGTGAAGTAGAGGAATCAAGAAGTATTTAAACAGGGATCATCCCCAACATTGGCTAAAGAGACGCAAACCACAGAAGCTTGGACATCCCTGGCACCATCAATCTTACCGAGCTCCAGTCCACTCTAGTGCAAGCGACATAACCAAAGCAATTCACAAGCAAACAGAAAGCACAAAACATATATGCTATTCAAACAAAGCATATAGCCAAACCAAAACTTCAGTAGAAAGCACAAAACATATACGCTATTCAAACATAAATAGAAAAATAATACACCTTTAACCAAATAAGAACAACAAAGACATATAAACTGCAGTAAAATACCTGGCTTGAACCAGTAGGAACCCAGCTGCTTGAATTGTTAGGGTTATGAGGCAAGACTCCAGGGTTAAACCTCTGAGAATGAATACTAAGCTGCTTATAAAGGGCCATCTTATTCCTTGGAGGAGCTCTTGGCCCTCCTTTCTTTGTATCATTAACATGAAGCCTAGGGAACATAGGCCCCATGATCTTGTCATCATCTTTACGTCTCTTCATTACTATTTTTTTGAATCAAAATTTAAACCCAAAAAATTCACAAAATTCACTTTTGCACAAAACTCACGCAGATATCACAAAACTAAAACCTGCCTCTAAAAAATCAAGTTTCAACAAACCCATAAAGCAAAACTGTAGGTTTAGACTGAAGAAAAAAAGGCATATTTCCACAAAAATAAGGGCTTCGACACTTAAACCACACTCAAAATTAGTGTTCTATTATATATACTCTATCACTATTTGAATCCGAATTAATATTAATTTACCTGTTTCGAACATGATTCCAAAAATTAAAGGTAAACCAGACCCCAACCCGACAAGATTTATCATAATTCTATTTTTCACATAATCAGAGAAAAATGCTGCAGATCAGTCCATGGTGCAGGGGGAAACGAAGGAGCAAAAATGAAGCTACTAAGAACCAATATTTGTAACAAAATAAAAGAAAGCCATTCAAATTCTTCAAATATAAGAAAATTCATTCCAAGTTAATAACTTAAAATGTTTCAATATTCGTCAGATTCTTAATTAAACCTTTATAATCTCCAACCCTTTAATTCTAAGATGTTATAATTATTAACATAATATATATCTTTCCGTAACAATCATTCCACAACAAAAAGTGAAAATTCTAATCTACATAAGCAGATCAAATAACCCAATTCAAAAGATCGATTAGTTATGTATAAAAAGACTGAATCAATAAAATAAAATAAAAAAGAGAAATAATACATGATAGAACATAATCAGATAACTGAAAATGGGGAAAATCAAAGTGGTAAGATTTTCTCTACCCAGAAACGGAGCTCGTCAAAGAAGAAACCAGCGAAGACGTAAAGTGAAAGTTGAAGCAGAGAGGCAAAGAGGGCTTGTAGAAATCCACTTAATTGAACCTAAAATAGCATAAAGTGTTAGGTAAATTTTAGGGAACATAAGAAGAGGAGAAAATTCTGTGGAATTTGGGGGAAGCGAAGTGGAATGAAACGGGAAGGAAAGTAGGTTTAAATATTTTCATACAAAAAAGGCTTCAATGGCGAAAGCAGTAGAGCAGCTTTTTCTCCCCTTTTTGCACCATGCAAGACCTGAAATTCAAGTAATTTATAGTGTAAGGAACCACATAGATAAACAATAACAAAGATTACAACAAAATGAGATCTCCAATTTCAGATCGTATAAATACAGTTTAAGACAAGTTCAATGAAGCTTATTAGCAATTTAGCAGACCCCACGCCTCTTCTGAAAATAGTAATAACACCTAGCAGTAAACTGAAAGTGTGATAGTGAATAGAGTGATAGCATTAAACTAAAGTACAAAAGAAAACATGTATTTTACAATGTTTACCACTTTGAACTCCATCAGTCCGTCGAAAGGTTGATAAGCGGCAATCCTGCTAATGCTCATCTCTTTCCCGTTTCTCAATATGGCTTGCTCCGCATTGTCTGCTAGCCAGCGCTTAACCAAATCCAAAGACAACTGAAAAATAGATATATTAAAAAAGAACCATAAAGCATTTTAAAAATTAAAAGAAGGAAAAAAAGAGCGAGGGAGAAAACCCGCTTGTTTTTGGCGCCACAGTTGTAGCCTTGTGGCTTAAGCGAGGGAGAAAATCCGCGTGTTTTTTAATTTTATTTGATATTGTAATGTTGTCCCTTAGTTTTAAATTTATTCAATTTAGTTTAAATTTAATGATTTAATATATTAATTTAAGCTTCATATTTCAACTTTTTTCAATTTAATCCAAATTTAATGTTATAATTTATTAATTTAAGCTTCATATTTAAAATTTGTTTAATTTGATCCTTATATATTTTTCAATTCTTTCAATTAATATATATGTTTATATTAATAAATTAATATATAGTTTATATATACTATATAGTTTATATATACTAATGAACTATATAATATATAGTTTGTATCTACCATATACTATATAGGTTATACATACTAATGAACTATATAATATATAGTTTATATATACTAATGAACTATATAATATATAGGTTATATATACTAATGAACTATATAGTATATAGTTTATATATACTAATGAACTATATATAATGTATAGTTTATATATACCATATAGTCTATATATATTATATAGTTTATATATACTAATAAATTATATAATGTATAGTTTAGGGTTTAGAATTTTTATATATAGTTCATATGTAAATTATACTATATATATAGTATAGTTTATATATATATAAATATATATATATAGGTATATGTATACTATATAGTATATAGTATAACTATTATATATATATATATATATATATATATATATAGGTCATATGTAAACTATATAGTTTATATATAGTTCATATGTAAACTATAGTTCATATGTAAATATAGTTTATGTAAACTATAGTTAGTATATAAACTATATAGTTTATATGTAAACTATATTTCATATATAAATATAAACCTTAGTATATATATATATATTGTAACACCCCAACCCGTACCCGACCCAAATGCGAGTCCGAGGTGTCACATTGACTTTTTAAACTTTGACTCTTTTGAAAAACAGAGAAATTTAAAACTTTGTTTAAAGCAAAATACGTTAATTTACATAAAAATGACCACAAAATACAAACTCCATCAGAGTACTCGTAATTAACGACTTATTACATGCCAACACTCTATACACACCAAAATACATACTTTATCGATTACTTCTGATCTTCTAGTAATAATATTGTCCTGGCCACTTCTATGCTTGCTCTTTTCGTTTCTTGGTACCTACGTGTAAATCACTTACACGCTAAGTCTTAGACTTAGTGAGGCAATAAATAAACATTTAACAACCAATTCATGAGTATGCATTCTTATCATTTGATCATGACATTTCAACATGCATGTATCTATTACACGATAACATATATAAGTATGTCATGCACATGTAAAACTTACCTTCGTGTGCCACTTTCACTTTAATTTATCTTTCAATTATATTGCCCATGTATATTATTGAGAATAGAGGTATGCGAGTACACTGAGGTTGTGCACACATATGCTGTCACCACAGCTCGTATAAATGTCCCGAAGGACCTATCATCCCGAAGGATGTCATCTGTGTCCCGAAGGACCTGTCATCCTGAAGGATGTAATCTGTGTCCCGTAGGACCTATCATATGTCTTATAGGACATATGTAACCCTCGACTTTTGGCATGCCAACTATACCTATAACTCTCGTATCATATACTATGGGCATTTATTATGAATATGTTTCTCATCACTTGTTCTTTCTCTTCTATCACATACCACATGTATGTGTAACCATGTATTTCATATCATATCACATGTATCACGTATTACATATTCATATGTCATTTCATATCATATCACATGTATCACGTATTACATATTCATATGTCATTTCATATCATATCACATGTATCAAGTATTGCATATTCATATATCATTTCATATAGTCACATAGCTTATCTCATTTCACATTGGTCATGTCTCATAACATATATCACATATGCATATTATGTAACATATATAATAACCTATACTCATTTCATGTATTCATGCACATATAAGAATCACCAATCAAATAACATTTTTGGAGTCACTTCTTACCATAGTAACTCCATCACTGACTCATCGCAAGCCAATGTTCGTTCAATAATATAAGTACAATTAAAATTGCACTCACCTTAGCCTTATTTGATTTGAATCAATTCTAATCCTTTGATTATTCCAGAACTTGTTTAGGCTCAATATCTACATAAATATAACATTTCAAAACAATTATCAGAAGCCTAAACCTTAACCTTGATGTTAACAACTTAAACCGGTTTAATGAATCAAATTCTATTTTTTTCATTTAGGGGGGAATCGATACCCCCCAGGGGGGGATCTGTTCCCCCTGCACATACTGGAATTTTCGTCCAAGAGGGGGAATCGATTCCCTTCATAGGGTATCGGTTCCCTCTACCCAGAAATTGTATTTTAACCCCGAAAATCATCAATTCTTCACTTAATTCTTCTATTTTAAACCCCTATCATGTCATTAAACTCAACTACCATTACTTAAACCAACTTATATCCATGAAAATCATCTATAACTTAAAAATCCTATCCTTCATATGTAATTCAAGAATCATACTCAAATTTTAATATGTTCTAAATACAATTCTAACACTTCATATTCCTTAATTAGCATGATGACAAGTCAAATTTAACTTCAAATTCAACTTATCAACTCTTTTCCATGATTTCATATAAAAACTCATTTTCTTAAATCTCTTATAACTTCTTCATCTTTTGATTATAAGACAACTGAAGCTTTCCTTAAGCTTATTTATCATCTAATGATCCAAACCTAACCTTTAATTTAACAAATAATCAACAAATCAGAAAACTCTTACCTTATGCTCTGCACGTTGGAGAAGAAGAAGGTAAAAAGAAGAAGAGTTTTCTAAATACTCTCCCCCAACGTTTATCTCTTCATAAAGAGATAAAAAAATATCTTTCATGATAAATGACCATTTTGCCCCTTAATTCCTTTGATAATTACTAATAACTTTCAGAAAATATTTCTAAACAAATCATTGAACTATTCAATCATCTTACTTTAATCACCAAATTCTGAAACTTTACAATTTAATCACTAACCCGTATTTTGGGATGTTACATATATATTTATATATAGTTCATATGTAAACTATAGTTCGTATATATAGTATATAAATATAAATATAAACCCTAAACCATATATACTATATATATAACTATATAATTTATATAATATATATAATGTATACATAAATGTGTATAATTTAATACTTTTTTGTATAAATTTTAACATCACAATTTAAAATTATTTCGATTTAATCCCTCATCAATGTGTGTTGTTTAATTTATTTAATTTTTTATTTGTAATTTCATATTTATTCAATTTAGTCCTCCAAATTTTATTTGTATATGAAATTGATCCATACTTATTACTTAATTATATTTTTTAATTGGCCAATAACTTTTTAAATGAGTATAATTTAGTATTTTTTGTATTAATTTCAACCTCACAATTTAAAATTATTTCGTTTTGATCCCTCATCAACGAATGTTGTTTAATTTATTTAAATTTTTATTTGTAATTTTATATTTGTTCAATTTAATTCTTAAATTTGTATTTTTCATAAATTTGAACCATGATTATTTATATTCTTAGTAATTTACTCTAAATCATATACAATTACAAATTACAATTCAACATTCGCGAAAGACGAAAATAATTAATCCAAAAATAAAAATTAACCCGATTTGAACTCAATCCGTATCTGATAGAGATCCGACCTGAATTTTACCTGCCAATGATGTGACCTGATCTGAACGAGATCCGCATGAAGTCCATCCGAACCTGAATTAACCTGCTTTTTAACTGCTTCGGACCTGAATTGTTTTGACCTGAACTGGTAACGATCCGAACTGAAAATGACCTGACCTGAACCCGATTTGGATCTGGTGTCAAATCAACCTGAAAATAACCTGAACTGATTTGACCTGACCTAAACCCGATCTAGATCTGATGTTAAATTTACCTGACTTGACATGTATCTGATTTTACCCGACCTGCCAGGATCCGACTGAAACCTGAACGTTTACCCGATTTTACAACCCTACCCCCAAACAAAGAAACAACCACATCCAACTAAATAACTCATGTTTCACCAAAAACAGAAGCACAGTATAATCTTTTGTTCTCAACTATATATTTTCTTTCCTTACTACCTCCATACAAATTAATCGTACGGATGAACTTTTTATTCTTGCTTTTGTATTGGTATGAGTATGATTCAGTACTAATGTATTTTGAGGTTCCATTTTAACTTTAATCATATTTTTAAATATTTTTAAATATTTAAAGTGTATTTTTAAGTTAGTAATAAATATTATACACATGTAAATGGGTTAGAATCCACTTCAACTTACAAATAAAATGAATTCTACAATATTTTATCTTTTTACAATTGATATTTGAACAATACAATTGTTGGATTGCAACAAAATAAAGGATCAAAATAGAGAAAAATATTATAAATTAATGTAAAAATCATATAAATGGAAACTGAAAAACTTTTAATTTTGTATCAATTGTATATAATGTTCATTTCCCAAACTGATATGGTAAGCTTTCATTGTGTGGGCATTACTTACAAGCTTAACATTTCAATAAACTACATCAACCATATCAGCTACAATCAAAGTTGTGAAACTAGACTCGGTTTTCCATGTCCTTTATTTACGGAATTTAATTATTCATATCCATTGACTTTAGTCTTGCCTTACTTTCCACATTCATCAAGAACCAAACTAGGTAATGACTTTTTTAAATTTTAAAAATGATTAATTTATAAAATTATAGAAGATAAAAATAGTTTCTTAATAAAAAATATAAAGATAATATTTAGGAAAAAGAGTACATGACACCTCTATACTTGTCCAAAGAACAAATGTGCTATGACATTTTTTGCACTCAATATGACTCTCGAACTTATAAAAAAACCCAACGTGGCCCTTTGACCAACAATTTATGTCGTTAACTGTTTAATGTTGGGTAGTGACACTCTGATCGCCCTCATTGAACTTCCTTTCAATACCCCTCGAATGGAAAGGACGACTTACACCTCTTAAATTCACTGACATTCTTGAAGCCTACGCTCTCCGCTATTTCTAAATCTAACTTGCTCGTTATTCCGGTGGTCGATACATCCCCTGTAATGATCCTCGTTCTTCACTATCCGCATATATGCTCAAATGAAGGACGTATACCGCTTAGAATGGTTACCTCTGTTGTAAACCCGCTTCCACAAGTGTTTCTAGGTATGTTTAGGCATTTAGGCCCCTCATTGACTCATTCTTACTATTTCGGATCATTCTTAGCTCTTACGGGCCTTAACCGGGTCAAAACTGACCATCCAAAGGGAGTAGTATCGATACTCTACTTGTAGTATTGATACCCTAGGGTCAAGTATTGATACCCTTATGAGTAGCAATACCAAAAATATATTCTGTTGGAAAAAAGGGGGGCCTCGGTATCGATATTGTCCCCCTGAGTATCAATATTGCAGGGATAATATCAATACTCTCCCTGGCAGTATCGATACTCCTAGCTTAAATCCCTAATTGTTGCCCCAATTCATCCAGTATCGATACTATTCATCTCAATATCGATACTTGAACCCTTAAATGGTTATTTTAGGCTTGGAAAATTGTCCAAAATCATCATAAAGATCATAATTTGGTTCCTAACCATGTGCTAAAGCTTTAGGGAGTTAACTAAGGTCTTAAAGTAGTATAAAAATGTCTTCTAAGCCTCTAAAACGTGATTTGATATTGAGATCAAATATAAACCCTAAAATGCTTAAATACTCAAATCTTATCCAAAAATCAAATAAGCCCTTAAACTTTTGAAAAAAAATCAATTTGGCCCTTGAATTTGAAAATATAAACCAAATTAGCCCATCAGCCACATCATCTGCCTCGTCACCAGCCATTGTGGATCGCTACATCAGCACCGTGAAGTAGTACATCAGCATTATAATAGTCAATGACGGAAACCGTTGATCAAAGGGTTACATTGAGTTCTTTTTATAAGTTCGAAGGCCACATTGAATGCAAAAAAGTTGTCTAGGGCCACATTGATTTTTTTTTGGAGAAGTATAGGGGTCTCATGTACCTTTTTCCTAATATTTAAAATATATGACAATTTAATTTTTAAAGAAACGGGACAGTCCATCCCTAAACCAAATCACTTATCTTTCAATCTATTTTAGCCACCTCTGTAACTACCGAAATATTATTGTATTAATAAGTTTTTTATTTAAATTTATTTATAAAACATAAAACATAAAATATTAATATAAAAGGATTTTGGATAAACTACGTATTCTTTCATCCAACTACTTTGCGGTTCCGTTTTGATAACTTAATTAATTTTAAATCATATCTAATATTAGATTTTGGTCACCCATCGTTAAAAAAATTTGTTATCACGTCAATTATTTTTTCCAATGATGACGTAGTATTTACTTATGTTGACACGTCAATATAGATTAGGAACCAAAATACAACATTAGATACAAATAAAAAAAAACATAGTTAAAAATCAAAATTAATTGGATAACTATATACGTAATTTACCTAAAAAATTAATATTTTTTCCTTTAATCTTTATTGGGAAACCGAAAAGTTAGGAAGATATACCAGTTCAAACACTAGCAATGGTGTGTTGCAGATAATACAATAGGACCTTAAATAAACATCCAATAAAGGACCCCCAAGAAAGTAGCATCACATCCACCCAAATAGACTCATATTTCATAAAAGAACATCAACAGAAGAACAATAGAAGCTTCTGTTGTCAACTGTTATTCGAGGCTTCGCCAACTATAGGAATTTCGTCCAAACTCTACTTTTTCCGTGTTTATGCTTCGTTTGTTCTGTAGCATTGATTTGAATTTGACTTCTTAGGGTTGTTTAATTTTCAGCATTCCTATAATTAGCTAGTCTTTTTTCCTAATACATTTGGTTAAATAACTCTTTTTTTTTGGGGGGGGGGTATGCTGTGGAAAATGTTAATAAGGAATAATTCATTACATTTCTCTGTAAGTTATCATGCACTCATTTCCTTCGTCCTTAAATGCAATTGGTTATCTTAATTACAGCAGGTTTATGTTAAACCTACTCTTTTATTATCTTAATTACAGTAGGACTTAACGGTTAAGTGACCTAATAGAGTGAAATTTGAAAGTTTAGTGATGGAATTTGTTTTTTTTTTTTAAATTAACTAAAACAGAAATAAAGATAAAATTAAGTCACCAAAATATAGTTTACCCAGAATGCATTGCAGCAATAGATATATATATATATATATATATATGCCCGATGCTTATACTGAGACCCGAGTTAAATAAGTTATTATCTTAATTACAGTAAATCCCAACTCCCAACTCCCAACTCCCAAGTGGAGAGCGAGTTTGTCCCACTCCGTCAATCCAAGATATAACATGAAAAATGAAGTCGAACTTTCCTAGAGTTTTCAAACCAAACATTTTCAAACACAATTAATCGTCTCTCAAATGAAAAAAAAATGGACTATCCATCTAGCTTAGCAAGCTCCGCAATCACTTCCCGCTAATAACTTTCAATTTGAAATCCCAACTTCTTACTAAGTGCCCGCAGACGCTCTGCTTCCTTAAGAAATAACTTTTTGCGATTCTTAAGATCCA
This sequence comes from Hibiscus syriacus, assembly GCF_006381635.1. Classification (NCBI taxonomy): domain Eukaryota; kingdom Viridiplantae; phylum Streptophyta; class Magnoliopsida; order Malvales; family Malvaceae; genus Hibiscus; species Hibiscus syriacus. The sequence continues at coordinate 124,277 of NW_024061774.1, forward strand.
AATCAGAAAGAGAAATATTTTCCACCTCACAAGAATCAACTTGATCCCTAGAAATTTTTTTCTTTAAAGCTGTCCTTTTTCTTCCTTTCGGCTGCTGATAAAAATTTGTTCTGAATATCTAACATAGATCTATATTTCTTTTTAGGAATCGAACGAAATATTTTCCTTCCGACAATAATCGAATCATTCTTAACAGATCCAACTTTCACCTGTGCCTTATTAAACCCATATTACTAACATCCTCTAAAGCTTGACTGTTGCAAAGACTTGCTACCAACTCACCTTCCACTTGATCAGCAACCAACCCAATCAAATTAAATTGATTATTAGCCTCCTCTGCGCCATCCATGCTCGACAAATTCTGCCTCGAACTTTCCCCATGCTCAGCTACAGCTTCTACACCCTCACCCCCATAATAGCATCTACAATAAGGGCCCTACATACTTCAGCCTTTTCACCCATACAACTAACACCAACAAAACCACTTGCCTTCATAACAGAGTTAATGCAATCTGCATCCGTTTCACTTATACGCAAGTTTCCCAGCAAACTCTCCTCGGGCGCTCTGCAAATTGAGTTTCTCGAGCCGACTTTTTCATCAACCACAGCCATGGACCAGCAAGCGGCTTCTCTCTAAGATGATTCAGTTCCATCAACGGTGGAGAAACGTCTTCGTCTGCACATTTCAAGGATTTAACTCTATTAGGAGATGACACCGTGACTAAAGCATCATGAACAAACGGAGAATCTACTTCAATACCCTCCACCTGCTGTGGCTCCTCCCAGACTGAAATTGGATTGTAACAAGGTTCGAACTCAGACACTCTGACTGTGAACAGCCACTCCCCCACTTTTAGCTCAACATTTTCTTCCACTTGGGCTTGGTGATTAGTAATAATCTGCAATAACGCTCTGTCAAACGAACCAGGATTTAATGTACTCTCCTCAATAGAAATAAGCTCTCCCCACTTCTCTGCAATGCTTTGGAATGTCATTTGCCTCCAAGCGAACGGAGGTCAGGAATCCCTTTACAAGAGAGCCATGCACGACGGCTACGACATTGGTAATTTTCAGACCAGACTTCCACCTTCTCGAAACAAGTTTCAAGAGTAGAATTCTGGTGTTTGAAAACATTATCTCTGCTCGAATTGTCTTAAAAAATTAGTAATATCGCTAATCCACTTAATCTCATTATTCTCAGGTCTGAAATAACTTCCTTTTGCAGCCAAACTGCCAGCTCCTTCCTCTTCATGAATTTACTACACCAACCGACTAGGCAGCCTTTAAGCAACTGGAGCTTGGCCTCGTCAGTGGTTCCTATAGTGGGAAATTCCAAACCCACCATCTCGCCCTTGAGCACGGTTGGATGCGCATTATCAGATTTTTTTCTCCAAAAAGCATCCCGACGTTGAAACCTTGCCATGAAGACCCGGATTTTATTGCCTTGAATACTAACGCCGTCAAGAAAGTCGATCCAATCTTTGATCCCTCTTGTCAAGAAATCTGTGAGTTTGTTAGCCTTGATCAAACGTGACCATATAGAGAGGGCTATAGGACACTGTCGAAACAGGTGATCAATGGACTCCTCTGATACACCACAGCACCCACACCTGTTTTCATTGCACATGTGCCTTCTCACTCATTCAGCATTAGTTAATAGACTTTCACGGACCGACAACCAGAGAAAACTCTTAACCCTTTGCAAACCTCGATAATTAGCAATCGTCTTCCATACCCCGTGTGGATTCTCCACTGAACGCTCCATGCGAGTCTCGTAAGCTGTTCTTACTGTGAATCTACGGCCAGCCCGCCATTTCCATCACGGAAAATCAGCTTTCGCCGAATATGTTGGAGGCAGCATAGCATGAAGCCAAAGCAGAACCATATTAGGCAGCACGTGATTTAGTTCCTCTCAATCCCATTGGCCATTCTCACTGACCATAGACGCTACCCTCACTTGAGGACAAGAGGGACCCAACGATCAGCCACGTAATTCCTCAGGGGTCCTAAATCTCCGAGCCATGTGTCATTCCAGAAATCTGTCCGATGGCCATCCCCGACATTCCAAACCAAGCTCTACATCACCTCCTTCCACACCATTGAAACACCCTTCCAAACGTGGGAACAGTTGCTTCGATTTAGTGAGGTTGGAATATCACCAATCTACCTATATTTCGCTCGCAAAATCTGAGCCCAAAGTTGCTCTTTATTGTGAATGAGATTATAAGCGATTTTCATCAGAAACGTGGCATTCTGGTGCTCTAATTTCTTAAAGCCAAAACCACCTTCATCCACTCGTTTACAAACATCATTCCACTTCACTAAGTTGATGCCTCTCTTTGTATTCGTGTGTCCCCAAATAAAGGAGCGGATTAGCTTCTCAATCTCCTCGCAAGTTTCCTTAGGAAGTGGCATAGATTGCATCGTATAATAAGGGATCGTCCACAAAACCGCTTTGCAAGTGTGATCCGACCCGCGAGCAACAAAGATTTTGTCTTCTACCCAGTAAGTTTATCACGAACTCTCGAAACCGCGTATTCATATGAGGCCTTTATCACCCGAGAATGGAGTTGGGGTACGCAAAGATACTTCCCCAAGTCATGAACTTCATGGAATCCAAATCTCGAACTAATAGTCTGTCGAACAGAAGCATTCACATACTGACCTTGTGCCTCAAACATCGGTAAAATTCCTCCAAAATGTTTCTAATAACTTGGCATTGATCAACAGATGCCTCTACAAATAATACCAAATCATCCACAAATAATAAGTGGGACAAAGTCGGTCCATTACGACTCAATTGCCCATGTCTCCACTCTCCTCTATCTACGCTTCTACTAATTGCTTGAGCGAGCCTCTCCATACACAACACAAACAGATACAGAGAAAGAGGATCGTCTTGACAGACTCCTCTAGAAGGCTTGAAGGCTTGAGTAATTTCCCTATTCCATATTACTTGTGACGATACTGAAGATACACAACGCATAATGAGGTGTCGGAGGTCACTAGGGATCTGGAGGTCCTGGAGAGTATCATCAATGAAAGACCATTCAAGGCGATCATAAGCCTCTTCGAGATCTATTTTGATCATCATCAATCCGACTTTGCCCTTTTTGACTCGTATAGAGTGCATCACCTCCTGTGCAATTATAATATTGTTCGTTATTGATCTGCCCGAAACGAAACTCGTTTGATTCCCTAAGACCCATTGAACAAGCAACAACTTCACACAGTTCACTATAACTTTTGTAATAAGCTTATAGAGCACCGAACAAAGGATGATAGGTCGGAACTGACTAAGGGATTCAGGGGCTTTAACCTTGGGGTTCAGCACCAGCAGAGTTCTATTTAGAGCTTCATCAAAATCACCCCCGCAAAAATATTCTTCACCAGTCTACATACACTCGGCCCAAGCCCCATATCAGAATTCCACTCATGCGTCAAGAACTCTTTGAACTGTGGGTGATCATGCCAGGAGGCAATAAAATGGAACGGTCTGCTCTGTCCCTACCCTTACAATGCTCATTACTCTCCTGGAAAGCTAACGGGCAATGATCAGATCCAATTCTGTCCAGATGAAACACAAAAGAAGCCGAAAATATATTAGCCAACATGTGTTCATGAGACATCTATCAAGCCGTTTATAGAGGCTACCCCATCTCCAAGTGAAATCCAAACCCCTATAATCAGCTTCCAAAAGGCCCATATCGAAAATGAACTCACAAAAAAGCTTATTGATGCCAGAGCCAAGTCTCATGATGCCTTTTCGTTTTCCGATTTCACAATAGAATTGAAATCCCCGCCAAGGATCTAAGCATTGGAACCGAGATTAAGCTCAGAGAGACACCCCAAAGGTGTTTTCTCATAGTGACTTGGGGACTCGCATACACAGCTGTAAGGAAACACCACCTAATATCATCCTCTGAATTGTACCGGCAATGAATAAACTGGTTAGAGATACTCAGGATCTCTAAATTCACCTCATCATTCCATAAGAGCCAAATACCACCACTAAAACCCTTGGCCTCCACTCGAAAAGAATTTGAGAACCCCAGTCTACGCACCACTTTATCCGTAATGTGGTTGCTTATTCGAGTTTCAAATAACGCATCAACTTTAGGTCGAACATATTGACAATACTCCTTGAAAAGCCGTTTAAAGCTAAGGCTACCCGTCCCCTGACAATTCCAAAATATAAGATCAACCATAAAAAAGAACAAAAAAGGTAGAGCCTTACCGGGGGTAAATTCGGATCAGCATTCTCGCTACTAATCACCGTCCCTTCTTCATCCCGAACTTCTGGTTCTATTTGGCTTGTAAAATATAAGGTAGAACCTCTTGGTTGGTGATCAATTTATTAGAAATTTCATTTTGGTTGGTGGTTAACTTATTGAAAAATTTATTTTTGGTATGTGACCAACTTTGCACATGAGAATTTCATCTTTTTTCATAAAATATTAGGTTATTTATAAGTTTAGTCCTTAAAACTCAACTATAAATAGACCTAAGTATTTCATTAGAAATCATCTCAAAAACAAGTTCTCTCTTCCTCTTGTTTTCTTCATTCTCTCACTTTGGGAATTCTAAAGAATTACATTTGCTGTAATATTTGTTGACAGTGAAGTTATTATCCGGTGTGGTTCCCGAGGAGTAGACGATATTCTTGTCGAACCTCGTAAATTTGGTGTGTTCTCTCCTTTATTATTTTTATTCGGTTTTTCCATTGTGTTTCAATATTCAATAGTTTGACGGGTTTATCCGTTGTGCAACCTTTGGTGGTTTTGATCTTGACATTTTAGGTCAATTTTGAAACTACGTTCGTGTATGAAATAACCTAGTTTCCCCAACAATTGGCATCAGAACTTCGGTTGAGGTTATCCTGGTGGTCCTGTTGCTGAAAAGATATAGTTCATGTTATTGAATATTGTTCGTTAGAATTAAAATGCCAAAATACAGATCAGTTGAGACATCAAGCTCTTTATCTGGACCGATGAGGAGGATGATGTCAAATGCAAATTTCTCGGTGGAGTTGTTCGATGGATCCAATCATTTTGGCATGTGGCAAGGCGAGGTGTTAGACGTTTTATTCCAACAAAGTCTAGACATCGCCATTGAGGAAGAAAAGCCCGAATATATGGAGGAGAAATAATGAGGAACAATCAATCATTTGGCGTGCAGCACAATTTGATCTTATCTTTCCAGGGAGCAGAAGTATGGCTACAAGAACGAGACTTCTGCAAGTAAGATGTGGAAAACATTGGAGGAAAAATTCCTAAAGAAAAACTCTCAGGAATCGTCTTCACATGAAGAAAAGATTGTTCAGATTTGATTATCAACCAGGCACCAGTATGAATGAACACATCACTACGTTCAATGAGCTAGTGGCAGACTTATTGGACATGGATGAAACCTTCAAAGATGAAGATTTGGCTTTGATGTTTTTTTCATCTCTTCCAAATGAATTTGAGCACCTTGAGACAACGTTACTTCATGGTAAGGATAATGTTACCCTTAAAGATGAAACTATTGCTTTGTATAGTTATGAGCTCAGAAAGAAAACCAAGAAGGAGGGCAAGTACAAATAAGCGGAGGCCATGGTGGCAATTGGTCGCTAAAAAAGTCAAAAGCCAAAGTGGAGAGGGAGATCAAAGTCAAAGTCCAGACTGGGAAAAGATGAATGCGTCTTTTGTCATGAGAAAGGTCATTGGAAGAAAGATTGTCCGAAGCTGAAGAAGAAAGGAAAAGTTGCTCCAGATGCATGTGCTGCAGAGCATGATGCAAATGACTCTAACATATCATTGGTTGCTTCATCAACAACATTTCATTCAGATGAGTGGATATTAGATTCAGTTGTACCTATCATATGTCCCTTAATCGGGAGTGGTTCTTCGATTTAGTAGAACTAAATACATGAGTTGTTTATATGGGCAATGACAATGCCTATAAAACTGTTGGGATATGTTCAATTAGATTGAAGAATCAAGATGGATCAACCAGAGTTCTAACTGATCTCCGGTACGTGCCCAATTTGAAGAAAAATCTCATCTCTTTGGGAGCCTTCAAATCCAAAGGCTCAATAGTCACTATGAAAGATGGAGTTTTAAAAGTCACATATGGCTCACTTGTGATGATGAAGGACATCTGGAAAAATAATTTTTATTACAACCAAGATAGTACAATCATTGTTTGAACTTGATTAACATTATGAAAGTTTGAGCACCTTCAAGTATATGGCGTTTATGAGCGCAATTTGAGGCACACCATAAAATTTGGGGAGTTGAAGAAGTTGAGTAAGCTTGGTAATTTCAAGCCAAGGTGGAGATTTGTTATATTTGACTTGTAAATTGTCAAATTTGGCAAGTTGGAAAATTCATCTTGGTTGGTGGCCAACTTATTGGAAATTTCATATTGGTTGGTGGCCAACTTATTAGAAAATTCATCTTTGATAGGTGGCTAATTTTGCACATTGGAATTTCATCTTTGGTCCCTAAAATATTAAGTTATTTATAAGTTTAGTCCTTAAAACTCAACTATAAATAGGCTAAGTATTTCATTAGAAATCATCCCAAAAACAAGTTCTCTCTTTCTCTTGTTTATCATCCGGTGTGGTACCCGAAGAGTAGACGATATTCTCGTCGAATCTCGTAAATTTGGTGTGTTCTCTCATTTATTGTTTTTTATTCGGTTTTTCCATTGTGTTTCAATATTCAATAGTTTGACGGGTTTATCCGCTGTGCAACCTTTGGTGATTTTGATCTTGACATTTTAGGTCAATTTTAAAACTATGTTCGTGTGGGAAATAACTTGGTTTCCCCCAACACCTCTATTACTGGGTGCGTTCGGATGCCCTTTGCTATTGTCTTTCACACTATTCGACGTTTCGTCCAACACATTTAGAGGAACCCCTGGTAATGAAATCATCGGCTGGCTTCCAATACCTGCCTTATCCTGGGCCACCTGGATACAATATGAGATAGTTGTGTTTTTTGGCAATTGGATCTCTTTGTTTCTTCTAATTTAAAGGGCCTTTAAAGTATCAAACACGCTCTTTTGCTTCCCTTTTCCTGATACATTTACACCTGAATTATTCCTTTTGTTCTCTTCTGATATCATCACAACCGAATGATTCCCCTTTGCATTAACTTTACATTACGACACCATTGTTGGCTCCTGCCTCTCCAAAATACTCATCACATTTATCTGTTGGATCGCCTACCTCCTTTTCGAAACCAGTCGCTTCTTCATGGGATCAGCTGATTTTATTGTGCTAGAACTCATGGCCAGTCCCTGATCAACTAACTTTCCTACAACACTATTGTTCACCATTCCTTGTCTAAGGGCCATGATCCCATCATTTACTTCACTTAGAAGAGTTAATTGAGACCCCTTTGATACATCATTATTGGTTTGCTCATTCGAGCTCCCACTATTTCTTGATCGGCAACATCTCTTTTCTACAACCATCCACGGACCAAAGACAGAAGCTTATTCCTCAACCACCTGCGGGATATTGTCATTGGCTGGCTTTTTTTCAACTTGGCTCTCCACATTAGATACCGAATTCCACAATTATCTTTCCAATGGCCATAAATCCCGCACTTAAATCATATTTATTGGAGCCCTTCTGTAACACCCCAACCCGTACCCGACCCGGATACGAGTCTGAGGTGTCACATTGACTTTTCAAACTTTGACTCTTGATAAAATTCAAAGAATTTTTAAAACATTTCATTAAAGTAAAAGAGGTTTAGTTACATAAATTGACCACAATAACCAAAATCAATCAGAGCATATTTAATTCAACCAATTAGTACATGCCAACTATACTCAAAATAACCAAAAACATTTAAATCCTCTATTTTCTGATCTAAAATTTTGTAAGGGAGGTGCTGACCTGTCTTACTCTTCTTCTCTTCTCTTCTTGCTTCTGTACCCTACGTGTGAAACAATCACACGCTAAGTCGAAGACTTAGTGAGGCATAGAAAAACTTATAATGCACTTTATAATATATATCAATACATGCATGTTCTGTTCTATCATGTTATACCAAATTACATGCTTTCTTCGTATCATATAAAATCATATCAGATTAATTACAGTAAATACATACATACACATAACTCATCATTAACAGTTTATCATGTAATCACCTACTTTTATGCTTAACCTTTTCAATCAAACACTATACACACACAACATCATATCATTTCTATAACATTTATCATACCACTAACATATATTTGTTTATATCTCTTGATTAGCCCATGTACATATGTGAGAACTATAGATATGTGAGTTTATGGAGGTTGTGCACTAATGCTGTCACCACAGCTCATATAAATGTACCGAAGTGCCACATAGAATTGCACCGTAGTGCCGCGTAGAATTGCACCGTAGTGCCATATAATAATGTCCATAAGGACCACATATCATTCCTTAAGAATCATATACATATACTAGGGATCAAGTATGTGTCTCACCAGACTTCACACATGTTCCAAAGAATACATATATGTCCCGAAGAACCACATATCATTCCTTAAGAATCATATACATATGCCAATGATCAAGTATGTGTCTCACCAGACTTCACACATGTTCCAAAGAATACATATATGTCCCGAAGGACCACATAGACCCTCGACTCTTGGCATGCCAACTATACCCCTAGCTCTCATGACACATAACATGGGCATTGTCATTTATATCATTTCATATTCACACATGCATATTAATTATCTTTTATCACATGTCTGATCTCTTATAATCATGTAATCACATAGCTCATGTCATTTCTTGTAAAATCACATATATCATGTAATATATATAACTTATACACTTTCTCATATGTTCACATGGTTCACATCACATGAATCATATCTTTTCATATAGTTTATGCTTTATTCTCTTATATTCCCATACATGTAATACATATCAAGCATGGTTACACAACTCTTTTCGATATAACTTGCATGTACCTATATTCTTTTTCATATACTCACATAGTCATATAGTATAATATTTCATATAACCTCATGAAACAACTCACATGGATACATACTCAAATACTCATAGTTACATATCACTTAAATTATTCATATTTACCTAATCCATGGTCATATAGCTTTTATCACCAAGTCACTTATCTAATATCTTATTCTCATATGTTCATATTTATCATATAACACATAAGTTTTATTGCATATTTATATCTCATTCCTACATCACTAATTCATAATATAATTTACATCATATCATCTACCTTATTCTGTATTTCTTAGTATACACTTACATTACCTAACCTACATTATACTTATAAACCTGAATATATTACTTCTATTATTTCTTTTATGTACAATTTAATCTATTTACTTAACTCAATTCCGTACAACTCCTATAATCATTTCATATCACTCCATAGCTTCTATTATACAACTAATGTATCATAATTTTATTTAAGCATATGAATCTTTCTCCTCTATCTTATCTTATATGCTCATAGTATCACTGAAGTTCAAGTCTCCTGGTTAATATATATTATTTATGTAACTTTTGCTTACTTAGTTCATATCATTTCTCATAAACTCACTTTTACCATGTTCTCATGTTATTACTTAAATTATCTCATAACATGTATTCACGTAGTAATATTTCATTTATATATCAAAGATCTTATCACATAACTTATCTTTTATATTCATATAATTTATTATCATATCATATGGTTTATATCATCATAACATATCACACATTCACATCAACCATATAATACATATATACAATACATGTCAACACGTATGAATCATACACATATATACTTCTATTTATGAATTCATGCATTTTACTATGGAAATAGACTTGTCGCAAGTCTTATTTCCATTTAACATCATATAATACTAATATGCACTCACCTGGCCTCACTAGTCCATTCCAATCTCTTATCTTCCCTTTTTATCGATCTTACTTGTCAATGATTCTGGAACTCGTTTAGGCTTTGAATCTACATAATTATACATTTTAAGATAATTATTAGATACCCACACCTTGTAATTTGATACTAGCAACTTAAACGAACTTATTAAACCAATATTTACAATTTTCCTTTAGGGGGAATCGGTTCCCTACTAAGGGGGTATCGATTCCCTCATGACATTTTGGAAATTTTTGTTCGTTTGAAGGGGTATCGGTTCCCCTTGAATGAGTACCGATTCCCCTTGCCCAGAAATCATATTTTTAGCTCGAAAATCACTTCATTTTCAGCTCAACACTTCATATATCATCCCCTTTTTCATTCTTAACTCTAGTACACATACTTAAACCAATCTATATTCATTTATTTCATCTTAAACCTCAAAATCCTATCTTCCATATGTAATTCAAGAATCATACCAAATTTTCTATATGTTCTAAATCCAATTCTATCACTCCAAATGTCTTAATTTAACCATTGACAAGTCAAATTTAACTTCCAATTTAAGAAATGAACTTTATTCTAAGATTTCATTTGTAAACTCTAAATCTTTAATCTCTCCTAACTCCACCATCCTTTGCTTTTAAGATGATTTAAGCTTTCCTTAAGCTTAGTTATCATCTAATAATTAAAACCCAACCTTAAAATCAACAATTCAATTATAAACAAAGAAACTTACCTTTGGCTCTTGGCTTCCACGTGAAGAAGAAGAAGAAAGGAGAAGAGAACTCTGGAGAATTCTCTCCATTTCCACGTGCATTTATAATCCCATTTTTAATTCATTTCTTGGTCAATTGACCCTTTTTCCCTTTATTTCCTTTAATAATTACTAAATAACCTTCATCATATATATCCAATAATCATTGAACTATTTCATTCTTATACTTTAGTCACCAAATTCTGAAACTTTACAATTTGGTCACTAACCCGGTATTACGGATGTTACACCTTCATACTCTAGTTTCTGCCATAATCCATAGATCTTAAGACACGGAATAAGCAGTTTGTTTAAGTTCACCATTACTGCCAACCTCGCAAAACGCCCCCGTTCTCCTGAATACGTATTGTAATCGATTTTAATCACTTCTCCAATGGCATCCACAATATGTCAGAACAACACCTTAGAATAACATCGATAAGGAATACCTAGTAGACGAACCCAAACAATGACGTTAGATGGGTGATCCTCATTCGTAGGAAAGGTTCGGCTCCAAGGTTACACCTTTAAATAACTACCATATGATCCGTTGGTGAGCACATGCATATAGTCATCTTCATTCTCAAATTTAATCAAGTAGTATTCATTGTCTAGATCCACAATCTGGAAACGTCCCTGAGCTTTCCATAACGCAGTAACTCTATTGACCAAAGTCTTATAGCCGATCGAACGCCCAAGCAACCAAACGATAACCGAACGTCTTATGCTTTGATCAATTTTTTCATGTACTTTCTCAGTAAATTATATCGAATGATAAGGTCCACTAGTGTCAATCACACATTCATCCGCCAAAACCACCACATCATCCATGGCATGTAGTGACACCATCTCAGGTTTCCAATATCCTGCACCCGTTACATCGATTGCATACGACTGCTTTTCCATGCCGAGGCTAGTTTGTACATCCGTACCATCCCCCTCCACCATCATCTCAACATTAGCATTATCATCTGAAACCATCTGAGTATCCATATCGACTGAGCCATATGCCATACATTTCCTCCTTATCTCCTTTATTTTTCACCTTTTTCATATCTTGTTGTTCCTCCTTCAACGAGGGGGATCTCGATCTCTCTAATGCCGAAAAAGCCCTCAACTCTAATCCAGCAAAACCACCTGCATCTCTCCTTTCTAACGGTAATGATTTCGGTAGAAAACCCTCTGATGACTGACAGTTAACGGTGGGATACGAGTGTGAACTAGGTTTCACCATATTAGGGTTTCTTAATTTTTTTCTTTTACTGACGCGTGTATTAAAAAAGAAGAGATCATAGACATATGAAGTGACAATACAAGTGCAATCGTTATAAGTGTCAACTTCGTGTTTTGAACAACTTCAACTATAGAGAAAAAAGGAAATATGATGAATGTTAAATTGTTAAAACAACTATAGGTAACTCACTTAAACGGGCATAGATGCAGACTTTTATATTAGGGGTGAACTTAAACTTAAGGATGACGAACTAAAATTCTAATGAGGCGAAAATAGATTTTTCATAGAAAATAAATAAAAAATCTAAAATATATATAAAAAAAATTAAATTTTCAGGAGAATACTGCCCGACCTGAGTCCACCCATACACTTAAGTGCTACCTAAGTTTGAGCTTGTTAGCAGAGTTGTTAGGTCATTATAACACAAATTGTATAGTGGGCTATATACTGCTTGCTGATGCAGAAAAATATAAGATGTTATACTGGGCTTGGAATGGGCTAGTCAATATTTATTTACCTAATAATATAAAATGTTATAATTATTCAATATATTAAAATTTTAAAAAATAAAAAGTGTTTAAAATAACATTTATTGTTTATTATTTTTAAGAGATGTTAGTCGAGAGTGTGAGAAAACTTAAATATTAATTCTTATTAAGGTGTTAACAAATACTTAAACAATCGAATTAATTCATATTTTATATTATTTTTATTTGCTAAATATATATTTCTAACATAATTTTTGTAGGTATAGTACACAAATAGTTTCTCGAGGTGTTGATTTGTTGAGTCTTCTTATTGTTAAAAACTATAAAAGTCCCTCAATTATAGGTATTATTTTGTTGAATCTCTCAACTATTTAAAGTTACAAAATATATACATATTCTAAACTCGTCTTTTTTCGTTAAGAAAATTGACAAACATCTGAGCTAGACTTTAATATTTTGACTGAGATATGATAAAATCATATTTTAATTATATCTAATGACAATGCCGTTATTTTCAAGCATTGGCTCAACAACATAATATTTCAAGTATTAGCTCGACGACATAATGTAAACAGAGAGTTAATCCACAAAATACACCTAAAAAATGATTATATGATTAAATTTTATTATATCTTAATCAACAAGTAAGCATTCAACTCATATAATTGTAAATTTTTTAATCAAAAATGATGTGTTTGAGATATATGAATAGTCGAATGATCGTGATGTAACTTTAATAATCAATGGACTCAACCAAAATAACGTCCTATAATCAAGGGATCATTTTATAATTTTATAATTTTTAATAGTTGAAGACTCAATAAAATAACAACCTATAATGCCGAGACCATTTGTGTATTTTACCTGATTTTGTATTATAGGTCTTTTATTGTCGGTTATTCAATCTAAATTTTTGAAGCAAAATTTTTAACATTAATAGTCCAAACTTTTTATAATTTTAGGCTTAAATGCCCCGTTTGACTCTGAACTATATTATTTGTATCGAGTTGTCCTCTAAAATATTTTTTGAGATATTTTTCCCTTTCAATCATAAATTGTTACCCTATTTAACCCAAATCATTTATACCGTTAAAAAAATTCACTGATCAATTAAAACACGCCACATAACCCCTTAATATTTTTTTTATCTGAATAAATAAAAATCTATTAAATAAAATAAAACTTATAGTATACCAAAAATGTCCTTCCCCTTCCCTCCCCCTCCCCCTCCCCCTCCCCCTCCCCCTCCCCCCACCTCCACCGTAACCCCACAACACCTCCATTTTTGCTTTCTTTCATTTTGCTTCATCTCTCTCCAGCAAATCACCGAGAAACAGAGCACCAAACCCTCCCTTTCCCTAACAGATATTTCCATTCCTCTATTTTACGATGTTTTTTTCTTTGATAAGCTCAAAAGCTTCGTGCTTTGAAAAACCTTTTATCGGATGTTTCGAATAAAATAAATATGCCATTGTTTTTCTTTGGTGGTGAAAAGAAAAGGTTTTCTTTTACTATTGTTGCTTTTGGGTTTTCACTTTGTTTTATTTGCAGATGCCTGAGAAAGGAGGGAGCTTTGTTCCAGTTCATCAATGACGGTTTGGGTTGTTAACAACTTTGGTTCTCGTCGGCATGGTGGTGGTTTGGAGCATAGATGGCTGCACCATCAAGGATTTCATCAAGTCATGGCAGTTTAAACAAGATCACATCACATTGAAAGTGAAGTCCTTTGTTAATATCAATCAAACTCACCAAAACCCGTCACATTTCCTTCGGAATTTCCCCTTAAACCTCACTTTAAACACTACTGATCTCCCCCTTTTTAATGTTAATTCAACGAAATCCGATGATTTTTCGGTTCTGAACTGGGTTTCGGCTTAGCTTGAGACCAACTTCACTGCAAATCTGTTGAGCAGATGGTTGGCTAAAGGAGGAGAGCCTTGTAAGGACTCTGAAACCGTGGGGATCAAGATCCTTGGTTTGGATCAAGAAAAAATGGTGGAATTATCCGCTGGTGAAATCCATGATTTTGTGTTTGAATTTGTTGATGAGTCCGGGAATGCTCGTTGTTTAGGTGGGGATTACGTCGAATTTGATCTTTCGGGTGATTCGTGGAAATAAAAAATGGAGGTTGTTGGGGGAAGGACATTTTTTTTTGTATACTATAAATTTTATTTTATTTAATATATTTTTATTTATTCAAATAAAAAATAAATATTAAAAGGTGATATGACGTGTTTTAATTGGTCAGTGAAATTTTTTTAACGGTATTAGAGATAAATAAAGTAATAATTTTTAGTTGATTGGACAAAATATCTTAAAAAATATTTTAAGAGAAAATTCGATATAAGTGATATAGTTTAAGAGATATGAGATATTTAATCCATAATTTTATTTTGATCCAATACCAATACATTGGTCATATATCAAATATTTCTCGCTTATTAGTCGTAACATACCCTACTTGATTTGATATGGCTGAGACTATATTCTAATTATTGCTTTTTGAAGATTATATATTTTAATTGTTAATTGAAAGAAAAAGGGAACAATTTTGAAGATAGAGAATTATAGAAATATCTAAAGGGAATTACTTAGGGATGAGCATGGGTCAGGTTGGGTCGGGTTTTTGGTCCACCCGACCCGACCCGAGAAGAAGAGGACCTCCACCTGTGACCCGACCCGACCCGAGAAAATTAGTTTTTCATCTGACCTGACCCGATAGATAGTTTAAAAAATCTGACTCGACCCGACCCGAAATAAAAAAAAATTATTTTTATTCAATAAAAACAGTGACTAAATTGAAGAAAAAAAATATATAGAGGGGTATTATTGTAATTATTATTAAATATATAAGATAAAATTATATATTTTTCTCGGGTCGGGTCGGGTCAGATTTTTTTTCATCCTAAATCCGAACCCGACCCGACCCGAACACCACATAAAAAAACCTTACCCGAACCCAAAAGTTTTTTTTAAAAAATCTAACCCGATCGAGTTGAATCGAGTCGAAACCCGTTGAGTTCGGGTTAGATGCCGATCCCTAGAATTACTATACAGCCAAAACATAATGCTAGGGGGACTAATTATTGCTACATGTGGCCACCTTTTATGACGAGAATAGTGTAGAGACTAGAGAGGCAATTTTGCTTTTTCAGTGAGACCCAACGCTTCGGTCGTGGTAGTCGGGAAGAAATCAATGGTGTTTCCATTCTTATGTTTTTTATATAATATATCAATATTCAATTTATTAATCGGTTAATCTAAATCGGTAACAATAAAAGTGAGGATGACTCTTTCAGTCTAATTTAATTCATTCATAAACATCAAGATTCAAACACTTAACATTACTAAAAAAATTTAATATCTCGTATCAGTAGTTAATTGTTGCTTCTATCCTTATTAATTCAACATGAACATGATACTTATCAAAATGGTTAATTGAACCTGTTGAGGCTAACAAATTAAAAGGAAATTTGATCTTTAAAGCTTACACTGCATTCGGTAAATTAAAACAAAAAAAGTTGTCATCAATTGAATTATAAAGTAACATATATTGATATGAATCATAATTATCAAATTAACGTTTGTCAAAGAAAGTACCAAATTTGATCTCTTATTATGGAAGGAATACACATTTCTTTTCAATCTCATAAGAGTTTGAGCTTGTGATGTTTTTTGTAAAATATTTAACAACGGTTATAAAATTTCAATTTAAATCTAATTTATTAACAAAATTATGCACTTATTCAATTTATTTTTTTTCAAAAAAAGTAATATGAAATTGGACTTGTATTCTTAGAAAAAGAGTCATTTTTGACACATGAAAAGGAAATTCTTAAATGCTCCAAAAAGAGTTAAACCCCGTGTTAGTTTCATGATTTGGATACAAAATATATTGAAATTCAAAAACTCAAACCTAATCAAGTTAAATTAAGGTAAAGTATACAATGGTCCTCTTACTATAGGGAAGCAACTTTATCAACTTCATTGATTATTAAAAGTTACAAAATGGTCCTCTGACTATAGGGAAGCAACTTTATCAAGTTCTTCAATTATTAAAAGTTACCAAATGATCTCCCGATTATTCATAATGTTCCAAAATAAAATTTAATCCTAGAATCCCAAATCACTAACATATCTTAGTCATCATGTTGACGTCCAACTTAAACAACCGCCAATTTTTTAACAGAAATTAATGAGTTCGGAACATAATGAATAGTAGGGTGACCATTTTATAACTTTTAATAGTCAAGAGACTTAAATAAAGCAACATTCTATAGTCAAATGACCATTTTTTTAACTTTTAATAGTTAAAGGACTTAATAAAATAGTACTCTATAGTCAAGGGACAATTTGTATACTTTACCATTTAAATTAAATGTCAATATAATTTATTTTATTCATAAAAAATTAAAATCTTAAACTCATTTGGCTTGAACTTAAAATCGATCAGAAAAGATATAAACCCAAAATACTCATAATTTGAAATGATCTGAACACATAACGATTCGATAAGAACAATTCAAACTCTAAATTCAAATAACTTGAACTCTAAATCACCCAAACTCAGTAAAAAAATTAAAATTTATTCAACCCTAAACTAATCAAACCAGTCTTTATTTGACAGGTCTAATCCAAAGAGAGGTTAATATTTGATTTCAAAAATACTTGTAAATCGAAATAGACGTCAATTAGGGATCAACTTATGTAGTACAAGTACTATTTGGTCCCTCGTTTTGGATTACTGCTTTAAAATGTCCACATTAACACTGTCGGGTTGCCAGCAGCCTGTGTCTGATGCTAATATAAATTCCAAATCCATAGTGTATCAAAATTGTTATACAAAGCCGACCCATCAAATAACCTAAGTGGTTAAAGAGAGTGTTATTATCTTTTCAGATCCTTAGTTCAAACAATTTCATTTACAGAGTGAATATAAATTGTAAATAACTAAAAAAAATATTCTAATCAGATATTACTTTATAATTAAAAGAAGTTATTATACGAAGCACTTTCTCATGCAAGAGGTTGTTAGGTTTCTGTTCGATCTGAGTTATGGCCTTTAGTTATTATCATTTTAATCGTTCTATGTTTTCATAAAAAGATTACAAGGAAAAAATAATTATTCAAAATTAATAACAATTAAAATTAAAATAATGTTTTTTTATCGCTCCATGTACTTAAGTATAATATATTCTTGATGAAAGTGTTATAGTGCATGAGATCTATCATCAATTCTTATTTGATATGGCGTATCGAGAATTGTCTTACAAATCTATCTTCAAAGTCATAAAAGTTGCTCAAACAACAGGGAACGTCAAGTTGGTAGGGATATATATTCCATTCCTGCCAAAATGTTTAAGAATCCAAATCACATTTTAAAAATGCTTCTAATTTTAGTAAACAAATAAATAATTGAGGATTGGTATAGGAAGACATAATGGAAGAATAAATCTTGATATTTATAATATACAAATTTTTTTAAAAAAAATAACAAAATTAAAATTGACATAATATTATCAAAAACTATTGAGTGGCGTGAGCAGTAAATGAAATGTTGTTTAGAGCCTAATGGATTCGGGTTAAAGAGTATATATGTACGCTATAATATGTTAAAAAAATTCTGAATAAATACTACATTATGATCGCATACTATTAAAACAAATTAATCTAACTTCGAATACAATTTGAACTTTTGTAATCAGCCAGTACTGGTAAGAAGCTTCGTGGTCAAACCATATTCTTCAGGTTTACATGTGTGAGATCCGGCTTGGCTGCATAAAAAATTCACCATTTATTTATATTAAAATATGTCTTACAGCATATTTGTCATACCTTGTTTCATTTATGGAATCACGGATGAGATCATTTTCTCTACTATAAATAACTTTACCAATTAATGGAACTTACACATTAGAAGCCGTGCTTGTAAACCTACTATCATATTTGAAACCTAAAATCAACTAAAAGTCCATTTTTAGGGTTAACGTGAATTAGGGAAAGTGCCATGGACGATCCAAATAAAAGCAAGAAAGAGGAAGCAAAAGAAGTAAAATATAGAGGAGTGAGGAGAAGGCCATGGGGAAAATATGCATCTGAGATTCGAGACCCTTCAAAGCAAGGTGCACGGTTATGGCTGGGGACATTCGATACAGCGGAGGAAGCTGCTCGAGCTTACGATCGAGCCGCGTTCAATATGCGAGGTCATATGGCTATTTTGAACTTCCCCCATGAGTACTATCCTCTACTCGTGGCGGGGTCATCATCTCTAAATCCATATCCGTATCCTCCTCCTCCTCCATCGTCTGTTGGTATCAATAAGAGCTTTGACAAAGGAAGTTCGTCGTCCGGTGGACAGCAAAAGCCCGTTTTCGAGTTTGAGTATTTGGACGACAGGGTGTTGGAGGAGCTACTTGAAGCTGAAGAGGAGAAGATTAAGAAGAAGAAATGGAAAGATTGAAAGCTCTTAATAAGGTTCTCTACACTTTGGTTTTGCTTTGAGTTCTCTTTCATTTCCCCCCAGTTTCAAGTAAACTACTAAGCTTACGAATTTCTGCCCCATGATTATGGTAAATTAATATATGTTCAATCACTTTTTCATAAATGTTTTTATCCCACTTTTGTCAGTTCTTGAAAGAGGCTAGTAGTTGCAGATCTATTATACTAAGCAGCTATGGATTTATTGAAGTTAGAGCAAATGCAGTTGCTATTACAATACACTATATGGTCTCGAGCTATTTTGGCTTCACACTCTCTTCATTTTTTTCTGCAAAAAAATTGAGAAAGTGATTTTGGATTCCTACATCAATTTCCCTTCTTAATTGCTTGTTAACTGTTATTGCATGAAATTTGCAGAGGGGTATGAGATCATGGTCAACTCATTAAGCCACAGCAATTAAAGCTATAGAATTGCAAGGTTTATGAAAGAGGTGTCTAAATTTGAGGTTTCAAAGAGATTGCTAATTTTAAGAAATTTAAGATCCTTTCTTGACTACACTTTTATTCTTGCTTTTGCTGAAATTTGAAGTTTTACATTAGTTGTGGGAGCAATGTCTATGGTATTAATTTTAGGTTAAACTATACCATTAATCATTAAATTTTAGGGTTTGTTTTTATTTTAATCACTAAACTATATTTTGTCATTAGATTTTCTGAATTGATTTTTAGTCATTGGGATGATAAATCATTAACAATCGAATGATGTGATATCTTAGTATTAATGTGACTATTTTTTTTTTCTCAATCCCATTATTTTCTTATTAGCGCTTAAGGTTTCTTCTGTTTTCTGTTCAAAGATAATTCTCTACCATTTGACATTGAACGTTCACACCCATGACATTTCTAGTGCTCAAACCCGCGACCTCAAGGAATAACAATTTTTTTACCATTTAATCACTTAATCAATTTAGTTTCCCCCAAAATGTTCTTAAAACTCACAAAATTAATCTAAAAATTTATTATTTTTTTTAGTTTAGGATTTTTTTAAATTTGAGGGATTGGAATGTTCATTCGAAAATCCAAACTATGAGAAGTATTATTCTAAAAAAGCAAACAACACACCCCAAAATAGTCCTATCAAACGATCAATGGATGAGATTAAAGCATTAAGGGTCAAATAGTTAGATGATTTTTCATGGATTCTGGATGATTTACTGAGAAGATAATGTCATCGTGATATTAATGACTTAACAACAACAAAAAACGAAAAAAATAGAAATTTAGAAGCAAAATTAGTTTTTTTTTATATAGTTTAATGATCAAAACGCGTTAGTATCTAAAATTATGAGACTAATGGTGTAGTTTATTCTTATTTTATATTTGTTAAAAATATTAACTTTTAAGACATTCATATTTTATATTGCATTCGATATGCTTGGATATGGCTATATATGAAGCTTAATTCTTTAAATATATGAATTTATATCAGCTACGCTTATTCTTGATAAAAGATTTATGCTAAAGTAAATGGTGGTATACATATGTAAGGAACTATTCATTTTATCTCCAAATAATATACTTCTCGGATTGCATTGTCTATTTGTCTCAAGAGCAGCTGATCTCTGAAATGGAAAGACTTGTATTGTCTTTTTAGAATCTTATTGTGGACAGATTACAAAATAAACTGTCGAAATATAATCTTGTTAAGCGCTTTAATTTGATAAAAGTTGCTTTTCCCATATAATCCTAGTTGAAGGATCTTTATTCTCAGTCTTGGACACAGTGAAATGCTCATAGACTTTACCAATAAAATGCCCCCAAAAGATTAAGTGTTCACCTTTGGCTTGCAACAAAAAACAAATCTAAAGAGATCTGACACAAAGAATACAAATGGTGATGGTTACACGTGATGGTGTCTTGGTTTAGAAAAGACTTTGCGTAGAAAGGGTTATTCATTTTTGATTCTCGAAAGCAAGAGGTCTAATTAAGACCAAGCTAAAGCCTCATGAGTAAGGAGTCAACAAACGATTCCAACACAAAGTTTTACCTATTAGATAAGGCTGTAAGCATAAATCGAGCAATCGGATACCACAACGTGAAAACTACTGAGCTGACAAAGGCCTAATCCCCATATCCGAAAGGGACATCACAATTGAAAAATGCAATCCCTACTTTCATGTATGGATTCTCGATCTACTTTGTATCGATCTTTTATTCTATTTTCAGAGGG
This sequence comes from Hibiscus syriacus, assembly GCF_006381635.1. NCBI lineage: Eukaryota > Viridiplantae > Streptophyta > Magnoliopsida > Malvales > Malvaceae > Hibiscus > Hibiscus syriacus. Next base: position 145,335 of record NW_024061774.1, read on the forward strand.
TAACTGTCCTAACTGTTCTCTCGGTCCATTCATTAGTGGATTCATTTGGTACGGGACTTTGAAAATGAAATATTTGCTGAACTTAGTGGAATGAATTGATTAATAGACGTGTTGGAGATAGGTATAATGCCATTTCCTGCATTGGAAGAAGTGTTTAACGTGTTACAAAGGGAAGAAAGCAAACAACAATGCGTACCTTTATTCGTGAATTTCATACAGCAGTAATATCAAAATCCATCTTTTTGAGTTGCTGTAAAAGAGTTTATTAATGATTTCAACATAATTTATGGTATTAAATGATATGTTTATAAGAACAAACTAATAGTAATAGTAAAGCAATGATTCTTCGTATATTATCAGCGTTTCTCCCATAAAAACACTGCAAAGTGGTTCTATATAGTGGCGTTTAAAAGAGCCACATTTGTAAATTACATAGCATTATTTCAATAAGTGATTGATGTGTTTACCCTTTCACATTTTCTTGCTGTTTGTCTCTTCATTTTCGAGAAGTTCTTCAAGCAATTTATCATCAAAATACTCAATTTCGAAAACCTGTTTGTCTCTTCCCATCGACGACGACGAAGAAGAATAAGAAGAACCAACGTGGGAAGAAGCATAATAAGCATAAGTAGAACCCCCATTACCCATGGGATACTCCTCCGGGAAGTTGAGAATTGCTAAGTGGCCTCTCATGGCATACGCCGCTCTATCATAAGCTCGAGCAGCCTCCTCGGCCGTGTTAAAAGTGCCCAACCAAACACGAGCACCGTGCCTGTTCGAGTCACGAATCTCCGCCGCAAATTTCCCCCAAGGCCGCCGTCGTACTCCTCGGTATCGAGTTGTCTCTCCTCCGCGCTCCTTGCCATTACAACTACCCTCCATGGCCAAAACTAAAGCACGTTAACATGTACTGAAAACCCTCCTTTTTTGCATGGGAGAGATGAGTGGAAAACTGGAAATATAGCATTTTATACGGATAAAAAGGAAGGAAAGAGAAGAAAGTACCCATTTTGGGTTTGGGTTCTTAAAATTAAACACATGGCTGAGAATTGTTGGCAGTTGCTGAACAATAACTTTGTTTGACACTTAGTTTTCCGTCCAATGTATCTGGATGGTCAAGGCGATGGCTATGGTGTTTTTACCATCTTTTCCTTTTCAAAAGTTTCACTTTTCCGTAACTTTTATTCTTATTTTATAGTTTATAATAGGGTAAATTACACTTTCAATACCTAAATTATTATTTATATTCTATTTTGATAATTAAACTTTATTTTTTAAATCATATCTAATATTTAATTCAAGTTTTATTTTGCTGTCCGTAATTAATAACTTAACAGTGATATTGACGTGTCATTTCAGGTGATGTCATATCATTATTAAAAAAAATAAAAAAATGTCACTAATTATATTAATTTTTTAATGACGGGTAATAAATTAAAACATAAATTAAATATCAGATAAAATTTTAAAAAAGTTGAATACTAAAATAGAATAAAATAATAGTTTAGATATTAATAATGTACTTTACCCTTTACAATATATGTTAGGGTCATAGGGATGAGTTGAATAACATAAATGAAATATTTGTTGGCTTTATGTCATTTCATTACACGTGTGATGGTTTTTATCGAGTTTAAGTAGTTAAACCTATATTGGCTTTCAAAACTTTATTTATTAATTTTAGTTTTTAAAACTTATTTATTTTTTTATTTAAATGTACATTTGACCCCCTCTATTTGTAATCTAAAAATAAAGCGAATTCTTATTTTTCAATTATGAATCAATTGAGTCTCTATTGTTAAAATTACAATTAATTGAGTCCCTTGAACTCCATTCACTATTCATCACACTTATGGTTGTTAAGTTGATGATAAAAATATATCTAAAGTCCTAGTTCTTTTAAAGAAAAATCAGTATGGCCATTAAATTATTTTTGCACCCAATATGACCCTCTAATTCAGAAAACGAACTTAATGTAGCCTTTAACTATTGTTTTCCATCGTTGATCGTTATGATGTTGACATAGTAGTTCACAATGCTAATGTGACAGTCCACAACGGTTTATGACATGGTGGATAGGTTAGATTGGATCTTTTGTTATATTTGAGGGCCAAATTGAATTTTTAAAGTCCAGAAGCTTATTTAATTTTAAAAAATAAAAATTATTTCAAATTTAAAATATACAAATATTTAAAAAAAACTAAATATAAAATAATAAAAATAAAAATTAAATTACCAAAAAATTAATATATATATATATATATATTAAAAACAAAATTAAAAAATATAATAAGTTCTAAAATGATAAATTATTAAAAAACATAAAATATTAAAAAAAGTATATATTATACATAATATATACTTGTAACATATAAGCACAAAAATAAATCAATCATATTCATATAGTTAAATTAATAAGAGTAATATACTTTTATTTTCATATATATGTCAATTATCACTAAAGATTTCATATACTTTTATGCTATACATGCACACAAACTAAATATTATTTCATTATCATACAATCATATTTTCATTTTTATTTAATTAAGATATGATCAATTTTGTTTTTATTTATTAAAGATATGGCCACCACGGGTTAACTGCCGCTAATAGTTAACATATTAAGTGACATGATATTTTAGTATAATCACACATTCGATCCATGTTATTTACACATTCTCTCAATTTAGTCATACTTTTAATAAATTTAATCCTCCAATTGAATGATGTCACATGTCACTGGTGTCATGTGTCGTGCCACATATCATCATTTGGTTGGATGACTAACTTTATTTTAATTTATTTTAATTTAATATATTTATTTTCCAATAATTTGCTTTGCTTTGTTAAATTAAGATAAAATACAATAAATTAAAATAAAGTTAGTCTTCCAACCGAATGGTGACACGTGACACGACACATGGTACCAATGATAGTGGCATTATTCGATTGGAGGATTAAATTTATTTTAATTTATTAAAAGTACGACTACATTAAGAGAATATATAAATAATAGGGACCAAATATGTGATTATACTAATATATTTAAAGGCAATTAATTCATAGTGACCACATCTTAATTAAATAAGAACGAAGGTGATCATATCTTATATATTTTGAAATCAGTGATCAAAAGTGAATAAAACACAAACATACATATTTTTAATAATTTATAATTTATTATTTTATCGCTTATTATTTTTTTTCAATTTTTAATAGTGTGTATATATATATATTGGTAACAAATGAATAACTATAAAACTATCTAGTAACCAGCATTGAGGTAGTCTTCATCCAACACAGTCCTCACCTAAAACATATAATATTCAATTAAATAACATTAAACCTAAAAAACATAACATTAAACGTTGAAACTAAATATAAAAAAATATGATATTCAACTAAACATAATATAAAAAAACAAACATAATATAAAAACATAAAAACTAAAAAAAATGACTGTCCCTTTTTTCCATATGTATGGGGTAAGGGGGAGGGTAAGATAGTAGGCTACCCTCAACACCAAGTTGAGAGCAGCTTTCGTAAGAGACCTCTGAATTATGAAATTCTCTCCGTGGGACTCGATCCCACGACCTCAAGGATTAGAACCTTGTGCTCTACCAACTGAGTTAGATGGTCATTTCTTAATATGTTAACTAGATAACATTAAACATTAATATAAAAACATAACATTAAAACATAATATTCAATTAAAAACATAATATTAAACATAAAAACTAAATATACAAAAATATAATATATAGTTAAAAACATGCCTATGTTAATATAAAAACTAGTGATGTCTTCTTCCTGAAAGTGTTCCACAATACGTGGTTGTTTATTTTTGAACAAGATTTCTTTGTATAGATTGCTCTTCCTCTTCAGTCTCATCATCTTCATTGAAATTAGCTTTATCTTGTTGGATCGGAGTCGATGTCGAAGAAGGACCTCCATGGAATAACAAATGTTGAGGTGTATGATGAACAACCCCACCACTTGATGAGAACTGCAAAAATTATGAAAAGAACGTCATCGGTGACTGGGCTGCATACGATGGTGGTGGTGGTGATAGAGGAGAATCATCTGCCAGATACGGTGGCACATTTTTTAAAACACACGTGGTTTGAATAGAAATGAGAATATATTGTTTGGGTACATAACTCACTTCTATGAAACTTAAAAAGTTATAGATTTGAGGAAATTAAGAAAATAATTTCACATGAAAGATACTTTCATAGTTTTATATTCAAAGAAAATGACATATTTGAACACTAAAACGATTAAGATATTTTTGAAATTGTGAACACCATTTAATTGAAATACTTATTGCATTAGAAATTGTATTATTTTGTCAACAGTCTTTTTCAGAGTTCTTAGTTTAATAATAAGGAGAACGCCATGAAAATTTTAAGAACTAAGTTTGTCAAAGTATGATTTATGCCTTAAATACATATTTTTGATCACCTAGACAAGTTATAGTAGGATGACATAATATGTGAGACTCTTAGAAAGCATGAAATGATTAATAATGCACAAAATGGTTAAGTGACTTGCATTTAAGTTAACTTTATATGCAATATTTGACTTTGGATGCTAAATATTTGTATGTTATGTTAAATGATGTTAAGAAGCACATTACATATGTATTACGACATGTTCTAAGTGGTTTAAGGGTGTTCAAGCATGTTCGTAGACCCTAGGAGAAATTGCATGACCTATTGGATGCATGTTCATGTACATTAATATGAATTGTATGCATTTTTCATAAAAAAAGATCCATCATTTGCTCAAAAGTATCGATCCCTTAAAGCAAATGATCGATCTCTTCCCCAAATGATCGATCCCAAACTTACTATTTTGTAAATGATCAATCCCCTGTGAAAAAAGATCGATCCCTTTGTTGTTTGCTCGATGAAAATTGGTAAAATTGCATTAATTAAGGGTCTAAAGAGTTCAATAAGTCCTTGGATGGTCCCTAAACCTTAAAATGTATTTAATTTGGTCTAGAAACATGATTTTGCAATTAAAGCTCGGTTTCAGCTCGGATTTCGTTTAAAGTTGTTCTATGACTATATAATGATAATAATTTTATATTGAAATCTTAAATTTCATATTTTTTGTTTATTTTCATATTTTGAATTGCTTTCATTTTAGTTCCTAATTTGGGCATATGCAATTGGGTCCCTATTTGACATCCGATTAACCTGAAAATTTGCATGCCACTAATTAGTGATTAATAATGAATATTGGTAACTTTAAAAATGAGAAGTTGACTTGTACAAGCATGTGGTGCAAAATGTCCAAATTACCCATACATTGTGAATGATGTTTATCTTACGATATTATATCATGTAAATATTGTGATTGATATTCTTGTTGGTTATTGTCATGTATTTCACGATACTTGATTTAAATTTAAATTATTTCTGTATAATATACATGTTTAGGGTTTTTGTTATGTCAAACATGGTTGGAATCTAATGTACACTCAGGTACCCAGGTTAACCTTAGTAATCAGGTATAGGGTGTTACATGGTCTAAGGACCCGCAGCTAAAGAAACCTCCAGTCGCTCAATAACACTCTTTGGGGTGCCTCTCTGATCTATCGGTGCTAGATTCGGAAGCCAACGATAAGGGTTTCCTGCGATAATCATATATACCTCCACAGTCCAATCTCTAAGTTTCCCCTCTAGACGACCATGATGGCGGTCTCCTTGAACTCTAGAGGGCCTAGACCTACTTGGCTGGTAGTTGAGATGGCCTAGTAGTCTCTGGAGCTTTCTGGCTATGACCTACTAAGTCGCTCACCACCTAAACTTTCTTGAGCAAAATTCTCTCAACTGACTTTGCCTGACGAGTCATGTAACATCCTCAATATCGGGTTAGTGATTAAATTGTAAAAATTCAGAATTTGATGACTAATACAGAATAATTGAATAGTATTGTAATTTGGTATAGGGTTAAATTGCAAAGAAGAAAGAATAGAATGATAGAATGGTCTTTTGAAAGGAAAAATAATTAAAGAAGGGATTTATATATTAGCTCCACGTGGAAGAGAAGAAAGAAAAACAAGGTTCAAGAGTTCTCTTCTTCTCTTCTTTTCTCCTAAACGTGAAGAGGACAAAACAAAGGTGAGATTTTTCATGAGTTAATTGTTTGCTGAAATTTAAGTTTTGTTTTGATCCTTAGATGCTAATTAAGCTTAAGGAAAACTTAATTTGCTTTAAAACAACAAGATGAAGGGTGTTGGAAGAATTAAAGACAAGGATTTCTTGAATGGAATTTTGAAATAGAGTTCATATTTGAAATCGAAGATTGAATTTGACTTGTCATCGACTTAATTAAGACATATAAAGTGTTAAAATTAGATTTAGAACATGTTGGAAATTGAGGGAGATTCTTAAAATCTATGTGGAGGATTGAATTTTTAAGTTTAAGAAGCATTGAATGGGTATTAATTAGTTTAAGTAGGTATATGCAAGTTAAGGATATAAAAATAGGGAAAATATGAAGTGTTGAGAAGATTATGAAGAGATTTTCGTGTTAAAATAACATTTCTGGGCTATGTGCATCGATGCACATTCAATGTGTATCGATGCATCAAGGGTAAAAACCCAAAAATTGTTCAATGTGCATCGATTCACATGAAGTGTATCGATGCACTTCTTTAAAATAAAAACATCGAATGTCATTAGTGTATCGATGCACAAGTAGTGCATCGATGCACCCCCTTAAAATACAAACATCGAATGGGATTTATGTACCGATGCATAGATTGTGCATCGATGCACCCGTCAAGGGATGCATCGATATATGGTGTAGTGCATCGATGCATACCTTCATTAAAAGATGAAAATAACTTTCTTTTTAGCCTAAGGAGTGATATTTTAGAATATATTAATTAGTATACTGATAAGTATCAATATATTACTATGTAGATATAGAACGTAATTTCGTTCCGGAACAAACAAAGGATTAGGATCAAGTCAAAATAAGCAAGGCCAAGGTGAGTGCATATCGTATATGAAATGGAATTGAGACAAGACTTGCGATAAGTCTATCTCTTATCATTGAATTTATGATTTTATATTCATGCACATGCATACATATATATGTGTTAACGTTATAGTGATTTCATGCATTTTTCATTCATGATTAACATGGTATTATATGAATGAATGTCATTATCAGAGAATTCTTCCAGATATGTGAAATAATGAAAATGATCATATAAAGTGACTTATGTGTTTACATGGACAGTGATGAAAGAGATATGAAATGAGAAATGTATTTATAATTAAGCCCATGTTATTTAATATGAGAGCTTTAGGTATAATTGGCATGCCAAGAGTCGAGGGATTATCAGTGGTCCTTCGGGACATAGTGGTTCTTCGGAACAATCAATGGTCATTTGGGACAAATATTCAGTGATCTTTGAGGGAATTATACGAGCTATGGTGACAGCATAGTGCACAACCTCTATGTACTCACATACCTTTGTTCTCCATAATGTACATGGGCAATTCAAAGATAAGTTAAAGTGGAATTAGCATAAGAATATATGATTTATATGTGCATGTTATCATCATATATGTTATAGTGAAATAGATGTATACAAATAAAGATGTCATGATCAGATGGTAAGAATGCATGTTCATGAATGCATTATTATATATATATATATATATATATATATATATATATATATATTATGCCTCACTAAGTCTATGACTTAGCGTGTAAGTGATTTACACGTAGGCACCAAGAATCAAGAGGAGCAGTAATAGAGGCGGCAAGGAAAACATCACTACTAAAAGATCAGATCAGAAGTAATTGACAAAGTAGGTATTTTGGTTGTGTATAGAGTGTTGACATGTAATAAGTGGTTAATTACGAATGCTCTGATCGATTTTGTATTTTGTGGTCTCTTTTATGTGAATTAATGTATTTGGTTTTAATGAAAGTTTAAAATTTCCATGTTTTTCTTAAGTGTCAAAGTTTGAAAAGTCAATGTGACACCTCGGACTCATATTCGGGTCGGATATGGGTTAAGAGTGTTACATTTAATGATATCAGAGCTACAGTTTAGTCAATTCTCGACATAAACCAAAATCTAGAGTATCCTATAAAGTATACATGCCAACAAAATAGTGAAAACTTCTGATCTGATATAATAGTATGTTGTTTTACTGATAGAATGATATGGGTATGTTTTTATAGATGTCCGGACATGGTAGCTCTAGAAGTGAAGCAGGAGATGATAAGCCCACTGAAAGCAGTAATTCACCTGCCCTAGGTAGGCAGAGTGAAGATCATACACCCTCTGGAGTGTCTGTAAGTGATCAAGATGTGTTCTTCAGAACACTGGACGCGATATTGGCACATTTTCAACCTTCTGTTACTTCAACTCCAAGAATGAATATTGTAAAGGAGTTAAAGGGTTTAGGAGAACCAGAGTTTAGAAGTGAAGCCGAAGAAGGTCCTGTTGCTGCGGACCTTTAACTTAATGATGTAAAAATCATACTTGAGGGACTTCATTGTTCCGATCTAGAGAAGCTGGATGGAATAGTCTCATTGCTCCGAGGGCAAGCAAGGATTTGGTGGACCAACGTTACATTGAGAATGCCTGGTAATCAAGTAACTTGGTCTTTATTCTTAGAAGAGTTCAAGCATAAATATATCGGAGATCAGTTTATCCAACAGATAAAGAAAGAGTTCATGAATTTGAAGCAATGAAATTGTAAAGTGTATGAGTACGAATGTGAATTCAACAAGTTGAGCCGTTTCGCTACGGAGTTAATTCCTACAGTGAAGGATGTTTGCGATTGGTTTATTGAGGGATTACATCCTTGTCTGAAAGAGATGCTTATTGTGTTGAATTTATCTTCGTTTCAAGAAGTGGTGAACCGTGCTAAAGCTCTGGAAAGAGCTCAAAATGAGAGGTTCGGGGATTCTTGAGTTCAGACTTCGAAAAGATCGGGCGCATCATCGAGTGTTGCACCATCAAAAAGGGGCAGAGATGTGAGTTCTCGACCCCAAGCGAGATCAGAGTCAATTTAATCTTCTGTAAGGGGATCAAATCAGATGAGGGGTCGACAAACACAATCAGTGGGATCTGGAGCTGGGAGATCTAACCTGAGCCAAGTCAGACAATGTCCATATTGTGAAAGGAACCATTCGGGGATATGTAGAATGATTTTTGGAGCCTGTTTTAAATATGTGGACACCATACATTTTGTTCGGGATTGTCCCATGTTAGCGGGTGAATCTGCTCAGCTAGAGAGGTATGCCTCGGCTATACAGAGAGGAAGGGGTAGAGGAAGAGGAAGAAGTCAGTCAGAATCCTCGACTTCACAAGAGATACGCTCCACAGCTCGGGTGTATAATCTCAAGACTAGCGAGGATTGAGATGACCCAGAAATAATAGCAGGTATCTTTCAGTTGTATGACAAGAATATGTTTGTATTGATTGATTCAGGGTCTACTAGCAGTGAGGTAATAATGACTAATCCGTTAGGACACAGTGCTCAAGTCAATATGGTGTGTCGAGGGTGTCCCATACGGATTCAGGGAATTAAATTCCCTACTAATCTGATGGAATTACCTTTTGACGAATTTGATGTGATACTGGGAATGGACTGATTATATCATTATTACACTAATGTTGACTGTAGACTAAAAAGAGTAACGTTGAGAAGTTCATAAGATATAGAAGTTATTGTATTTAGTGAAGGATGAAACCCATTGTCTAATGTAATATCAGTGATGTCGGCAAAGAAGTTATTGCTACAGGGATGTCAAGGGTTTATTGTAAGTGTGCTGGATGTGAGAGCAAAAGAGAAGGGGATTGAAGAAATTCCTATAGTCATAGAGTTCTCTGACATTTTTCCTGCAGAGTTACCGTGTTTGCCTCTAGACAGAGGTAGAATTTCAGATTGAAGTAATGTCGAGAACTGCACCTATTGCCATGTCACTATACAGAATGACCCCAAAAGAGTTACAAGAATTAAAGATCTAATTACAAGAATTACTGGATAAAGGGTTTATCAGACCGAGTGTCTTACCATGGGGAGCCCCAGTTTTGTTCGTCAAAAAGAAGAATGGATCCATGCGTCTTTGCATTGATTATAGGCAACTCAATAAAGTGACCATCAAGAATAAGTATCCCCTCCCCCGAATTGATGATTTATTTGATCAGTTAAAGGGAGATTCAGTGTTTTTGAAGATTGATTTACGTTCTGGGTACCATCAATTGAAGATTCAAGATAAAGATATTCCAAAGACAGTATTCAGAACGAGATATGGCCACTATGAGTTTATTGTAATGCCATTTGGAGTTACAAATGCTCCAGCTGCTTTCATGGATATTATGAACCGAATATTTCAACCCTATTTGGATCGATTCATTGTGGTATTCATTGACGATATTTTAGTGTATTCGAAGTCAGAAGAAGAGCATAGTTCACATTTGAAGATCGTTCTACAGACTTTGAGAGAAAAGAAACTTTATGCCAAACTATCCAAATGTGAATTCTGGTTGAAGAAAATGACATTTCTTGGATATGTAATTTTTGAAGAAGGGATTCGAGTAGATCCACAAAAGATTAAAGTTATTTTAGAGTGGGAAGTTCCAAAGAATGTGTCAGAAGTTCGGAAAAATCATACGCGGATCTAAAGAGAAAGGAGATCAAATATAAAATAGGAGATAAAGTGTTTCTCAAAGTGTCTCATTGGAAGAAGGTTTTGAGATTTGGTCGAAGAGGAAAGTTAAGTCCTCGATTCATTGGACCTTATGAGATTGTAAAGAGAGTTGGACCAATGGCATATCAATTGGCATTACCACCTGAAATGGAAAAGATTCATGATGTCTTTCATGTCTCAATGCTTCGGAAGTATAGATCTGATCCCTCCCACATTGTGACTCCAGACGAGATCGAGATTCAACCGGATTTAACATATGAGGAAGAACCATTTCAAATTTTAGCTCATGAGATTAAGCAATTAAGGAACAAGACTATTCCATTAGTCAAAGTATTGTGGAGAAATCACAAAGTAGAGGAAGCAACATGGGAGCATGAAGAGGATATGAGGAATCAGTACCCCTATCTTTTCGTGCAATGAAAATTTGAGGATGAATTTTCTTTAGGGGGAGATTTGTAACATCCTCAATACCGAGTTAGTGATTAAATTGTAAAAACTCGGAATTTGATGACTAATACAGAATAATTGAATAGTATTGTAATTTGATATAGGGTTAAATTGCAAAGAAGAAAGAATAGAATGATAGAATGGTCTTTAGCAAGGAAAAATATAATTAAAGAATGGATTTACATATTAGCTCCACGTGGAAGAGAATAAAGAAAAACAAGGTTCCAGAGTTCTCTTCTTCTCTTCTTTTCTCCTAAATGTGAAGAGGTCAAGACAAAGGTAAGATTTTTCATGAGTTAATTGTTTGCTGAAATTTAAGTTTTGTTTTGATCCTTAGATGCTAATTAAGCTTAAGGAAAGCTTAATTTGCTTTAAAACAACAAGATGAAGGGTGTATGAAGAATTAAAGATAAGGAGTTCTTGAATGAAATTTTGAAATAGAGTTCATATTTGAAATCGGATGATGAATTTGACTTGTCATCGACTTAATTAAGACATACGAAGTGTTAAAATTAGATTTAGAACATGTTAAAAATTGAGGGAGTTTCTTAAAATCTATGTGGTGGATTGGATTTTTAAGTTTAAGAGGTATTGAATGGGTATTAATTAGTTTAGGTAGGTATATGCAAGTTAAGGATATAAAAAGAGGGGAAATATGAAGTGTTGAGAAGATTATGAAGAGATTTTCGTGCTAAAATAACATTTCTGGGCTATGTGTATCGATGCATCAAGGGTAAAAACCCAGAAATTGTTCAATGTGCATCGATGCACATGAAGTGTATCGATGCACTTCTTTAAAATAAAAACATCGAATGTCATTAGTGTATCGATGCACAAGTAGTGCATCGATGCACCCCTTAAAATACAAACATCGAATGGGATTTATGTACCGATGCATAGATTGTGCATCGATGCACCCGTCAAGGGATGCATCGATACATGGTGTAGTGCATTGATGCATACCTTCATTAAAAGATGAAAATAGCTTTATTTTTAGCCTAAGGAGTGATAGTTTAGAATATATTAATTAGTATACTGATTAGTATCAATATATTACTATGTAGATATAGAACGTAATTTCGTTCCGGAACAAACAAAGGATTAGGATCAAGTCAAAATAAGAAGGCCAAGGTGAGTGCATATCCTAGATGAAATGTAATTGAGACAAGACTTGCGATAAGTCTATCTCTTATTATTGAATTTATGATTTTATATTCATGCACATACATACATATATATGTGTTAACGTTATAGTGATTTCATGCATTTTTCATTCATGATTAACATGGTATTATATGAATGAATGTTATTATCAGAAAATTCTTCCATATATGTGAAATAATGAAAATGATCATATAAAGTGACTTATGTGTTTACATGGACGGTGATGAAAGAGATATGAAATGAGAAATGTATTTATAATTAAGCTCATGTTATTTAATATGAGACCTATATGTATAATTGGCATGCCAAGAGTCGAGGGATTATCAGTGGTCCTTCGGGACGTAGTGGTTCTTCGGAACAATCAGTGGTCCTTCGGGACATAGTGGTCCTTCGGGACAAATATTCAGTGCCCCTTGAGGGAATTATACGAGATGTGGTGACAGCATAGTGCACAACCTCTATGTACTCACATACCTTTGTTCTCAATAATGTACATGGGCAATTCAAAGATAAGTTAAAGTGGAATTAGCATAAGAATATATGTTTTATATGTGCATGTTACCGTATATATGTTATAGTGAAATAGATGCATACAAATAAAGATGTCATGATCAGATGGTAAGAATGCATGTTCATGAATGCATTGTTATATATATATATATATTTATATTATGCCTCACTAAGTCTATGACTTAGCGTGTAAGTGATTTACACGTAGGTACCAAGAATCAAGAGGAGCAGTAATAGAGGCGTCAAGGACAACATCACTACTAAAAGATCAGATCAGAAGTAATTGACAAAGTAGGTATTTTGGTTGTGTATAGAGTGTTGGCATGTAATAAGTGGTTAATTACGAACGCTCTTATCAATTTTGTATTTTGTGGTCTCTTTTATGTGAATTAATGTATTTGGTTTTAATGAAAGTTTAAAATTTCCCTGTTTTTCTTAAGTGTCAAAGTTTGAAAAGTCAATGTGACACCTCAGACTCATATTCAGGTCAGATATAGGTTAAGGGTGTTACAAGTCAGCACCACAAAAATATGAGGGGGATCGACTGCCAACTGAGTCTGAATGTCTAAGTGGAGGCCCTCTTTGAACCTCCAGAAATAGTGCACCTCCGTCGAAATGAGCTCTGGCACATACTTTCTCAGCCTGAGAAACTCATTCTTGTACTATAGTACAATCTTATCTCCCTGAGTCAGATGCAAGAACTAGTCGAATATATCGTCAGTGTGGGCCTCTCCGATGTACTTTTCACGAAACTCTGACAGGAAATACTCTCATGTGGGCCTCTCTGGCTCTATCGCTAGCTCTAAGGTCTCTCACCAGTTGATCACGCCACCCTTCAAAAGGGCGGTGACACACTCCAACTTGCCCTTGGGAGTAAGGTGCAATTGACGAAGCGTACAGATATCTCTCAGACCCACTGGTCTGCAGAGATGGAATCATCATCCCCAGATCCGTAAAAATCCGTAGTCTGATACCTATGGAGCCTTTTGACAGGGGATTCCTGAGGCGATACGGTAGGCTAAACGGGTGGCACCGGAGGGGAATGTGGCATAGCAGACAGATTTAGAATAGCACAAACTATCTGCCTAAGGGTTGAAGTCATATCACGAAAGAAAGTCACCTCATCGACTCTAGTATCCGTAGGAGCCTCATGATCAGAATTGGGGACGTACTTATCACCAAAATCTCTAGCGAATGAGGCACGACTCTCCTCCTATCCCTCACGTCTAGGAACGTCATCGTCAGCCATATTCGAATTCTGAAATTAGAAAATAAATAGAGGTCACTATCGTCATTCCAGAATCTTAAGTATTCTTGATACTCTAAGGGCATGTACTCACATAAACACTTACTGACTCTGACCCGCGGGTCCTAGGAACAACTAAACTTGAACGCTCTGATATCACTAAATGTAACATCCTAATTGTCCAACTCAAAGATCTATGGATTATGATGCCACACGAAACCATTGAAATTGTCAACTCGAAAATCAGCTTCGATACTTTAAATTGGGTATCAATACTCCCATGAGTATCGATACCAAAATCAGTTTCGATGTTTTCAAAAATGCCTCAGTATCGATACTGACCATCTGAGTATCAATACTTCTTGAAGTGGTATCGATAATGCCCTTATAAATGACTTGGGTTTTACCTTCCACGAAGAACAATATTGGTATTGTTCTTCCAGTACTGATACTGACGGACCTGGGTGCTCTGTTTTGAAAACGAAAACATGTCCAAAACTCACCCATTCGCTCCCCCAAGACTAGCAAACGTTTTTAAAGTCTTATTTAGTGTCTTAGAGGTTAAAAGGTATCAACTTTCATGTTTGTAACATATAAATACGAATTTCATTATGAATTTACTCTAGTATGCTTACATGAACAAAACATACCAATGTGCACATACCATGATCTAAATGCAGTATGGTTAAGTTATAAACGTGTTACCTTGAAGCTTGGTGACTAAAAATGTTCTTGAATCACCTAAGAGTGAGCTTTTCATTTCCCCTTGCCTTAGAGCTCTCACCCTTCTCTTGCACTAATCGAAACCATGGGAAAATTAGTTATTAACTCATTTTAGAACATAGGAAGGTGTTAAAACAACCATACAACTCAAAACTCTCCCAAAAATGGATTAAACTTCAAGATTTCGTAAACCCCTTTAAAACATGTTTTTGGTTAACTTACCCAAACCTTACAAAAGAGGGCTTAAATTGAAGCTTGAGAGATGAAAATAAACGTCCTTACCTTGGAAGACTTAATGGAGGGATAGAATTCTCAAAGTTTCAACCTTTAGCTTAAATTGGGAGAGATATAATGAAGAAGAAGAGAGGAAGAAGACAAAGCATGGGATGAAAAAGAGGAGCTTGGTGCAGACGTGTTATCGTCTCAAATAAATGGGATTCAACCTTTGGTTTGAAAAATGAGTTAATTAGCAACCTAGTCTTTCCTCATTTGATGTATGATTAAAATCATCCCTTATAAGTTAGTTGGGCTCATCCCAAGCCCAAATCAAATCCACTTGAGTCCAAAGGTTCATATACTAAGGTCAAATCATTTATAAACCTAATCGAATAAACCTGAAACTCTTAACTCATATTTCGGGGCGTTACAATACAACATTTTCACCAACAATTTTCGTCGTTGATCGTTATGATGTTAACACGATACTTCGACATTGTGTCAATCAATGACAAAAATCATTAATAAAAATCATATTAAATTTAAGTATCACGTTAAGTATAGAAATAAATCGACGCAATGTGATCTTAACATCTTTTAGGAGACATTATAATAATCATCTTATTTCACCAAATAGTGCACAAATCACATTTCGTGAGGATTTTTTTTTACAACATCATCCAAGTACATCGTAACATTTGATAAGTTAAAATGATACAAAAGGAGGGGAAATTCTAGCAGAAATTAAAATACAGCCAATGAAAAGAAAATAAAAACAATTATGAGAAAGAGAACAAAGCAGAACAAGCTGAATTCTGTTCAGGTGTCAGACTAGATGAATCCCACGTTGCGGAAAGAATGAAATTGTGTGTAAACCATTGAGGCCATCATCAGCCATGCAAGCACAAGTCAAGACATTTCTACATGCATGTAAATCAAAACACTCACCCAAACTAAAATTAGATTTAATTAATTTTGATTTTCCGAATGAAGTCAAATTGATGGGTTTTCAAATTTAATTTTCTATTATCACGTTTGAATGGAATTAAATGACTTTTCACAAAAAAAAATTATATTAAAAAGTAGTAATTTGCATCGAAATAATATTAATAGCGTATATCAGTGTATGATATTATTTATAAAAATTTTCTTTTTAAGAAATGATAATAAAAATTTGAGTAAAATACACAAATGTTCATTTTATTATAGGGTGTTATTTTGTTGAGTCATCTGACTATTAAAAGTTACAAAATGATCCCTTCAGCGTAGGATACTTTTTTGTTGAGTCCTTAGACTATTAAAAATTACAAAATAGTCATCTGACTATTCATATGTTCCAAAAACATCATTTTTTATTAAAAAAATTATATTTGTTTGAGTTGGACGTTAACTTGTTGATTGAGATATGATAAAATTTGATCTTATAATTGTTTGAGATGTATTTTATGGATTACCTCTCTATTTACATTATTTCGTCGAGTCACTGATTTAAAGTAATAAAAGTGTCAATAGACATCATTAAAATATGATTATCGTATTTTAGTTAGCATGTTAACGTCTAGCTCAAACGATCATCATTTTTAATAGAAAATAACTAGTTTGAAACATATGAATAGTCGAGTGACCATTTTTGTAACTTTTGATAATGGGGGCAAATAATAACCTCATCTTCTATAATTGTTGAACCATACAAAATATAAACCTCGGCTACATTTCTCTATTCCCTTTCATCATAATAAGAGAGCTCTTACAAATTTTCATATCTCCATTTTTCACAATGCGAATTTGGTGCTTCTATCCAGTATTGTAATTTCATACTTCAAAGATGTCATTATCTTGATCGAGCCAAATAACCCAAACAACCAATTTGTTATGATGAAAGCACAAAATTAACGGATATAGAACAATCGCAAAAAAATGAACAATAATATTTAACGTGGTTGAGGATTACTTGATAATTTTATTTATTTAATAAGTAAATACTTATTTCAAGAAAGAATTCTTATAGAATAAGAATTTTCGGTGTCTAAATATTTAACTCAATAAATAGAGAATAAGTATTAGCCTTTAGAATAAGAGACAGAGACTCATTTTGATGAGATGTAATCTTTTTGTAATCTTTGTAACTTTTGAGTTTATGTTACAGAGATAAGTTTTGTATGAATATTGAGATAGAGATTCGGGATACTTTGGATTATGATATAAATACTTAATTTTAGGATAGATGGAATACAATGTATTTGTACATTATTGATGTATTTGTACATTATTGATCTTTGTTCTTTTCGCATGTAGAGGTAGACAATGCAAAACCACATTAAATCTCGTCTCTTGCATGTCTTATTTTATGTTAATAACATTTTGGTTATTTTTCTTTTATGTAGAAAACCTACTTTGAGTATATTAATATTTATTTATAAGTTTCATTTGCAAATAAGTATACTAAGAATAAGAGTTAGATATCAAATTTCCTTTCTCCAAGTCCTCATGTATTATTCTTACTTCGTAATAGTAAAATTCTCTTCTTCTGCCTATAGTTTTTCTCAAAAGGATTTTCATGTTTCATCCTATTATTCTTTCTTTTTGCGATCGGTATAAATTTGTTATTATCATACTTTCCTCGTAACAAATATATATATATATATATATATTCGTATTATAACATTATTTAATGAAACACATATTTTCTAAACTTTAATAGATTTACACAATTTTCTCTTGTTTTCTTCTCTAACTCCCTAAATCAGGTCCAGATACAGAACACTAAAATATGTTCAATTCCTAGCAGTCCCATGAACACCACGTAGCATTAGAATAAAACATAAAGGTAAAGACAAAATAGCATGCAAAAAACACCAAACACGGTTACATGAAACGATTCGCCACGTCTCAAACCCAAATCCACTTTTCCCCACTATAAATGCCATCTCCGATCGTTTCCCTTGTTCATCAACAAAAACAACTCTGAAGCATCTAATGGCTTACTCTTCTTTAGTCTCTTTTAGCATTTGCTTTCTTGTGTTCTTCCATGGCTGCTTTGCTCAGATAGAGATGGTCACTAGCCACCAAGATAATCATCAGCAGCAGCAGAAACAACGCCACTTCAGCAGGCAATCTGAATGCCAACTCCAGAACTTGAACGCGCTTCAGCCGAAGCACCGGTTCAGGTCGGAGGCTGGTGAGACCGAGTTCTGGGACCAAAACGAGCAACAGTTCCAGTGTGCTGGCGTTGCCTTCCTCCGCCACAAAATCCAACGCCGAGGGCTTCTATTACCTTCATTCACCAATGCTCCTATGCTTATGTATATCGTACAAGGTCTATAATTACCTAAACATTACTTTCTCTGCAACAGTGTGCTGTTAAATCATGTTGCTGACATTTTCTGTTTATGTTTACAGGGGAAGGTATTCAAGGCGCCGTCTTCCCAGGTTGTGCCGAGACATTCCAGTCTCCGTCACAAGATCATCATAGGCAACAAAGATCCTCTCCTGATCAGCACCAGAAGATCAGACGGTTCAAAGAAGGTGATGTCATTGCCTTGCCTGCTGGTGTATCTCACTGGATTTACAACAACGGACAGTCTCAGCTTGTCTTGGTCGCACTCGTTGATGTTGCCAACAGTGACAACCAACTCGACGGGAACTTTCGGGTGAGGATGGAGACAAAGCTAGGGTGTTTACTGGAGTATTTAATTTTAACTAATTATAAAAAATAAGGTTCTCTTCTGTTTGATTTTTTGGTTTGAATAGAAATTCTTCCTGGCTGGTAACCCACAAGAAGGACTGGTAAGTGGAGGCCAAAGGCAAGACCGAAGCCAATGGCAAAGCAAAAGTCACAGACGGCAGCACGAGGAAGAGGAGGAGGAGGAACGCCAAGAGAGCGGCGGAAACAATCTTCTGAGTGGCTTTGACAGAATCTCTTGGCTGAAGTTTTTGGGATTGACACGAGACTAGCAAGGAAGCTGCAAAACGAAAGAGACAACAGGGGAGCCATTGTTAGAGTGGAGCATGAAATCCAAACCCCAGAAACAGCCGAGGAAGAAGAGAGGCAACAAGGAAGCGAAGAAGAGGAGGAAGAAGAAGAAGAGAGATCCGAAGAAGAAAGAGAAGAAAGAAGAAGGCAAAGAAGAAGCAGAGGAGAAAGAGAGTCACGAAACGGCTTAGAAGAAACATTCTGCACAATGGGACTAAAACACAGGACCGATTCTTCATTTGCTGACATTTTCAACCCACGAGGAGGTCGCATCACCACCGTTAACGGCTTCAACCTTCCCATCCTCAAATGGCTCCAACTCAGCGCTGAAAGAGGAGTGCTTTACAATGTAATTTGCACTGCACATTTTACTACTTCGTGTGACCCCATAGATAGAAGCACATGATGACAATGAGATTTGCTTAATGATTTTTGCAGAATGCTCTTTATGCGCCGCACTGGAACATCAATGCCCATAGCATAGTTTACATCACCAGGGGCAATGGAAGGATCCAAATTGTTTCGGAAAATGGAGAGGCGATATTCGATGATCGGGTCCAGGAAGGTCAGGTGATAACCGTGCCACAGAATCATGTTGTGCTGAAGAAAGCAGGCAGACAAGGGTTTGAGTGGATATCATTCAAGACAAACGCCAATGCCCAGATTAGCCAGCTTGCCGGTCGTGTCTCGGTCTTGCGAGGTTTACCGGTGGACGTGTTGGCCAACTCGTTTGGTATATCTCGGGAGGAGGCCTCCAGGTTGAAACAGAATAGGCAGGAGGTGTCAGTGTTTAGCCCAAGGAGAGGATCACAGCAGTGAAGCTGGCTGCAATTTCAACAAAAATAAAACCCAGATCATGAAATCTGGAATCAACAAACTATGTACCAGAAAACCGAATAAGAGAAAGGACTTAGCAGGGATGGGAGTGTAGTTTATCTACTTGCATGTATTTTATATATGTGCGGGACAGTGCAAGTTTTGTTACCGAGCTAAGTGAAATAATAACAAAAATAAGGTTTTGGTTTATATATCTGGACTGGAAGAAAGTAATCTCATAAATCTCTTTCGACTCAAATTAGTAGATAAATTATATAAATTTTGAGTAAAAATAAGGAACAACATGCTTATAGAGTTGTATCGATACCGTTTTAGTATATTAAAAAGTCTAGAGTTTGAAAGATACTAGGTAGTATCGGTATTATTTTAGAAATATTGGTACTTCTACTACATATAATATCGATGTCACATGAACAATATAAATATTGTTTATGCAATATGGCTACTTCAAGAAGAAGTATTAGTTCTACTTACCCAAAGAAAATATTTTTGTTCAAATTCTTATTTTATGGACTTTGAATTATTTTTGAGATATTTGAACAAATTCAATTAAGTCTAAAAATATTTTTTCTTTATTTGTTATATTAAAATATTAGAAAAATAAAGTTTAACAAAAATGAATAAAAAAGGTGCTCTAATTCAACCTATAAAAATATAAGGAAAAGTGCAAGGGTTTTCAAAAGGTCATAACTTGTGCCTTCCAATTGCACCAATGATGAGACAACACGTAAGCATATACCTCGAATCAAGACAGAACAGTACTCCCCAACAAGCACTAATAAAATGTCATAAATATAGTCGCACATAAATCTTTCGTCAAGCCACTTTATAATATTTTTTTAATAAAAGGTGGACAATTGTTACACCATTAACATATCTCCTCCGTCAGATTAAACTTCGCACATCTAAACCCCCCGTTACATAGGTTACTTCTGGAGGGACTCTCTTATAAAACAAGTCTTTCGACCAACTATAAATCTTTAAGAAAATTTTTAATAGATTCATAAGATCTGTCAAAATCAAATTTATTAATTGATGATTGCACTTATATGTTATATTGGTATACACACAACAATCATGATACTAGATTTGACACAAACATTCATAAGGGCTCAATATATAAACCCTTATGATAGATATGAGAGATGATATTTTTCTTTATTTTCACGAACTCTCTCTCACCGATAATCCTTCTTTATTTCTCTCTCTAATAATCATTCTTCATCTCTTTATTACCAAAATCACCGGCCATTAGGTTGTAGAACACTAACAACGACTCTCCACCAAAATTAGAAGAGATGAATTATCAATGGTCGACATAATCATCTTATTCTCATCAACCAAATCTAATTTTTGTATCAATGAATGAAAAAGTGTAATAATTTAAAATTTTAACAATTATGTGGGATAAACTACACTGGTGTTTCCTTATGGTTTTTGATTTGTTCGATTTCGGTCATCAGTTCAGAAAAAGATAGGTCATGGTCCATTACATTATCCATTTAATATGTTTTGGTCTCTCGATCGTTAACTCTGGTTATCCCAATAATAAAAGTGTAATTTGACATTTAAAAATAAAATAATAGCGACATAAGTGGCCAACATCAGACTTAAAAGCTTATTTCCCTAACACTCGTTTAACCTAAAACATAAAGAACTAATGGCCTAGTATAACACCCATTTGATAAAATTTCGAATGTTTAAAGTACTTTTAGAAAATCCTGAAATTTAAGGGTATATTTTCTCTATCACTTTGATTAGACTAGCATTTTTCTACAATTGTGATTAAGATATCTTCAGCTGGGTAGACGCGATGAGGTTGTGTTCCTCTTTCTAGGAGAAAGGCATGCATCTCGATTCTTGTTAATGTACAATAGAGGAATTTCTATGATAAAAAGCAAAAGTATTAATGATTCAAAAGAAAAGATAGAGAAAAACTTTATTAAGGTAAATTTACATACAATAGTCCTAAAATTTATAACAAATAATGGAGAAGGGGTAGGTTTTTTAGTAGAAGCCTCCTCCACACAAGCACCTAAACCTTTTCAACATGCTATAGGGCATATGGTTTTCGCCTTTGAGCCTCAGTCGCTTGCCTCTGGGTCATTATATCACATGTTTAGCCTCATTGCCTTCCTGAGCCTCGTTTCGAACAATTTCCAACCCTTACTTCAAATCTTTGAGTTCTTTCTTTAATGACATGATTATTGTAATAGCTTCATGTAATTCAGCTTCTTTAGAAGCCATCCTCAGCTTCTCGTTCAATTCATTTCTGCTTCCACATAATTAGGTCCCATGAAATTTAAGGTAGTTGCTTATTCATTGTAATAATTTTTCCCTTACAGTTTAGAGGCATTATCTAAATGAAGAAAAGTGTTATAACTATACTGGCGAAAAAGTCTTAAATATCTCCTTATCGAAATAGATTTAATTTTGAAGCATCACAGATAACTTGAAATTGTGATTACATAATTGAAAATGACCCGAGTAAAACTAATATTGTTAATGATACTCTAAGTAGAAATGCAATATCTGATTTAAGGGTTATGTGTTGTCCAATTGAACTTTTAAGATGATCATAGTCTTTTGAAGAAATTGTAAATAAAACCTATCTTGGCTAGGAATGGTAACGAGGCGGGTTTTACTTGCCCCGTCCCCGAACCCGAAATGAATCCCCGACCCGATCCTCGACGGGTTTTTTATCGGGGCGCTCTGTCGGAGATTTTTTTTGCCACGTCCCCGAACCCGACCCAAAATATTATACCCAAACCCGAACCCGAAAATATTATATATATAATTAATATAAAAATGTAAAATATTATATATATAATTAATATAAAAATATAAAATATTATATATATATAATCGGGGCGGGGATACCTTGCCCCGAACCCAAAAAAATCCCCGATACCCGACCCGACCCAATATCATTCAACCTGACCCGACCCGACCCGAACTTGATCAGATTTCGAATTTTCCCATCGGATTCGGGTCATTTTTTCATCCCTAATCTTAGCTTATAGTATCAACTTATAGTATCAAAGCTAAGTATCTTTGGGTTTATCTCTGATTCTTAAAATTAAATAAATTGAGTAAGAATCAACTATTGATTTTTTTATTTAACAATAAAGAACCCAGGCTGAGATAATACAGGCAGTCGATTAACCGGAATAAAAATCGTATCGAAAGGGCGTATTTCGTTGCCATTGATGTCATTTATATCCTGAGTATGAACCCCAAATCTTGAGGCCACTAATGACAAGTTGTCATAAGGCTGAAACACATAAGACACAAGGTAATTAACACCAGTTTGAGCCTGTGTTTCGTTGGGACACTTACAGAAGACCGGGAAGATGATTTCATCGCCTATTTGAAGCCGGGTTGGGACGGAACTCGGATTGAAAACTTGAACAGATTGGTAAGTGGTAAGGTTTTGGAAGTCGATAATCGACAGGAGATAGAAAGTGTCACCTCCTTTGATAGTGTAGGCGATTTTGGCAGCCGAAAGGCTATTGAAAGTGGCGTTGATGGAGTTGCAGGAACATGTTATGGGGATGAAAAGAGACTGATGAGGGATAAGAGGAGAGGAAGGGGAGGAGATATTGCTGGGCTGTAATATCATTAGCCGACTGACATGGAAAAGATCACCAATGGACGCCAGGTCAAGGAAGTTGGGAGAAGTGGCTTGGTAGAAAATGCAAGTTAGGCATGGGTATGTGGTTTGGTTGGCTCTGCAAGTGTAGCCTGTGGTGCTTGGTTGGCTTGGGAACCATGGAAGAGAAAGGAGAGAAGGAACCAAGAGAAACAGACATGATGGTGGGGTTTCATTCTCTGTTCCTTGCCTTTGGCCCTCTGCTGGTTGGGTTTTAAGCGATCTAACTGTAACTGGAAACGCTTTCGTTGAGAATCAAGCTGCCATGGAAATTATATACTGTTACTTTTGCCAAAGGATTTGATTTAGGGTCGGTCAAAATATGGATTTTTGATTGAATTGATTTTATAATGTTTTTAAATAAAATATTTTGGGTTAAATTTGAGTCGAATATTTAAGTTAAAAAAATTAATCCCATTTGACCCTTCACAGATATATTTACTACAACGACTCTATAGTAAATCATTTCAGTTCCAAAAACAATTTCGTTTAATCCACGCTATAAAACTTCCAAATTTAAACTTTTTTTCATTTTTACCTTCTTCTCCCCATAACCAAAAGTTGTATGCAATCTCTCTGTGAAA
The DNA here is from genome assembly GCF_006381635.1 of Hibiscus syriacus. Taxonomy (NCBI): domain Eukaryota; kingdom Viridiplantae; phylum Streptophyta; class Magnoliopsida; order Malvales; family Malvaceae; genus Hibiscus; species Hibiscus syriacus. The sequence continues at coordinate 169,391 of NW_024061774.1, forward strand.
ATCCAAAAATCAACAAGCAACCTGTTTTGATCTATCGGTCTATATTTCTAAAAAAACACTTCGTATTTTTTATATCTCACCTTAAAGTTTTCACTTTTAATTTTTTATTTATTTATTTCTTTCTTTTATCGTTAGATCGAATCTTTTTGAAGTATTTTGCTTCCCTTATCTTCATCTTCTCTTCCACCATTCGGATTAATGAACAATCAATGATAATCTGGGCAAATGGAACATGTTAAGTTTATTCTATGCGGTTCTTCTTCTCCACTTGATTTATGTCTCTATTCACCGCTACAGATTCAGAGATAATCTTTCAGTCGTATAAAGTATAAGTTTTATCTCAAAATTCAAGATAAACTCAAAGTGGGCGGAACATAACTAAATGTGGGGCATGTCAAAGTTAGGTGGAAGCCTTCACTCAAGGTCGATACAGTCAAAAAACTGACCTATCTTATCTCGTGTCTATCCTTAATTTAAATTCTATTTAACACATCAGACATAAAAAAAAATTCAAAATCTTCTTTCAAAAATTGAAGATATAGTCTTATAGCAATCATTGCTAATGAAATAAGTCAAACCAACATTAATGAATATAGTAGACTATTAAAGTTTGACTCGAATTCTATTTTATATTTCTAGTATTAGTTTTTGAATAAAAGTAGAAAATTTAGTTGGCGTAGATGTTTTACTATACAATTTTCATTTGTAGTCGAGTGATTATCTCTATAAACAGATAACAACGATTAGGGTTGTAAGATAAGTTAGTTAAGTTGTGTATAGCTATAACCTTCTTGTATTCTTTTTTTGACATTAGTATTTTTTTCATATTTTTCCTATAATTTTTCTCGTTTAGAATTTTCTATGTGAAATATAATTCTCTTTTAATGTGTGATCATTATATTTTTTGTTATATTATAAATTATGGTATTAGATTGTATTCATATTTGATTCGATCATGATAACGACACTCATGAAGTATGAAATTTTAATAATGGATGGCAACACTAGGTTCACATTGTGATATAAGTAGAGATACAAATAATTCTTATACAGATAGATTTGGAAGATGTCATGATAGAGTTAGATAAGATGCCTTCACCATCGACACTTTGAGAAAAGGCAATGTAAGGATCAAGAGACCATATGGTAATTGTATATGTATATTTCAAATGAAATTCTAGGATATGCTGAAGAATAAGATCCTTATTAGACAAAGGAAATGAAATTTTTGGACGTGACAATACCGCTAAGTTGAAGACCAGAAGATTTGGAGAAAAATAATTTCAAAGCAACATGTAAATAAGGCTATTGAGGTGCTGAAACATATTGGCTAAGACAATGCACACCGTGAGTGATATTGAGTCTGGTGTTAGCAAGATAAAGCAAACTTCTCACAAGATGCCTACATACCATAAGATCTGATAACAACTCGCCAGCATTTGTAGAGAGTTTTAAGAAAGGTATCATAAGCAAGTCGACAGGTTTAACCCTGAGCTTACCACTATCTTCCAGCAATTGCAAAACATAATGCCTTGAGATAATTCAATGCCTCTAGAATTACGTGCAACTTCATAACCAAGAAGTAGCTCAAATAACCGAACTTCTAAGCTTGAAATGACCCTACAGAAATTGTTTCACACCTTGTAAGGTAGCTTGATTCTTTCCAGCAACTACATATCATCCCCATAAACTAATAACGCGTTAAAATCATCACCCTTCCCTTTAGTAAAAAGTGAATGGTTATGAGGGGATTGATGAAACCTATATTTTAGTATCACTTATAAATGCATTATACCACTACCTGGATTCTTACTTTAATCCGTATATCGATTGTGAAGCTTACATAACATCCCTTGCTGATGTGAGTCGTAACAAAGTGGAAACTTCATGTGTACCTCTTCATCAAGAATGTCTTTAAGAAAGGCATTATTTATGTCCAACTGCAACTAAAGTCAACAACATCTTGAATGCAGTCATGTTTTCCACAGGGGAGAATGTTCAGTATAAGCAACCCCTCAAGCTAAGTAAAACTCTTTGTCACAAATCGTGCTTTATACTAATCCATACTCCCTCAAGCGAAAAGCTTTAATCTCTGTGAAATTGTCTTTTCACCATGGCAACAAATTTTGGAATGATAGACCCATATCTGTCTGTGTTGCTACAAAAAGGTACAAGTAACTCTTGTACAGTCATCAACCAAGGTCAATAAATACTTTTTATTAGCATAATTTGCAGATTTATAAGGTCCCCAAATATCATAATGAACTGTTGGGACCGTCGGCTCACCCTATTACGAAGTAGAAATAAAAATTTGACAGTTTCACCATCGATATAAGTACGGTTTCATCATCGGGAGGAAAGGATGCGAGTGCTTACAGTGGGTTCCTTGAAAAGCAGCAAGGACAATAACAACGAATAGTGGTGACGATCGGTTCGAATCGTAAGCCTCTACGAAACCACGTCTCGGCCTCTCAGTTCACCCGATTCAGAACAATATTTGCTTTTCCCAAAACTGTTTTGAGAAAAACGGATGAAGATGATGTAAAAACGGCTGCAATACCTTACACATCTTTTTTATATCCAAGTTACCCTAACATATTAGGGATTTTATATTTCGAATTAATTGAATCTTTATTTAATTAATTCAATTAAATTCGGATAATTAAAACATATGTATATCAATATACATATTAACTCTAGATATTTTAGTAACATACAACAAATTATACATCTTTGCTCATTTCAATCCTAGGGGTGACCCTGTAGGTTCTTGTAACTTTAGCAGTAATTATTAGCGCAATTCTAATATTACATACAATGAGTGACATCTAACAATATATCATTGTCACTTAAGTTACAAGAAAATATGATTTGACATATATCTTTGTGATTAACTCTTTTATGTATAATCTTTTGTCCTTTATATCTAGAATAGGCACAAGTCTTGGAATAGTCACAGTTGTATAACCCATCTATTGTTTCTTGATATCTAGAGTAGACTTTAATTAACGAATAATTTGGATATCTCATATCAATTTATTCGAGCATGGCCATGCATTTCTAGTCTCACTCAATCAAGTGCATGTGATATATTTCCTATTATGTAGGAAGGACAAATCATATCTTAATCATACACACCCACTACATATATCGAGATATTTAAAACAGTCTTATAGAGCAGTCAGTTACGGAACATGTTTAACTGCATCAAAACATACAACATATATGTTGGGGATAGCATTGATCTCAAGTCTGAAAATACATAGCCATCACCATGAGCAACGTTATGACTGTCAATAATCCAAGACATATGCTCATGGTGGATCAATCTAATACGCTGTTCTCTAAAATATAATCATGTATCAATTCTGACATATCTATGTCAATGACAACTCGTTGTCATCAATCAATAACATGTTAGTCTTAAGCGTATTATTATTGTCCATGCCTATATAATACTTGACTAGGGATCTTTTAATAATAACAATTATGTATATATGGACTTTATTAACTTCCAGTTTATGTTAAATACATATATATAACTGAAAATAATAGTGACAATGTATTTATTCAATAAAATCGATAAATAAAATGTATCATACATCATCATATGATTGGTATTCGGGCATACTCTAACATCAACAACATAGAAAGAATTAACAGCCAACTTGCTATATGAATCTGAACATAATCGCTTATGTTTCACAAGATGACATACATCACAAGGAACTATCTTACTTGGAATCCTAAAGATACAACCTTTCGCAATATTCATTACGTTCTTCGATATCTAAGTTATTGTAATAAGAATTAAAACTAACATTCACATTTGTAGCGATACATCCTAAAAACATCATGAAGTAACGAAAAGGACTGCAAAACATATAATCCATGCCTAATCTCACACCTGCCAATGAGATGTTGATCTTGAATAAAGCGTTGAGTTTTTGAAAATAATAAGGAAACTCAAATTAGAGTCATACACCAAAAAACTAACCGAGCTCAAATTGAACTGAAATGAGGAACCTAGAGCACATTATGCAAAATAATGCAAGAAGATATTCGAACACTACCAGAAAATTCTAACAAAAAAAAACAACTTATCTAGAAGAATAATAGCGGTGTTGTCCAAACTCATACATTTCTATTAAAAATTGACAGCAGTCTGAGATGAACATTAAGTGTTGATTGGGATATGATAAAAATATGATCATGGAATCTCAAATGATTATACACTGAAACAATTTTTGGATTAGATTTTATCATATCCACTCAACACCCTTTAGTCAAAGGACCATTTTGTAACTTTTAATAATTGAAAGACTCAACAAAATAGTATCCATAATTGGGGGACTATTTGTGCACTTTATCCTAAAAATAATATTTATTACACACTGAACAAAAACGACCTAGTATTGCAATGATAAAGAGGGTGACCTACCTATAACCTTTTAGGGTAAACTACACTAATGATCACTAATTTTTGGGTTATTATTCGTTTTCACAATTAATGTTTAAAAAGTCACTAATTGGTCACTAATATTATCATTTGTTACAAAATGATCACTAACGTTATTGTTTGTTACAAAATTGTCACTCAATGTAATAGTTGTTAACAAATCGTTACTGCAGTAATGGAATGCTCACGTGACACGTTAAACCAGCTGACTCTGCATGTTTGACCGATCCTTTGACTCTTCTTCTTCTTCTTCTTCTTCTTCTTTTTCTTCTTCAATATAAATTACCACCCATGTAGTTACCTAATGCCATGCAAATATCTTAGGCAGATCCTCTATAAGGGTTGGTAATTAGAAAAGTTGAATGCAAAAATATTGGTTGTTCTCACCTATTACACAAGGCTTTATATCTAACGTTATTGTAACATCCCAAACTATGGGTTAGTGACTTAATTGTAAAGTTTCAGAATTTGGTGATTAAAGTAGAAGAATGGATTAGTTCAATGATTTATCTGGAAATAAATCCTAAAAGTTGTTAGTAATTATTAAAGGAATTAAAGGGCAAAATGTTTTTTATCTAAAAGATAATTCTTATCTCTTTATTAAAGATAAGCATGTAGGAGATATTTCTCCAGAACTTCTTCTCCTTCTTCTTCCTCTCCTCCCGTCTCCAAGCTCAAAGGTGAGTCTTCTACTTAGTTAATTATTTGTTAAGTTTAAGATTGGGTTTTGATCATTAGATGATAACTAAGCAAAGCTTAAGTTATCTTAAGATCAAAGATAAAGGAGATAGAGAAGATTAAATTAGAGGTTCTTGAATGAAATATTGGAATAGAGTTTAACAAGAATTGAAAGTTGGATTTGACTTGTTATCAATCTAAGTAAGAGATATGAAGTAATAGAATTGGATTTGAAACATGTTGCAAATTTATGTAATTATTAATTACATATGGAAGATAGGATTTTGGGTTTAAGATGAATAAATGAATATAGATTGGTTTAAGTATGTGTACTAGATTTAAGACTGAAAAAGGGGATGAAACATGAAGGATTTAATCCAAAATGAATGAATTTTCGGGTTCAAAAAGAGGATTCTGGGTATAGTGCATCGATGCATATTCATTGTGCATCGATGCATCAAGGTTAAAACCCAGAAATTGTTTGAAGGTGTATCGATGCATTGGTAGTGCATCGATGAACTCTTTTAAAAAATACATCGAATGCAATTCATGCATCGATGCATAAGTAGTGCATCGATGCATACCATTAATAATGAAACATCGAATGCAATTCGAGCATCGATGCATAAGTAGTGCATCGATGCATCCTAGTAATAATACAACATCGAATACATTTTATGCACCGATGCATCAGTAGTGCATCGATGCATACCTTCATTAAAAGATGAAATTAACTTTTCTCTTGGTCTAAAGAGTGAACCATTAGAGTATTAGTTATGATGATATAGATCTATGTATGATTATGTAGATATAGAACGTGATCCCGTTCCGAATCAACTGAAGGATTAGAATCAAATCAAAGCAAAGCTAATGTGAGTGCAATTTAATTTGTACTTATATTATTGGCTTACGATGAGCCAGTGATGGAGTTACTATGGTAAGAAGTAACTCCTAAAATGTTATTTGATTGGTGATCAATGTTATGATTTTTGTGATTATGAGATATATAAGTTATGAAATAGGTGAAATAAGATATGAGCTTATATGAATATGTGATATGAATAAAGCTATAAGAAATGATTATGTGAATACATGCATTGTGATGCGTGTTATATATTAGATATGTTTACACATACATATGGTATGTGACCGAAGAGAATGAACATGTGATTATAAGATCAATGATTACACGTACATTTGGTACGTGACTGAAAATAAAAGATATATGTTTATAAGAGAAAGGATATGAATAAGTAAATTGAACTGTTATGAATATTAATGCCCATGTTATGTGATAAGAGAGCTAGTGGTATAGTTGGCATGCCAAGGGTCGAGGGTTTACCTATGTTCTTCGGAACATATGGACTGTTTACCTAGGTTCTTCGGGATCTATGGACTGGTCCTTCGGGACGAATACTAAACTAAGGTTCGGTGCCCCATAAGGGAATCGATACGAGCTGTGGTGATAACATTAGTGCACAACCTCAATGTACTCACATACCTTAAGTTCTCAATAGTATACATGGGCTAATAAAGAGATCAAACAAACATACTGAATGTGATATGTATACGATGGGTTTATAAATGGTTATCAAAGGTAGTGGTTTGAAATGTGTTACATGAACCATATGTTATGTGTTTCTTAATGATAATGGTATATGTTTATGTATGCTTTATGTTATATGAAATATTATATGTTTATATGCCTCACTAAGTCTATGACTTAGAGTGTAAGTGATTTACACGTAGGTACCAAGAAACGAGAAGAGCAAGAATAGAAGTGGCAAAGACAGTATCATTACTAGAAGATCAGATCAGAAGTAATTGACAAAGTATGTACTTGGTTATGTATAGAATGTTGGCATGTAATAAGTGTTAATTACGAATACTCTGATCGATTTTGTATTTTATGGTCTTATGTAAATTAAAGTATTTCGTTTTAATGAAAGTTTTAAAAGTTCCCGGGATTTTCTATAAGAGTCAAAGTTTGAAAAGTCAATGTGACACCTCAGACTTGTATTCGGGTCGGATATGAGTTAAGGGTGTTACATTTAATGGTATCAGAGCTACGGTTTAGTGATTCTCGACATAAACCGAAGTCTAGAGTGTCTTATAAGGTATACATGCCAACAAAATAGTGGAAACTTCTGATCTGATGGAATAGTAAATATACTGTTTTGCTAATAGAACTATATGGTTGTATTTTTATAGATGTCTGGACAAGGTAGTTTTAGAAATGAAGCGGGAGATGATTGACCCGCGGAAAGTAGTAATTCACGTGTCCTGGCCAGGCAAGGTGAAGAACAATCACCTACTGGAGTGCCTGTATAAGATCAAGATGTTTTCTTCAGGACGTTGGACTTTATTCTGACGCTTTTTCAACCTCCTACTTCCTCTACTCAGAGGATGAATGTAGCAAATGAATTAAAGAGATTAGGAGCTCCTGAATTCAAAGGTGAAGTTGATGAAGGTCCTGTTGTTGCGGACCTTTGGCTCAATGATGTGAAAATAATGTTAGATGGACTCCACTGTTTTGATGTGGAAAAGTTAGATGGAGTGGTCTCCTTGCTTCGTGGGCAAGCGAGAATCTGGTGGACAAATGTCACTCTGAGAATGACAAATGACCAAGTGATCTGGTCCTTGTTCTTAGAAGAATTTAAGCACAAGTATATAGGAGACCAGTTTATCAGACAAATGAAGCAAGAATTCTTAAATCTGAAGCAATTAGATTTCACTGTATATGAATATGATGTGAATTTAACAAGTTAAGTCGTTTTGCGGCCGAGTTAATTCCAACAGAGAAGGATGCGTGTGAATGGTTTGTAGAGGGCTTGCGCCCGAGATTGAAAGAAATGTTAATAGTGTTGAACTTGTCCTCGTTTCAAGAAATCGTAAATCGTGCTAAAGCTCTAGAAAGAGCTCAAAATGAAAGGTTTAAGGATCAAAGAACCCAACCATCTAAAAGAATGGGGGCTTCATTGAGTTCTGCACCACTCAAGAGAGGTAGAGATTTTGGTTTTCAGTCTCAGGCAAGATCTGGATCGGTAGTATCCTCCGTTAGAGAATCAAATCAAATGAAAGTGAGACAGACTCAGTCAGTAAGATCTGATGAGGACAGAACACAACAGAGACATTGTCAGACTTGTGGAAAATAACATGGTGGAATATGTAGAATGGTTTCTGGAGCTTGTTTTCGATGTGGTGAAACGGGACATTTCGTAAGAGATTGTCCATTAGGAACAAAAGAGTCAGTACAATCGGAGCGATATGCTTCGATGTCTCAGAAAGGAAGAGGTAGAGGCAGAAGCCAACTTGAATCCTCTACTCAACAGGAAATACGCTCCACTGCTCGAGTGTATAATATTAATACTAATGAAGATTTTAATGATCCAGAGATAATAGTAGGTACTTTTCTATGATATAATATACATTATTGTTTGATATGAGTTTGCATATTCATCGATTAGAAGTAATTTTGTGAAAGAATTGAGAATGTAATTAGAATTATTTATAGTGATGTAGTAATGACAACCTTATTAGGGCAGAGTGTTCGAGTAAGTAGGATATGTTGAAGGTGTCCCATTAGAATTCAGGGAAAAAGTTAATGGAAGAATTAAGCAATGAAGTGAAGTTTATGATATCACGAAAGATTTATTGACGAAGTAATAGGTGAAAATGAATAGTAGAAGTATAGAAAGTATTTTAGCTCATTGTGCAATAAAAATTCGAGGACGAATTTTCTTATAAGGAGGAGAGAGTTGTAACATCCCAAACTATGGGTTAGTGACTTAATTGTAAAGTTTCAGAATTTGGTGATTAAAGTAGAAGAATGGATTAGTTCAATGATTTATCTGGAAATAAATCCTAAAAGTTGTTAGTAATTATTAAAGGAATTAAAGGGCAAATGGTCTTTTATCTAAAAGATAATTATCTTATCTCTTTATTAAGAGATAAGCATGTAGGGATATTTCCAGAACTTCTTCTCCTTCTTCTTCCTCTCCTCCCGTATCTCAAGCTCAAAGGTGAGTCTTCTACTTAGTTAATTATTTGTTAAGTTTAAGATTGGGTTTAGATCATTAGATGATAACTGAGCTTAAGGAAAGCTTAAGTTATCTTAAGATCAAAAGATAAAGGAGATAGAGAAGATTAAAGATTAGAGGTTCTTGAATGAAATATTGGAATAGAGTTATAACAAGAATTGAAAGTTGGATTTGACTTGTTATCAATCTAAGTAAGAGATATGAAGTAATAGAATTGGATTTGAAACATGTTGCGAAATTATGTAATTATTGAATTACATATGGAAGATAGGATTTGAGGTTTAAGATGAAATAAATGAATATAGATTGGTTTAGTATGTGTACTAGAGTTAAGACTGAAAAAGGTGATGAAATGAAGGATTTAATCCAAAATGAATGAATTTTCGGGTTTAAAAAAAGGATTCTGGGTAGAGTTCGATGCATATTCATTGTGCATCGATGCATCAAGGTTAAAACCCAGAAATTGTTTGAAGGTGTATCGATGCATTGGTAGTGCATCGATGCATCCCATTAATAATGAAACATCGAATGTAATTCGTGCATCGATGCATAAGTAGTGCATCGATGCATCCTAGTAATACAACATCGAATACATTTATGCACCGATGCATCAGTAGTGCATCGATGCATACCTTCATTAAAAGATGAATGACTTTTCTCTTGGTCTAAAGAGTGAACCATTAGAGTATATTAGTTATGATACTGATATAGATCTATGTATGATTATGTAGATATAGAACGTGATCTCGTTTCGAATCAACTGAAGGATAGAATCGAATCAAAGCAAAGCTAAAGTGAGTGCAATTTAATTTGTACTTATTATGAATAAACATTCGCTTGCGATGAGCTAGTGATGAGTTACTATGGTGAGAACTCCTAAATGTTATTTGATTGGTGATCAATGTTATGATTTGTGTGATTATGAGATATAAGTTATATGGAAAGTATAGGTGAAATAAGATATGACTTATATGAATATGTGATATGAATAAAGCTATAAGAAATGATTATGTGAATCATGCATTGTGATGCGTGTTATATGATATTAGTATATGTTTACACATATGGTATGTGACCGAAGAGAATGAACATGTGATTAAGATCAATGATTACACGTATTGGTACGTGACTGAAAAGAAAAGATATATGTTCATAAGAAAAGGATATGAATAAGTAAATTGAACTGTATGTTAATGCCATGTTATGTGATAAGAGCTAGTTGTATAGTTGGATGCAAGGGTCGAGGGTTTACTTATGTCTATCTTCGATCTATGGACTGGTCCTTCGGGACGAATACTGAACTAAGGTTCAGTGCCCCATGAGGGAATTGATACGAGCTGTGGTGACAGCATTAGTGCACAACCTCAATGTACTCACATACCTTAAGTTATCAATAGTGTACATGGGCTAATAAAGAGATCAAACAAACATACTGAATGTGATATGTATACGATGGGTTTATAAATAGTTATCAAAGGTAAGTGGTTTGAAATGTGTTACATAAACCATATGATGTTATGTGTGTTTCTTACTGATAATGATGGTATTTTATGTATGCTTATGTTATATGAATATTATATGTTTTATATGCCTCACTAAGTCTATGACTTAGCGTGTAAGTGATTTACACGTAGGTACCAAGAAACGAGAAGAACAAGAATAGAAGTGGCAAAGATAGTATCATTACTAGAAGATCATATCAGAAGCAATTGACAAAGTATGTACTTGGTTATGTATAGAATGTTGGCATGTAATAAGTGTTAATTACGAATACTCTGATCGATTTTGTATTTTATGGTCTTATGTAAATTAAAGTATTTCATTTTAATGAAAGTTTTAAAAGTTTCCGGGATTTTCTATAAGAGTCAAAGTTTGAAAAGTGAATGTGACACCTCAGACTTGTATTCGGGTCGGATATGAGTTAAGGGTGTTACAGTTATTGTTTGTTACAAAATGGTCACTCAACTTTAATAGTCGTTAACAAACCGTTAATGCAATAACGGAATGCTTACGTGACACGTTAAACCAGCTGACTCAACATGTTTGACCGATCCTTTGACTCTTTTTCTTATTATTATTCTTCTTCTTCTTCAATATAAATTACCACCCATGCAGTTACCTAATGCCCATGCAAATAAATCATTAGGCAGATCCTCTATACGAGTTGGTAGTTAGAAAAGTTGAATGAAAAAATCTAGGTTGTTCTGACCCATTACACAAGGCTTTATCACTAACGTTATTATTTGTTACAAAATGGTCACTCAGCGTTAATAGTCGTTAACAAACCTGTTGAAACATTTTAATATTTCGATATAACAAATTAAGTTAAATGGATTTTAAGATTTTCCAAATGATTTTCTAAGTATATTCGATATAACTATTCGAATATCAAAACATTACTCCAAATATTTCAAAAATCATTTTTGATCCTTACTTAAGTGTAAAATTAAGTTTTAATCATAAAACAATTTCAAAATAATTTTACAAAGTATTTCGAACCAATTCAAAGCCAAAAATTCCAGATTACTCAGAGGGAACCGATTCCCCCCCATAGGAGGAACCGATTCCCCCCTGAATGGTTTGGCTCCGAGATTTCCAGAATGCTCGGAGGGAACCGATTCCCCCCAAGGGGGTACCGATTCCCCCCTGTTCAACGGTCAAAATATTTGAATTTTACACTTAGGGAACCGATTCCCTATGAGAGGGAACCGATTCCCCCCACTGTCCAAGCTGTTTTATTAAATGTTTTCACACTAAAACGGCTATAATATCTTCTCTAATTATCCCCAACGTTCAGAAGTGATCCAAGGTGTATTTAAGCAAGCTTAGAAGCCATTGATCAACAATAAGAAACATCAAGCAACTAGAATCAAGAGAGAATCAAAGAAAGCATCAACCTCAAGTTGAGCATTTCAAGCCTATTTCATTCAATATTCATTTTGCTTTCAAGAACACTTTTTGTGCTCAATTGTATTCATCTTTGAGTGTTCTTTTCTTTGTTCTAGAATGTGCAAACATCTTACCTTGTGAGGTTTTCTTGTAAGTTTGCAAATTTGTAATCTTCTCTTTGAGAAAAGAGTGTTCTCAAGAGTTGGGGTATACTCTTGAGGGAATTGTAAGGTTATCTCTTTGGCCTCAAAAGAAAGAACAAATTAGTGAATTTGTTGGAAAATCCTTAGTGTGGATAGCTAAGGTAGTGGACGTAGACTTTGTTTGAGAAAGTCGAACCACTGTAATCGTTGTGCAATTACTTTCAATTTTCTGCAAAAGCTTCCACAAAATTTTTATTGCCAATTCACCCCCTCTTGGCCAATTTCGTCATTCGATTAACTCAACAATTGGTATCAGAGCCTAACTCATTTGAAGGTTTTATCGCCTCTTGAGTCGATTCGGGAAGAGTTATATCGATTATTAAAGTCATCAATGGCCTCCGCTTCAAACTTCGACTCCGGTCTCGATTCGATGCCCGTCAACAAGCCTCCTTTCTTCAATGGAGCTAACTACGCCTATTAGAAGATAGAATGATGTACTTCATTCAAGCAAGTGACATGGGAGCATGGAATGCCGTAGAAGAAGGATACATTAAGCCTATCACTCATCCAAGGTTGTGGAGTGAAGGAGATACAAAAATGTTCCAGCTCAACTCCAAAGCCATCCATATTATCTTTTGTGCTCTTGGACCAGATGAATACGAAAGAGTTTCATCGTGTACAACCGCCAAAGAAATATGGGACAAGCTTCAAGTCACACATGAAGGTACCGATGAGGTAAAGAAATCAAAAATTAGTATTCTAAACGCATAGCTATGAAAATTTCAGGATGAAACCAAATGAAGACATCAAAGCTATGACGGATAGATTTCAACGATTGTCAATGGTCTCAAATCATATGGAGAGATCATCTCAAATGAAAAGCTTGTGAGGAAGTTAGTATACTCCCTCCCAAATCATGGCAATCAAAGAAGACGGCAATCATCGAGTCTAAGGACCTATCGTCCTTAACTCTTGAAGAACTTATCGGTTCACTCCTCATCATGAGATGATGCTTGAAGATGAGGTGGACCTTGATAAAGTTGAAGAGACACCAAAGGAGAAGGAGAAGAAGAAAAACATTGGAGTTGCTCTCAAATCCACAAAAGATGAGAGTGATTCTAATGATGATGATGATGACGAGGAAATGGCATTGTTTGCCAAACGGTTCAGAAAAATGATGAGACCTTACCAAGGAAGAAAATTCAAACGAAACGAAGGCCTCAAAAATGAACCAAAAGAGAATGACCCAATCATTTGCTATGAATGCAAAAGCCGGGCATGTCAAATATGATTGCCCACAATTGAAGAAAAAGGGTCAATCAAAGAATAAGCACAAGGCACATGTGGCTACATGGAGCGATGAAGAAGGTTCCGATGAAAAGGAACAAGAAGTAGCAAACTTGTGCTTGATGGCATTCGGGGAAGATTCTAAGGTAACCTCTAACTCATCTGATTTTGATGATTTATCTTATGATGAGTTATTTGAGGAGTACAATGGGTTGGCTTCGGATTATGAGAAATTGTTTTTAAAATATAAAAATGATGTTTCAAAATTGAAAAATGAAAACAAACTCATATCCAAAACCAACAACGATCTTGAAAGTAAAATCAAAAATTTGCAAATCAAACTAGAGATTTGAAAAGAAAAATTTAGATTTGCAAAATTTACTTTCAAAGATCAATGATGATCATCAAAAGAAAATTGATGATCTTAAAACTTCTTTTGATAAAGTTGGAACAAAACATTTTGAAAAAGGTGGAAATTCAAAATCCAACTTTGTTAGAAAAAGTTTTAGAAACTACAATCATAGAGGTCCCCAAAGAACCTCTAATGGAAAAATCATTAGAAGTGTGTGGTTCCTAAAGAACTCATTACTACTAAAGATAAAATATCCTACACAAATGGATACCTAAGGGGACTAGGATTTTGGAAACTAATGAATATGGACCCAAAAGAATTTGGGTACCAAAAATCAAAAATTAATCTATGTTTGTAGGAAAGGAGCATTGCTACAAGGCACGGGAAACAAATTCAAAACTCATGGTACCTTGATAGTGGATGCTCAAGACATATGACCGGAGACAAAAGCGGTTCATTGAGCTTAACGCCAAAAATGGAGGAGAAGTGACTTTTGGAGACAATTCAAAAGGTTACATTGAAGGTATTGGTACAATAGGTAATACCTCTTCCATACAAATTAAGAATGTTTTATATGTGAATGGATTAAAGCATAATCTATTGAGTATTAGTCAATTATGCGATAAAGGATTCAATGTCTTATTTGAAATTAATGGTTGTAAAGTCATTGACATTGCATCTAATCGGATTATGCTTGTTGGTCATAGAATAGGAAACATTTACATGGTGCATTTAGATTCTATTGATATGACTAATTTATGCCTAGTTGCTAAGGATGAGCATGATAGCTGGTTATGGCATAGGAGACTAGGTCATGCTAGTATGAGTGTTTTGCAACGGTTAATTCAAGGAGACTTAGTAAGAGGGTTGCCCAAGCTTAAATTTGATAATGATAAAATATGTGATGCTTGTGTTAAAGGAAACAAAAACGAGTTTCTTTTAAATCTATTAATGATGTATCAACTAGTAGAGTATTACAATTGATCCATTTAGATCTTTTTGGGCCAACTAGAACTACTAGCTTGGGAGGAAAACAATATGCATTTGTCTTGGTAGATGACTATTCTAGATACACTTGGGTTCTATTCTTAAGTACTAAAGATGAAGCATTAGAAAATTTCATCACATTTTCAAAAATAATCCAAAATGAAAAAGGTTACTCTATCACTAGTGTTAGAAGTGATCATGGAACTGAATTTGAAAATCTTGGATTTATTGAGTTTTGTAATTCTAATGGTATTAGCCACAATTTTTCAGCACCTAGAACCCCTCAACAAAATGGAGTTGTTGAGAGGAAAAATCGAACTTTAGAAGAAATGGCTAGAACCATGCTTTGTGAAAATAATTTGCCAAAATATTTTTGGGCGGAAGCCACAAATACCGCTTGTTATGTTGTAAATCGAGTAATGATTAGGCCAATTTTAAAGAAAACTCCATATGAAATTCTCAAAAATAAAAAGCCTAACATTAGCTATTTTCATCCTTTTGGATGTAAATGTTTTGTTTTAAACAACGGTAAAGAAAATCTTGGTAAATTTGATGCTAAGAGTGATGAAGGAATTTTTTGGGTTATTCCTTAAATTCTAAAGCTTATCGTGTATTTAATAAAAGAACTTTAGTTGTAGAAGAGTCTATACATGTTGTTTTCGATGATAATCCCCTTCCGAGGAAGGATTCTTCTGTTAATGATGATGTAGGTATTGTACAAGCAAATGACGTTAGACATGACGTTGGAGAATCATCATCAAGGAAGAAACAAAAGATGAGGAAACTCATGATCCCCTCGAGAATCCAACCATTGAAGAAAGGGAAGTATCTTTTCCAAGAGAGTACAACTATGTCAAGGATGGTGAAATTATAGGTGATCCATCAAAAGGGGTAACTACTCGATCTTCTCTTAAGAATATCTGTAATTATGTTGCATTTATTTCATGCATAGAGCCTAAGAACATCAAAGAAGCATTAAAAGATGAACATGGATTATGGCTATGCAAGAAGAATTAAATCAATTTGAGAGAAGTAAAGTATGGACATTAGTTGAAAGGCCTAGTAATAAATCTACTGTAGGTACTAGATGGGTTTTTTAGAAATAAACTTGATGAAAGTGGTAATATAGTGAGGAACAAGGCTAGACTTGTTGCTCAAGGCTATACTCAAGAAGAAGGCATAGACTATGATGAAACATACGCTCCCGTAGCTAGGATGGAAGCAATTAGAATGTTATTAGCATTTGCATGTTTCAATGAATTTAAATTATATCAAATGGATGTTAAAAGTGCATTTTTAAATGGTTTTATAAAAGAAGAAGTGTACGTGGAACAACCTCCAGGTTTTGAAGATTCAAATTTTCCGGATCATGTTTTAAAATTGACAAAAGCTCTTTATGGTTTAAAACAAGCTCCTAGAGCTTGGTATGAAAGATTGTCAAATTTTTTAATTGAAAAATGTTTTTTAAAAGGAAAGGTTGACACTACATTGTTTTTAAAGAGAAAAGGTAAGATTTATTAGTAGTTCAAATTTATGTTGATGATATATATTTGGTTCTACTAATGATGTTCTTTGTCAAGAATTTTCTAAGCTAATGCAAAGTGAGTTTGAGATGAGCATGATGGGGGAGCTCTCATTTTTCTTGGGACTCCAAATCAAGCAAAGAAAAGATGGCATCTTCATTAATCAAGCTAAGTACGTCAAAGATATGCTCAAGAAGTTTGGACTGGAAAATAGGAAACCTCATGACACTCCAATGAGCTCTTCAACAAAGCTTGACTTAGATGAAGGAGGTAAATGTGTAGATGTTAATTATATAGGTCAATGATTGGCTCTTTGCTTTATCTAACTGCAAGTAGACCGGACATTATGTTTAGTGTTTGCTATGTGCTAGATTTCAATCATGTCCTAAGGAATCACATTTACTAGCTGTTAAGAGATCTTTAGATACCTTAAGGACACTCCTAGTTTAGGACTTTGGTATCCTAGAGACTCTAGCTTTAGCTTGCATGCTTTTTCTGATGCGGATTATGGAGGATGCAAATTAGATAGGAAAAGCACCTCCGGTACTTGCCAATTCCTTGGAAATATGCTGATTTCTTGGTTTTCAAGAAACAAATTGTGTTGCATTATCTACCACTGAAGCCGAATACATTTCAGCTGGTAGTTGCTGTGCACAAGTTTTATGGATGAAACAACAAATTTTTGATTATGGAATTGAAGTAGGTACCATTCCTATCAAGTGTGACAATACTAGTGCTATTTGTCTCACTAAAAATCCCATCCAACACTCTAGAACTAAGCACATTGAAATAAGACATCACTTCATTAGAGACCATGTCACTAAGGAAGATGTAGTTCTAGAATTTGTTGATACTTTGCACCAATTAGCGGATATCTTTACAAAACCCTTAGACAAGGAAAGATTTTGGACACTTAAGAGAGAATTAAGTTTGACCAACCTATCTTCACTTACTGTTTAAAATAATTTTAGCACTTTTAATAAATCTTGAAAAATGCTTATAATAATTTTTTTTGCATTCTTGCTATTAGTTAGGGGGAGTTTGTGATTCTTAGTGAAAATTAATTTTATGTTCAAAAATCGATTAAAGATTAATTTAATTGTTTGAACATTAATTTTTGATATATGAGTTGCCAATACCACTAGAAAAGATTAATTTAGCATTTGTGCTTAAAAATCGGATTTTAGCATTTTGGTGCAGAGGGAATCGATCCCCCCCTGAGGGAACCGATTCCCCCTTTGAAGGGGAACCGATTCCCCCCACAGGGGAACCGATTCCCCCCACAGGGGAATCGATACCCCCTGGGGTTCTGCTAAAATCGGGCAAAACAACCCCAAATCTCAAAAACCCTATTATTCTCTCTTCGCCGTTTCTTCCCTCTAAATCCCTCAAATCTCCATTGTTGCCTCAAATCAACGATATTAATCGGAATTTGCTTCATAAATCATCTTCCAAACCTGTTGGAATCATTAAAATCGTGCAAACAACATCTAAATCCCCTCAATCTTCATATTCAAGGTAAATTTTCTAAACTCTTTATTTCATTATTTTTGAACATAGGATTAGTTTCAATTAGTTCTAGGTTGAAATAGTGATCGGGCATTGATTATTTAGTGATTAGAAACTAGATGTTACAACTAATTTCATCAAAAACACAAGAATTTTTCAATTTTTTTTAAATTTTCGAAATAAAAAAATGTTATTTTTCAAATTATTGTGTTTTGATTAAATTATATTGTTGTTATGAAAAACTATACATATATTGTTTCTCAAAACCATATTTTTCAAAAGTTTTTCAAAAACTTTGCCCATTAGGATTGATTTAGAGAATCTTGAAATATTGAGGACTCATTTGAGTTTTGGGATTAATTGAATTGCATACATTGTTTTAAAATTGCAGGTTATTCTATCTATTCCGATTTCCTTCACCATGTCAAATCCTAAACGTCCTAGGTCTTCATCTAGTCGTTCTAGTCGTCAACCAAATCCACCTCCAAATCCTCCTTCTATTCCAATTTCTAATCCCAATCCCACTGATCCTAACTTGACTATCCAAAATTCGTGTTTCAATCATCCTGGGTCTAGAAATCACCGATTTTGGTATTATCAATATTTCGATTCTTACAAAATCCGGGAAGAACGTATTCCTTCTCGTCAAGCTATGTTAACTATCGATTTTAAATATCTTCCCATTTTACAAGAATGGAAATTTGATAAACTATTTGATCTTGAACCCATCGTTTACCATCACTTGTTCGTATATTCTACTCTAATGCCGTATGTGTTAAAAACCAAGCTGAAACCGAAACCATAGGAATTCGTTCCTACCTTCTAGGACAATTCTTATATATTGATCCGGCATATATAGCCAATACATTTGGATTAGATAATGATGGTATTTCGAATGAAAAACAAATTTTAGGTTCTCGTTATAAAAGAAGGGATAGTGCGAGTGTCTTAGACCTACATGAGCGTTTTCTTCATCTAATGATTTCTTGGTGGTTTCGACCATCCGGAGGTCGTTATTCTACTCTTAGAGCTTTGGATCTTTGGTGGTTACATTGTTTCGAAAACCGTATTAAAATTAACCTACCTCAGATTATTTTTGCTGAAATTGTTGAAACCGTAAATCTTGTTCCTAACAAGAAACACTGTTCATCTCTAGTTTACGGTTGCTTTTTGAGTAATCTGTTTTCCAAAGCTGGGCTTAGAGTCGGTCTAGATGTCGTTTTTCCTCTTAAGAAACAAATAAATCTTCTTTCCTTAACGAGAGCGGGATGGATAAAGGACAAAGAAACCGGTGAATGGGTTCGTTCTTCTACTCCGGGAGCTAGTTCTTCACAAGCTCCACCCGAGGCTGACGAAGATCCCGAGTTTGAACAATTAATGAGGGATATTGATGAAGCTGAAGAAGAACCTGAACAACCCGAAGAGCAGCCCGAGGAGCAAGCACAACAAACGCATCAAATGCCTCCATATTTTCAATCCTTTATGGAGACATTCGATTTCCGATACGCTACCATGGACTCGCGCTTTTCCTCTATAGAGTCTCATTTATCCACAATGGGAGCTCAACAATTAGAGATTCTTCGGGAGATGCGTGCAAACAATGAATCAACCAACGCTCGTATCAATGAACTACACACGAGATGGCCGCTATGCGAGCCCGTTTTCCTCCTACCGATCCGGATGCTTGATCTTATGTTTAGCTTTAAAACTTTGAACAAAATGAATATTGTTTCAACATTTTGAATTGTTTGATTTTGTGGATTGTTGGATTTTGGATTTATGAATGGTGTGAACTTATATGTTTGGTGTGTTTTATTCATTTTTGCATCATTTACATTATCATTAGCAATATGACCAATTTTGCCATATCACATTATTTATGAATATTGATTTATGAAACTAATGGCTAACCTCTCTTTTGATTGTGATCTTAGCAGCTTAAGCTTATAATTAATAAATCAATTGGCTAAATGATTTTCAAAACCTTGTTTACAATGTCTTTTTGATTTAACAAAAAGGGGGAGAAGAATAAGTGTTAAATGTTTACATGATAATTGAAGAAGTGTTAAAGTAAGGGGGAGTAATTTCAAAACTTGATTTCAAAAATCTTAAAATTACTAAAAATTTTGTTA
Organism: Hibiscus syriacus; assembly: GCF_006381635.1. Classification (NCBI taxonomy): domain Eukaryota; kingdom Viridiplantae; phylum Streptophyta; class Magnoliopsida; order Malvales; family Malvaceae; genus Hibiscus; species Hibiscus syriacus. The sequence goes on from NW_024061774.1 coordinate 189,390, forward strand.
TATCAAAAAGGGGGAGATTGTTGAAACATTTTAATATTTCGATATAACAAATTAAGTTAAATGGATTTTAAGATTTTCCAAATGATTTTCTAAGTATATTCGATATAACTATTCGAATATCAAAACATTACTCCAAATATTTCAAAAATCATTTTTGATCCTTACTTAAGTGTAAAATTAAGTTTTAATCATAAAACAATTTCAAAATAATTTTACAAAGTATTTCGAACCAATTCAAAGCCAAAAATTCCAGATTACTCAGAGGGAACCGATTCCCCCCCATAGGAGGAACCGATTCCCCCCTGAATGGTTTGGCTCCGAGATTTCCAGAATGCTCGGAGGGAACCGATTCCCCCCTGTTCAACGGTCGAAATATTTGAATTTTACACTTAGGGAACCGATTCCCTATGAGAGGGAACCGATTCCCCCCACTATCCAAGCTGTTTTATTAAATGTTTTCACACTAAAACGGCTATAATATCTTCTCTAATTATCCCCAACGTTCAAAAGTGATCCAAGGTGTATTTAAGCAAGCTTAGAAGCCATTGATCAACAATAAGAAACATCAAGCAACTAGAATCAAGAGAGAATCAAAGAGAAAGCATCAAACCTCAAGTTTGAGCATTTCAAGTCTATTTTCATTCAATATTCATTTTGCTTTCAAGAACACTTTTTGTGCTCAATTGTATTCATCTTTGAGTGTTCTTTTCTTTATTCTAGAATTGTGCAAACATCTTACCTTGTGAGGTTTTCTTGTAAGTTTGCAAATTTGTAATCTTCTCTTTGAGAAAAGAGTGTTCTCAAGAGTTGGGGTATACTCTTGAGGGAATTGTAAGGTTATCTCTTTGGCCTCAAAAGAAAGAACAAATTAGTGAATTTGTTGGAAAATCCTTAGTGTGGATAGCTAAGGTAGTGGACGTAGACTTTGTTTGAGAAAGTCGAACCACTGTAAATCGCTGTGCAATTACTTTCAATTTTCTGCAAAAGCTTCCACAAAATTTTTATTGCCAATTCACCCCCCTCTTGGCCAATTTCGTCATTCGATTAACTCAACAAAACCGTTACTGCAATAACGGAATGCTTACGTGACACGTTAAACCAGTTGATTCAGCATGTTTGACTGATCCTTTGACTCTTCTTCTTCTTCAATATAAATTACCACCCATGCAATTACCTAATGCCCATGCAAATAAATCATTAGGCAGATCCTCTATACGGGTTGGTAATTAGAAAAATTGAATGCAAAATTCTTCTTCTTCTTCTTCTTCTTCTTCTTCTTCTACGTTAAACCAGTTGATTCAGTATGTTTAACCGATTCTTTGACTCTTCTTCTTCTTCAATATAAATTACCACCCATGCAATTACCTAATGCCCATGCAAATAAATCATTAGGCAGATCCTCTATACGGGTTGGTAATTAGGAAAAAATGCAAAATTCTTCTTCTTCTTCTTCTTCTTCTTCTTCTTCTACGTTAAACCAGTTGATTCATCATGTTTGACCGATCCTTTGACTCTTCTTCTTCTTCAATATAAATTACCACCCATGCAATTACCTAATGCCCATGCAAATAAATCATTAGGCAGATCCTCTATACGGGTTGGTAATTAGCAAAAAAATGCAAAATTCTCCTCCTCTTCCTCCTCCTCCTCCTCCTCCTCCTCCTCCTCCTCCTCCTCCTCCTCCTCCTCCTCCTCCCCTCCTCCTCCTCCTCCTCCTCCCTTTTTTTTTCTCCTTCTCCTCCCCTTCTTCTCCTTCTTCTCCTTCCTCTCCTCCTCCTCCTCCTCCTCCTCCTCCCCTTTTTTTTTCTCCTTCTCCTCCCCTTCTTCTCCTCCTCCTCCTCCTCCTCCTCCTCCTCCTCCTCCTCCTCCTCCTCCTCCTCCTCCTCCTCCTCCTCCACCAAAATCTGGGTTGTTCTATAAAAAAACAGGATTCAAGCTGACGATTTAAAACAAAGCCTAAATTCGGAGGAAAAAAAAGAGAAAGGAAGGCTAATTAGCAATGCATGACATAACAATTATACTCAACAACAGCATCCCGGTTATTGGATTCAAGCTGACGATTTAAAACAAAGCCTAAATTCGGAGGAAAAAAAGAGAAAGGAAGGCTAATTAGCAATGCATGACATAACAATTATACTCAACAACAGCATCCCGGTTATAGGATCAAAACGATGATTTTAGCCTGAACATAGCCTCTAGCAAACCGGAAAAGTCCACTCCCTCCGACCACCGACATCTTCCTCACTTTGGAGAACAGAGTGTTCCTCCCCAGTGTCGTTATAGTGCTCCCATTGTATTTCCCTTCCAGGAAAGCGAAATTCATGGCCATCAACAGCCCAACTTCATGCTGAGACCCCGCGGAGTAAAATCCCTGTGCTGTCCCCACTATTTTCGAGCTCATCTCAAGTCCTATCGTTAAATGGTGAAAACGGACACTATCCAAAACTTAGTGATCATTGGCGTAGTTTACCCAACCGTTTAAAATATGATAACCCATTTGTCATCTTACTCTGGGGCGAGAGAGAGTGATCGAAAAGCCATAAGAGAAGTTGAGAACAAGGGGGAGCTTCCGCTATCTCAATCCAAAACCAAGTCAAAATCCTTAACCTGCTGCAGGTATTTCTTCAACTTGGCTTTACTCTAACGCTCAGGTCAACCCGTCTTTGCTTACCTCAAAATCTTTGATAAAATCATGCAAAATGAAACTTCATTTTTGCGTATTTTTCTTGCTTATTTTCAATTCCCATTCCCATGTTTGTTTTTCTGTTTTCGGCACCAAACTCTTTTTGGGTTCTTTCTAATGTATGTGGGACGTTAGTCTTTTTTTTTGTTTTAGGAAGAACCCAAGATTGGGGAATGAACATTACAGCTTTTTTATGTTTCTGTTTGGACCTATTGATTAATGTTTCAAACTTAAATATCTTTGTTTGGCTATCATTCTGTATTTGCACGACTAATTCAATTTCCTCAATGGACTCTGGGTGATGGGATCTGTGAACGTTGGTGTTTACCTGTTTGATTGTTGTTTTTTTATGTTCATTCATTCCATGTTGCTTAGTTTGTTCTGTAATCATGTCCTATACATATTTGAACATGATTATGGTGATATAGCCCTCCATGAATGTTCCAAATACATGGCCAAATAAAGATGACCTTGTTGGACACATGCTGTATCTGATATTTGCACCCAAGTTTGAGTGGCACAACATTGAAATACCAAATAAAGTGACATTATCAAACAAAAGTTTCTTATAATAGGGCAAAGTCAAGTTAGGTCCATTTAATCATCGTGTACATCTTTGCTGTCTTTGCTCAACAAGTTTCAAATCCTGATCCAGTTAATGAATGTTCTTATAGTGTTCGGTATTAGAATGCTTAGTGACCGGAGAGAAAAATAAAATGTCTATGGAAATTCTGTAAATCATGCATTTCTGAAAACAGACTTCTAGCAAAAATTAATTGAATTGTTTTCTGTAGTCTGATTTTAACTTCTTTTTGTTAATTTAATGTTATTTTCTTGTAAAAATTAACTTGCTTAAGTAATTTCCCATTTCTGATGGTGAAGCTAGGGACGGGTATTGCCGCCCTTTGAAACCAACCAATAATGGATAGATAGCTATAAAATGAAGTGCTGGTTGTCAACCTAAATATTGAAGGAACAATTACCATTTATCTTGAATAGATCAACATCATTTCATCATTTTGGTTTAACTAAATCAATTGCACTTCGATATTTGAGTTGACTGCATTTTACAATAAGCCATTAGGGAATCAGTTGGTGCTTTTGATCTGAAAAATGTGAGACTTATGCTGTAATATGTATAAAAGTGTCTGCATGAAAATATAAAATAAACTTTGGTATTTTTCCTGTATTTCTTTCCTATTATCGGATTATAGTTTGTCATGGCCAAATGTGGTTCTTTGAACTAGGAAATATGTACAAACATGTCAACCAAAGTTTCGGATTAGAGACGGACTTGGAAATGTGATCCATTGGTTTACTTGACTGTATGGGACTCATTGTTTCAAAGCATCAGGTTAACAGGCAGAATATTTTGCTGATGAGCACTGATGATTGATGAATAAACTGTTCATTGATTGTTTCTCTGATAGTGAGTTTTTTTATCAATTATTTAAAATTTGGTTACAAAACAGGGCATAGATATGGGAAGGCGTAAAACAGAAGTGAATTTTCAAAGGTTACTTGCAGCTGCACCCCAACAAAAAATAATAATTCTAAACTCGTACATGTATGTCTTCTCATGTTTCAACTCTAACCTTTAATTATATAGCATTTGATGTCAATTTTGCTTTCATGTCTTTCGTAGCTCTCTGATTGGTTTTCTTCCTCTGAGTTATTTTTCAATTTCCCTTTTATCTATATATATTTTTCCTTTTGAATTCAGGAATGATGTAAAGAATTGAACTCTTTTTTTCATTTGCAGTATGTTGATACTTTGCGAGAACTTTTAGAACAGTTAGCTGAAGAGAGTAACACCAGAAGGTTTACCTAGGTTGATTCTTTCTTCTCTTTTATGCTTTACTCTGATTCAATTGCTACTTGGATGTAACTTTTAATTTGTTACGGAACAAAATGATATAAACAAAAAGATTTTTTTTTGGCTAATTGATTCCTCTTTACTTCTCTCATGCAACAGATTTAATTGTTTTGTTTCCATGACAGCTTGTAAACTTTTCAATTTTAATTTGTTTTCTTCCCAGACTTTCAAGTGCTGTGGTCAATGATTATTCAAAAAAGATAGAGGACATTGCTTCAGAATTAAGTGCCCCACTGGTGTGTTTCTATGTTCTTTAAGGTTTAGCTTATTATGATTTAAGAAATACCTGGAATTATAAGAAGGAAATAAAGAAATGATAGCATTGGGATTTTTAAATGTATAGGCAGTTAAGCTTTTCCTTCCATGGTCATGTCAGTTTGTATACCTTTTGCTTGTCTTCGCTTGGTGCATGTTTCATGTGTGTCCTCTGACTCGTGATTCTTATTCATAGAGGTTTTAATTTCCAATCATTATTTTAAATTGTTAATTTGTTGCCTGAAATTAAGGTATCTGAGGAGCCTGTCACAAGAAATTCTTTTAAGCAGTCCTAAATCATATTCAGAAAGTCACATGCTTTCCTCTCCAGGATTAAGGAGGAGAGTTGTGTAAGTGAATCTTTAGTACTGAGGGTAACTGTAGTTCAGATTAGCTCTTGAATTTTATCATAAATATTGTTTTGATTGCTTTGAGCCGTTGAGCAGGCCCATGTCAAACATCAAAGATAGAACTCATGACACCACTGAGGCTGATACATCCGCCCCTATCAAACTTGATGCTGCAGCAGAAGCGCACATACAAAAACACAGGTATCATTTTTTTATTGCTATTACATAATTGATACTTAGAGTTAAGATTATGCTCTGTCCTTAACACAATATATACCTCTGCTGGAAGGAGCTGAAAATATGATGTCAGTCAATGGCTCATCTCTCAATCATACTTGTCGTGTCAAAGATATGTTAGAAGTAACCTGAATGATGATAAGCTTGAAATTGAATATATTCCATGTTTATTTGGGTTTGTTTTTCTGTTTATGGCTGTTAATTTATATTCTCCTCCAATACAGAAAGCTTCAAGAGGATTTAACAGATGAGATGGTTGGATTGGCAGAGCAACTTAAAGGGCGTAGTCTCATGATGAGCAGGTCCTTGGAGAACACTGAAAAGGTAAAGTTAACTTGTGTACTAATTTTTATTCCATGATTTCTGATTGATTACCTACTCTTGATAAGACATACCATTTGTCAAATTTTATGATGAGCTTAGACTCAAATTTCTCATCTGAAGCTGTTATGAGGGTCCTCTTTACTGGATTCATGTCTAAGAATTTAGACACATTTTATTGATTTCTAATGGGTGGGAATGGGATTTTCTTCATTCAGATTTATAAGAAAATAGGTCTTTCTAAGAAATAACTAGCATGGTGACCAAGTTTTAAAGGTATAAAAAGTATAGCATGGCATATTAATTCAATGTTTTCATATTTATATCTTCCATTGAAACTTAATATCTAAGCATCTATAGACTATTTGATCAAGTCTCGAGTACTAAACCCAAGGTTGCAAAGTTTCTGCATCTCTTCAATCCATTTTGTTCAACTAATGGAACATTTGCAATCCATTAGTGTATAGACTAATAATAGTGTACTACAGATACTTGATTCCACCGAGACGGCTATTGAGCAGAGTCTTGCTACCACTGGACATACGAATGTCCGTGCAATGAAGGTATATTATGAAACCTCTATGACTACATGTTTCCAATGGCTGCTGATGTTAGCCATGACATGGGTTTTCATCATGGTCGTGCTTCTGATTCGTGTAACATGAAATCTTTCTCGAAAACGATGACCACCAGAGAAAAACCATGAGGTAAATGCTTTTACCTTTAAAACGCCACCGCCATGATTAGCTCTTCATGTTCTACCAATGTGTTGCATGTAGGTTTTACTGGCTATATATATTTGTAGAAATGAGGATGAGTACTGGCAGTTACAACGTTTTGTTGTTTGTTACCGATGATAATTAACATTCAATCCTATATGTTAAATATATATTTTTCCGGTATTGTTGTACTCGATGATGCCGTTACGATTACAGGTGACCAGTAAATTAACTTCCATTTGTCTTTTCAGTGCAATGGGACTGAGTTATGCATAAATGTAATTGATTCTAGTTCATCTGGGAATAGTTTTAGCGAGGGAGAACCGTTATCGCCTAGTTTTTTAAGGTTGAAAATGTAGTATCCCTTGTGTTACTCGGACTCAGTTGGGGCTTATATTTGCAAACTTCCTAATAAAATAGGGCAAATTACACGTTTCAGCTATCACTTTTGTTCTGTTTTGATCACTCAACTATTATTTTTTTTAAATCATATTTAATGTTACGTTTTGGTTTCATTTTGGTCACCCTTTATTAAAAAATTAACATAATTGATGATGTGTATTTTTTATAAAAAAAATTAAATGATAATGTGATATTACCTTATGGTGATACATTGGCATTAGCATTATTTTTTAACGGTGTGTGAAAAAATGAAATAAAATGTAATCTTGGGTATGATTTTGAAACAAAAAATAGTGAGGGACTAAAATGGAATAAAAATGATAGTTGGAGTACTAAATATGTAGTTTACCCAATAAAATAAAATATTTATGTTTTAAAAAATCAGTTAAGTAAGGTCTTAATTAAATGTGAAAACGTAATTCAGGATATTTACATGTAAAAAATTATTTTATAATGTGATATGGTAAGATAAGATTTTATTTTATTCAAAAGAGTCGTTGACAGTAGGTAATTTGGTTTTTTTTTTTTTTAGAAATCGTATTTATCTATATCTATGACAGCCAATAAAAGTTATAATATGAAATTTAGAGTTATCAATTGATTGCAAACATTTTTTTAATACAAGCAACTAATTTTATTCAAAATATATAATATTCTAAATTACAATAAAGATTTACATTCATAATCGTAAATTATACATAATATTAGAAAATTTTCTAATAATCATTTAAACAAAATTAGTAACTTAAGATCACATAAGGATCATACAATGAAATATTAAATCTAACCAAGAAACTCAAACAAAGATAGATACAAACAGACCTGATCGTATCGATAAACGAATCACAAAAGGGGATCAAACTATTAAAAGACCACCGACAAACCGCAAATCAGGCTCGAGCGACGTGAAAAGATATCCACGAATGCAAATCAGATATTCAAATCCAATTCGAGAGTCCAAAGTAAGGAATATCACAATATATCAGATAAACGTCATCTTGATCATCGTGACAATGTCAAATCAACCCTTAAAGAAAGATAAATAAAAAATATCAAAAAGCCGAAAAACATGCCAAAAAGCATAAGAAAATGATTCATAAGCAGATGAAAACGTGTCATAAAGGCAGATGAAAATACTCAACACAAGCAAACTTATTGAAAATAAAAAAAACATGATATAGAAAAGAAAAAGAAAATAAAGAATATCGTTCGACAACCAACATTAAAGTTGGTGTTACTGTCGATCAACAAAAACGAAAGATAAAAGAGATGAGTGGCACACTAATAAGAAAAAAAATTAGGTTTTTAGGGTTTACATAAGATACTATTTTAATTGATTGCCACCTAAGCAATGTCATTTGCCAAATGTTATATTTGAAATACATTATAAGTCCAATTTTTGTAAGCCGTTAAACTTTGCATATGATTATCCTAATTGTATTTCGAACGATGGCATTTGTAGCTAATGCAATAGAAGTTCTTATTCTAAAAAGAATGATGGCTTTGTTCTAGACTCCAGGTTGGGTATTTATACTAATCTATTATATTGATACTCGTTGAAGGCTCGATGTCTGGAAAATAAAAATAGGTATCAATATGCATTCATATACATTGATATCGTGGCTTGGATATCGATATCCTCACCACGTATTGGTACCTTTTTAAGGGTTTGATGTTTTTAGAAAATTCACTAAATCATTTAAGTATCGATAGCAGTAATCAAATTTTGACATAGATTTAAATATTCATGTTCAAGTATTGATATATTGACATGAGTTTTGATTCCCTTATTCAAGTATCGATACCATATATAATTACTAGAAATTTTTTTTGTTAGCTTAATTAGGCATAGTATTGATATCTTTTACTTAGGTATCAATACTCAACGAAAAAATATATAAAAATAAAATAAAATTTCAAATTTGATTCTTCGTGCATACATTATATCTTTTTTTCTTTAAATTTATTTTGGTTTAAGTGTCACCATGTATGATCCTCATCCATATATATAATCTAATAAGAGATAATAATATAAATTATGTATTATATATATTTATATATATAATACATCAAATATCATTAAACTATACTTAAATGATTACTCTGATTATTAAATTTTTAAAAGTTATAAAATGGTTATTAAATTTATCAAACGTTGTAAAATGATCATTGTGACTTTATAATAAGTGTAAGCACTCCACAAATTTAAAAATCATTTTATAACAATGGTAATAGAACAAAGTCATAATTTAATAAAAAATTAATTGATTAATGGGATATTATGATTTTGCCATAAATTTATCTTATTCATGCTTTTCTTGATTATTATTTTGGTTTGAATATTTGATGTGAACCAGTGATGGACCAAGGGGGCGGGTGGGGGCAGTCACCCCGAAGCAAAATGATAAAAGATGATAGAAGTTAAATGGAAAAGTTAATATGTTGAACTAATGTATGCTTGAGGACAATCATTATAAGTGATGGAGAATTTGATAAGCGTTGAATATTGTAAATTTTTTACTATTATTTACTCATCATTTGTCGCTTGGATATCACTGTTTTATTTTCTTTTGTGTTCATTTTGGACATCGCTTCTAGGGATGGGTATGGGACCCTACCCCAATGGGTTCCGACCCAACCCGATCGGATCGGGTTTTTTTAAAAAATTGAGATCGGGTTGGGTTCGGGTTTAAGGTAAAAAATACCCGATCCGACCCAAAAAATATATAATTTTAGTTATATATTTAGGAATAATTACAACAATACCCCTCTATATATTATTTTTTTCAATTAAGTCACTATTTTTATTGAATAAAATAATATTTTTTTATTATTTCGGGTCGGGTCGGATCTCAGGTAAGGATTTCTTATTCTCGAGTCAGGTCGGGTGGACCAGAAACCCGACCTAATCCGATCCATGCCCATCCCTAAGCGCTCCATTGGATTAGTTAGCCCAAAAATCAATAGATTTTGACAATCCAGTCAACATCTTCTAAAAGACAAGCAAAATTATCATAAATATTTAATTTGGAATTTAACTAGGATAAGATTATCTAGAAGATGAAGTAGAATTCAACAAGAACTAGAAACTTAAATATTTATTTTTTATCTTTTATGATAAACCATTTAAATTTAAAATTTTTAGTTTGATTATTTTATTTAAGAATTAGTTATTTTATTTACTTAGAACTCTTTGTTTATAGTTTAAGCTTGAAAGATAGATTGGAAATTATATTTCCTTAATTATTTATTGAAGTTCTGTTTTTCTTTCTTCTCCACTTTTATTTCATTATTTTCTTTCTACAATGCTAAGCATGATCCAATCCATGCTGAACTAAACTCCTGTTGATAAATCGGGCAAAGTAAACGAAAGAACACAAGAATTTTAACGAGGTTCGGCAATGTGCTTACGTCCTCGGTGCCTAGGCGGCGCTAGAAAATTTTTATTCAAGGATAATAGGTTTAGGTTACATCTCTATTTATAATAGAAAATCCTGGTACATAATTACAAAATTAATCATGTACCGTACCGCGGGGCACAGCCCCCGCACCCTCAACCCACATAATCATAACCCCCTTTACAAGATTTTCTTTGTAAGGCTTTACCAGTATATTTATGAGCCATACCTTACAAATCTCCACCTTGGTGAATATCCTACCCCTTAGGAAACATTCAATGTGGGTTGGGTTACCTTACTTCTTTAACAATTTGAAACATTCAACAAGTCCAAGAAATGCTTGAACTTGTCTGTTGTAACTGGCTTGGTGAACATATCAGCGGCATTCTCATCAGTGTGTACCTTCTGAAACAAAATCTCTCCAGATGTAACCAACTCTCTGATCTTGTGAAAACGTACATCAATGTGCTTAATTCTAACACGATATACCGAATTCTTAGCTAAGTGAATAGCACTTTGATTGTCGCAAAGCAGCTGAACTCCACCTTGCTGACACACCCAACTCCTTCACTAAACCAGTGAGCCATAAAAGCTTCTTTTGTAGCTTCAGCCGTTGCCATGTACTCAGCTTCAGTTGTAGATAGTGCCACAACAGATTGAACAGTAGACTTCCAACAAATAGGTCCTCCACCAAGAGTAAAAACATACTCTGTCGTAGATCTTCTATTATCCAAGTCACCTGCATAATCTGAATCCACATATCCTACAACCAAAGGATTATCTCGTTGACTACCAAAAACAATTCCATGTCCCACAGTATCCTTTAAGTACCGAAAGATCCACTTGACTGCTTCCCAATGTTGCTTACCAGGTTTAGACATGTACTTACAAACTTGACTAACAGCATGAGCTAAATCAGGACGAGTACATACCATTGCATACATCAAGATGCCAACAACATTAGAATACGGAACCTTTTCCATATCTTCAGCTTCCTTATCTGTCTTAGGGCACTGTTCTGATGAGAGCTTAAAGTGGTTCGCCAATGGAGTGCTAACTGGTTTTGCGCTGCTCATCGCAAACCTTTCTAGCATTTTTTTAACATAACCCCGTTGAGATAGCCACAGTTTCCTTGAGTCTCTATCCCTGCAAATTTCCATTCCAAGCATTTTCTTTGCAGCACCTAAATCTTTCATATCAAATTCCTGACTCAATAAAGTTTTCAAACCGATAACATCATCCATGTTCTTCGCAGCAATCAACATATCATCAACATACAGTAATAGAAAAATAAAAGAACCATCATCAAGGCTCTTAACATAGACACAACAATCATACTCACATCGGTTGTAGTCAATCTTGATCATATAGGAGTCAAACCGTTTATACCACTGTCTCGGAGACTGTTTCAACCCGTACAAAGATTTCTTCAATCTGCAAACTAAATGCTCGTTTCCAGGTTGAGTGAAACCTTCAGGTTGCCGCATGTAGATCTGCTCCTCTAAATCACCATGCAAAAAAGCAGTTTTAACATCCATCTGCTCTAAATGCAAATCCCAACTGGCCACCAATGCAAGTACTGCTCGGATTGAAGTGTGTCTGACCACAGGAGAAAAGATTTCATCATAATCAACTCATTTCTGCTGTGAAAAACCCTTTGCTACCAAACGAGCCTTGAACTTCTCCCCCTCTTTTTCTGTTACTGTTGGTTTCTTCTTATACACCCATTTGCAACCAATCGGATTTTTACCCTCAGGAAGGGGAACCAACTCCCATGTACGATTGTGATTCAAAGACTCCATCTCCTTAACCATGGCTGCCATCCACTTGTCATTTTCCTGACTAGTAACAACATCATGAAAAGTAACCGGATCATCACTGCTAACAATAAGTGCAAAAGAGACCAAGTCTTCAAAACTCAATCTACTCGGAGGCTTTATATTCGTCCGTTTCACCCTGTCTCTGGCAAGACTATAATCCTGCAAATCATCCGTAGTGGAACCACCAGAAGTCGGTTGAGACGTTTCTGGTTTCTCAACTGGAAACTGCTCGAAATCCACCACTGTCGTGTCTTTCTTCTGTTGCAACATGGATTGTTCATAAAAAACAACATCTCTACTGATCACAATTTTCTTCGCAACTGGATCCCAGAACTTGAATCCTTTGACACCTTTCTTGTAACCCAGAAAAATGCACTCTTTCGATTTTGCATCAAGTTTGGATCTCTCATCAGCAGGTACATGCACATAAGTAGGACAACCAAAAATCTGTAAGTTATCAAAACTAACATCATGACCAGTCCATACCTCTTCTGCAACTTTCCCAGCCAATGATGCCCTTGGCGATTTGTTGATAAGATAACACGTCATGTTAACAGCCTCGGCCCAGAAGTGTTTGGGAAGCCCAGCATTCAACCGCAAACATCTGGCTCTTTCATTCAACGACCTGTTCATCCGTTCTGCAACACTATTCTGTTGTGGTGTCTTGCGCACTGTAAAATGTCTCTTAATCCCGTGCTCCTTACAGAAGTGTAAGAACTGTGAATCTGTGTACTCCGTACCATTGTCAGACCGTAAACACTTGATTTTTCTTCCTGTTTGGTTTTCTACCTCTCCTTTCCACAGCTTGAACTTCTCAAAAACTTCATATTTCTATTTCAAAAAATACACCCAAAATTTCCGTGAAAAATCATCAATAAAAGTAACATAATACCTAGATCCACCCAAAGACGATGTCGTGGAAGGCCCCCATACATCAGAATGCACATAATCAAGAATCCCTTGAGTTGTGTGCTTCGCAGTCTTGAAAAGGACTTTAGTATGTTTACCAAGAACACAATACTTGCAAAAATCGAGCTTACAACTTTTGACACCATGCAACAGATTTCTTTTGTGTAATTCTGTCATACCACGTTCACTAAGATGATCAAGACGCATATGCCACAGTTTTGTAGTATCATCACAGGATTCAACAGAATGAACTCTACCTGTAACGGTACTCCCTAACAATCTATAAATATTTCCTGCAGTCATCTTTCCTTTCATTACAGTCAAAGCACCATTAACAATCCGAATTGTTTCCCTATCCTCATCAACCTTAGGGATAAAACCATTCTTGTGCAAAGTGCCCAAAGAAATCAAATTCTTCTTCAAATCTGGGATATGTCGAACACCACTCAACGTCCGAACAGAGCCATCATACATCTTAATTCTGACATCACCAATACCAACAATATTGCAACATCGATCATCACCCAAATAAACAGAACCAGAATTAACCGACCTGTATGTCGAAAACTATTCTCTATTTGGCTTGATGTGATAAGAACATCCAGAATCAAGAATCCACGCATTCGTCAATTAAGTCGTTGAAATAGAAAGCATATCACCCTCACTGCAATCAGAATTTTCATCCTCGACCACGATCACTGACTTGGATGAAACATCACGCTTCTCATCAGTCTGCTTTTTCAACTTTGGACAGTCTCGCTTCATATGTCCCGCCTCCTTGCACTTGTAACAGTGAATTGTCTTCTTATCCCTAGATTTGGATTTGGAATTCCACTTGCCAGACCCTACCTTCTATGGCTTCCGTCCACGTTCTCGATTACTCTTGACATATAAGCTATCGGCTTGAGAGTTTTCCCCTGTATTCTGCTTCAGCTGGTTGTGAGCCAACAAGGCTGAAGTAATCTCCTCAACGTTGATAGCCTCTTTCCCATATGTAAGAGTAGTCACCATGTGTTCGTAAAAGGGAGGCAATGAACACAACAAAATCATCGCTCTGTCTTCATCCTCAATTTTTACATCAAGCCGAGTCAAATCAGAAACGATTTGATTGAAGACATTCACGTGTTGCGCCAAATCATGATCGTCCTGCATCTTCAGCTCATACAGCTGCTGCTTTAGATATAGTTTTGTCTTTAAGGATTTGGACATAAACTGACTTTCCAACTTCCTCCAAATTTCGTCTGGAGACGATAGATGCATGACGTGATACATAACCTCGTCCGCCAAGCATAATCGTATGGTTTCTGCTGCTCGTTGTTGCAATTCTTCCCAATCTTCCTCCTCCATCGACACCGGCTTTGTAGGTCGCAAAGCCTTCAGGATCCCCTGCTGCGCCAACAGATCCTTCACCCTCGTTTGCCATAATCCGAAGTTACCCAGACCATCGAATTTCGCAACTTCGTATTTTGCTCCTGACATCTGATACCAATTGTTGATAAATCGGGCAAAGTAAATGAAAGAACACAAGAATTTTAACGAGGTTCGGCAATGTTCTTACGTCCTCGGTGCCTAGGCGGCGCTAGAAAATTTTTATTTAATGATAATAGGTTTAGGTTACATCTCTATTTATAATAGAAAACCCTGGTACATAATTACAAAATTAACCCTGTACCGTACTGCGGGAGCACAACCCCCGCACCCCCAACCCACATAATCGTAACCCCCTCTATAAGACTTTCTTTATAAGGACAGTTGATGTTCGCTTTGCTCACTCCGCTCCATACCCTGTCCTCTTTACCGGTATATTTATGAGCCATACCTTACAAGTAGGGACATTGAACTATGGTTTGGTGTTTTTGTCGGTTGAAACTAAAGTGAAGGTTGTTACCTTTGCTGATACAAACTGGGGAGGTAGTCTTGAGGATTGAAGGTTTGTATCTGGACGTAATGTGTTTGTTGGGAATAATTTGGTTGTTTGGAGCTCAAAAAAATAAAATTCAGTGTCTCACTCTATGATGGAGGCCGAGTATAAAAGTGTGGTAGAAATTGCAACAGGAGTTACTTGGATAGAAGCATTGCTTGCTGTTAGGCGTGATACAACATGAAGAACCAATCATATGGTACGACAACACGAGTTTCGTTGCGTTGAGTGCAAACCATGTGTATCATGCACACAACAAACACGTTGATCTTAACATCCACTTTATTTGGGAAAAGTGGCATTGAAACAATTACGTGTAAGTTATGTTCCTGTAGCTCATCAAGTCGCAGATGGGTTGACAAATCCTTTGGTAAAGGGTACATTTAAAATGTTTAGAGACAAGTTATGTGTGAATTTATGTTGAAGACCTAAAGAGGGGAGAAAACAGTGGGAATGTTAGAGTAAGTTGAGTGAGCTAGTTTGTTGCTCGTGAAGTCAAAAGTCAGTTTAGCAGTTAGACTGTTAGGGTTTGTTAGCTGAGTAGTTTCTCATGCAATAGTGTTTCTCTAACTGCATGCAGTAGTGTTGTATAAATGTTGCTTGTATTAGGAGTAACGAATCAATGAAATATTATCATTCTTCCGTTACTATTTCATGTATCCTTTCTTTTAAGAGTTAGTTATTCATGTAGAATTTATATTTGTTTATGGTATATTAATACTCATTCCTGAGGTATCGATACTCAGTATAGATTATCTATATTTAACCTATGTTATCGATACTTGATGTCATGGGCGGAACATCGCGGGGCCAAGGGAAGTCTTGGCCTCCGTCAATTATATTTTTAATTATTAATTAATATATAAAATATATAATTTAAAAAAATAAAGAAAATATATCATCCCTCAATCAAAAAAATTATTTATGGAAAATAAAAAATATTTTAACTCCCACTATAATAAATTTCTAGTTTCGCCTCTACTTAATGTTGTGTTTGAAAATTCAATGTGTCAATTTGATATGCTCACTATGAATATTTATGCTCATTCTATTGTATCAATATAATGAGTATCAATATAATGAGTATCAATATTCTTTATTGCTGAAAAAACTTAAAGAATATCTATTAGACATCCAATATTTCTGTGATGACTCTATAAGCCTAGTATGGAATTTTAGGATTAAAAATACTATAATACCCATAAATTTAATAAACATAAACGCAAATCGTAACCACCATTTAAATCTAGGGGGTATTCAAAAACACCCGACCTGGTTGACTTGATATGTTGACCCTGTCCTCTTTACCGGTATATTTATGAGTCATACCTTACAACTCCACTTAGCCTAAAGCTTTGCGAAGCTCAATTCTAAATCATGAGAAAGAATCTTGTTTTTCATAACTTCATATAACATTCTTCGGTTCTCTGGAACCTATGAGTGATAATTGACCATTCCTTTAAAGTTACTACATCTTCAATCCAAAAAGACGTTGGCTTGAAAGTTGTTTTGACTTACAATTGGAAAAACAAATCAATTGGTTGTAATTCGACTTTTTGTGAATAAACTTAATGGTGGTCCGCTAAGGGGAATTAAAATCAAGTTCGATTCTCGATGAAACACTATAACTTGAGTCAGGCTTTTACAACATTTAAAGATATCTTGGATCTAATGCGATAGGCGTGGTTTGTCCAACAAGGACTGAATTTTGGAGATAAACTTGGCAATATCAGTTAGCCGGATAGAAAAGATAGATGCAATGGTTGCGCTTTGTTGATTGTAACTGGCATGCATCCAAAAGAGAATTTATTTATACAATCAATCAAAATTGAGACTAAGTGAAGCTTGAGGATCTCAATTGAATTCTTCTACCTTATTTACTTTATTTACTTTTTCATCATTTTTATTTATTATTCATTATTCATTTTTATTATTTATTTACTTTCATTATTTTTAAATCCTCATTTTTTTCTTTTGCAAGTAAAATCCAAGAATCGAAAGAAACAAATTTATCGAACTTTTTTAGTCTACGTGGATCAACATCTATTTCTCTATACTTCTTTCATTATGGGATTAAAATATTTATTTATTTAGCAATTTCTACGCTTGTCAGATAATAGAAACAAATTCAGATTTATAAAATAATGGATAATTCAAGTAATAAATATCTAAATATGAATAACTATATCAAATTATAAATTCATTGTGTATAGTAGTTGAAATATCAAAAGTTATAATATCTAAATTCAAAATAAAAGTTTTAAATTTTATACTATATATTCTCTTCTCAAATAGAAAGTCTAAAATATAATTTGCTAATATAAAATCAAAAAACAATACAAATCGATTGCAATCGAAAATTTTATAAAAAAAACATAATTTTTAAGTTGGAGAGTAACATTTTAAGTTAAAACTGAAAATATCATATTATTTATAATATTTTAAATTACAATCGAAAATGTTATAAATTACATAATTTTTTGATTGTATATCTAAACCACCGAAATATAATTTTTCAGTGTTAACTGAAAACGTTACAAAATCTATAACAATTTAGGTTAAATATGATAATATTTTAACTTAAAACCCACATTAAATTAAACAAAAGCTGGGGTTGAAAACTAATTTGGTAAGAAGTAGATGAATCTTTATAATTATTTTTGTATGGCAGCCAAGAAAAAGATGGGGATGAAAACCATGGCTCCCCGCGTCAACTGTTGGCATTTTGCAAGGCACTGTTACTTGATAGACTTATGCTTTCAGGTTGATGCAAAATTGTTATGCTATTGCCCAATTGGAGTCAATGAAGGGTATTGTAGTCATTCACTATAGGTGCTGTCAGTCAATGGAAACCAAGAAGAAGAAAAAGGCGAAGAAACAAAATCATGTTATCCCCTCGTATTTTTAACCCTTTACCTTTATCATGTCTCCATCTATCTTTTCTCTCTCTCCAGCTTTTTAGATCTTATTATATTTCATGTTGATATGTTTTTAAACGTTCTTTTTATAAATATAAATTATTGAATATATTAGATTTAATATATATTTCTTATAATCATTTATATTTAATTAATTAATTTGAATTCGGTATTATAGAAATGAGAACGACTCTCTTAACCTAATTTTATTTATTCACAAACATTAAGATTAAACTTTTGACTTTGCTTAAGTAATCTAGTGGTTTATTATGGATTCTTATATTAATCTGAAATAAGTACAATATTATATTTGTTCAAATATGAGTACCCTCAATCACTTGACATTGAGAACTCATCTAAATACTTAAATATGAATTTATATCTGACTTATCATATTAAAGTATAAAAAATAAATGATTTTATTTAGAGTGATGTCTTGAATTTTAATTTAATGAACTAGTTTCATGAAAAAGTAGTTTAACAATAAAGAATTTCCAATATAATATATATAAACTGATATATAAATATACTTATAATTTTGTCAATAAAGTCTTATAAAAACATTTAATAGTATAAATTGAATATAATATAATATATATTCAAAAAAATTAATCATTAATGATATAAATATATTTTATAAACGTAACTAATTAAACGCTAAATGTCTAAGTAGAAGAGTGGTAAAGTGCTTTGAATTCATGAATATATAAGTTATGTTCTGGTTAAAATTTCGACGTGCTTTAGTTCATTTCGGTTAACAATAGCTTTTGTAGATGTATATCATCTTTTATTTATAGGAATATTTAGAAATAAAATATTATTATTTAATCAAATAATTAAAATTAATTAATAATTTTAAGGTTTACATTTTGTATCAATATATTTATATAAAATTGACTATATTTAATTTATATATAAAAAGTGAAAAAATAGTAATAACCCGAAACCAACTGCCTTGGTAAAAATGTATGGATAATGTGTTAGAGAAAAATGACTCATTTAAAGTGACGAGGAATTTATTTTCTAAGATAATATGTTTGTTACAATATTAGTAGGAAGACTCGCAGATTATTTAACATCTTTGAAAAGATGTCTAAAAGATGACATCTTCTAATTTGCTACTCTATTTCCAATTGTATGTAGCGTGGGGAAGAATTGTCTTCCATAAGTCTTCCCAAAGATTCCATAATTCATGCGTCTTCCTATTTTTACAGTAACAAATATCCCAATGAACACCTTAAATTAATTAATCTCTTTTCCCACCACATTATCTATGAATTTTACCCAACTTCTTTTTTACCAATTTCAACAAAAAATTAATATAAAAATAACACTCATTTGAGATTATTAATCGGTTTACTGTAACATCCTCAATATCGGGTTAGTGACTAAATTGTAAAACTTTAGAATTTGGTGACTAAAGTAGAATAATTGAATAGTTCAAAGACTTATATGAGAAATGTTGTGTAGGATTAAATTATAAAGAAGAAGGAATTGAAGGACAAAATGGTCATTGACAAGGAAAATAATTAATTTTGGTTATGGTTATATATTAACCCATGTGGAAGTGAAGGAAAGCAAAACAAGTTTTTTAGAATTCTCCTCTTCTTCCTTTTCCTTCATACGTGAGAGCCAAGCAAAGGTGAATTTTCTTGTTAGTTAATTACTTGTTGAATTTAAGGTTGGTTTATGATCATTAGATGATAATTAAGCTTAAGGAAAGCTTAAGTTATCTTAAAAATCAAAGATAAGAGAGTTAGGAAGGATTAAAGAAAAGAGAGGAGTAAGTGAAATTTTGGAAAAGGGTTAGTAAGTGAAGTTTAAGACTGGAATTGACTTGCCATCAACCTAATTAAGAAGTATGAAGTGTTAGAATTGAATTTAGAACAAGTAGAAAATTTGGTATGATTCTTGAATTTCATATGGAGGATGATAATTTGAGGATAAAGATGTGTTAAAGGGTTAGGAATGTGTTTGAGTATGTATCCTTGAGTTAAGGGTATTAAAGAAGCTAAGTTATGAAGTTTTTGAGTTGAAATGAAGTAATTTTGTGCTTAAAATGTGATTTCTGGGCTAGGGGTATCAATACCCATTCAACAGGTACCAATACTTCAAGAGTGAAATTTAGGAAGAAATTCAAGGGGTACCGATACCATGAAGAACAGTATCGATACCAAAGGTACTGATACCTTAAGGAAGGTATCGATACCATCTTTGAACGAAAAATTACAGAATGCAATATGGGTATCGATACCTAGGAATGGTACTGATACCTCAGTTAAGGGATGTATCGATACCCTATAGCGGGTACCGATACCAGTTTAAATAGAAAGTAAAGTTTTGCCTTTCCTTTAGTTTAAGAAATGAAAGATTATAGTATACCATTTAGATTACTTATATATATCAATTTGTGATTATGTAGATATAGAACGTAATCTCGTTCCGGATCAATCAAAGAATTAGAAAACGTTGAGAGAAATATAAAGTGCTAGAATTGATTCGAATCAAGCAAGGCTAAGGTGAGTGCATAATATATATATAGTTTAATGGAAATAAGACTTGGGATAAGTCTATTTACTTTATTTGATTTCATGTTTTCCTTTTTATATACATGCATATGTTATGGTTACAATAAGCACTTGCATAATTTGTAAATGTTTTAACATGATATTATATGAATGTATGCAATTACAAGAAAATCAATCCATGTATGTGAAATAAAGAAAGTGATCATATGTATGCATGTGAAGTGAATTATGTGTTTATATGAGAAGTGATAAAAGAGATATGTAAATGAGAAACGTACTCATCTTTAAGCCCATGTTATATAATATGAGAACTGTAGGTATAATTGGCATGCCAAGAGTCGAAGGATTATTAGTGGTCCTGCGGGACATAGTGGTCCTTCGAGACAAATATTCAATGCTCCTAGTGGGAATTTATTCGAGCAGTGGTGACATCATTCGTGCACAACCTCAGTGTACTCACGTACCTCCTGTTTTCCATAATGTGCATGGACATCCAAATATAAATTGAATGAAAACTCTTATAAGAAGTTAAAGTCCATATTTTGCATATCATAATCATATATGTTATAGTTTGGTAGATACATGTAAATTGCAATGTCATGATTGATTGATACTAGTGCATGTTCATGAATTTATCGTTAGATGTTCATTTATGCCTCACTAAGTCTGTGACCTAGCGTGTAAGTGGTTTACACGTAAGTACCAAGAAACAAGAAGACCAGAATTAGAAGTTGCAAGGACAACATCCCTACTAGAAGATCAGATCAGAAGTAATTGGCAAAGTATGTATTTTGTTGTATCTAGTGTGTTGGCATGTAAACAATTTGTTAATTATGAATGCTCTGATCAATTTTGTATCATTTTGGTCGAACTTGTATAAGTTAACAACTTTTGTTTTAATGAAAGTTTAAAATTTCTATATTTTCTTTAAGAGTCAAAGTTTGAAAAGTCAATGTGAAACCTCGGACTCGTATCCGGGTCGAGTACGGGTTGAGAGTGTTACATTGACATTTTTTTGGGCCACATAGGCCGAAAGAACGTTACGTGAAAAGGGCTTATCAAAAGAGGATTTTTTTTGTAGAAAGTATCTTCTGATGATGTAGTAGAAGTCGATTAAAATATTTAAGGTTGGGTTAGAATTAAGTAAAGAGAGAATGGGGGCCAAAAATATGTAAAAAAAACACACACACAATGTATTTCTTCGACAAGTATTTCAACAAGCACTAGTCGAAGTGGGCAGCAACAATCACTCAATTAATGCATGTTTAAAATATTATATTTAAACACTTAAAAAGAACTTCGTGTATAAAATATGTGTGATTTGAAAAGATCATTACCAAACATATTGATTTTGAGTTGTCAAAGACAAGTCATTAACTTGATCAAATCTGTTAGTTGTTGTCTTCTAAAACTCGGGATCCCAATATCAAAAATTGCATTTGAATATATGTTGTGTGTGTAAATGATTCATAAACTGTGCAAGTATACACGTCACTCAAGTAATAAAGTGATGAGTGAGATCATCTCTACATGCATTGGAGGAAAATTACGTAAAGAATATGCACACAAAATATATAAACAAGTATTGTATATGAGTAGTATGAACAATGATAATTAAATGTTGTAACAAAAACGTAGTGTTTAAGAATGTTGTAGCAAAATTGTGTTGAGAAATGGGTTACGAGATAAGTCATTAATGATACGAGACCTCACACGTGTGAAACACTCAAAAATGATAAAAGGTTGAGTCTATTGTGGAATCCTATGATTTGTTTAAAAGAAATGTCTTACACCTTCCCTTAATACGTTGCTCGACAGAGTTTACTAAGTTGTTTTTCTAGTAAGAAACTAAATGTGGAAATGCTAAAACAATACATCTATACGTAAACTCTAGCAAGTTATTATATATGAAGCTCTATTCTTTTTTGTCATTAAAACTCTATTTTTATCTTTAAGGTGAGTTAGGGTTTGCTTCTCATCTTAACCTTATTGTCCGTGTAGATCTATGCTTAACTCTCTCGCATATTAAGCATCAAATGTAGATTAAAGCTAATTCTCGCAAGCTCTTACAAATCTAAATAAATGTTTTTTTGAACAAAATTCGTATATTTTGTTAATATATTTTATTCCTTTTTTCCTTTATTTTATTTTAGTCTAACCTATGCTCGTACTACTGTCACGTAGGTAGAAGATATTTTCTGTTTAAAGCTCTTTTGAAAATATTTTTATACAACACATCTTAACTATATATGTGACATCTGTGGCGGATCCACATTGATATTAGTTGAAATTTGCTGGAATTCAAAATTTCTTCTTTAAAAATCAAAATTATGTTTTATTAATATTTGTGTCCCTACCCTGAAATTATGTGGTGCGTATCTTGAAATTTTATCGTCTTCAAAAATTTATATTATTAATATATATGTGATTCACCCTAAAAAAAAATTAGATCCGTAACACAAAAGAATATCAATTTAAAAAATAATCTAAAATAAATATTATTATTTTCATTAAATTTTATGAGTGATACTTGAATAAAGAAAATCCGAAACCAACCTCTAAGCATACATTTATCATTATAGTACGAAATTGACCATCCTTGTTAGTAACTTCAAAAACATATATTTACATTTCTTGTTTTATGCAAGTGTTTAAACCTCTTTACCGTTCCACAATAAGAAAGTTATTTAGAGTTACCCATTTACCATTGCCAGTCTCAGGCAGTGATGGAACTGAGAGTTCGCTTCCCCCATTTTTCTGCCAAAAAAAAAAACACACTTACAGTTAAACATGACAAAACACTGACTGCCCTAGCTTTGAAATGTTTTTTTCTTTTCTTTTTTAAACAGCAAAACAATGTTGAAAGACATCATAAGCCTTTCAAGTTTTCTAGGATTTATCAAACCAAAGATTCATGACAGATAAAAACCAAAGGAACTGTGCCAGACCCCAGTTGCTGCTTAATTTCCCCTAAATGCCTGACCTAACTATTCTTTTCTCCTCTCTGTTACTATCTGGGTTTAATTTTTCCTTCAATCCCTCTAGTCTTTCAACTTTTAGAAATTTCCCCCTGCTTTTAAATTCATGAATTTGATCATCGTATTTAAAACTGATGGGATAATAGTTTAGAAAAAATATTCGTATGAGATGTTAGAGAAATTATTTTCTCAACGAAATTAAAATGAACAGTGCATGTGAAAAAATGACCGGATTATCTAAAGTCTTTGGGAAGACGTTTAGAAGACACGTCTTCCTCAAATCGTATATAGTCTGACTATCAACCTTAGTAAAGTATCAACCCAAAAGATGTAATATCTTATGTGTCTTTCTCAAAGACGCTAAATGGTCCGATTTTCTTTCCCCATGCAATGTTCATTTAACCTTAGCTGAGAAAATGATTTTTCCTACACGCAAATGAACCATTCTTTCTTTCTCGTCATATTATGTAAAAAAAAAATTTCTTGTATTTCTCTTATTTAAAAATTAAATTCTGATAGATAATATTATTAACCGATCTTATTACATTTAATTTTTGTTGAGGTTAAACACATTAATTGATCTTAATTGTAAAAGAAAATATTGTTCTTTCATATAATATCCAAATTCAGGTTTGAACAATTACATTTAGTATATGAGAATTGTCAGTAGATTAAAAATTTTCTAAATATATAGTGACGGATCTAAATTTTTTATAGTTTTTAAAAAAATGAATACGTAATTTTTTTTTATATTTTGTTTTCCTTAAGACACTAAATTATATTTAATAATTTTTGTCTGTTTTCTTTCATTTCTATAGAAAACTTTGTTTTTGAATCTACTCTCTTTTGTTTTCAGGTTTATCTGAATTCTGCAAAACCCTTTTCTGCTTTTCATAGATCTTACATGTATTCTCTTCAGAATTTCGAAACCCCAAATTTCCCTGCAACTCTTTCCATGTCCACCATGAACAACGCCAATACCAACAACACAAACCCCTCACCGGCGGCGGCGGCCATCGTCTCCTTCTCCCCTCCTCCCGCTTCTTCGTCCACTTCTCCTTCCACCACTCTCAGCCGCTACGAGAACCAAAAACGCCGTGACTGGAACACTTTCGGGCAATACCTCCGTAACCACCGCCCTCCACTCTCCCTCTCCCGCTGCAGCGGCGCCCACGTTCTCGAATTCCTCCGCTATCTCGACCAGTTCGGAAAAACCAAAGTCCACACTCCACTGTGCCCTTTCTTCGGTCACCCTAACCCTCCAGCTCCATTCCCTTGTCCCCTCCGTCAAGCTTGGGGTAGCCTCGATGCTCTCATCGGACGCCTCAGAGCCGCCTTTGAGGAACACGGCGGCAAGCCGGAAGCAAACCCTTTCGGAGCTAGAGCTATTAGGCTCTACCTACGTGAGGTTCGTGATTCGCAGTCCAAAGCAAGAGGCATAAGTTACGAGAAGAAGAAAAGAAAGCGACCACCTCAATTAGCGCATCAGCCACCTCCTTCTTCCACTTCTTAAATGGAAATCAAAACCAGTAAGTTCAAAATAAGCACGAAAATTGAAAACAGGTGTGATCAGATCATCAACCAGCTGCATGGGGTTTTTTTTTCTCTCTCTCTTTCCAGTATTATTCAATCTTAATTATGAGATCTTATTATCTTGCAAGTATTGATCTCTTCATTAATGGTTATTACCCTACAAATTAAGGTCTACGTGACTTAACATCTCGAATTGTCATTGATAAGTACCTTTGATAAGCCATTTATGACAACGTAAGATTTGCATATCAAAGTTGTATTTTCTCGTAGCTTCTCCCCAAGATCAATCTGCAGGCACTAAAAAGGGTTTGCAAAGAATCATGTGTCGGTTGTTTTCAAAAGAAGGATTTCTTTTTAGTATCGTTTTATTTTATTTCCTTGTTTCCTTCATTGGCTAATGAAACTGTACAAATCTGGGAATGAGAAGGTTTCATGTTATGGACAGCTAAAAATCCCATCAGTCCACTGCAAGATTGATGCATGCAGGAAGTAGGTTGAGTAGTTTAAAGCTGATTCAGATATATTGGAAAAATCCATCTCCCATTTCTGCAATCTGTCATATCTGTTCCCCCAAGGGAGGGAAGATATTTATTTTATCAAGTGGAACTCCCATCGTCACATGAACCCTAATCAACAGTCGAACTTGTTGCTTGAGTTCTTCACTTGAACCCAAATCATAATAACCTTACCTATTATGGTTTTAAATTAAGGCTGCGGTGATTTTTTTTTTGTATAATGTTTACTGTGATTATAGTAACAGCGAGTATTATTATAGATATAGTAATTATACAATAACAATTTTAAATGATACTTTTATCGTTATATAAAGTTCGCCGTTCCGATAGTATATCGCTGCTTAAATCCTTGCTAACTATTCTTTCGTGGACTAATACAATTTGTCTATTGGATAACTTGCTTCAACTAGCCCTTGATTGCTTTCGTTGTTGAGTTTCATGAAACCTTCATTGCATTTGTTTTTCCTCTTTGTTGATTCTTCATGGGTGTTTGGTTTCTATTTTTTTTAATAATCTTGGAAATTAATAGGTAGTATTTATTTAGAATCTAATTTTTAATCTATTAATGATACACACACTCTATAGATGTAGTCATTCAAATCTAAATTCTTAAAAAACATTTTATTTAGCACAGTGATCACTTAATATATTTATAAATATTAAATTTGAAAAATGAAATTATTCATGATAAATGCCAAAGGATTTTATTTTATTTAGTGAAAGTTGGATTTATTATACCTATCAATAATATTAAGTTGAAACTTTATAAGAGACTATTATTTTACTAGACTGGACATCATTATATGATATATTTAAGATTCTGCTGGGACCAAATCTGATTGCATTCTGTATTTTGTATTTTCTGATGCATATTTATGTAATATCTATAACAGTTAAAATAAAATAATGAGAGGAATAAATTATTTAAAATTACATTAATAATAATTTATTAAATATTTAATTTTAAAATAACTAATAAAACAAATTTTCGCGATGGTTGTTTTTTAAAATTAATTCATATGATTAAATTGATATAATTTTGAAATACAGATGGTTAAATTTATTGATTTATTTGGAATTATGATCATATTAATATGTGATGCAAGTAATGAGGATAAAATATATTACTATATACCTTTTTTTAAAATCATATTAGTAATTTTATTAATCATTTTTTATTAAGTTTGAGGTGAATTTTTTATCAGCAGTTTTATTAATCTGAATTATGCGAGCATCAATGTCATGAAGAACTGGCTAGACTTTCAAAGACCGTAAACCAGGGTTGGACAACCAATTTTGAACAATGGTAGAGTGAAAATTCACCACCAAATTGGTATTGCCAAGCCAGCAATCCTCGACAAAAATATCACAAGTCGACTTATTCCCAAATAGCACAGCAATTTCAGCATTAGCGTCTAAGACAGGCCCTAAAAAATAACTCTGATTACTCCTGAATCCGATCGACACTCCGAAACCCACCAACACCCGCTATTTCAAGCATGACACTTGGGGCATTCAGAGCGCCAAGAGAAGATGAAGGCAGACCAAGGCTCCCTACTTAAAGAAGAAGATCATATCTTTAAAAACGAACCTCTTCCTCTTAAACACCAGCTCACTACGATTTAACCAAACACTCCAAGCAGCAGCAACTATAGACACCAACCACACACTTTTCACTTTAGCAGAGAGATTGACTGAGAAGCTGAAAATAAACAACTCCACCACATCGTTAGTCATCCCAAATCTACACTCCACCAAACATCAATCTCTCTCCAAATTTCACCATAATATTACAGATCATAAACAAATGATTTACCTCCTCAACCTCCGACCCACATCAACGACATTGACAATCTATACCTTCCAGTCTCATGTCCCGAGTCATAAGAAACTCCTTAGTAGGAATCCTATGTAAAATCGGCATCCATAAAAATTTTCTTACCTTGGGGGGGGGGGGGGACTTTTAATTTCCACACTTTATCAAACTCAAAATCAGGTTCGTCCACACCGGCATCAACAATCAGTTGAGATAGCTTCTTCACCGAGAAACGGCCTTCTCTATCATGAATCCATTTAAAACGGTCAATTTTGCATGAACTATGCACACCTTGGATGAACTCTTTTAATTCATCCACCATCATCATTTCCCTGTCCAACAGAGCTCTCCAAAATAAGGCAGCCCAGTTCTCCCCATTCAAACCATTTGGAGAAACAACGTCCACAACCACCGCCCTTTTATTAGCTGACGAACGAAATAGCCTGGGAAACAAGCACCTCAATGGTTTATCGCCCCACCATACGTCCACCCAAAACAATACCATTCTACCATCGCCTATCAACCACATAAACGAGTCATGAATCATCCATCTACTCACATTCCGCTTCTTCCAATTTTTCATGATACCCTGCCAAACTACATACATATTTTTAATATTGGTAGACTTTAATATTTCATTATCAGGGCGACACCCATATTTAGACGAGATAATTCTCCTCCAAAGAGCACGACTCTCCACACTGAAGTGCCAACCCCATTTTGCTAAGTAATCCCTATTCTTCGCTTGAAGGTTAACAACCTCGGCACCACCCTTGTTTCGTGATAAACACACTCTTTTCCAACTAACCTGAGCTAGTTTTTTCTTCCCATTCGGACCCTCACAAGAAGCTCCTTCTAGTTCTTTCAATCTTGAGGATCATTGTTTTTGGAATTTCAAATGAGGACATGTAATATAGCGAAAGGACTGAAAGTACTGCATTTATAAGAACCACTCTACTAGCAAACGAGAGTGTGTTGCTTTTCTAATCGACGAGTTTGGACTAAAATCTCTCAATAATCGGTTCCCAAGTTAATGCTCTTCGCGGATCAGCTCCTAACGGAATCCCCAAATAAGTGAACAGAAGAGAACCCACTTTACACCCATAACATGATGGCAGCATCTCAACCTTGGGAGTCTCAACTCCCACCCCACTAGACAAGACTTACTAAAATTGATACACAGCCCTGAGCTAATTTCGAAACACCTCAATATGCGCTTCAAGTTACAAATGTACTTCTCCTCCAGTTTCACGAAAACAATAGTATCATTCGCGAACTGAAGATTAGAGAAAATCTGGTTTGGGATAATATCTCTAATTCCATCAATAGCACCCATAGACTTCAGCTTGAATAAATAACTGATGCAGGGCCTTTGTCACTATAATAAATGAGAGCGGATCCCCCTGTCGAAGTTCTCTCTACATAGGAAACTCTTTCGAGGGGATCCATTAACTAACACTGAAACCTTTACCGATGAAATGTAGCCCCAAATCCAGGATCAAATGCAACCAAATCCCATCTTTTCCAGTACCATCAAAAGAAACTCCCACCTAACACAGTTATATGCCTTTGAAAAATTCAGTTTTAATACAACATCCCTGACGCACCTCCTCTCGACGACATCGAATGAATGGTTTCGTTTGCCACCAATATCCCATCCACAATTTGCCTACCTCTATATGCTAATTGAACTAATGACATCGGCATGGCGATAATAAAAATGGCAGTACTTTTCCATGTTATTTATTAATGTTTTACGCATTTGCACATTAACATACCTTTGGTTGAAGCTTTATAATAGAAGCCAAATTACACAAAATTTATTAAGTTGGGAGAATCTGAGACTATCACATTGACTGAAGGATGCATAAGAATGATGCTAAAATAAATCACCCCCTAAATTGCACAACTTTATATGATAGTGAAGAATGCAACATGTTGGAATCAATTCTAGAAACGTATATTTTGAAGCATTGCTACTGAACTGAAGCACAAGAGCTTTGCTTGGATAATGAAACAACAAAGAGTTGCAAAAGCAATACAGACATGTCTGCTGCTGATGAATGTTCTGAACAAGTTTTGTCTTTATCAGGATCTGTTGCACAGTAAGCATGGACAAAGTAACAACCTGAATCATTTGAGCTATTTGAACGACTTTACAGACCATTAAAGCCATCCCTATAAGAACCACCACAACTGGAGCTTAAACCGCTACCAAACTATTAGAAGTATGTTTATTTGAGAGTTGGACACACATTGCCTGTTATCATTTCTGCAAACTTATGTGCACAATAAGATTAGAAATTGTGGGAGCTCCTACGGCGATGTACGATTTCTGATATCAAAGGAATTAGCCCTGCTTTTTGCATACATAAAATCTTGCTTGAATTTTATTACAGTTATTCAATAGAGCAATAACGTCGTTTGAATCCTCTAATGAGAAAAATTGTTAAAAAAATAAGCCATTGATGCCGGAGTAATTTACCCAATTTCTAATAACTCATGGGTGAACCCAACTCATTACATGCCTAAAAGGGAAGGATAAACATGATTAAAAATGACAACAATGAACTTATCCTTACCCGAACAAGGAAAAAATTATTTTGTTTTTCCTTTTTTTTTATCGAATGTTAGGTTGATTAGCTGGAAAGGAGTACTACTGTTTCCTAGATAAATATTCGAGCTACAATCAAATTGTCATAGATCCAGAAGCCTAAGAAAGATTACTTTCACATGTTCTTATGGTTCATTTGCCTTTCATCGGATGTCTTTTAAATTGTGTAATGTGCAACCATATTCCAATAATGTATGGTGGTCATTTTTGATGATATTTATTGAGGTAATATTGGAGATATTTATGAATGACTTCTCTATTATAGTTAATTCATTTGATGTTTTTTTTATTTAATCTAAGAAAGTATTGCGGCGTTAAACTAATTTCGTTTTAATTGAAAGAAGAGTCATTTTATGATTCAAAATGAAATTGTTCTAGGGCATAAGGTATTTTTTCGAAGGCATAAAATTTGATCATGCCAAGGTCGAGGTAATTTGGAAGTTTTCCTATTAATTAATGTAAAGTGCAAAATTTATTTGGACACATGATTCTATAAGTAATTTGATATTATTTAAATAGGTCTCGAGTTTGAATTATTATATATATAGAAAGTTTTTGTTAAGAGGTTCATCCACCAAATTCAAATTTGCAACACATGTTAGTACAAATTAATCATAATAAAGCTATGGAAAACCAAAAAGACCATAAAGATAATAAAAAATATCGAAATTAACAATGTTGTTTATTTTTAGCAAAAAGGCATAAGAGATCCATATATTTTTTGGGGAAAAAAACTAATGTAGTCATCGCATTATTTTTCTCTCTCAATGTGATCCTCTAACTTAGAAAATAACTTAATGTGACCCTTTTACCAACGTTTTTTCGTCATTGACCGTTACGGTACTGATATAATAGTTTATGGTGTGATAGTTGGTTTATTTAGTTATTATTTTGCCTTAAATTGCTCCTTAGTTGTTGGCTTTTGTGGTTTATTTGT
Organism: Hibiscus syriacus; assembly: GCF_006381635.1. Lineage (NCBI taxonomy): Eukaryota > Viridiplantae > Streptophyta > Magnoliopsida > Malvales > Malvaceae > Hibiscus > Hibiscus syriacus. Next base: position 220,120 of record NW_024061774.1, read on the forward strand.
TCATTTTGATTCATTTTCTATATAGAATACTATATTATGGAAATTGCACTTAAAGGACATACTTCTGCATTTTTTTATTTTCGGAATCAATGCTGGATTAGTGGGCATGACACATGTGACGTGGCGTTAAATCAGCACCTTTCAGAAGGTCCAATCAGCGCTTCTAGAAGGTCGAATGGGTCTTCCGCGTTTTTGAAATTCCAATTCAAGTTAATATCATAGTTTTAAGATTTTAGTTTAAATATTTTAAGAACTATCTTTAGGAATTATCTCTTATTTTTAGGAGTTATCTTTTTAGTATTTTTAGGGATTTTGAAGGCTACAAATACACTCTCACGGTAAGCCTGAAAACTCATTCAGAATTCATTATTCTTCTTTACTTTGATTTTTATAAATTTTTCTTTTTTTTTTCAAAGTTTTTTTTAAAGATGCTAAGTATGATTGTCATACTTAGCTAGTTTCTCCACAAGCCAATGGCTAAAACGATGACTCAATTCCTATTGTGAGGATTGAAAAACACTTAAAATACCTTTGGATAATTTTCTCAATTTTATGGAGAAATAGGATAGGTAATCGACCCATCCTTTAAAATCAAAATGTTTTTAAATCAAAAAGTCGATGTTGGTTTGGATGTTGTTCTGGTTTAAAGTTGGGAGGAAAAATCGACTGGTAGCAAGTTCGACTTCCTGTGGACACACTTAGCGGCGGTCTGCTAAGGGAAATTGAGATCTGGCTCGATTCTCATTGAGACAACATAATCCGAGTTGGGTTTTTCCAAAACTTTAAAACTAAATAGGTGCTGACGATAATAATCGTAGTTAATCCACATAGGGGCTGGAATTCAAAGATAACTTTTGGATTTTCGATTTATAAGAGAGAAAAATAAGTTACAAGAGTTGTACCATATAGACTGTAACTGACAAATATCCGAAGTGAAAAATCTATTCCAAGGATCAAGCAAAACTTGAAGCATGAGGTTGTTTTCATCATAAATTTTCCTTATTTCAATTTATTTATTTATCTTATCTTTATCTCAAATTATTATTTTTTAAACAATTTAGAACCTTTTTTCTCATCCTATCTTTTCTCACCTTTATCCAAATTCATATCTTTTCTCATATTTTTCTATATCTAAATAAAAAACTCCACAATCACATAAACTCCAAAATCTATGTGAATCGATCCTACTTCTCTTTACTACTCTTTTCTTTATTTATTTTTGAGAATAATGAGTTGTTTGATAATAATACGACGTCTGTCATGGTGTTGACGTGGTAATCCACGATGTTGACATAACAACCCTTGATGACAGGTTAATGTGATAGATGACATGTCATATTGACTAAATTAATAATTCAAACATTTGTCATGTTAGCACGATAGATCGTTATATCAACATCATAAATTGACACATTAATATTATAATAATCAACGATGTAAAATATTGATTAAATGACCACATTAAAATTATCTAAGTTAAAGAATCATACAAAAAAATAAGTTAAAGAATCATAAAATAATAATAATAATACGAAAGCCGGCACCCGACTCGAACAGCCGACACACGACAGCCGACACCCGAGTTTTATGATTTACAAACACGACAGCCGACACCCGTAACAATCTTTTATTTTCTTTTTCATGGAAAAAAATAATCATTTTTGGATCACCTTCAAATCCAATCTTGAACCGATAAATCATAGATTCTTCAAACAACAATAACGTAACACTCCCTCTCCCTTTGTTCATACATAATTACAGTACCTCTTAGTTCCCCTCCTCCCTAAAAATAGCAAACCCAAGACGAAAAAACAGCAGGAAAAAAAGATTCTTTGAGATCTAAATTCACTCTTTTTCTCTATTTTTTTCCCTTGCTTTGTTTCTGGCTCTACATTTAGGTAGGGAGATAACCGACAGTATCTTTTTCTTAGATCTCATTTATACTTGCTCGTTTCGTTGCATTGATTGAATCTCAGTAAGGCTTGTTCCTTCTAAGCTTTCCTTTCATTTTTTTTGGATATTTATTTTTTTCCACTGAAATTTCGTTCTCGTTTCTTTTATGGAGATCTGATTTGTGGGTTTTGCTTGTTTTTGCGGTAGTTTTAATGGGTTCAATCTCACTTTCTTATCCTTTACTACAAGATTGTTAGTCTTTTCGTTTCTTTTGGAATCAAAGTTTCATTCTTGATGGTTTAATTTGGTATAAAAAAATTGGCGTTGAGTTGAGGTTTTACCGCAGATCTGTTTATTTATTTGATTCCAGTACCGAAGTAGCTGTCGTTTTCATGTTTCCCATTGTTTCAATTCAGTCGGAAAAAAGGTATTGGTTTCTTCCTTTTAGTGCTTTTTTCATGGAACAATCCTTTTCATTGCTTGGCTGGCAATCAACTGGTTACATGTGTCGGCAGTTGGCATCACTAGCATAATCGGTTCCCTTTGGTTTTTTTATAATCCTACCTTTTAATTAATTTATCATAGTTTTTTTAACTATTAATATGGATCTGAATTGTTAATCAAGTTTAATGCTTGCTTTTGAATTTTTTGTTGAACCTTCTACAATAACCTGTTTTGTGCCAATGGTTATGCATTGATGCTCTTTCCCCAGAACAATTAGGCATCCTTATTAGACTTATATTTGCCATTTGAAGATGGCACAAGTTGAGGCTTTTTAGACTTATTAGTGATTTAACAATAGATTCACTTGCATATGTTATTGGTGATTTGAAGTAATAATAATATGATCGTTTAAACTTGACTTTTCTTTACTCGTCTGTTTACAGGATCGATACGTTATCCCCCGGTGTTTTGTTTCGAGAAGTTGAAGTAGTTTGTGTTGTTCATTATACTGAATAGACTCTGATGCTAGACTAGGATAAGGAGATCTGTGCTGTGACAATATAGAGCACAACTGAAAACAGTTGTGAAGAGTTGTATTACTTAAGAAGGATGAGGGGAAGATCTGATTCAGGCCAAAAGAAGCGGTTATCCGCCTCTCTCTGTGTTGTGGCAATCTTTCTTTGTTTTTTGTATGTATATTATGGATCATCGAACCGTGGTGCTGCAGCTCTAGAGTATGGCAGCAGATCTTTGAGAAAACTTGGATCATCTTATCTGGGTAGAGATGATGACACTGATGGCAAGCAATACGAATCTTTGACAAAATTCGGAATGAACGAAGGAGAAGAAGATGTTGTGCCAAAAACTTTCCCTGTAAGTTTTTAATTGCAGAATCATTTCTATGCACCTTTGCACCCCTGAATGCCTTGTCTTGTAATATATCTCTTTATGACTTTGAAGGTTTGTGATGATCGCCATTCGGAATTAATTCCCTGCTTAGACAGGCATTTGATATACCAAATGAGGTTAAAACTCGACTTGTCTGTGATGGAGCGCTACGAACGCCACTGCCCTCTGCCTGAAAGGAGATACAATTGCTTGATTCCTCCTCCTCCGGGATACAAGGTACAGTCGTAAAGCTGACAATCAGATTTTCGTTGCTGTATATTGTTATACTGATGATGACAGTCCTGCTATATTCATGTGAGATTACAGATCCCAATTAAGTGGCCTCAAAGCCGAGATGAAGTATGGAAGGCAAATATTCCCCATACACACCTTGCACATGAGAAGTCTGGCCAGAACTGGATGGTTATAAAAGGTGAAAAGATTGTATTTCCAGGGGGAGGAACCCATTTTCACTATGGAGCCGACAAGTATATCGCTTCGATTGCGAATGTAAGATTACCAATGCCTACTGATTTTGGGTTGAAAGAAATATTTTGACACATGAGAAATAATCTTGAACATCTATTAAAGAATGGTCATATGTGTGTGTGAGCTTTTTTCATCATGTTTTCGCTCCTTTTACTGTTAGGAATGGATTCTTAGAATGATTGAACTTGTCAAACCTCTGTAGAAACAACACTTGTATGATTTTTGAATTGGCAGATGCTCAACTTTTCGCACGACAATTTAAACAATGAAGGAAGAATACGAAATGTTCTCGATGTTGGTTGTGGTGTTGCAAGTTTGGAGCATATCTTCTTTCTTCTGATATTATAGCAATGTCATTAGCACCCAATGATGTGCATCAGAACCAAATCCAATTTGCCCTCGAGAGAGGAATTCCCGCATATCTTGGTGTTCTAGGGACCAAAAGACTCCCTTACCCAAGCAGATCATTTGAACTTGCTCACTGTTCTCGCTGTAGGATTGATTGGCTTCAAAGGGATGGGATTCTTCTTCTTGAGCTAGACCGGTTACTTAGACCCAGAGGCTATTTTGCCTATTCATCCCCAGAAGCTTATGCACAAGACGAAGAGGATCTTCGCATATGGAGAGAGATGAGTGCCCTTGTGGGACGTATGTGTTGGAGAATAGCTGCAAAGAGGAACCAAACTGTCATTTGGCAAAAACCTTTAACAAAAGATTGTTATATGGAAAGAGGACGCTGTTTGGGGTGTTCCAATGGAAGCTTGTATCACTCCTTATTCTGACCGTGAGTTGTCTAAAATAATTTGTGGTCTTCTGCTTTCATTTTTTGAACCTTTTCCATGCTCGAGTTATATTTGATAGTGCATTCTTTCTGCTCTTGTATTCTTTTTAATCTTTGCAAGTTATAGAGTATAAAATCGTTGCTCGTCGTCTATATGTCGTGGTAAAAATCAGAAAGATCCTTTTAGTTGATTGCTTTGAAAGCTTCGACCTTTAAATTTTATATTAACCAAAACTTCTCTTTGTTTATATCAGATGTGCAAAAGGCCAAGGGGAGCGGATTGGCTCCTTGGCCAGCCAGATTGACGTCTCCTCCTCTGAGACTTGCTGATTTTGGTTATTCGAGTGAAATGTTTGAAAAAGAAACGGTAATGAACGGAGCATTGCTTCATCTGTGCCTTTATTTGTGAAAATTTTCTTGTGCTTGAATTTGAACTTATGCAGCAATGGCATAGATGTAGACACTAATATAGCCTTTGCAATTGTGCAGGAAACTTGGCTTCATCGGTTTGAAAGCTATTGGGATCTCTTGAGTCCGAAGATTGAGGCTGACACGGTGAGAAATTTGATGGACATGAAAGCAAACTTAGGATCATTTGCAGCTGCTCTTAAAAGTAAGAATGTTTGGGTGATGAACGTCGTCCCGGAGGATGGACCAAACACACTTAAATTGATATATGACAGAGGCTTGATCGGCACTACTCATAACTGGTATGGCCAAAAAAAATATGAATTTTTTTCTGTTAAAGGCCATTTTTTGCACATTTCTTTCTCTATTTGCATTTTTTTCGTCTCCCCTTCCGTTTTTCTCTATTTGCACGAGTTAGGAACGGTGAGAAACAATTATCAGTGGAAGGAATACAATATGTCTGATGAAAGGCAAACTTCACATATCCTCAAACCACATGATCTTGTGTTTATTGATTTGGTCATTTTGGCAGGTGCGAAGCCTTTTCCACGTATCCTCGAACCTACGATTTACTCCATGCTTGGACCGTCTTTTCTGATATCGAGAAGAAAGGCTGCAGTGGTGAGGATTTATTACTCGAAATGGATCGTATTCTCCGTCCCAGTGGTTTCGTAATCATCCGGGACAAACAACCGGTGATAGATTTCATAAAGAAGTATTTATCAGCTCTGCACTGGGAAGCAGTGGCAACAGCTGATGCCGGTGGTGATTCAGATAACAAAGGCGATGTTGTGTTCATTGTCCAAAAGAAATTGTGGCTGACAAGTGAAAGCCTCAGGAATTCCGGATAGAATTATTTCAATCCTTATAGTTCTGCAGCACCAAAGAGATTAAGGTAAACCATTACTAAAATTGCAGTAAACAGTTTCATTTTGTAGCATTATATAATGGTTCACATTATTATTCTTTTACCCTTTTTTTTCATTTTGTTGTTATGAATACTTGGCAAGTCATAAACTGGTCATTGTGAGCTATAGGCTATTATTCAATTTTTGTTTTTCTCTATTTTGTTGTTCATAGTTACTTCAGCTGGTGGCTAATAATAACCATTTTAACGTAATATATACAATGCTGAAGTGCATAATCATTGTGGATTTTAACTTGCAAGTTTTTCCATAAATGAATATTCTTCTTACACATTCTCCTTTGCTTTACCTATAATGTTTTTTTTGGGGAGTAATTCCTGTAATGTTATTTGTTCTTGGTTGGTTAGGCTGTCTTCAAAGAGTTGTTCTTATCACTAGTTTAACATTGATTTATTCCCACATATCAAATTATCTCGGTGGTTAAAGAGATGATTGTTATATCTTGAGGTTCTGGATTCTAGTATGACGGTATATAAACGTTCATTGTTGAATGGTTGAATCTCTTTCAAACAAAAATTATCTTATAATCATACGAGAGTAATAAAAAAAATATTGATTTCTTCATGAGTGGGGGGATAATGTTTACTGTAACATAATTTGAATGACATTTGATCTAATGTTGAACGGTAAAGATTTAGTCCTCTTTAAAAAATTTAATTTTTATATATTTTTTATTTTTATTGATAATATATTTTCATCTCTTAAAATTTTATAAGTTTGTGTCTTCTTTAAAATCATGTGTTTGTACATGATTTCATGGGTAATTTACCTATTAATTAAAATACTCAATATCCTAATGTTATCAACATATTTTAGTGTATCGCTTTTGCTTTATTATAACAAAATGATTTAATATTATTTTTAAAAATATTTTACATACATATTATATAATGCAAATAATTATTTTTTTATTTGGTTGTCCTCTCAGTTTTAAGGTTTTGCCTTAGCTAATCTGGATTAACTTACGTCACACGCCTGGTTTTAATAGTTGAATCTTCCAACATAGATTTTATGCATATACAGACTCAAACTTAAAACATTGCTTAAGCGGAATCAAACTGTTTACCACTTGAATCAACCCATGTTAGTAATGTAAATAGTTATTAATCACACACATAAATATATTTATACAAAAATATAAATATTATCATTATCAAGTCTGAATTATATCCTTTGTTAACCTTAGTTATTTAAGAATTTTCCTTAGTAGGTGTCTAATATTCTAACGTTATAATTTTAAGTGTTTATAACGTAAAAATTGTAAAAAATTATTGATTAATATTGTCATATTGCCATATTCTTTTAAATTTTTATCCTAAAAAGTATCACTAAAAAAACTCCTATCTCGTCCCCTCCCACGCTCCTCCCCAACTCCCAACCCAAACCCACCAAGTTTAAAAAGGTGGGATTATTGGGATTAAATCTAACTAAATCTCCACCCATTAAATTTAGGGTTAGAGATTTATGGGTTTAAGTATTTAGGGGTTTGGGGTGACGGAAAAGATGATGGCTGACAAGTGGGTGGATGGTAATAGAGACGGTGATAGCAGAAGATTGACAAAGATTGGTAATGGGGTTGAAATGAAATTTTTTAAGATTATGAGGTTTTTTTTTGTATTTTTCAAATTGGAGTTTTTTAAATTATATATATATATATTTTTTTAATTTTTTTAAAATAAAATTTTCAAAAATATAACTATGACATATTTCATTTAATAAGATTTTTAACGGTCATTTCAACGTATATACCTAAAAATCTAACGAAAAAAGTATTTGACATCTACTTTGAATTAGAAACATTTTAAAAACTTAATGTTAGCAAAAAAATTATAATTTGAGCATTTTTACATTTAAGCCTAAAAACCAACAACAATTAAATAACAATGTCCATACCATATACAACTGGCAACATCAAAATCAAATCATTTTGATCAAGTTTTTTTTGAGATTCTAAAAACTTAGGAATATTTATATTAAGGGTAAACTATGGAGTTGGGCATTTTTGTTTCAGTTTTATAAACGTATAGTCACTCAAATAAAAAAAACTTAATTTGTAGTCACTTTCGTTTCGTTTTAATTAAGATGTGGTAGCTTTCGTTTTGTTTTAATTAAGATGTGGTCACTTATCCAAAACGACCATTAAAGGTTTAATATTGCTCATAAAATGATTTAATTTTTGTTTTAATCCTTAAACTTTAGATAAAATTTAATTATGTACATTTTTGTAAATCAAAGCAATTTAGTGACAAGTTTGCAATTTACCATTTTTTTTTAATTATGGAATACTAGCAGCTGAAGCTGAAAACAATGGAGTCCCCATATTTCGAACCAAATGCTTGAAATTTCTATTCGATGCATCTAGTTTCTTTGTCAATGCTCTATTTGGATATGCAGTTGGCGAAGACGGCGAAGATGACCCAATGCTTCGATCGGGAACAACATGTGATTCTGGGTTTTGGACGAACATCGGAGACAACAAAGGAGATTGCACACTTCGATTATTTGGTTCCCCCCTGTCCGGTGACTTTGAAGTTAAAGACAGCGAGGGAGATTGTACATTTTCATTGGAAGCATTTGGAATTCGTGGCAAATCAACTGAAATCCTAGCCGGAGGCAGAGAAGGTTGAACTTGCTCGAGTTCGGGAGATTTCGGGTTTGATCTTACCGGACTCGCACTAGCCGATGGACATATACTAAGTGATTTAGACCTGGCGGGTGAACTTCAACTCGAAGATGAACTCGAGTAAGTGCTGATAGATTCAATGCTTTTCACAGCAATCGCCGCAAATGCTCTTCTTGACCCGGATCCGTTTCCTCTAGGACTATCTCGACTGCCAGAAGATCCTCTCGGTGAATAAAAATGCTCTTCTTCAGTAACCAACACAACTTCACTCGCTCGAAAGTTTCGACCAGTGTTCTGTCGAGACAGCGGCGGTAACGGCTGCAGCTCCGGGGAATCCGTTTTCCTGGGATCGAATCGAGCACTGGCCGGCGAATTAAAAGAGCCACCCATCGACTCCGCTCCACGCATTTACCAACATACCCAAATAAAGCAATTCGGAGCTAGTGGTGGAAGTTGTCCTCAGCTTACCAGCAAGAACATGATTGGAGTACAATCTGCTGCTATTGTTGGACGTTAAGGTCTTGTTATCATCCAAAGACCCACCTTTCTGCCTGCGTCGGCAGTAGAAGAAGATGAGGAAAGCAGCGACGATAGAAGCGAAAACAGCGGAGATGACGGCGAGGATAAGGAGGACGTTGGAGTTGTGGGTGGTGGGAGAAAGAGCGTGGGGGAGAGTAAGGGAGGAAATGGTGGCGGGAAAAGAGGATAAAGTGGTCCTTAACTATAGATCGTTACTTTTTTTAGTACTTTGACCATTAAAAATTATAAAATGATCATTTAATTATTGACATATTTTAAAATCGTCCTTTTTTATTATGTTCTCGAACCTAATATCTACGGGTGTAAATGAACCTAGCTTGAATGAATAAATTTATGTTTCTATTTGTTTGTTTATTTTTTAAGATATTCATGTTTAGTTTGTTAGGTATTTACGGGTGTAAATTCATTTTTTTCTCTCTTTTCATTGAAATGGCGTACGAGTGTTGCTTGAACATTTACACAATATAGTATTTCAGGCTTATTCTACATTCGGTACACCTGACTATATCGCTCCAGAGGTTTTGCTGAAGAAAGCATATGGAATGGGATGCGATTGGTTTGTAAATTAACATGAATTCTTCTTTGTAATATACTTATATTGTGATTTGTGAGTGATGGTTATAATTATATTTTTTATGCTTTTCAGGTGGTCTCTTGGTGCTATCATGCATGAAATGCTTGTTGGATATCCGCCCTTTTATTCGGATGAGCCAATGTCAACCTGTCGAAAGGTGTGTGTTTTCTATTATCTACTTCTATATATCACAACTCTTCATTGTACTTTTTATGTTCATTGTTAGAGATGATTAAATATTGTCCAATTCAATGCTTAACCTGCCCTCTATATTTTCCAGATCGTAAATTGGAGAACCCACTTAAAATTTCCAGAAGAAGCAGAACTATCCCCAGAAGCAAAAGATCTTATCAGTAAACTTCTATGCAATGTTCAACAGAGGGTTGGCACAAAAGGCGTCCATGAGATTAAGGTGTTGTGTGGTCTGTCCTGTCCTAGATTCTTCGATTTTGTTTCGTAAGATTGCTAAATTCGAAATGAACTGGCTGTATCCGTTTGCAGAATCACCCTTGGTTTAAGGGTGCTGAATGGGACAAATTATATCAAAGGAAAGCTGCATTTATTCCTGAAGTCAATGATGAGTTGGATACACAAAATTTCGAGAAGTTCGAAGAGGTATATAATTAGTGTTACAGTGGCTATAAATATGCAATTCTCCTTAGACGTATTCTTATCATTCTCTTTTCTTTCATGCACCAGGTTGACAACCAAATTCCATCTGCAGCAAAATCAGGTCCATGGAGAAAAGTTAGTGCAATTTTATATATTTTCTGTTAAAATGTTTAGAACCAAGAATGAGTAATTAGTACCGAACAAAAATTTTATATATACTGATCCTTAACCAAGTTTGCTAGAAATTTCCATGATTGCCATTTCGGAAATTAGTTGGTACGATTTCTTTGTGCTGGGGTTTTTCTGTTGGTTCATGTATGAATTCTTTGGAAATCTGCCTTTTTTTTCTCCTTAAATACCAAATCCAGTTTCATGTGATTTTTTTTTTCTTGGGAGACATACCGTCTTCTGGTCTGTTGCCTTAAATACCATTTTTAATTTATATTTTGGTATGTTTCTTAAATGATTGAAATCAACTTTCTAAGGAAAGCACAGATATAATGAAGTCCGTTGTAAAATATGTAATACTATTGAAATCATCCTATTTATCATGGTTAAAAAGCGATACTACATCCAGAATGTTATTCAAATTTTCCCCTTTGATGCAGATGCTTTCATCCAAAGATGTAAACTTTGTTGGTTACACATACAAGAACGTCGAAATTGTAAACGATAATCAGTTACCTGGCATCCGTATTTTGCTTCCTCCCTCGGTTTAACTTTTTGTCCTTAGTTACTCCTGCTTCCCATGCATGTAAGCTTATCTTTTTATTCTCGAATACAATTTGCGTCTTTGTGAAGATCATCGGTGTGTGCTTTTCTCAATCAATCCCCATTCAATTAGTCTGTTTTTCTCACGAGTTTCTGCGTATGACTGATTTTTATATATTCCATCTTTTCTGCAGTTGAATTGAAGAAGTGCTCTAAGCCGAAGAGACCCTCCATCAAATCCCTTTTTGGTAAGATATTATAACTATTATTGGGTTAAGTTTGGGACAATGTGAGTGGTCTTTTCGAATCGATAGCATATCGATCAGGCTGTGGTTCATTCCGGTTTTGCTTGGTCTATGTTTTGCAGAGGATGAGTCGGTCGCGGCTGCCTGTCAACCTGTTCAAGGGAGCTTCTTAAACCTCTTGCCACCGAAAATAGAAGCCCCCGAGAATGGTTTGAGGAAATGAATTCCTCGATATCGCCGGAATGCAGAGATGGGAAGAAAATGAAATGGCGTTTGTTTTGCAGTCTTAACGTTTCGGATTTTCAATGGAAAGTGGTTTGAGATTTGATCAGATTGGCTGTTTGAATCAGGTATAGGAGATTTGTTCCATGTACAATGATATCTGGTAAAAAGTAAATATTCTTTCATATTTATTTGTGTAATTATTTTATATATTAATATGTTTTGTTTTGTCATCTCAATGCCCCAATTGTTCTTAACCAAAACAAAAGATGTACGAAGAAATTAAACTAAATTACTTTTACATTACGGTAATTCTAATTTAGTTTTACATTCGTTCATAACCTTTTTTATTTCTATTTTCATGGTGTAATTGTCTTATTCACTTGGATCAATGCAAGTCCTTTGGGTCATTTATAAATCTCTTGAGCATGATAGTATGATAATAAGTTGTTTGAGCATATTAATGAATTGTAATTGTTAGAATTTGTAGGGTTTTTATCTTGGAAGTTGTGGCAGAGTAGTTGAAAGATTTTCAGTCCTGTTTATTTCCCCCAAGTCATGGTAGAGCAGACGAAATATACATGTTCTAAAGTTGTGGATCGTATTTCTCCCAAGTTGTGGTACAGAAGACGAAAGGTTCTCAATTTCCTCTCTCTAAAGTTGTGGAAAGGCCCTTTCAGATCAATCTTTCTTTCTAAAGCTATGGTAGAATTGACCAGTTCCATCTCTCTCCAAAATTGTGATACAACAAAGTAACAAACCAAAGGATTCCAAGTTGTGATGGAGCGGTCCTTAAGATATGAAAAAAAAAAAAGGAAAATAGAAAGGAAGAATGATTGACGTCGGTTCCATATCATTGTCAGAATTATATTTAAAAAAAACCAAAATGGCCGGTTTTAAAAATTATTGAGATTAAAGATTAAGATTTCATCATATTCATTTACTTGACTTCATTGCGGTATAGTTATATAGAGGCTTGTTAATGAGTTGAGAGACACCAAAAATGCCAAAAGCTGATGTAAAGGTTATGAATGATTTATGGATGATCGACTCTCAGATTTTTCAAGATGTTTTTAGATCCTTCAATGAGCCAACTATTGATATCAACCGTTGAGTCAATTGAGTAATGAATCGACACATAAAATTTATTTTTTCAAAGAATCGGAAATTAACACATTTGAGTAGTTCAACTTTTAAACAAATCTACGTCTACTTCAACTATCCTCAAAATCTTTTTAAAAAAATATAAATAGCAAACAATGGAAAATTCTACTGCTAATAATTTACACAATTTAAGCTTACATACTGAACAACACTATAATTTAGGTCCTCGGACAACTTTTTAACTCAAATAAATATTTATAAAATCAATTAACTTAATGTAATATCAAAATTCATGTATAAGTTTACAAAAGAAAATCAATTTGATTAATGCACAAAGGTAATGGACAACCGTCCTATGAAAAAGGCCAAAACTGTCAAACTAGGGGTATATACTCATTCATTCTGATTTTAGTAACAAAACCACCCCATATGAAACACGTGGAAAGAAGCTAGAGATGTATTGATTCTGCATTATTTTCCTCACAATAAAAATTATGGAAAGGAAACAAACTTCACTCGCATGTATTTACAACAACCTCTATACCTCAAACTAATTTCAAAAGGGAGCCTCAAATGATTCATCCCAGATATCACCACTTCCATTTGATGAATCCTCAACATCTTCTTCCATTGAAAGCCTAATGTATTCTCTATGAGAAAACCGATCCCACTCTGTCATTGTTGGATTTTCACGCTCCTAATATAATTATATCTTGTCATCAGCACTTGAGGGGGAAAAACAATTAAAATAAGACATAATGACAAATTTACTTCCGAATGTTTGCATAAACTATCACTTTGATCCTTATTACATTAGATTCTTATTTCCTTTATAACTTTAGTCTTGCTAGTCAAGATCCTAAATGTTAGGGATCTTTATTTCCATTAAGATTATTTCCTGTCACTAAAGGCCTATTAAGGGCGGCTAACATTGAATAAAGAAGATAAGCAATTACTCTATTAGAAAACATTATTCATAGAGGGGTTCCATCAAGGGCGAATCTGCTTCTCTGATTAACCATAGGTCAGAGCAGAAATTCTTTCACGTCTAGACCTGTGACTAGATCCTACGCCAAGGTTCATAACATCTTGGTGTCAGAGCCAGTTATCATGGGTAACACAGCGGATTTGACAAAGTTGAATACTTTCATGGAACAAATGACTACAAGGCAGCAAGCATTAGAGGAGCAGATGGCTGGATTATCTCATTCGATCCAAAAGACGGCGAAGGGGTATCTAAAGGGAAATACCAAAGAGAAATTTCGCACCTATAATAGTGTTGGAGATCCTTTAGGGTGGCTGAAATGGTGCGAAAATTTATTTGGTAATCAGCAGACTAATGAAGATGACAAGGCAGGCTTAGTAGCAATTCATCTTTTAGGAGAGACGCAATTACGGTTTGATCAAATGGAAGAAGAGGAGGCAATCCTTGATTGGGGGCATTTCAAGGAATATTGTCATGTGAGGTTTGGACCACCTGAGTAATAATCCTTTGGAGGAACTTGCCAACCTAAAACAGACCGGGACTATATAAGAATATCAAAGCCAATTTCAATCACTATTGGCTAGGATTTCTGATCTTAAACCAAGACAACAAGTAGATCTCTTTATTGCTAGGTTGGTAGAGGAATTTAGAATCAACGTTGAGATGCAACAGCCAGGAAACCTAGGAGTTGCAATGAACATGGCTTGAGAATTGGAACGTAAACAAAAGGTCTCTTCAAAAATTTCATCTCGAACCAACCTTAATCGGCCAACTTCCCAAAAACACTGACAACAATCTGATCATTCCGACGACTAAGAGCTTTAATGCAAATGGAGGGGGACAAACAACGAAACCAATGGGGAACATCAACAAAGCAAGTTCTTCAGCACCTTTTATCAAGAGACTGACACAAACAAAGCAGAAAGACGCTCTAAGGGGATGTGTTATAATTGTGATGAGTCTTATTCCTTGGGCACATATTGGATTGAAGTACCAGATTATGATGGTGAGCAAGATAATGATGAGGTGGAAGATCTAGAAATTTCTTTACATGCCATCAGCATGACTCGTATTTCTTCTACTATTCAATTGATAGCAAAGTGGTCAGAGTGACAGTGCTAGTACTTGTTGATTTGGGCAGTACACACAACTTGTTACATCAAGGTTTGATGCCAAGGATGGGATTGGAAGTATGGGAAAAACCAGGACTACAAGATTGTTTGGCTAATGGGAAGCGAGTGCCTAGCATAGGTATTTGTAAATCAGTACAGATCATAGTTGCAAATGACGGCTTTCAAGCTTATTTCTATACCGTACCACTAGAGGGGTTTGATTTGATTTTCGGGATAAAATGGTTGTGTTCTCTTGGTCTGATTTTATGAGACTTCAACTCTTTGATGATGAAATTTATTGTAAACGGAAAGGAGATACTAGAGCGAGGGCAGTTTCTAGAGGTAGTTCCACAACTTTGTTTAATGCAAGGATCATATTGTAGTCAGACCATATCGATATCCACATTTTAAAAAAGATGAGGATTTGTCGCATCTCATGACGATTCCTTCCCCCTCGAGTCGAAATTCTTGATACAGTCCGTCATGAATCAAAAACTTCTCCAGAATTATTACAACACCAGCAACGAATTACTCAAGGAGAATTGGGGTCAGATTGGGTTGTGCAAGATGGGTTGATTTTCTTCAAAGGGATGAAGCTTGCAACTTTAGAATTTGTACAAAACTGTTTAGTTTGTCAATGCCATAAATGGCAAAATTTACAACCTACAGGATTGCTTCAATCCCTTCCAATTTCACAACAAATTTGGGCTCATGTCTCCATGGAGGGTCTACTTAAGATTAAAGGGAAATTTAAACTTATGATGGTTGTGAATAGACTATCAAAATACACTCAATTTCTTCCCTTGGCTCATCTGTTTACTGCTATATTTGTTGTTGTTGTCTTCTTTGCGGAGGTATTTCAATCAAAATCTATAGTTTTGGACACTGGACAGGTTGTTCTCGAGAAGACACCATTTAGGAATCATTTGAAGTTCTACAAAAAAGCTTATCCTGAAATTGAGCTTGAGGACAAGCTCAACTCTGAGAAAGGGAGTATTGATGTGTATGCCTTTATTGGAAAGCAATATTAGGGAAGGAAGGCAATAAATATATTAAGGGCAGAAAATTAGTGTTTTATTTGTTTCCTCTATTACACTAGATTCTTACTTCTTTTATAACTTCAGTCTTGCTAGTCAAGATCCTATATGTTAAGGATCTTTATTTCCATTAGGATAATTTCTTGTCATTAAAGGCCTATTAAAGGCTGGTAATATTGAATAAAAAAATAAGCAATTACTTTATTAGAAAACTTTACTCACAGAGGGTGTTCTGTCAAGGACGAATTTGCTTTGATTAACCATAGGTCAGAGCGAAAATTCTTTGAGTCTAGACTTATGACTAGATCCTATACCAAGGCTCATAACAAATACCTCCTCTTGGAAGAAAACCGTTAGTCAATAAGGGTCAAAACATGTTGTTCATGTAGCATTCTGACATATGCTTAATTGTTGACACGCCACATACCACGTCATCACTACGGGTGACGTGACATGTGTCGTATCATTACTTTCATAACGTGACACATACCACATCAACAATTAAACACATGAAAGTGCCACATCAACAACATGTGTCGATCGTTTGTCAACTAACGGTTTCCTTCCAACATGAGTTTTTAATCAAAAACTGAAATGTTGGAAGCTAAATTACCCTTAAAAAGAATAGGAGTCAAAATAACCATTTATGCAAACGTTGGGGAACAATTTGTCATTATGCCTTAAAATAATGGTAATGTTCAAAGTTAAACATGCATTTACCTGACGAATAAGGAAAGGGTCTCGACTTTCAAAAGCAATAAACTTGTTGAGGTTGAAAAGAATGTTGAATACGTTTCCGGATAGTTTGCAGCCTTTCAAGTCACGAAGAGTGATGTAACCCCCATTCTGTAATCAGCCAATCATTGTATTAACACTGGTCATGCAGAATTATGTTGTATGCACTAATACATGTCTACATGCAGTCAAAAGACAAATGAATCATCAATATAGAATCCAGGGACGACCTCTGGTCCAATCATGTCAATAATCTGGAATAATATGTCCTCAAATTGCACTGGTTCTTGGGTTATACACTCCATCCGGTGCAACTGCTCCTCGTAAAAGAATTGCATTTCATTTGGTGTGAGCAGCCCATTCCCATCAAAATCAATGCATTTAAACCTGAATTGAACAAACTGGCTGGTCAGGTAATGTTTGTCATTATTGAATATAGATTATCCCTAAATGACACTAATCATGATGATAATCAGAGATTGCTAAATTTAAGTTCTTCAAACGTGACAGGCAGATCAGAAACTTATTTATCAAAGCAGTCAAAAGGAAGAATGAATTAGGATCCTTTCCATTTGTTTGCCCTGATGAATGATTCACAGGAAAAATCAGTAAATATAAGACTCTAGCAACATGTGATCACTTTCGTATCATAAACAAACCATCGACAAGTTGAATTACACTGAAACAGGAAATCAACAAGTATGTATGAAGAACAAAAATACTGAATGATTCTGATTTCTGAGTCTAAAGATTGCCACTTGTAAGCACCATCATTTTTTATTCCACCATATTTTATTCAACATCCCATGCCACTACCATTTTTTATTCAACATCCCATGCCACTACCATTTTATATTCAATATCCCATGCCACCACCATGCCCCCACGTGAAGCACCCATGTTTCCACTAATTCCAAGCCTACTCCACGCCAAAGCTGGCCCATCCCCTGCCAAATGCACCATCACCAACAGCAAGCAACTTTAATTATTTGCATTTAGCTTGTATTTAGCTGGGGAAGGGTATAGAACAGGAGGAAAAAGAGATACGAAAAAAATGGGAGGGGAGAACATTTTGTAACGAGAGGGAATTCGAGAGCAAGATTGTAAATCCTTTCCCTCACCATTCGAAAGATGAGAGAACATTTGTAAGAGGAGATCTGATCCTCATTTTCCAAGAAGCAATAGAAAACAAATAACATTTCATTGGTATCTTCTATTTTTCTTTTGATTTCCAGTATGTTCTATGTATGTCCTTATTTTGAAGCAAGTAGAAACCAAGAGATAGGAAAGAATTTTATTTCGTTACCTTCATTGCTTGTTGTCCCATCGATTGCCTGAGTACTTATCACCGTGATAGCTTCCAGTTCATCCGTTCGTATCGTCGGGATTGAGAGATAAGCAGTTGGGTTTCTGTCCGGTTCATCTAAGAGAGAAGGGTGTGAGTGGAGAGTAGAGAGTGTTTAGAGCGGCGCCGGTTTAAGCCGACTTACGACTTGAGTTTCAGCCTCTAGTTTCGTCGAGCGAAGAGAGATGAGGGGAGAGAGGTGTCGAAGGTGGTCATGTTTTAGTTTGGGAATGGTTTTAGGTTTAGTATAGAGGATGTTCTGTTCTTAGGTTAAATGTTAAGCTAAAGTTTTAAGATTTACATAAAACGACAGTGTTTTGAATTAGAGTAATTAGTTCTTTAGCCGACCTAGGGGTAAATTTATGAGAGCACTCCGCTCTATTTTGGGTTAATGCAATTTAGTCCTCAGTGTTCTGTAATTTTGTTAGTTGATATTTTAGTCCCTAAAGTCAGTAATTTTGGATTTTCATTCGTTTGTACATTTGGTATGCTTCTTTGGATAATTACATTTTAGTCCAACATGCAATTATGGGTTTATTTCGATTTTAACACATGAAATGTGATTATTTGTGTTACATGACTTGGCTTTTGTTTAATTTATGGTCTTAGACTTAGAATTATTTGCTTATTCATTTTAGCCATTATGTTGTTTGTTATTCATTTTCATGATAATGTGGATGTAAATATATTAGTATACAGTGATTAGTGTTGGATTAAATAGGTTTCATTTAGGATTAATATTAGAGCCTATATTTTTAGATTTGAGCCCCTAAGTTCCTTAATTTTCATAATTTGACTCCGTAGGTTAGAAAAAAAGCCTTAATTTATTTTTTAGTATAATTAGGATTAAATAAAATTTTGATTGATTGCATTGTTTTTAAAAATTAAGGAAATGTTCACTTATTAAGGAGTTAATAGTATATCCTACGCGATCGTGCTCAGGGGTGACTACTGGTAATTCCCTAAATAAGCTGACATCCTTTTCAAAACTACACCATGTTTTCTAAAAATAAGGCAATATTCGGTTATTAGGCACAATAGCTGATCTTCAGCATTTATGCTCGGGAGTGAATGCTATCGGCCTTAATAAACGAATACCCTTTTTAACTTTGCATCCTTAATGATTTTTAAATTAAATAAAAATTGAACTCAAAATTTCCGATTTTAAATATAGGATAATCAACTAGGTACCAATTTTTGGGCGATTGTGGGAGTGCTAATCCTTCCCCACACGTAACTGACTCCCGAACCTGATTCATGGATTTTCGTAGACCCTAAAACTCAGTATTTTATTAAAATAAAATGTTTTATTAAAATAAAATGTTTTATTAAAATCACTCAGTTTTTACGGTGTTCCAATCTCACCTTAAATGATCGGTGGTGACTCATCACATTTTCGAAATATTTTCAAAGAGAACCCCGAGTCGGTATCGATCTTTCCCCGCCCGGGCGAAAAACGATGCCGACAGCTTGGCGACTCCGCTGGGGACTTTTGTTTTTAAAAACAAATTGAGAGTCGAGCCACGAGTTGGTTACCCTATATTTATTATTTTGGAAATTATGAGTTCGATCTTATTTAATTCACGGTTCATTATGTTATTTAAAAAAAACAGATTTCTTTCTGGTTAATTGTTGAGTTAATCGATTGACGGAATCGGCCAAGAGGGGGTGAATTGGCAATTAAAAATTTGGTGGAAGCTTTTGCAGAAAATTAAAAGTAATTGCACAGCGATTTAGAGTGGTTCGACTTTCTCAACCAAAGTCTACGTCCACTACCTTAGCTATCCACACTAAGGATTTTCCACAAATTCACTAATTTGTCTTTCTTTTGAGGACAAAGAGTAACCTTACAAACCCTCAAGAATTATACCCCAAATTCTTAAGAACACTCTCTCCCAAAGAGAACAATACAAATTTGCAAACTTACAAGGAAATCCTCACAAGGTAAATTGTTTACACAATTCTAGAACAAAGAAAACAACACTCAAGAATGAATACAATTGAGTACAAGTAGTGTTCTTGAAAGCAAAATGAATATTGAATGAAAAATAGGCTTGAAATGCTCAAACTTGAGGTTTGATGCTTTCTCTTTGATTCTCTCTTGATTCTAGTTGCTTGATGTTTCTTGTTGTTGATCAATGGCTTCTAAGCTTGTTTAAATACACCTTCAAATGATTCTAAACGTTGGGGATGATTAGTGGAGTCAATAGAGCCGTTTAAGTGTGAAAACAATTAATGAAAGTGGACGGGAGCGTCTGTGCATCGATGCATGCCCTAGGTGCATCGGTGCATCAGTGTAAAATTCAAATATTTTGATCGTTTGACTCTCATTGCATCGGTGCACTAAGAGTGCACCGATGCATAAAATGCATTCAATGTTTTGAAAAAAGTCTGAGTGCATCGATGCATGGTCTTGTGCATCGATGCATCAAATGCACTGAGTGCATCGATGCATGGTATGTGCATCGATGCATAAAATGCATTCGATGTTCAAGAAATTAATTGATGCATCGATGCATGGATTGGTGCATCGGTGCATGCCCTTGAAAAATTGATTTTAGGCTTGATTTTGGTTCAAAATACTTTGTGAAAATTTGTTTAAAAATAGTTTAAGTATAAAACACAAATTTACACATTTAGTAAGGTTTAAAATTGATCTTGAAAGACTTGGAGTAATATTTTGATATTCGAGTAATTAAATCGAATATATTTTTAGAAAATCTTTTGTAAAATCTTAAAATTCATTTAACTTAATTTGTTATGTCGAAACATCAAAATATTTTTCAACAATCTCCCCCTTTTTGATATAACAAAACTCTTGAGTAATTTTAAGATTTTCTTTGAAAATAAGTTTTGAAATCAATTTTGAAATTACTCCAAATTACTCCCCCTTACTATAACACTTCTCCCCTTTAAAACTTTTAACACTTAACACTTCTCCCCCTTTTTGTTAAATAAAAAAGACTCAAAAACTGAGTGAAAGAAGGCTTTGAAAAACATAGCCAATTGATTAAACATTTTAATTGAATATAGCTTAAGCTGCTAAGATCAAATATCAAAAGAGAGGTTAGTCATTAGTGTTCATAATCAATATTCAAATCAAATGTGAAATTGTAAATTGGTCATAATGCAACTAAGATGTCAATAATGCAAAAATTAATTAACATGAAGCTCATAAAGATCAAACCAAACAGTTCAAACATCCAATAATAGTTAAATAATTCAAAAACAGCAAAATGTTTTAACAATCCAAGTTTTAAGTTTTAATCCCAAATACAATCAAAATAAAATAAGTATAGTCATCCATAAAAGGATCGGGAGGCGGAGGAGGAAATCGGGCTTGCATCTCAAGAGAGAGAGAGCATCCATGCGTGCAAGCATCTCCCTTTGAAACTCCATCTAACAAGCTTCCAAAGTGTCTAAGCGTTGATTTACTGCTTCGTGAGTAGCAGTCAAGTGGGATTCGATAGAAGCATACCGTAAATCAAATGTCTCAAAAAACGAACGAAAATATGGAGGCATTTGATCTTCTTGTGGAGCTGGTTCTGGTGCAGGCTCGTCATCGAGTACGTGATCATCGATGTCTCGCATAAGCTGTTGAAATTCAGGATCATCGTCAGTAGCCGGAGCCGGAGGAGGAAGAGGAGGAGGAGCACGAGAGGAGCTTGGAGCAGCTCGTGAGGAACTAGCTCCTGGAGTTTGCTTACCGGGTCTAAAAACCCATTGACCGGTTATCTCATCTTGTTTCCAATCTGCTTTCTTCAAGGAAGTAAGATTGATTTGGTTTTGGAGAGGGATAGGATTATTGAGAGAGACATCTAGACCAAGTTTGATAAAGAGGTTACTAAGAAGACATCCATAAACTAATGTTTCGACATGTTTTGAAGGAACAATGTTTATGACATCAACTAGTTGACTGAAGATAATATGGGGTAGATTGATTTTGATTTTATTCTTGAGACAGTGCATCCACCACAAATCCCTAATACGAAGAGTGGAGTACCTACCTCCGGATGGTCTAAACCACCAAGATATCATCAGATGAAGAAAACGATCATGATGAGATCGTAGAGTACTAACACTAGCGTTTGGAACATAGGGATAATCTACAATTTCATTCTCATTATATATCCCATCATCATCTAACCCAAAACGGAAAGCTATAGTCTCGGGGTCAATATTAATATATTGGCCTAAAAGATAAGATCTAATGGCTATAGTTCCACATTGAGTTTCGTTTTGAATACATACCGCATTGGAATAGAAAATGCGGACTAATTGTTGATAGACGATAGGTTTGAGCTGAAACAATTTATCAAACTTCCAAGCTTTAAGAATCAGAAGGTATTCAAAGTTAATATCTATCATAGCTTGAAGAGAAGGAATACGCTCTTCTCGGATTCTATAAGTTTGAAAAGAATTTTTGTACCTAGAGTACAAGTCGTCTCTACGACGCTCAGACATGTTAAAACAAGATCCTAATAGAGATGTAGGTGGAGGAGGAACGGGATTAGGAGGTTGGTTTGAACAAGAATGACTCGACGAAGTCCTAGTGCGTTTGGGATTAGACATGGTTTAGAGATCGAAAAAAAGAAAGAAATAGATAACCTGCAAATTGAAAAACATGTATGCACAACAATCAATCCCAAAACTCAATTGAGTCCGCAATAATCAAGGTTCTCTAAAACAATCCTAACGGGCAAAGTTTTAAAAACTATTTGAAAATATCATTGGAAATATTGCAATTCATAAAGTTTTCATAAAAACAATATAATGAAGTCAAAAACATCAATGATTTTCGAAAATATTTTTTTAATTTCGAATTTCAAAGAAAATTGTGTGTTTTTGATGAAATTTGTTGTAAAATCTAGTTTAGAATCATCATATAACCAATGCTCGATATAATGTTCATCCTAGAACTAATCAAGACTAGCCCTAAGATCAAAAATTGATAAAATTAGTTTTTAGAAAAGTTTACCTTGAAATTTCGGATTGAGAGGGATGTATTGATGTTTTGCACGAATTAATGATTGAAGCAGGATTAGGAGTTGAAAAGCTAGAAGATTCCGATCAAAAACTAAGGATTTGGAGCAATTTTGAGAGTAGGAAAGAGAGAGGAGGCGAACGACTAAGAGAGTTTAGTTTTAGGTTTTGAAACAAATGAGAAAATAAGCCTTTTTAACATAAAACCTGATGGATGCATCGATGCATGACCCTATGCATCGACATGCATAGATGCACATTCAAGGCGTGCATCGGTGCATTAGCAAGATGAATCGATGCACATTCAAAGGGATGCATCGATGCACTGTTAAGTGCATCGATGCATGAAGCACAAAAATGTCAAAAATCCGTTTTAAACACTTAAAATACTAAATTAATTAGCTCTAGTGGTATTGGCAACTCATATATTGAAAATTAATCATGTTCAATCAATCAAATTAATCTTTAAACAACATTTGAACATAAAATTAATTTTCACCAAATAACATAAACTCCCCCTAACTAATAGCATAGAATGCAATAAAAAATTATTATTATAAGCATTTTTTATTTATTCTTAAAAGTGCTAAAATTATTTTAAACACTAAGTGAATATAGGTTGGTTAAACCTAATTCTCTCCTAAGTGTCCAAAATCTTTCATTGTCTAAAGGCTTTGTAAAAATATCCGCTTATTGGTGTAAAGTATCAACAAATTCTAGAACTACATCTTCCTTAGCGACATGGTCTCTAATGAAGTGATGTCTTATTTCAATATGCTTAGTTCTAGAGTGTTGGATGGGATTTTTAGTGAGAAAAATAGCACTAGTATTGTCACACTTGATAGGAATAGTACTTACATCAATTCCATAATCAAAAAGTTGTTGTTTCATCCATAAAACTTGTGCACAACAACTACCGGCTGAAATGTATTCCGCTTCAGTGGTAGATAATGCAACACAATTTTGTTTCTTTGAAAAACAAGAAATCAACATATTTCCAAGGAATTGGCAAGTTTCGGAGGTGCTTTTCCTATCTAATTTGCATCTTCCATAATCCGCATCAGAAAAGGCATGCAAGCTAAAGCTAGAGTCTCTAGGATATCAAAGTCCTAAACTAGGAGTGTCCTTAAGGTATCTAAAGATTCTCTTAACAGCTAGAAAATGTGACTCCTTACGGCATGATTGAAATCTAACACATAAGAAAACACTAAACATAATATCCGGTCTACTTGCAGTTAGGTAAAGTAAAGATCTAATCATTGACCTATATAATTTAACATCTACACATTTACCTCCTTCATCTAAGTCAAGCTTTGTTGAAGAGCTCATTAGAGTGTCATGAGGCTTGCCATTTTCCAATCCAAATTTCTTGAGCATATCTTTGACGTACTTAGCTTGATTGATGAAGATGTCATCTTTTCTTTGCTTGATTTGGAGTCCAAAAAAAATGAGAGCTCCCCCATCATGCTCATTTCGAATTCGCTTTGCATTAGCTTAGAAAATTCTTGGCAAAGAACATTATTAGTAGAACCAAATATTATATCATCAACATAAATTTGAACTACTAATAAATCTTTACCTTTATGCTTTAAAAACAATGTAGTGTCAACCTTCCCTTTTGAAAAACCTTTTTCAATTAAAAAGTTTGACAATCTTTCATACCAAGCTCTAGGAGCTTGTTTTAAACCATAAAGTGCTTTTGTCAATTTAAGAATATGATCCAAAAATTTTGAATCTTCAAAACCTGGAGGTTGTTCCACATACACTTATTCTTTTATAAAACCATTTAAAAATGCACTTTTAACATCCATTTGATATAATTTGAATTCATTGAAACATGCAAATGCTAATAACATTCTAATTGCTTCCATCCTAGATACGGGAGCATATGTTTCATCATAGTCTAAGCCTTCTTCTTGAGTATACCCTTGAGAAATAAATCTAGCCTTGTTTCTCACAATATTACCACTTTCATCAAGCTTATTCCTAAATACCCATCTAGTACCTATAGTAGATTTATTACTAAGCCTTTCAACTAATGTCCATACTTTACTTCTCTCAAATTGATTTAATTCTTCTTGCATAGCCATAATCCAATGTTCATCTTTTAATGCTTCTTTGATGTTCTTAGGCTCTATGCATGAAATAAATGCAACATAATTACAAATATTTCTAAGAGAGGATCTAGTTGTTACCCCTTTGAATGGATCATCTATAATCCACCATCCTTGACATAGTTGTAATCTCTTGGATAAGATACTTCCCTTTCTTCAATGGTTGGATTCTCGAGAGGATCACGAGTTTCATCATCTTTCGTTTCTTCCTTTAATGATGATTTTCCAACGTCATGTCTATCGTTATTTGCTTGTACAATACCTACATCATCATTAACACCAGAATCCTTCCTCGGAAGGAGATTATCATCGAAAACAATATGTATAGACTCTTCTACAACTAAAGTTCTTTTATTAAATACTCAATAAGCTTTAGAATTTAAGGAATAACCCAGAAAAATTCCTTCATCACTTTTAGCATCAAATTTGCCAAGGTTTTCTTTACCGTTGTTTAAAACAAAACATTTACATCCAAAATGATGAAAATAGCTAATGTTAGGCTTTTTATTTTTGAAAATTTCATATGGAGTTTTCTTTAAAATTGACCTAATCATTACTCGATTTACAACATAACAAGCGGTATTTATGGCTTCCGCCCAAAAATATTTTGGCAAATTATTTTCACAAAGCATGGTTATAGCCATTTCTTCTAAAGTTCGATTTTTCCTCTCAACAACTCCATTTTTTTAGGGGTTCTAGGTGTTGAAAAATTATGGCTAATACCATTAGAATTACAAAACTCATTAAATCCAAGATTTTCAAATTCAGTGCCATGATCACTTCTAACACTAGTGATAGAGTAACCTTTTTTGTTTTGGATTACTTTTGAAAAAGTGATGAAATTTTCTAATGCTTCATCTTTAGTACTTAAGAATAGAACCCAAGTATATTTAGAATAGTCATCTACCAAGACAAATGCATAATGTTTTCCAACCAAGCTAGTAGTCCTAGTTGGCCCAAAAAGATCTATATGGATCAATTGTAATACTCTACTAGTTGATACGTCATTAATGGATTTAAAAGAAATTCGCTTTTGTTTTCCTTTAGCACAAGCATCACAGATTTTATCATTATCAAATTTAAGCTTAGGCAACCCTCTTACTAAGTCTCCTTGAATTAGTTGTTGCAAAACACTCATACTAGCATGTCTTAGTCTCTTATGCCATAACCAACTATCATGTTCATCCTTAGAAACTAGGCACAAATTAGTCATATCAATAGAATCTAAATGCACCATGTATATGTTTCCTATTCTATGACCAACAAGCATAATCCGATTAGATGCAATGTCAATGACTTTACAACCATTAATTTCAAACATGACATTGAATCCCTTATCGCATAATTGACTAATACTCAATAGATTATGCTTTAATTCATTCACATATAACACATTTTTAATTTGTATGGAAGATGTATTACCTATAGTACCAATACCTTCAATGTGACCTTTTGAATTATCACCAAAAGTCACTTCTCCTCCATTTTTGGCGTTAAGCTCTATGAACTGGCTTTTATCTCCGGTCATGTGTCTCGAGCATCCACTATCAAGGTACCATGAATTTGGATTTGTTTCTCGTGCCTTGTAGTAATGCTCCTTTTCCTACAAACATAAATTAATTTCTAATTTTTGGTACCAAATTCTTTTGGGTCCATATTCATTAGTTTCTAAAATCCTTGTCCCCTTTGGTATCCATTTATGAAGGACATCCTTATCTTTAGTAGTAATGAATTCTTTAGGAACCCATATACTCCTAACAATTTTACCATTCAAGGTTCGTTGAGGACTTCTATGATTGTAGCTTCTAAAACTTTTCTTAACAAAGTTGGATTTTGAATTCTCACATTTTTCAAAACTTTTTGTTCCAACCTTATTAAAAGAAGTTTTAAGATCATCAATCTTCTTTAGATGATCATCATGAACTTTTGAAAGTAAGTTATGCAAATCAATATTTTTCTTTTCAAAATCATTAATTTTGATTTGCAATTATTTGATCTTACTTTCAAGCTCATTGTTGGTCTTGGATATAAGACTATTTTCGTTTTAAAATTTTGAAATATCATTTTTGTATTTTGAAAATAGAGTCTTATAATCCGAAGCCAACTCATTATAATCCTCTAATAACTCATCATAAGATAATTCATCCAAATTGAATGAGTTAGAGGTTACCTTAGAATCTTACCCGATAGCCATCAAGCACAAGTTTGCAACTTCTTGTTCCTCTTCATCGGAACCTTCTTCATCTCTCCATGTAGCTACATGAGCCTTGTGCTTCTTTTTGAATTGACCTTTTTTCTTTAATTGTGTGTAATCATATTTGACATGCCCGACTTTTTGCATTCATAGCAAATGATCGGGTCTTTCTCCTTCGATTCAGTTTTAAAGCCTTTATGACGTTTGAATTTTCTTCCTCGGTTGGGCATCATCAACTTTCTGAATCGTTTGGCAAATAATGTCATTTCCTCGTCATCATCATCGTCATTCGAATCACTCTTATCTTTTGTGGATTTGAGAGCAACTCTAATGTTTTTCTTATTCTCCTTCACCTTTGGTGTCTCGTCAATCTTATCGAGGTCCACTTCATCTTCAAGCATCATTTCATGAGTGAGAAGGGAACCGATTAGTTATTCAAGAGTTAAGGACGTTAGGTCCTTAAACTCGATGATTGCCGTCTTCTTTGATTGCCATGATTTTGGAAGGGAGTAAACTAACTTCCTCACAAGTTTTTCATTTGAAATGATCTCTCCATATGACTTGAGACCATTGACAATCGTCGAGAATCTATCTGTCATAGCTTTGATATCTTCATTTGGTTTCATCCTGAAATTTTCATAGCTATGCATTATAATACTAATTTTAGATTTTTTTACCTCATCGGTACCTTCATGAGTGACTTGAACCTTGTCCCATATTTCTTTGGCGGTTGTACAATATGGAACTCTTCCGTATTCATCTGGTCCAAGAGCACAAAATATGATATGAATGGCTTTAGAGTTGAGCTGGAACAATCTTGTCTCTCCTTCACTCCACATTCTTGGATGAGTAAGAGGCTTGATATATCCGTCTTTTACAACATTCCATGCTCCCATGTCACTTGCTTGAATGAATTACATCATCCTATTTTTCCAATAGGCATAGTTAGCCCCATTGAAGAAATGAGGCTTGTTGACGGGCATCGAATCGAGACCAGATTCGAAGTTTGAAGTGGAGGCCATTGATGACTTTGATTATCGATGTAACTCTTCCCGAATCGACTCAAGAGGCGATTAAACCTTCAAATGAGTTAGGCTCTGATACCAATTGTTGAGTTAATCGATTGACGGAATCGACCAAGAAGGGGGTGAATTGGCAATTAAAAATTTGGTGGAAGCTTTTGTAGAAAATTGAAAGTAATTGCACAGCGATTTAGAGTGGTTCGACTTTCTCAACCAAAGTCTACGTCCACTACCTTAGCTATCTATACTAAGGATTTTCCACAAATTCACTAATTTGTCTTTCTTTTGAGAACAAAGAGTAACCTTACAAACCCTCAAGAATTATACCCCAAATTCTTGAGAACACTCTCTCCCAAAGAGAACAATACAAATTTGCAAACTTATAAGGAAATCCTCACAAGGTAGATTGTTTGCACAATTCTAGAACAAAGAAAAGAACACTCAAGAATGAATACAATTGAGTACAAGTAGTGTTCTTGAAAGCAAAATGAATATTAAATGAAAAATAGGCTTGAAATGCTCAAACTTGAGGTTTGATGCTTTCTCTTTGATTCTCTCTTGATTCTAGTTGCTTGATATTTCTTGTTGTTTTTCAATGGCTTCTAAGCTTGTTTAAATACACCTTCAAATGATTCTAAACGTTGGGGATGATTAGTGGAGTCAATAGAGCCTTTTAAGTGTGAAAACAATTAATGAAAGTGGATGAGAGCGTCTGTGCATTGATGCATGCCCTAGGTGCATCAGTGTAAAATTCAAATATTTTGACCGTTGGACTCTTAGTGCATCGGTGCACTAAGAGTGCATCGATGCATAAAATGCATTCGATGTTTTGAAAAAAGCCTGAGTGCATCGATGCATGGTCTTGTGTGTCGATGCATCAAATGCACTGAGTGCATCGATGCATAAAATGCATTCGATGTTCAAGAAATTAATTGATGCATCGATGCATGGATTGATGCATCGGTGCATACCCTTGAAAAATTGATTTTAGGCTTTATTTTGGTTCAAAATACTTTATGAAAATTTGTTTAAAAATAGTTTAAGTATAAAACACAAATTTATTTAGTAAGGTTTAAAATTGATCTTGAAAGACTTGGAGTAATAGCTTGATATTCGAGTAATTAAATCAAATATACTTTTAGAAAATCTTTTGTAAAATATTAAAATTCATTTAACTTAATTTATTATGTCGAAACATCAAAATGTTTTCAACATTAATGCTTACATTTTTGTGAATATTTAGGATTGTTGCATATCAGAGCTCTGAACCCGAGCTCTAACCCGATTTACCTAAGTAGAGAGAAACGCCACACCTCACGAGGAGTATTGGGCTTCTTTGTGTGAGTCTGACAAAGTATCTCTGGAAAGCACCCTAAGTTGCCTATCCGGATATCGAATCCGAGGTACGCTTTTAGTGGTGTGATCCCCTGAGCCGAACTCGATTCAGAAGTCTGTAATGGGCCAGAATCGGAGGCAACCTTAGCAGGTTGTAAAATGGCTTGGGAACCCTTTGCTAGAACCCAACCTCATATAGAGAATTTAGACTCGACCGGACATTCACATCTAAACGCATCATCTCAAGGGAGGGACACCGACTCCCATTTCGTTATGCGTACTCATTAGTAGGAATTTAAATTGCGATTGTGATCGTATTTTCGGTTTGCTTTTATCGCTATTGCGATGATTGCCTGTATCAGAGTCATGCAATAACGGTACCCGAAGGTACCGCTATATAGCGGGCGCTATTTGCAGTTGCATTGCGGACTGCTATTTAAATCCCGCTTAATCGTCATTCCTGCTAGAGGTCCTCAAGCACCCATCTAGCTCGAGGGTCCTGAGGACCAGCCATCAAGCACCATAGCTCGAAGAGTATTTCCTCCTAGCATGGTGAGAACCAACACCATGCCCTCGAACACTCATCGCAACTTATATTCCTGTAACCCAAGGCAATACATGATAGCTGGAGCGCCACCAGCCAAAAGGAATATTATTCGATAAATGTGAAAAACCTTACCAGGCGACCAGTTTCGGGAAGGGAAAGCCAAAGAGAGAGGAGTTGTTCGGCAAGAAAAGGATTTGATTTGAGAACTGAAGGAGAAAGGTCAGGGAGCTGAAGCAACTCAGGATCAAGAGATGCCACATCACCCACAATCTCTATTTCCATGATTTCCTATTCCCAAAACAATGAATTTTCGGGTTCTTGAATGACAATAAGAGCAGAAAATTAGAAACCCTACAATATAGAGAAATTGAGATTTTAAATTGGATTGAGGGAGAGTTCGATCGAATTTTTTAGAAAGCGAGGAAAAGAAAAGATTTTTTGAGTTCCTTTTTGGGGGTTTTGGGGGGAAATTAATCGTTTTTTCCTTTTGGGGTGAGAAATCGAAGAACTTTCCAGTGTGTTTTTCTTTTAATTTTTAATAGTAATTTTTTTTATTTACGGTTACCTTTGTTTCTACTATTTATTATTTTCGTTCATAGTATTTTCATATTAATTTAACATTTAAATTTTTTAATTACATCATTATATATTTTACCTTTAACTTAAAATTTTAAATTATAATTTAAGATTTAAAATTTTATAATTTAATGTTTAATTTAAAGATAAGATATAAAATGATACAATTAAAAAACTTCAAGACCTAAATTAAGGTAAAAATCTAATAAAAAATAAAAAAATTAGATCTAATACAGAAATAAAAGTTATCCTTCTACTTTAATTTTTTTCTTATTTATTTTAAGATGAAAGCCACGACCACGAAGCGAAGAAAAATAAAAGGAAGAGGTTTTGAGTGGGGTTTGTTTTGATAGGGATAGGGATGGTATGGGTCGGGTTGGTCCACTCGATTTGATCCGAGAGTAAGGAGTCCTCCACCTGAGACTCGATCTGATCTGACTAAAATAAATTTTTATCCGATCTGATATATAACTTAAAAAATTCGATCCGATTCGACCCGAAATAATAAAAAAAATATTTTTATTCAATAAAAACGGTAACTTAATTGAAAAAATAGTATATAGAGGGGTATTATTGTAATTATTTATATATATATAATGTAAATTTATATTTTTTTGAGTCGTGTCAAGTATTTTTCACCTTAAACCCGAACTCGACCCGACCCTAATTTTTTTTAAAAAAAATCGGATCGGATCGGGTTCAGTCTCATACCCATCCCTAGATATGGAGAGGTGGCTTTGGCATGTGCCCACTGCCCTCTGTCTCAATCATGCATTTCTTCAACGCAGCCTTCCCGGAGCTTCTGCCCATGGAACTGATCGGAAGTAGGTTTATGTTTTGATGCATCTAATTTAAGGTAAATTTATAGTATGATTCGTTTAATTGAAAATTAGTAAAATTTAAATTATTATTTGATTAAATCTAAAATATTATCATGTTTATCTTAAAAAAATTATAGTTATAATCTACAATGTTATCTGAGTTTCTCAATTGAAAAAAAAAATCACTATCGACAATTCTTTTACGTCTTGATCTGAAAATTTATCCAACGCACATGATTTAATACAGGGAACATGACATTTTTTTATTTAAACCTAAAATGTTACCAGATTTATTAAATTCTCTAAAAGTGCTAAATGTATTATATTTGAATGATCTATTTTGTAATAGATAATGTATTTTTTAGTTTTAAAGAAACTTATAACTCAAAATTGTATAATTTTCTTTTGTTTGCACTACACACACGTATGAAGAGTGAATCACATATTACGATAAATCAGAAATTTATAATTTTTGAATGTGATTGAATCATATAATAACTAGAAAGTTTACAAGTTTATATGAATGATATTGAATCATGGTAAATCAAAAGTTTACAAATTCAAAAAATTTAGTAAACTGGTATGATTTGTTAGACTATCCCAATCAATAATGATGTGAAAAAATTATTGAGATTCGCATAAATTTTAATAAAAGAACATGAAGTTATTGTGTTATTTATTCTCAAATGAATTTAAAACCTAACTAGTTAAAGATGAGACTGAATGTCTTGTATGTCTAATTGAAATATGAGTTCATTTATCTATAATGTGGAAAAATATTCAATAGGTGCATTTACAAGATAATCACACATATGTTATCAACTCACAAATTAAAGTTTATGAGATTGTTTACTCGAATAATTAGAAAATGAAAAGGTTTAGATTACGCGATTAAAACATTTTGTCTTGCTAAAATTAATAAGTTTATATTTCAATCTTTCTAAAGATTATATTGAATATCAATCGGAATAACTATTATAAAATCTATTATTTATGAACAAAATAGTTTAACAATTTTTTGATTGATTGTCTCATTTTTTAATAGTTCACTGTTTAGGAAAAAATAATGTAATAAATAGCATATTGGGAAAAGAAAATGACATTAATGTCATAATTTGGAAAAATATAATGTATTAAATAACATGTTGGGAAAAGAATATGACATTAATGCTATTAATAATTGTTGTTTCTGCATAATTTGAGAAAAGATGATGCATTAAATATTTATAATTCACTCTATTTGAGTATAATATATATTTGACTGTCGCAATTCTCTTCTTTGTTTTTTTTTTCAATTCTTATATAAAATGGGTGGTTACGCAGTTGGCAGAAATGAATAAAACTAAAGGGTAAACGTGTGAGTGTACGACGGATAAAAGAGACGACCTGGTGATTTGTGGTTGGTGACTGGCAGCGTGCGACATCGACGTGGTGGCTTCATTGTGGTGACGGGAGAAGCAAGGAACTCAAAAATGCTTGTGCTACTCCGAAAAAGCACTAAAATCGTAGGAAGAGTGCGCCCGTCGGTCACCATCTCACTTGTGCTGTCAGAGGCGAATTTTCTAACGTCTACATATACTCGGCGCCTTAGGTACGCTTTCTTTTACATATGGATAAGGAAAAGCATTAAAAAGAATAAACACGTTTATATATCTATATATATTATCAATTAACGTATCATTGCACATTAAAATGAATTTTTTATATAAAAGAATAAATAAGTTTAAATATTAGTATAAATATTTAAAATATAACTCAACTTAAAAAATGTGTCTAAATTTTTTTTATAGAAGCCATTAGTTTTATTAAAACTAGAAAATATCAAAATTACAATTAAGGTTTACAATCATTGTCATAACTTAAAAATATAATAAAAATATTTTTCTAAACGCGAGAAAACTAGCCGTTTAAGATCACAAAGGCTATACAAGGAAAATGTTAAAAAATAAATAAAATAAACTCAGATAAACGGTAGATAAGAATAGCTCTGACCGCATTGGTAAATGAGCCACAAAAAGAGACAAAACTATTGAAAGGCCACTAATACTATACAAGAATGTAAATCGTGTCCAAATTCAATTTGAAGGTCTAAAGCAGAGAAGATCAACATGATAACAAATAAAACATCATCTTGATTAGTCGTAGCGATGTTAAATCCAACCCTAAGCAATGTAAAATGCGCCATAAAAGCAGAAGAATACAGGCTATAGAGACATGATTAGAAATAAAAAAACAAGGAAAAAAAATTAAAATACACTATAATAAAGAAGAGGAAAAATAATAAATACAGGTGGTAGGCGATCAACACTAAGATTAATGTTGTCGCTGCCGCTCACAAAAATAAAAAAAAAAATTGATGACGATTAAGAAAAAAGAGAAAACAAATTAGAAAACAAATAATTTATATATATGTGTAATTTTTATTTTATAAATTCTAAATTCAATTTTAATCTTACTTAGAAAAAAAAGAGAGAGGGAGACTCCAAGAAAAAAATGAATATTTCTAGTGCCTTTAAGACTAATGATTTAAAAGGATATGAGGAAACACGGATGATAAGCTTGGACAATCAACTAAATATGTTTGGTCATATATGTGTCAATTTTAACATCATAATTGTACTTATAGATTATATGTTAATGTAAATTTTAATAATTTCTTCTTATTTATCAATGCATTCATATATTTATTTAGAGTTTAAAAATTTCCGGTTATCTTTAAGTTATATAAATGATCTTATCTAATATTTTATATATTAATTTTTAATAAATAAATAAAATAAGAAAAATAGTTTTTTTTAATTTCAGTCTCAAGCCCAATGTTTATGGAGATAATATTATTAAACGATAATGTTAGTAACCGTTTCGTTACTTTTGAAACCTCAATGTTGAAAACAGAAACTTACTCGAATCTTAATGAGAGTAAGTGTAGTTTACCCTAAACAAAATGCTATAAAAATTTCTCGACCTACTATGATCTCTCTTCACACATCCCCGCCGCCAAGCGAGTGTCTCACCAGCCTCCTTCTCCTCTAGTCCCTGATCCAAGATCTCTCTTTTTGCAGACCAGGGAGTTAAATAAGGTGACGTTTCGAAACCCTAAACTTAACTTGAAGATATATTTACCTAGTTGAGCCACGAGATTTTGAGTTCTCTGGTTTCTGACTGCATAAATCTGCCACATTTCATTTTCTTCTTCGGTCCTACTGCTTGATACCTTGTCTCTTTCTGTTTACTTTGTTGGGAAAGGAGGTTTTTATAAAGCTATCGGTATCGCCGCTATTTTCGGAAGCGCTTGTAATCGCTGCTTCCATCCGCCGGTATTGAGGTCTTTAGTGGTGGAGGATGGCACCGCCGCAATATAGCGACGGGATACCCTTAAGTATTTCTAATTAGGTTTAGCATTCACTGTTAAAAGTAATTTTGTTTCACTTGGATAATGTTAATAGGTTGAGTTTCTTGATTGGGATTTTCTGTTCTACAAACTGTATTTTTTTAATTAATTTGAGAACAAGACGGGATTACAGGATGCCCCTTAGCTATTGCTAATTAGTTTCATCATGTAATTACTTCTGATGTTGCCTTCGCTTCTTTCTGCTTTGGATATTGTATTTTTTTTTTCAGTTAATTTTAGAGCAAGATGAGATTGGAGAAGTGCTGGTTTTGTTCCTCCACTGTATATCCGGGGCATGGTATTCAGTTCGTTCGCAATGATGCCAAGGTAAGTGTACAGAAAATGTTTTTCTCTGGTTGGTTGGCGGAAAATAGATAGATAATGTAATTTATTTTACTGGTCAATTAAATTTTCATAAGTCATTTTATGAATTTATAGCTTCAATGTATAAATATTTAAAATATTATTATTTTATATATTTAATATTAATATATTATTTTAGTATCATTTTAATAAAAATATTAATTATTAAATTATATTTATTGATAATTTTTATAATATAAGATTTTATTGTTATAATTATATTATTAGAATATATAGTGTTATACTTTTATTTTAATAATATATAATAATTATTAATAAAATTAATATTATTTATTAATTTCATAAAATAATATTAAGTTGTTGAATATACTCCTTAAATATAATATAATATTCTTATTTTAATATTATATTTTTTATATTTTAATAATATTATTATTTTAATATTTTAAAAATAATATTATTATTTTGTTAATAAATAATATTATTTATTATATTTGATGTTTATAATAAAGAATTTTTAAAAAATTTATCGACTAGTGGAAAATGAATTACACAACATCATCTAATACCGTAAAATAATTTCCAGGAAATGTAATTCATTTTCCGTGAAACAAATGGACTCTTATATTCCAAATTCATTGTTTTTGCCTCTATTTAGTTCTTATCCATATTGGCTTATGATATTTGTCGCAACCGTCTTTCGGTTGGGCCCCGGAATTGGGCTTCGACTTAGGAAAATGTGGATTGGAGTCGCCACCGATCATTTATTTAAAAATAAATGGGTTGATCGGATACCCTATTTCTTACCTGATCTGCGTCTTACCAGAGATGTGTCGGATTCGGGAGTCGGTTACAGTCAAGGAAGGGCTAGCACCCTTGAACTGCCCTTTCGGTACTGTGTAATTTCCAGTTGTCTTGATTTAATAAAATTGCAATGTTAAATTAAAAAGGTAAAATTTGACCCTGAATTACTTACTTCTGATTGTTTTGAAAACATCCTTAAAAAATTGAAAAAATGGTTAGATAATAAAAAATAAAATTAGAAAAAAAATAAGGCGAACAAACGAAATAAAGAAAGTATAATGTACACAAGAATTAAGAATGAAATATGAATAAAATTTACAAGGAAAAATACGAAAATTCAAATAAAGAAAAAAATATAAAAATATAAATAGATAGGTAAATGAAAATATACATGAACAAAAAATATAAAAACAAAGAAAATAATATATAAAAAAGGCAAATATGAGTAATATATATATATATAAATAGCATGTAATAAAAGAATATGTAATATATATATAAACTAATAGGAATATATAATATAGTGTAAATAAATAAAAATCCAAATATCAATGTATAAAGAGCAAATACGAGATATAATAAATATATATAAGTATAAAGGGGTAAAATGAAACAAAATAAGGTTAGATGGCAGAATTAGAATATAACCAGGGGAATTAAACCGATTTGGGGACCAAATTAAATGTTTTTCAAAACAGAGGGAGCCAAAATGAAGTTTACCCAACCGATTTGGGACCAAATTGAATGTTTTTCAAAACAGAGGGAGCCAAACGCAGTTTGCCCCTTTTAGCAAAACACGCGGATCTGATATAAGCACGGGTCGGGCCGGTTTGGTCCGCTGGGCTAACTATATGACTCAAATATTTTTTTGAGATTTTCATTTCTCTCCTCTTCGCCCGAGAGCTTTCTCTCTTTCTCTCGTTTCCTTCATCTGTTCATGCGTGTTCTTCAGAAATGAAGAACACGCCGCCGTAAAATCCCAGAAAGGGCCACACGCCGCCTCGCCGCCGCCGTTGGTCGGCGCCGGCCACCGATCATCGCGGCAAACCCAAAAAAAAAAAAAAAAAAAATTGGTTTTTCTGAAAGCCTTTCTCTCCCTCGACTCAAATCTCAAATCCTTTTTGAAATAGGCCTCGGGGAGGGTAGATCTGAGATCAAAATCTCGATCCTTCCCCTAAAAGTTCATCGGCCAAACAGTTTTCTTTGGTATTTTTTGAATAAAGAACAACGAAACAACAAGCATGCAAGCCTCAAAACGTACACGGTATGGACTTTACCTTCTGTTGCTTTCGAGAATCTTGAAAAAAAATGTTTCGATATCAACCCAATATTGCTCGTAGTTTTTGTGTAATTTTTGTTTTTGTATTCTCGGTCTCACCTTTTGTGAAAAAAAAAAGTGTCCCTTGATGGGTTCTGATTACATCCATTTATAGTTTATTTACATCCTATTTTTAGTCATAGAGTCCTAAACAAACTGAAACTCATTGTTTGAATGCTTGTTAGTTGCTTGGAACCCACGACCGTTGCTTGTGACCGAGAGAACCGGGTGTGTTGAGCGGCTGGCGAGGCGTGGAGCATGGGGAGTTCTTGGGTCTGCGGCGCTCAGTTGGGAACCATGAACTAGGGTTACTGCGTAAACTGGGCCGAACATTGGGCCTGTAGACAAACTTAACAATGTTACAATATGTAATATTATTTAAAACATAAACGAAATTAAGTGTCTTCAGCTGCCCCTCTTTGCTCATTATCGTGTAATGATAATAGATCAAAGATTAAAAGACACAAATTTCGGTCATATCGAATATCCTCTGTCGTAGTGTTGAGATTCGATATTGAAATTGTTCCCTTGTCGTGAGGTTGAGTCAAAGCTGGAAGATTCTGAGTATGAGTCATTCATTGTGAAGTTTGGCTTCGAGTTGGATATCCTCCGTCGTGGAGTTGAAATCTACTCTCGAGCAAATTGTGTTGTTTTCGAGTCCAATATCCTTCGTTGTGAAGTTGAAATTGGCTCTGAAATTGAGAAATGTTTGTTGACAACCAGCGGTCCCTTCGTCGTGAAGTTGAACTTGCGTTGTCTGGAGTCCAATATCCTTCGTTGTGAAGTTGAAATTGGCTCTGAAATTGAGAAATGTTTGTTGACAACCAGCGGTCCCTTCGTCGTGAAGTTGAACTTACGTTGTCTGGAGTCCAATATCCTTCGTTGTGAAGTTGAAATTGGCTCTGAAATTGAGAAATGTTTGTTGACAGCCAGCGGTCCCTTCGTCGTGAAGTTGAACTTGCGTTGTCTGG
This sequence comes from Hibiscus syriacus, assembly GCF_006381635.1. Classification (NCBI taxonomy): domain Eukaryota; kingdom Viridiplantae; phylum Streptophyta; class Magnoliopsida; order Malvales; family Malvaceae; genus Hibiscus; species Hibiscus syriacus. Next base: position 258,194 of record NW_024061774.1, read on the forward strand.
AGTCCAATATCCTTCGTTGCGAAGTTGAAATTGGCTCTGAAATTGAGAAATGTTTGTTGACAACCAGCGGTCCCTTCGTCGTGAAGTTGAACTTACGTTGTCTGGAGTCCAATATCCTTCGTTGTGAAGTTGAAATTGGCTCTGAAATTGAGAAATGTTTGTTGACAGCCAGCGGTCCCTTCGTCGTGAAGTTGAACTTGCGTTGTCTGGAGTCCAATATCCTTCGTTGTGAAGTTGAAATTGGCTCTGAATAAAACCTGCAAAGATATGCATATATGTGATGTTATGGATGTCATGCCCTTAGGTATGCCTAAAATGCATATGCAACATATGTTATTCTGGGCTCTGGGGAGTAATCTCGATCTCCGGTGGCCTGTCGTTGTTGACTCTTGAGCTTGAAGTTCCGATCTCTGATCTTGAATTCTTCAAATGTTTGATGTTTTTTTTTTTTTTTTTTTTTTTTTTTTTTTTTGAAGATGCTCCTCAACCATCTCAAGCATGTGCATGAGCCTTGATCGGCTTCTGGATACCTGTACTTTTCAATGAATCTTTGTACAGTAATATGAGATTATCTTTCATAAAAATAAATAAACCATTAGGTTTAAATCTAATTCAAGATGCTCAAAAGGAATTGGAGGAAAGATGGTCTTTATTCATAAGGGAGGAGAAGAACAAGTAATACATGGCAAACATTCTAGAAAATGAATACACAATGATGTGTAAATGAATGTCTTAGATCTCGATAACGTGGGCACTTCTGAGTTGAAAAGCCGTTTGGTGACTTTGAATGCAACCTTTGCCAAAGGATCTTTGAAAATGCGACAACGTTTGGGAGGGTGCAACATTTCTCCGATTTGTTGAGTTCGTAGAAGATTCATGTGTCGGGATGTTTCCACCGGTGATATCCAAATCGCCCTTTCCGGGTTTTCAACTTGGACCCATCCTTAGTTGCAAGACGCCCTTTTGCGGGTTTTCATCTTGAACCCACCTTATTTCCTCTTCTTTTTTCCTCTCTTTTCTTTTTTCAATTTAGGGTGCCCTTTCGGGTTTTCACCCTAAACGTTCCTTTTTTTTTTTTTTTTTTTTTTTTCAACTCAGGACGCCCTCTCGGGTTTTCATCCTAAGCGAAGTATTTCTTGACTGCGTCCGAGTTAATGGGATGTGGCAGCTCAGGTCCGTCCATTTCAGCCAGGATAAGGGCTCCTCCGGAGAAAGCTTTCTTCACGACATAAGGTCCTTCCCAATTTGGCGTCCATTTTCCTCGGAAATCTTTCTGGACTGGCCAAATTCTTTTTAGCACTAGATCCCCTTCACGGAATATTCTCGGGCGCACCTTTTTGTCGTGCGCTCGGATCATTCGTTTCTGATAGATTTGACCATGATGAATGGCTTTTAGTCTTTTTTCATCTATCAGATTAAGCTGATCATATCTGGATTGTGCCCACTCTGCATCATCTAGTTTGACTTCTGACAAGACCCTGAGAGACGGAATCTCGACTTCAATGGGTAGCACTGCTTCCATTCCATAGGCTAGTGAAAATGGAGTTGCCCCAGTCGATGTACGTACCGAGGTTCGATAAGCGAACAAAGCAAAAGGCAACTTCTCATGCCAGTCTTTGTAGGTTTCAGTTGTTTTCTCCACTATCTTCTTAATATTTTTGTTTGCTGCTTCTACTGCTCCGTTCATCTTTGGTCTGTAAGCAGTGGAATTGTGATGTTTTATGTTGAACTGTTCGCAGGCAGCACTCATCATCTTGTTGTTCAAGTTTGTTGCGTTATCGGTGATAATCCTTTCAGGTAGACCATACCGACATATAATTTCTTTCTTCAGAAACTTGCAAATAGTGGATTGAGTGACACTGGCGTATGACGCAGCCTCTACCCATTTCGTGAAATATCAATTGCTACGAGAATGAAACGGTGACCATTCGAAGCCTTCGGATGGATTTGCCCGATAACGTCCATGCCCCACACAGAAAAGGCCATGGTGACGTCATTACATGAAGCGGATGGGGTGGAACATTTATCTTGTCTCCATAAATCTGACATTTATGACATCTCCTAGCATAGTTGATGCAATCACTTTCCAGTGTGGACCAAAAATATCCGCATCTCATTATTTGTCTTGACATCATATGCCCATTTGCATGTGCTCCACAAACCCCATCATGTACTTCTTCCACTATCGTTTTTGCCTCTTCAGCATCGACGCACCTTAACAGAACTTGGTTATGGCTTTTCTTGTATAAAACCTCTCTGTCAAGGACATATCCAGCTGCCAACCTTCTAAGGGTTCTCTTCTCGATTTCAGTGGTTTTTTCTGGATAACTCCGATGCTTGATATACTGCAGAATGTCGTAGTACCAAGGCTTAGTGTCTTTCACTTCTTCAATTTGGTAACAATGAGCTGGGTACTCATACACTGCATGTTAATTGGCATCATTTCAGACTCCCCGCCAGCCTTGAATGTGGCTGCCAAGGTAGCTAGAGCGTCAGCCATTTGATTTTCTTCTCTAGGCACGTAGTGGAAGGTGACTTCGTCGAACTCTTCGAGCAGATCCAACACTAGTTTTCGGTACTCCAACAGCTTTATATCCTTGGTTTCCCACTCTCCTCGGAGCTGATAGACTACTAAAGCTGAGTCTCCGTACACCCGCAAAGTCTTTATATTTGCCCCAGTGCAGCCCGAATTCCCAAGACACAGGCTTCATATTCTGCCATGTTATTGGTACAATCAAAGTTCAGTCTGCTGGTAAATGGGTAGTGACTCCCTTCTGGGGAGACTAGAATTGCCCCGATGCCATGTCCTAGTGCATTTGATGCCCCATCGAAGTGCATTCTCCAGGAACCGTCCGTTGAAATGCTTGCTTCCTCTAAAGATATGGCCATTAAGTCCTCGTCTGGGAAATCAAAGTCCAGCGGCTCATAGCTCTCATCAGTTCTGCTTGCCAAAAAATCGGATATGGCGCTGCCTTTTTACCGCTTTTTGGCTTACGTATTCGATGTCAAATTCAGACAAAAGCATCTGCCATCGGGCTAGCCTTCCGGATAGAGCAGGTACACCCATCATGTATTTTAGAGGGTCTAACTTGGAAATCAGCCAAGTGGTGTGATACAACATGTATTGTCGAAGCCTTTTTGTAGCCCATACCAGGGCACAACAGACCTTCTCAATAGGAGGATATCGGACCTCGCAATCGGTGAACTTCTTGCTTAAGTAGTAGATGGCTCTTTCCTTCTTCCCAGACTCGTCGTGTTGACCCAGAACACACCCCAGGGAGTTCTCGAATATGGAGAGATACAAAAACAGAGGTTTTCCTGGGATAGGGGACATCAGGACAGGAGTGTGAGACAAGTACTCTTTTACCTTCTCAAATGCAATCTGACAGTTTTTATCCCATGCCCCAGGGCTATTCTTTCGGAGGAGACGAAAGATGGGGTCACATTTGTCGGTTAACTGAGAGATGAACCGAGCTATGTAGTTTAGTCTGCCCAGAAAACCTCGGACTTCTTTTTGGGTTCGTGGTGGAGGTAGATTCTGGATAGCCTTAACCTTATCTGGATCGACCTGTATGCCTCTCCTGCTGACTATAAAGCCTAGTAGTTTTCCAGATGTTACCCCGAAGGTACACTTGCTAGGGTTTAGTCTCAGTTGGAACTTTCTCAATCTCTGGAAGAGCTTCCTCAGATTCTTGACATGTTCACTCTCGGTCTGTGCCTTGACAATCATGTCGTCGACATAAACCTCGATTTCTTTGTGCATCATGTCGTGGAACAGGGTCACCATAGCTCTCTGATATGTTGCCCCAGCATTCTTTAATCCGAAAGGCATCACTTTGTAACAGAAAGTTCCCCACATTGTGACGAAAGTGGTCTTTTCCATGTCTTCGGGATGCATCTTGATCTGATTGTACCCCGAAAATCCATCCATGAATGAAAGTAGGCGTTCCCGGCCGTATTGTCCACCAGAGTGTCTATGTGTGGCAGAGGAAAGTTGTCCTTGGGACTGGCCTTATTAAGGTCCCGGTAATCGACACACATGCGTACTTTCCCGTCCTTCTTCGACACAGGCACTATGTTGGCCACCCATTCAGGGTATTTGGCTACTTGGAGAAAACCGGCATCAAATTGCTTCTTGACTTCTTCCTTGATCTTAAGGAGCATTTCTGGTTGCATTCTTCTCAGTTTTTGCTGCACTGGTTTGAATTCTGGTTTGATTGGCAGTTTGTGAACTACCATATCTGTGTCTAGTCCCGGCATGTCTTGATACGACCAAGCAAACACATCTTCGTACTCCTGAAGTAAGGTTATCAGGTTTTTTCTTGCTTCAGTCGAAAGAGTTGTACCGATTTTAACCTCCTTTCGATCTTCCTCAGTGCCCAAATTTAAGATTTCGATCGCCTCCTCATGTGGCAGTATTTGCTTTTCTTCTTTTTCTATCATTCTCAACAATTCGGTAGGCAAGTTGTACTCTTCTTCATTATCGCATTCTTCAAATTCCCCAAGACAAATGGTTGATTCGAAATCCACCTCCGGATCAGGGTCATTAGTGCCCACATTATCGTTATCTGGGAACCTGAAAGGAAGAAGATGTGTATGTGTGAGAGGATAATATCCCACACGGAATGGTCAAGAACTAACTTTGAGAGTAACTGGAAATGAAGTGCTGGAATGAGGGAGATAGATAATAAATAAAAGAAAAATTTGTTTGCCATGGAAAAGAAAAAAATGCATCCTTTATTAAACTTAAACAAAATATTTATTCACCCTTACAAAAGATCACCTATTGCCCCGGGTATAGGCAAATAGGGATAGTTCGAATATTACTCTGAAAGATTCTTGTAAACCACAGGTAGTTCTTCCACCGACCAACTGCTAGGCACGAACCCATGTGGCAGAAGGCATATCCCAGATCTATCTCCGTTGTCAACATCTTCTGTGGTCACGGCATTAACGTTCAGATCTTCCAGAGCCGTTTCTAACTCGGATGTGGTGGTCTCAAACACATAACCACCTGACTTGAATGTTCTGAAAAGCGGCGGGAATGTCATAGGCTTCCATTGGAGTTCGTTTCCAGTCAATCTAGCTAACCTTCTCTCCCGGTTCTTCTGGATCTCCTTTCTCTTTTCATGATAACAGGGCTGAAAACCGAGCCCAAATTGGTCTAATTTTGGGATAGGACGTACAGGGTTGATCATTCCTTGCAAATATTTTCCAAAACCTCTCCCGGTTCTTGCGCCTCGGCCTAGGGTTTGCTTGATCTCCATCATTGTGCATTTGGAGAGTCGAGGTCTTGGGATTCTTTTTCCTTCTGCCACGAATGTGGCATTCACAAATTCCAGGGAACGGAACGAACATTCTACCGCTTCCTCGCCTACTTCGATGTATGGAGCCTCTGTGGTCACGCTTGCTACGATATCTTCCTCAGCGTTGACAATTACTAAGGCCCCATCAATGACAAATTTAACTTTCTGGTGCAACGTGGAGGGTACTGCACCTGCTTGATGAATCCACGGCCTTCCCAAAAGACAGCTATAGGACGGCATGATATCCATCACAAGGAACTCAACATCATAGGTGGCTGGTCCGATGGTCAATGGTACCTCAATCTTTCCAATTACCTCTCTTTTGGTCCCATCAAATGCTCGGACCACATTCTGACAAGTCCTCATATGAGAGGTATCTACTGGTAGCCTCTTCAATGTAATCGAAGGCATCACGTTCAGGGCTGAACCATTATCGATTAAGACACTTGGTAAAGCGTGCCCCTTACAGTAGGTAGTAATATGTAACGCCTTCGTTCGGCCTCTTCCTCCGGATGGAATCTCATCATCTGAAAACGAGATGATTATCAGCTTGAATATTGTTCACCAGTCGATCCATCTTGCTGACTGGTATGTCTTGTGGCACGAACGTTTGATTAAGGACATTCAACAACGCTTCTCGGTGTGCTTCCGAGCTTAAAAATAGTGCTAGCATTGAAGTACGTGTAGGTAAGTTGTGGAGCTGTTCTACAATGTTGTACTCGCTGTGCTTCAAGATCTTGAGGAACTCTTTAGCTTCTTCCTCCTTTATAGGTTCATTGACGACTAGCACATCTTCTTTGAATGGCTCCAGTGGTCTTTGCCCCACTTTACTATTACCTCCTCCGGAAGTGCTCACCTGACACTCGTACTTCCATGGCACTTGCCGATTGTCCTTATATTGAAAAGCCGCGGTGCGGAGATTACCACCTTGGCTGGTGTTGTCACTGTCATGCTTGCCTTAGGGGTAATTATCAAAGGACTACCCCTACCAAATTTTCTATCTGATGATTCTCCGGTGGCACAAACATCTGCTTCCCAAGAATCTTGAATTTCTTCGTAAAATTCCAACTCCTTTCGATCCATCATGAGCTGGACTAACATTTGAACTCTGGGCAATCTTGCACTTTATGCCCTTCTTTGTTGTGGTAACAACAATGGTTACCATCTTCATTTCTGTCGTATCTGGGTATTGTGCAAGAAGCCCTGCCTTCACCATTTGGCTCCATACCCAAGCCAAAGGAGACTTGATCTCTGAAACACTTGATTTAATTCTCCTTCCCCTTTCAGTAGTAATGGCATTGATTCCTGTCTCCTGATGATTGGGCAAGGGATTCTGAGCGACGTTTGGTGCTCCGGAGTTGAAAGTGATCCAATTCTTGTTTCTCATTCTTTGCACAAGTCTCTTGAATGCAAGACAACTTTCAATCGAATGCCCCTGCACACCGCCATGGTATTCGCAGTGAGCGCTCTCGTCATACCATTTCGGTAAGGGGGATTTATTGGATTCATAGGATAAGGCGCACTGCATGAGTGTCGAAGAGCTGTTGGTATAATTCTTTATACGTCATGGGAATGGGGTAAAACTTTCCCTTTCCCTTTCTCTTCTTGGTTCTCTCTGGTTCTGTCTAGAAGTACCGGATGGTACAGCTGCTGTGGAATTTGAGCTTGAGATCGTAACCCCCTTGTTGACGTTGTAGGTGTTCACATTGTTGATCTCTCGCTCCTTGTTTTTCGTGGAAGGCTTTTTACTGGAGTCTCCTCCCTCAATCTTTCCTTGTTTAATGGCCAACTCGATCATTTCGCCGCCATGACTAAATCTGAAAAACTCCCCGACGTGATTGCTACCAAATGCCCGAAGTAAGGTGCCCTCAGGGTCTGTACGAACAGCTTTCTAGTTTCCTTTTCATCCAAAGGTGGATGAACTTGCACAGATAAATCCCTCCATCTCTGTGCGTATTGTCGGAAACTCTCATTGTGTTTCTTCTCCAGGCTTTGTAACATGACCCGGTCTGGTCTCATATCGTTGATATGCTTATACTGCTCCAGGAAAGACTTGGCTAAGTCTTTCCACGTCTTGATATGAGTTCGGCTAAGCTGGTTGTACCACCGAATAGCTGAACCGGACAGGCTCTCCTGAAACAATGGATCAGGAGTTGATCATTCCCTCCATATCCTGTCATCTTTCGACAGAACATAGTGATATGGGCTGAAGGGCAGCTGTTCCCGTCGAACTTCTCAAACTCAGGAATTTTAAACTTGGTGGAAGCACCAAGTCTGGAACTAGGCTTAGCTCCATGCGTCCACTCCATAATATCATGGTCTCCCTGGACCATCTTTATTGATCTTCTAATATTTTTATCTTTTCTTCCATCTTTTTGGCTTTATCTTCCTCGTCAAAGTCTGGGACATTATAAGCATCCGGATGATCATCAGGGATGATTGTAGAAGTTTGTATCTTCACAGCAGGTGCAACTTTCACTTTGGTAGCGGATGAGTCCCCGGGTAGTGCTGCTTTCCCTTTAGTAGCAGATGCGTCCCCTGGTAATATTCCGGGTGAGAGAACCACTTGCGGGGTTGGTGGTATGGCCACCCCTCGGAAGAGATGCCCCCTGATGCACTAGCTTGCTGTAGACCTGACAACTTGGCTACGATTTGGTCGACCAAGGACTCCTGATTTTTCTTGATGGACTCAAGAGTACTTTCACTGTTCTGAGCCATCTTATCTTCTAGTTCCTTTTGAAGTCTTGCCATGTGCTCTTCGATTTTCTCCATTCTGGCTTCCATTGTCTCTTTTTTGTTCGAGTATTGTGCGGGTGATGTGTATCTGATGCTTGTGGTGGTAAGCTCGGTGTCTGAGACATGTTCTGTTAGTTAATACGAATGTAAAAACATGGAAAAAATATAAATAAACAGACATGAAAAATAAAACAAGAAATGCAATGCATGATGTATGCAATTGGAGGCATTGATCCAGAAAAGTGTTTCATTATTATAAATAACCCTTGTTCAGACAAAATGTCTTATCTTTTAAGAGACATAAAAACAGATTAAGGTACATTTGGACTAAATCCTCTAGACCCCGAACAGCTTCCAGTAGGTTGACAAGTCTTCTGCCTTCATGTCACTGGTTGAATGCCTTGTCGAACCACACCCGCTTCCCTTGCTAGGCCGTGAAGATGACGGGCTGCTTTTTGCACTTGATCCAGGAAATCTCGGATGGTTGCGTCTCGGGCCCTCACCCTTTGCTGTGCTTGTTCCCAACGGAAACGCCATTGTAATCCTCCATCAAACGGCACCATCTGAAGCTCGTTTGCTTGCCTCTTGAACCCCTCTACAATAGCTTCTAACTCAGCTATTGTCTTGCCATCTTTCTCATGTCGTTCTTCTAAGTCAGCTATCCGAACTCTCAAGCGCTGGTTCTGATATTGACTATCTGCCAAGCGTCTTTGGGCAGTCTCTCCTTCCAAGCTTTCTCATCAGGCCCTTCAAACTTCCTTTTCAGGCTATGAGCCTCGTCTTTCCAGTATTCAGAGGTTACCTTCAACTTGGAGTTATCCTTGACTTTGTCTTGATACCCTTTCTCAAGTCTTCAAGCTCAAAACGGACTCTTTTTTTGTTCTTTTCCAGTTTTTCTGCCCGATCTTTTGAGAGTCAGCATCGAGCTTCCACTGATAACGTTCAGCTTCAAGTTCCTTTATCCTTTGCTTCAGCTCATTATTCACGGCTTCAACTCGGTCTTGGCTATCTCGAGTTCAGAAGGGACATGCCTGATGTTCTTCCATGTCCGGGTGTCATCACAGTCTGGCACCGGGATATTGTCATTCTTTCTCAATTTTCGCCACTCCATATAACCGGAGTGAGCATGCTTCTGGCAGCTACAACATCCATCCGGAATACTTTCCTCCACGAATCGGCTGCTTCTTTGATCATCTTCTTATAGCTGTCGCCGTGATACTCAAACTCTGACCTAGCTAACCCGCATGTTACTGGGACAAACTGGCGTGCTCCATACTGTCTAAGTGCTAATAGCGGAGCATACCCGACTGCTCCCCAAAGTCCAAGTAAGGTCACAGTGTCGGAGTCACCACACGAAAAAGAACATCACTGATGAATAACCAAGGGGCTCTCCAGACAATATCTCGGTCTTGAAGATGCGTAAAGACCTTCATCCATTTTTCTTTCGAGGCGCCTTCATGCCATTTAAGGTAATAAATTCACCTAGAGGTGAATAGGTGTGCTGAAACGGCGGTAGGCAACTCCGTTAGTCTTCCAGAAGTGGCTGTGAATCCAGACCTGAAGGAGCTGAATACACCCGTAAATCTTCCTCCGCCAGTTCTTCGGCAATGGTTGAGCGATCGAAAGGTCTCGGCCAAGATGGCCGGTGCTGGGTTAACTCGTTTAGAAAGTTGCTCAATAGTTCCACCACGGCAACGTCAATGCACCCCAAAGCTTTCGGAAAGATAATCAAACCGTACAGACCCAGTGCAAAAAGGTCTATAGTCTTCCACTCATCAGGGTGGTTTTCATTAGTTGCTTTATGTGTATCCATTCAATTCCTTCTCCTGCCTCTACGCTGAGTCCGATCGATTACCCATTTCTCTACTACTCCTGCAATTTTGGCCAGTGCATTCTTGAAGGGCTGACTTTTGATGTGTTTAATGTAGCTCGCTCAAGCTTGATGCTTTCGCAGTAGTAGAGTAGTATACTCTTCGATGGTAGGCACCATGTCCTCTTTAAAGGTGAAGCAACTATATCCCGGGTTCCAGAATTGAATTAATGCTCGGAGTAAGGGCTCATCAGTCTTGACATGGAGCAAGAGGGCGATATCACCATATCGTTGGCTGAACTTCTGCTTTCTGTCATTCTTCCAACTGTCCCAAATGTTTCGCAGCTCCTGGACATTATTCGTTTCAGGCTGACAGCGCATAACTAACCATTCTGACACTATTTCCCTGAAGACTGTCTCCCTTCTCTTTCTGAGCCATCTCGGACCATAGTCGTGCCTCAGCGTTTTTCATCTCTGTATTACACACCTTTGTCCATTAACTCGAATTATTTTGTGTATAACAAACGTTTTTTTAGGGATCAATAGCCTCTTGTAATGATGCAAATGCTAGAAAACAAACCAAAGGCAAAGCGTTAGTAAAATAGAAATAGATAAAATAAATAAATGGTAATGAAAAAAAAACATAAAAATAGAAAGTTAGGAAAGAAATGTCCTAGGTTTTGGAATGTGTTTTTGGGGTAGGCTCTATTTGTTCAAAGCCTCCCGTTTGGGTTCTAAAAACGGTACTCGAGTTTCCTTGCTGGCGCCCCCTTGGACCGACCAGACCCTTAGTCCGAAACCATCACAGGCTTGTGTGGACTAAGTTAAACTCGAGAGGACACATTCCCTTATGCCCATACGGAGAATAATTCACACGAAGGCATAAGGTATATGATCCCGAAGGCTACTTCTAGGCCCATACGGTGAATAAATTCACACGAAGCGTCGCTTTCACCCCCACTTAAACGGATTCGGAGCTCGGGTTTAGAGCCTTAGATGAAAATGTTTGGAAAGCTGAAATCATTAGAAAACGGTCAGTCCAACTATTTACTCGAAAAATATAATCAAAAATAAGTAATAAGGATCGAAATATTATCTTAAAATTTAAACTTACCCTTTTCGTTAAAAGACAACTGGAAATTACCTTAGCCTGACTCACTTACCTGTGTCCCCAGCGGAGTCGCCAAGCTGTCGCAACCGTCTTTCGGTTGGGCCCCGGAATTGGGCTTCGACTTAGGAAAATGTGGATTGGAGTCGCCACCGATCATTTATTTAAAAATAAATGGGTTGATCGGATACCCTATTTCTTACCTGATCTGCGTCTTACCAGAGATGTGTCGGATTCGGGAGTCGTTACAGTCAAGGAAGGGCTAGCACCCTTGAACTGCCCTTTCGGTACTGTGTAATTTCCAGTTGTCTTGATTTAATAAAATTGCAATGTTAAATTAAAAAGGTAAAATTTGACCCTGAATTACTTACTTCTGATTGTTTTGAAAACATCCTTAAAAAATTGAAAAAATGGTTAGATAATAAAAAATAAAATTAGAAAAAAAATAAGGCGAACAAACGAAATAAAGAAAGTATAATGTACACAAGAATTAAGAATGAAATATGAATAAAATTTACAAGGAAAAATACGAAAATTCAAATAAAGAAAAAAATATAAAAATAAAATAGATAGGTAAATGAAAATATACATGAACAAAAATATAAAACAAAGAAATAAATATATAAAAAGGCAAATATGAGTAATATATATATAATAAATAGCATGTAATAAAGAAGAATATGTAATATATATATAAACTAATAGGAATATAATATAATATAGTGGAATAAATAAAAATCCAAATATCAATGTATAAAGAGCAAATACGAGATATAATAAATATATATAAGTATAAAGGGGTAAATGAAACAAATAAGGTTAGATGGCAGAATTAGAATATAACCAGGGGAATTAAACCGATTGGGACCAAATTAAATTTTTCAAAACAGAGGGAGCCAAATGAAGTTTACCCAACCGATTTGGGGACCCAAATTGAATGTTTTTCAAACAGAGGGAGCCAAAACGCAGTTTGCCCCTTTTAGCAAAACACGCGGATCTGATATAAGCCGGGTCGGGCCGGTTTGGTCCGCTGGGCTAACTATATGACCAAATATTTTTTTGAGATTTCATTTCTCTCCTCTTCGCCCGAGAGCTTTCTCTCTTTCTCTCGTTTCCTTCATCTGTTCATGCGTGTTCTTCAGAAATGAAGAACACGCCGCCGTAAAATCCCAGAAAGGGCCACACGCCGCCTCGCCGGCCGCCGTTGGTCGGCGCCGGCCACCGATCATCGGCGGCAAACCCAAAAAAAAAAAAAAAAAAAAAAATTGGTTTTTCTGAAGCCTTTCTCTCCCTCGACTCAATCTCAAATCCTTTTTTTGAACCGTAAAATCCCAGAAAGGGCCACACGCCGCCTCGCCGGCCGCCGTTGGTCGGCGCCGGCCACCGATCATCGGCGGCAAACCCAAAAAAAAAAAAAAAAAAAAAAATTGGTTTTTCTGAAAGCCTTTCTCTCCCTCGACTCAATCTCAAATCCTTTTTTTGAAATAGGCCTCGGGGGAGGGTAGATCTGAGATCAAAATCTCATCCTTCCCCTAAAAGTTCATCGGCCAAACAGTTTCTTTGGTATTTTTTGAATAAAGAACAACGAAACAACAAGCATGCAAGCCTCAAAACGTACACGGTATGGACTTTACCTTCTGTTGCTTTCGAGAATCTTGAAAAAAAATGTTTCGATATCAACCCAATATTGCTCGTAGTTTTTGTGTAATTTTTGTTTTTGTATTCTCGGTCTCACCTTTTGTGAAAAAAAAAAGTGTCCCTTGATGGGTTCTGATTACATCCATTTATAGTTTATTTACATCCTATTTTTAGTCATAGAGTCCTAAACAAACTGAAACTCATTGTTTGAATGCTTGTTAGTTGCTTGGAACCCACGACCGTTGCTTGTGACCGAGAGAACCGGGTGTGTTGAGCGGCTGGCGAGGCGTGGAGCATGGGGAGTTCTTGGGTCTGCGGCGCTCAGTTGGGAACCATGAACTAGGGTTACTGCGTAAACTGGGCCGAACATTGGGCCTGTAGACAAACTTAACAATGTTACAATATGTAATATTATTTAAAACATAAACGAAATTAAGTGTCTTCAATATTACACATTCTGTTTGATGCTATAGACTCGGCATTTGTTTAGTTTGTTGACACAGAGAGGTTACCTTTCTTTCTATTCAGTTTTAGTTACTCTTAATACAGTATGTATGTGCATATATCAGCAGCCTATATTTTTTTTACCCGCTACTGTGTGTATATGCTTGGTGGTGTGGAGAATGGATATACATGCAGTTTTCAGTAAAATTTAGCTGTGTCAGTGTCATGACGGATTAATGGCATCAGCTAAAATCATTCATAGAACTATGTTCCCTACTCCAAGTTATTCTTGCTGTTGAACCCATCAAGTGGTCACAGTGGCTAAAGGGAGTGTTGTTCTACTTAGAGGTCCTGAGTTCAACCAACTTCGTTTGTAGTGTGTGTAATGTCAAATGTTGGTTAAAAAAGATTCTGAACATATATAACCTTGTAATCGCTATTAAGAAAAAAGCTATTCTTGCTGCTTGGACTGCTTTTAATTTCTGATGGTTCAACTTTTGCATCTTCCGTTTCTGCCGATCCAATGCCACAAGAACTTCAAGATGAAAAGGAATCCTCGTAAGTAAAATGGACCAAAGCCTATAGGCGTTTGCATGGAAAGGACATGACTCAGGTGATATCCTAAGGCATCAATAATCAGTAACTGCAGTTGCATTAGTACAATGCTTAAACAAATCTGTTTCTTTCTTTCTCGACAGGACGCAACTTTGAGTTTGAGAGAAAACGTAATAGGCCGGAGAGATATGATCGAAACCTTGCAGAGAATACTCTTAAGGCCATTAAAAAAGATTGATAAAATCAGATCAGACAGGCATCTGACCACATAAAAACAGGTTGGTTTGCACTTCTGTTTCGTATTATAAGATATTATAGCATGCTGTTTGCTAAATGACCCATCCGTTTCGAATCTTTTTCCAGGCTTAAGACGGGCAAAGTCCAAAGGCAGAAAGATGCAAGGAAGCAATTGGAGCAGGATATTCACTTGGTCAAAGCTCCACTCGCTCTTGCACAAGATTCATCGCTTCGTCTTCCAAAAATCAAAGTCAATGTGTCCCAAGCCCAGACAGAAGAGAATCAGCTATGGAAGAGTGAATTCGGCTTTGTTCTTCCTCAGCGTGTATTTATCCGCCACCGAAATTTATGCATGCAGCTCTTCACTCAAGTGTCGAGAGTCCTTTTATGTCTCTAATTGTCCAGAATTTGAATAGCATATTTAAATGTTTGTTTTGATCAGCATATTTTGGTAGTTTCTAATTATGGAAAACTCATTAAAAGCAAATTGTAAGGCTTTTTTTCCCCTTTTAGATAGGATGTTACATGCACTTAACGAAATAATTTACGTATGTAGCATGACTTGGATATCTGACATGTGCCTTTCTCCAATTTAAGTTTACATCTTTTTGTACCCATCCAATGACTTTAGTGGTTAAAAGAAATATTGTTTCTCTTGAGTTTTCAGATTCGAGCAGTTATATAGGGTATAACTTGGATAATGGTCCTTCGATTATAGAAGTGTTGCTTTGTTGTGTCTCTTACTTTTAAAAGAAATGATATGATAAAATCTGAAACATCGCGCATTGTTTTCATCTATGTAAAGAAATCGTATAATACATATGAGTATTACTACTGATATATGGCTAGTGAAATAACATAGTAGGAAACCTAATAAACTTTTAGAAATTTAAAATAGGCAAAAAGGTACCCGTGGTCTTCGAATTTTCTAAAAAAAACCAATGTGACATTCATCCTATTTTTTTTGGATCAATATGGCTCCAACTTGAAAAAAAGAACTCAATGTGACCCTTTAACCAACTTCCAACTTCCGTTAGTTCATGCTATTATAAATTGGGCAAATTACACCATTCATCACTCAACTATTTCTTCTTTTCTATTTTGGTCACTAAACTCTAAAAGTTTTCAATTTCGAAAACTCTTTAGTTAACCCAACCCGAGTCATATCCTCTCTCCCCTCGCTCGTGTCCTTCTCTGTACAATCTCCCCCATTTTCTTCTCCTCTCCAATCACTTCAATCGTTTTGTTTTTTGTGAATAATTACAGCATTAACGTAACGATTGTGATCCGATACGAGAAATATTGCAGAGTAGGGTGGTCAGGTTGTGCCGGAGAAAAATCGTGCGACGATCTGGACGCTTGTTGCAAGATCCACGACGAATGCATCGAGAAAAAAAGTTGAACCATTCTCTTATTCATTATTTTATTTATATTCTACATTCACTAATTTTCTCGATTATGAATTTCTTCTTCTTCTTAAAGGTTTGATTGACATAAAATGCCATGAAGATTTCAAGATTTGTATGAAGAAAGTAGAAGAATCTGGGAAAGTTGAATTTTCTCATAAATGTCCAATTGAGACTGCGCTAGATACTATGACGAAAGGTATGTATATGACTATCTTACTGAGACAGTTAGGCAATATCAAATACGATGAATTATGATCTCTCAATTTCAAATTTCATTGATCAGGATATCACGATGGGATATGGGAG
Organism: Hibiscus syriacus; assembly: GCF_006381635.1. Taxonomy (NCBI): domain Eukaryota; kingdom Viridiplantae; phylum Streptophyta; class Magnoliopsida; order Malvales; family Malvaceae; genus Hibiscus; species Hibiscus syriacus. The sequence continues at coordinate 273,743 of NW_024061774.1, forward strand.
ATTGTAGAAAAAAGAAGAATGGCGCACGTCGGGGGGTTTGAAGTCTCTAGAGTTTTCGAAATTGAAAACTTTCAGAGTTTAGTGACCAAAATAGAAGAGAAGAAAATAGTTGATGAATGATGTAATTTATCCAATTTATAATAGTTGGAATTAACATAACGTTGGTCAACAAAAAAACATTGGTCAAAATACCACATTGGGCTCTCTTTTTCCCGAGTTAGAGGGTTACATTAATCCAAAAAATAGGTAGTTGTAAAGTATCTATCCTTTTTATAAAAGTGTCCATACTTTTTTCATTGTGGAAAACATTAATTTAAGGTTATCTTTTGAGTGAGTTTTAAGATATTAATTTAGTAATTATAGGCGTCTAATGATTTATTTTTTACGTTACGATATATATTATTATATTAAAAACAATAACATATATTACATATTTATTATTATCTTTGGTTAATATTGTTAAATTTAAATTCTAAATATTATTTTATAAAATATCAAAACAATCAAATAATTTTTTGTGTAAATGAAATTATTAAATTAATATTGTAGGTGGAAAACATAAAACACTATTAAAAAAAATTGAAACATAAATTAATAACTTTTAAAAAAGTGTCGATCCTTTTTATAAAAAGTATGGACACTTTCAATATAATAGGTAAAAATATGATGTAATAGGTAGCGCTTATATAATGTAATAGGTATCGTTTATATAATGTAATAGGTAGTTGTAAAGTATCTATCCTTTTTATAAAAGTGTCCATACTTTTTTCATTGTGGAAAACATTAATTTAAGGTTATCTTTTGAGTGAGTTTTAAGATATTAATTTAGTAATTATAGGCGTCTAATGATTTATTTTTTACGTTACGATATATATTATTATTATATTAAAAACAATAAACATATATATTACATATTTATTATTATCTTTGGTTAATATTGTTAAATTTAAATTCTAAATATTATTTTATAAAATATCAAAACAATCAAATAATTTTTTGTGTAAATAAAATTATTAAATTAATATTGTAGGTGGAAAACATGAAACACTATTAAAAAAAATTGAAACATAATTAATAACTTTAAAAAAAGTGTCGATCCTTTTTATAAAAAGTATGGACACTTTCAATAAATAGGTAAAAATATGATGTATAGGTAGCGCTTATATAATGTAATAGGTATCGTTTATAATGTAATAGGTAGTTGTAAAGTATCTATCCTTTTTATAAAAGTGTCCATACTTTTTTCATTGTGGAAAACATTAATTAAGGTTATCTTTTGAGTGAGTTTTAAGATATTAATTTAGTAATTATAGGCGTCTAATGATTTATTTTTTACGTTACGATATATATTATTATTATATTAAAAACAATAAACATATATATTACATATTTATTATTATCTTTGGTTAATATTGTTAAATTTAAATTCTAAATATTTTTATAAAATATCAAAACAATCAAATAATTTTTTGTGTAAATGAAATTATTAATTAATATTGTAGGTGGAAAACATGAACACTATTAAAAAAAATTGAAACATAAATTAATAACTTTAAAAAAGTGTCGATCCTTTTTATAAAAAGTATGGACACTTTCAATATAATAGGTAAAATATGATGTAATAGGTAGCGCTTATATATGTAATAGGTATCGTTTATATAATGTAATAGGTAGTTGTAAAGTATCTATCCTTTTTATAAAAGTGTCCATACTTTTTTCATTGTGGAAAACATTAATTTAAGGTTATCTTTTGAGTGAGTTTTAAGATATAATTAGTAATTATAGGCGTCTAATGATTTATTTTTTACGTTACGATATATATATTAAATTAAAAAATAATAAAAATATATATTACATATTTATTATTATCTTTGGTTAATATTGTTAAATTTAATTCTAAATATTATTTTATAAAATATCAAAACAATCAAATAATTTTTTGTGCAAATGAAATTATTAAATTAATATTGTTGGTAAAAAACATGAAACACTATTAAAAAAAATTGAAACATAAATTACATAACTTTAAAAAAATTATCGATCCTTTTTATAAAAAGTATGGACACTTTCAACATATTATAATGTAATAGGTAAATTTGCAATGCTATCGGTATAAATATACCGGTTTACTTATAAAATAGGTAAATATAAGCCTACCTATTACATTATATAAGCGCTACCTAGTATGTTATTGTACTTTATAATATTTTCGGTTAAATAATATAATATAACCGGTCTAAATTTTAACCGGTCACTTGTTTTACCGGTCACGCCGTATATTAGCCGTTTTTTAGGCGCCGCACCGCAGAACTACCCTAGTTTGTGTGGGTGGCAAAGAATAGCATCAATCATTGGGACAAAGCTAATTCTTTGCCTTAAATTGAACTACATGTAATATATAACTTGTATCTTAGTTTAATTTTAAATTCTTAATATAATATATATCTTAACTTAAATTCACATCTAATAAAATTGAATATATATTTTATTCTTAACTAAAATAAAAAAATATTTTATTCTTTTTTAAACTTAAAAAAAAAATATTTTTACCTTAAGTTAAATATTTAAATTTTATTCTTATAATATTTTACAATTAAGATAAAAAAGTTTATAGTTAAGATAAAAATAAAATATATTTCTTAAATTAAAATAAGAATAAAATATATATTTTTAAATTAAAATAATATATATATTAAGTTAATAAAAGAATAAATAATATTTAATAATTTAAGGTAAAAATATAATATATTTAATAATTAAATAATTTATAAGTTAAGATATATTTTTAGTCAAGATAAGAATAAAATAAATTCAATAAATTAAGAAAAAAATAAAATATATTTTTAATGTTAAGATGCGATCTTAAGTTAAGATATATTTAATATTAAGAATTTAAGAATATACTAAAAACAAAGATACATACTATATGTAATCAATTTTAAACCAAAAATTAAACTTGGCCCAACGGCTTAGCCATTGCGTTCTCTCCCGGACATTGCTGGTTTTAGTCCCTATGGCCCCCTATTTAGCATATGTAATTTTCATTCACTCAGAGAGTGACAAGTGTCACCCTCTAATTGGTGAAAACTAAACATATTAAATCAAAATAAATTAAATCTTCCAATCAAATGACAACACTTGTCATGATATTTGATATTAGAGACACATGTCATGATATGATTCAAAGTTTAAATTTATTTTAATTTTTTAAAATTAAGACCAAATTGATAAAATATATAAGTAACAATAACCAAATGTGTAATTATACCAATTTTATTAACTACCACGTCATTACTTTCGTTAAATGTTAACGACTAGTGATCTGATTGAATGTATTTGAATAATTGAGTGGTCTGATTGATAAGAATTCAAAAATGGTGGTAAAAAATGAAAAGGGGCTATAGTTGAGTGGTCTTTGGTATAGTTTACTCTATATATTATTTGTTGTACACATGTAACCCTGCATGTCTTGACTTAATGGTTTGGTGCTTTTTACCCTAACTAGGGGGTTTATGATTTGAATCTCTTCGACCCGTTTAGTTTTGATTTATTTTCTTTTAATCAGAAGGTGACACGTGTTATCTTCTGATTGGAGGAAAGTAAATCTATTAAATTAAAAAATAAAATAAATTTAGTCCTGCAATCAAATGATGACATGTGTCATATTTTAATTTTTTAAAATGAGGACTAAATTGAAAGAATATACAAGTAACATGAACCGATTGTGTAATTATACCAAAATATTTTAACTACCACGTCACATGTTCTGTTAACTGTTAGCGGCAGGTGGCTTGATTGAAGCATTAAGATAGTTGGATAGTCTGTTTGATTAAATTAAAACATCGGTGGTCAAAATGATTTTTGACCATAGTTAAATGGTCACCAGGTAGTTTACCCTTTAACTTTTAAATATTTTTTAAAATATATACTTTAAAAAAATATGACTGTCAAACTTGATTAAAAAAATTAATTTAATCTCTCTATTATGTAATTAGCTATCGTACAGTCGAGAATTGTCACATCAATACTGTAAATTATCATATCAATAACATGAAGTGTTATATCGTAATAATCAATGATAGAATTTATTAGTGAAATCGTCACATTAATCACTTCCACCTCCCTTCAACAGTGGCTTCTACCAGCAGTGATCTTCGACCACTTTTTACTAGTTTCATTTTTTGTTGTTTTAGGGTACTTCTTGTTGGCATATCTTACTTAGAGTGGGGTGTCAGTACTAAAGTATTTTATTTCTTTTCGATTTTTTCATTCTTGAGGACTGCCAGGGTGATTGCTGCTTGAGAGATCTATACTTTTTAATGGAAAGACGAGTTCATTCTGTTTTGAAGAAGTCTTGTCTTAATATTATAAGACATCTCTATTCCACATATTGGGTCTGTTACCGAGTTCATTCGTGTTCGAATATTGCTGAGTTTAACTTTATTCGAAAAGTGTAAAACTGAATTCGTCCCGATTCGAAAATTCATGAATAAATTGTCAAGTTTGACTCAAACTCTAAATGAAAAAAAATGAAGCTATACGACTAGAAAGCTTGCAACTTAAAATTGTCAAGCTTGACTCGAAATAAAAAATTGAAGCTTGACTCAAGCTTGAAAAAATTTGAACTCGAAGTATTCTCAAGATTAGCTCGATTGAAGTTCAAACTCAAACTCGAGATAGACCTTAAGTAGCTTGCTTCGGCTCATTAAAAATTCGAATCAAACTTGAGCTCGAGTCAAATGTATTTGATTCGAGAGTTGATCGAACTTTGACCGAGACAGATCGCGAGATCTCGAGTAGCTCGCAATCTGTCTCATATAGTTTTACAGCCCTAGCACATGCCGGTGTTATGAGACTTAATTATCTTCCATCATGGCTTTATCATCTGCTTCCATTAAACAGTATCAGTGAAGGAGCAAAGGAAACTTGTTGAGGTGATCCATAGATCATGCAGGCGTCATTCTAACAAACGTAATCTTCTGTTGATGAGCTCATGGTGGTACACACTTAGCTTTTCCTCCTAACAGTTCCAGCATTGTTGATGTGGTCTGGTGTTGCAGGACTTCCCTCCCAGTTGCCTCCATATTCAAGGACTCCTATGCTTACATTGACGATGATTTCTGTTGAATCTGTGGGGATTGTAGGCTTCTTCCTCTTTATTTCGATCCAAGAAGCACCTTTGATGGTTGTGGCGATGGAGTGTTGTGCAATCTGCACCATTTCAGGATCCTAATTTTCTGTTCAATCAAACACTCATTTCCCCTCTCAAATTTCATGCGTCCAAGAGTATAGCAATTTCCCTCGACATTTTGAACTAAAATCATGCTTATCCATACAAATAACAAATCTCTTCTTATAAAGCCCATAAAAATTCTTCATCACAACCTTTTAATTTATTAAATTTCTGATTAAAAGAACCCAAAAGTCTTCTATTCATGGGGACCTTACTGCTAAACAAGATTAAGAAACAAGCTTCGTGTTTTCTTCAAGAAAAATACAGAAATGCAAGGATTGCCTTCACTGATGTTACTGCTGCGGAATTGTAAGTCCCTTATTATATGTGTAACATTTTCCGATAAATAATCTGATGAAAAATAATAAAAATTTGACTGATGATTTTATAAATATATTAATGAAGATTGACCGAAGACGCAACAAACAGTGATCCATGGGGACCTGATGTTAGAACAATGACTAAAATATCAGAGGCATCATTTAACATGAATGATTATTGGAGGATTGTTCATATTATACCCAAAAGGTGATGAATTCCAAAGCTCTTTTTTTTTTTTTGGAAAATGTAAGAGAAAAACCATTTTTTTTCCTGGTCTTATGAATAGGATCCTAGTGTAATAATGGGTTGGTTTGGGTAAGTTGGAATTTACATGATAATTAATATGGTGCAGGTTGAATCGCATAGAATGGAAGCATTGGAGACAATTTTACAAAACATTGGTACTCCTTGAATTCTTACTGACTCATGGCCCTACAACTTTTGCTGATGAATTCATGTGTGATTACGAGGGTATTGAAGAGCTTGGAACATTTACACACGTTGATGAGAATGGGTACTTTATCTTTGTTTCTTTATTTTTCTTTTGAATTTTATATTGGTATAACGGCAGAACGCGTAATGTCAAAAATAATTTTAATATTTGACTAAATAATCACTTGACCCTTATTTTTTAGCATTTTAGTCTTTAATGTTTTATTTTAAGGCAAAATAAGACTAATGTGAATGAAAACGTTAGTTAATAAAAGATTAACGCTCCAAAATAATAGTTTTTTATCCTAAAATGAAATGTTGATGGTCAAAATGATCCATAAAAAAGAATAAAGTCTAAAGTGACTATTCAGTCAAATGTTAGGGGACATTTTTACTCTAAAATAAAACATTAGTGGCCAATATGCTCAAAAAATATGGGCCAAAATGACTATCCTGATAAACATTGGATGCTGATTTTGACATTATGTCATGACAAAAGATACACCTAACGTTTGGCTAAATAATTATTTTGGTCCCTATTTTTTTTAGCACTTGGCATCCAACGTTTCATTCAAGAATAAAATAATCTCTGGTTTGATGGAAACCGTTAGTTGAGTAACGTTAATACTTGTCGCCAATGTGAGTTTGTCACGACACTATTTTCGACATATGACATATGTCATGTTATTATTTTTTAACATGTAAAATGTATCACATCATCATTTTTTAACGCGCAACATATGTCATATCATCGCTTTTTACACTCATTATTAGTCATGTTATTATTTTGAACATGTAACATATACTTAATCATCACTTTAGATACATGGTAATTTCATGTCAGTGACATTTACTATTAATTAATCCTTTAACAATTTTCCTATAGTCAGAAATATTTTAACTATTTTTAACTCTAAATGAAACGTTTAAAAGAACTTTTAAAAAATAGAGACAAAATAACTATTTTACCAATTGTTAGGGTAATTTTTGACATCATGTGGTCTACATTTATGCAATCATAAAATCATTAGTGTGTTTCACTGTTTAGGTTCGATTGGGGTCTAAACATGCAGAAAAGATCAGATAAAGTCCTAGAACTACTACAAGGAGGCGAAACATTAAGACAATCAAGATTAAAAGCCCTCAAAACATCAAAAGAAATCACGGGATTCGGCAATTCAGCATCAACCTCTCCATCATCATCATCAGATTCATCAAGAGCTTCCAATTCATCATTCGGCTCATTTTTCACATCAGCTTCAACACCCCAAGATATCATACACGATCATCTCATAGACGACTTAGAAATCGCTATATTGGTTAAAAGCGAAGAAGACTCTTTTTTGGGGGACAAAGCCCTTCAATTCCCCTCATCAGAAGATGAGAATTTGAAATGTTTACATCTCTGGGATTGTCCTCCCATCCCTGAAAAAGGGTCCTTGATGGAATCTGATTATCACAGGGGAGAAAAGAATTTCCCAAAATCTTCAGCTGGTTTCATCACTGACATCTGCTCCAAACTTGGAATCAGAACAAAAAATGATGCTGCAAATGTTATCAAAAACAAATTTGGTCGCCAGCTTTCACTGAGATTTTGATACATATATGCTTATTTAAATTATAGTACAATATGAATAATTTGAATGTAACAAATATCCGTATGCCTTGAATCAGTCTGCAGGGCAGAATTAAAGGTTTAGACTTGTATGCCTAAAGAACTAGCAAATTTTGATAGTTTATCCTTAGTTTTAAATTGTTTCCCCTATTTTTCAGTGCATATATACACACAAATCAACGGATTAGAAATACTTGCAAATTAAACGAAATAACCATGATAATATGCTGCAGGGAATATTACCAACAATCTGGAAACTATTAGTGTAGAACAGCAGCAGCAATTAACAAAAAGGTCGTATGAAGTAAAAACTAGGCATAGTAATGCACCAAGTCCCTATTGGGTTTGTTTTACTCAAATATATCTAAAAATATATTCGGATTCTCCTTATTAAAAAACGATATCTGTAGAAAGCTTCTATTGTAGACGTGGCAAAAGGGCTTCCTATGGGCAGCATCTTCTGCTGAGGTTGATACATCCATAAAAAGCGTCTTTCAGACCCTAAATTCACCATGATTTCAAATTTTAGGTTAGTGGGTTAGATTTTTAAAATCTAAGATTTTTTATCATGGATGTTTTAGGTTAACTACGATTTAAGAACATGTTAGAGTTTAGGGGTAAAGAATTGGGGTGTTAAGGTTTATGGTTATGTTAAGTTTGTTCTAATTTGAGTAAATAAGTTTCGAGTTATGGTATAAGATAATGAGATAAAAGTTATTAGAGATGCGATTATTTATGGTAAGGGTCGGTTTGTTCTTAGGTTTAGAGTTCTCACTTCAATGAATAAGGTTAGGGTTATTGCGAAAGATTATGAGACGAAAGTTTATAGGATTGATGAGGAAGTATGAGCATTTATGTATCTTTTACTATCACCTAAGCCCCTTTTGGGTTTAATTGATTTCAAAGTTGTTTAAATGAAGCAATTATTGCTTTGCTACTTTTCAAGCTTAACTATTTGCTTTCCTTATGAGATGCGAGAATGGCTTTTGTTATATTCATCATATTCCCATGTTTTCCCTCTTTGAAAATATGTTTTCAATTGAACCATTCACGCATATATTCTGTTTGTTCTGTCTAGAACAGAGATGAAACAAGTCCACACATATCCTAAATTTGTACACTTGCAACCATCCTTGTATTTTGTTAGTATTTATACACTTAAATTATCAGATTCTAGCTAGTTCTTATGTATTCTTCTGATATTTTTGCAAATTTAAATGAAACATCTATAAATGAAATTCAGAAATCTCTAGGCATTGGCTGTGGTTGGTTATATTTAGTGGTGTTAGATCTGGAATACATTATTGATCCATAATTAGTATATAGTCCTTGAAAGAATATGGGTAACAATTTTCATGAAAACAATTTTTATGAGTTCATTTCTTGTTCTTCCTATATATGTTTTTCTCATTCTAGAGATAATCTTATTCAACAGTTGGCACGAAGCACTCACATCTCAATTGCATGGTCATTATTTACTGCGTCCTAGGCTAATCAGATTACTGAAATACCCAATATCCTTCAATTTTCAGGTGTACAGGTAGGTGTGATTGAAAGAATGTTTTTCCATTAATCTATTCTTTCACCATTAATCTATAATATTATAACTTATAATATTAGGTGTTAATAACAACAATTGATCCAGGTGGATGAAAAAAAAAATCAAATTAAAGCCGAAGTAGAAGCGAGGGAAGCAAAGAGAGGAGCAACATATCACGAAAAAGATTAAGAGTTCCAAAATCAACTTCAAGCTATGTGGAAGATGATACAAAGGAATTAAACGCAAAATCAATCATCTTAAGTGATTTTTTAGGTTCATTCTCTGTTTATTCTAGTGAACAATGTTGAAGTACATTACATTTCACTTTAATGTTTTTAAATATTGGTTTATTTTAATTATTTAGTTCTACTTCATTCGTGTCGTAATTAAATTTTAAGCTTATTGTTATTGGATAATACTACATGATATTAAATTTGGGTAATGCAGAGCAGAAGAAGATGTATGTTGAATTGATTAATATTAGTAGCGTTTGTAAAATAAATGCCATTAGAAGGAACATAAGAAATCTTTGGCGTGCTCGAAGAGAATAATCCATGGGTTTATCTTGGACTTCTGCTTGTAGTGGGGAGGAACAAATCGAAGGTGTTTGGGTTCGTTAAGGACATAATGAACAAGAGGATTAACAGTTGGACAAAGAACCTCCTCTCCTATAAGGGACTTGAGATCTTCTTCAAATCGGTGGCTCAAGCGTTGCCGACGTACGCTATGTCAAATTACCTCCTTTTGGAAGGGGTGATTGATGCCAACACGTTAAGCATTCAGGCGTATTGGTGGTCGAGAAAAAAAGAAGAGAGGGTGAGCTTTTAGTCATTTGGGATAACATTTGTAATACCCTAATCCAATCCGATCCGAAGATCCATGAATTACGATGTCACACGGGACCACTGAAATGGCTAACACAAAAATTTCTTTTAAAATGTATGTAAAACATTTCGTAAAATCTATCTCAAATAAAAATAAAGTAAAACATCATAAATAAAGTTTACAAAATGTGGGGAGCTCTTAAATCATCCAGAATAAAAACACTGAGTTTAAAACCAAAAATAGAGTTACGTTTGAATATATAAGGTTTTACAATAATACATGCCCTCTAATACAAATCAAGACGTACTTACTGAGCTGGAATATCTGGTTACGATAACGCTCCCAAACTGATCATCTAGGAACCTACGCACAAAAACATATTCTATATGTTGAGCTTACGAGCTCATTGCCACACTAATAACTATAATGTACTACATGCATTCACTAAATGAGCTGACTAGTGGCTTAGGCATGAATACATGCAATATACTAATATAAACTCTTGAGTAGTCATCATAGTGTGACTGAGAGTTTTGTATCTTGAAGCTCACACACCCCTCTAGCCTTTCTGAAATACCCTCGAGTATTTGGGTGAGATCCATAGCTGCATCGGAAACATACACCCATCAACTTACACCGTGGAGTCTTGGGGAATTTGTGCCCAGTTGGCTAATAAATTTCCTTGGCACTGACTGAATATCCAACTGACTGTCGTGTTCTGCTAAAGAGACACGGGTGTCCTGGTTGTTTCTCGAGTGTCTAACAAGACTAGTTTTATGTAATCTTAGCTGTTATTATTTCTAATTGTTTTGATATTACTTAATGTTCTCACTTGTAGTTTTATCTCTTGATATTTTGATGTTGTTGAGCCCCTCAAGTCAAATCCCTCATTCATTGGATTATTTATCTAAAACTGTACGTTGGTACCGATACTGACCCTTCAGTATCGATATTGGCCCCTGAGTATCGATACCTACCTTCTGATATTGATACCTGCTTACTATTGTATATTGATGGGGAAAGGAAATATCGATACTCCTGGCTAAACATCGATACTCCGGTACTGGGTATCAATACCAGCCTGAGTATTGATACCAAAGTTAGGTTCGATGTTTTGAAAAATACCTCGGTATCGATACCCCTATTAGGAGTATCAATACTCTACCCTGGATATCCTTACTCCCTTGAGTACCAATACAAAAAATGACTACTGGAATTTGATTTGTGCCCTCGGTATCGATACCACCATGTGGGTATCAAAATTAGACCTATAGTATCAATACTCCCTTCCCAAAACTCTACTATTTTTACCCCAAAGGCCCTATTGAGGTTTCCAACAATTATTTAAATCTTATGTATGATTTAAGGGATCATAAAAAGGGCTTTTTTAACATGCTAAACATCAAAATATGCAAGCTACCATGAACATGCTTCATAACTCATACAACCTACCAAAGCACACTTAATGATCTACATAGGTAAAGTTGAATTAGAAGTGTGTAACCTTGGATTTCTAAGCTACTGGAAACACCTCAAAGTCACCCAAGAACAAGCTTTTCCTTTTCTCTAGCTTTGGAGCTTTCTCCAACTTCCCTCACTAGGAAAGAATCAAACATAAGGGTTACTAACTGAAATTAGAGGTTGAGAAGGGTTTAAGAACACTTCCTAAGACTAGAAATATAAGAAAACGTATTTAATCCTTTGAGTTCCTAAAACCCCCATAAAACTCATTTATGAATACCATGCCAAAACTTGTAAGAGTGGACTTGAATTGAAGCTTGGAAAGAGAGGATTGAATTTCTTGCCTTTAGGATCTAAACAAAGCTGACTAGTTCACCAAGGTATCACCTTTAGCTATCCAACATAAAGGAAGAAAGAAAAGAGAAGATGAAAGCTTGGGAGAAGAAGATAACTAATATGAAGAAAAAAGAAGTCTGCTACGTGACCTCACCCACAATTAAACAAAATTAGCCTTTCATAAAGAAAATGGGTGAATTGTACTCTTGGTCCTTCAAGTTTTAGTCAACTCTAAAAAATCACATAATTATCAATTGTTGGGCTCAACCCAAGCCCAATTCACTTTAATTTGGGTCAAGGCTTCCTATAGACTAAGAAATTTATTCAGAGGCCTACTAGGGTTAACCCGAAACTACTAATTTAGAATTTGGGGCGTTACAACATTGTCAGGCTAAAAGAGATGGCGGTTTGTGCTTCAGAGATCTAAAGTTGTTTAATTTTGCACTTATAGGTAACTAAGTTTTGAGAATGATTGATAACCCTTCGTCTATACTTTTCCAATTTTTTAAGGCAAAATATTTCCCCCAATCAACTTTCTTGGTGGCTAAGCTTGGTGATAGACCCTCCTATGCTTGAAGCAGCATCTACAAGGAGATAGAAGAACTTAAAGACATTTATTTCTAGATGATTAGATTTGATAGAGAAACTCGTATCCACAAAGATAGATGGGGTGGTGATAAGGCGGTGTAATTCTCAACCCATTATCTTGACAATCCAAACAACCCTTTGCTTCGCAAAGAGTTTATGATTCATGGGCAATCTAGATGGGATTCCAGAAAAGTCAGAGCCGAGTTCCATGAAGATGACGTGAATCTTATCCTCAAGTCCTTCATCTCCCCCATTAGAAAAGACCTCCTCATTTGGGAACACCACAACTCCGGCTATTCTTAGCAAAGTAGGGGCACAAGTGGTTATTAATACGAAAGGGAACTGCGAGAGCTCACTCCTTTATATGGACACGGATACACAAATTCCCTACTTTGGCAAAAGTTTAAATCTTTGGATGGAGAATATGCCATAATGCATTGCCAACAGGGGAGAAACTAGTTGCAACAAGAATAGGAAATGCCTTATGCCCTGTTTGCAACCAAGAGGTGGAAACGACTCTTCACGCGCTCAAGAACCGCTCCTAGTCCAAATTAGTGCTGTATTTTTTTTCTGGTCTTGAGCTGATGGAGTGGCAGGAAACCAGGGGGAAAGATTTGCTGGAAAATATTTCTTCAACCTTGGAGATGACAGGTGTCGCCAAGCTGGTTACTTTGCTATGGTCCAATTGTTACAAAAGGAATAAATAGGTACACGATCGAGAGTTTCAAACTGATCGAGATGTTGTCCTCAAGGCATGGGAATTAGCTGCTGAAGTGGACAAAGTGAACGAATGAGTAGGATTGATTGGAAACTATGGCAACATCCGCCCCCCGACTGCATTAAGATAAATGTTGATGGAACTTACCCAGACTACAATGGAGAAGCTGTCATTGGAGTGATGGCTCGCGACATGTATAGAATGGTCATTGGAGGTTTTGCCTCTAAACTTGAGCAAGCACACTCACCTAAATTAACTGAAGCAGCTACATTTGTGCAAGGATTTAGGTTGGCCATCGAGAATGATTCGGCTCAGGTGATAATCGACGGGGACGCACGTTCAGTCATCAATCGTTTGGACAAGAGGCAGAATGATCACTCAGCAGTAGGTTCGTTTCTCATAGAGGCTCTGTTACGGAAGACGTCTATCGGATAGAGCAAAATCGCAACTGATAATTTGAGAAAATAAAAATGAAGATAAAAGAGACACAAAATTTACGTGGAAAACCCCTAAAAATTTAGGGTAAAAACCACGGGCAACGGTAGAAGAATTTCACTATGAGAAAATAGGAATTACAACCTCTCTCGATCTACCAAGGAGAAAACAATGATAATTATCTCTAGATAAAAAGGAGAAAACAACTCTCAAGAAACTCTCTAAAATCTCTCTAGTATTGGAAGAAAGCTAGAATGCTTTGGGATGGTTTTGAAGCTAAATGAGCTAGGGTATTTATAGTTGAAACTTAAGGACTAATCTTATAAATACCCTAAAGTTTAGTGACTAAAGTTTATAATTTACCCATTTAATTTTCAAACATTATTGCACCTAATTTTGACATTGTTGCACCTAATTTTGACATTACAATATTAGGTGCCTAACTTGAACCAATTTTCTGCCGCCCAAGCTTTGACATTTCAACAATCTCCCACTTGAAGATTTGATTGGAACAATCATATCTTCACACCATTGTTTCTACCTTGTACCATCATGTTGCTTACGTCTCTCACAGGCCACAAGAGGATCGACACCAGGTAAATTTATCAGCGTTGATCGCCTTCGTCATGAAATCTGCTATGTTGTCTTTGGTATGGATCTTCTGTATATCTACTGTCCCTTCTTCCACCTTTTCACGAATGAAATGATACTGAACTCGTATGTATTTTGTCCTTGAATGAAATGCTGGATTCCTTGCTAGATGCAAGGCGCTTTGACTGTCACAAAATAGAGAGACATACTCTTGATTGTGCCCAAGCTCCTCCAATAACATCTTCAACCAAATTGCTTCTTTACTGGCTTGTGTAGCTGCTACATATTCTGCTTCTGTTGTTGACGTAGCCACAACTGACTACAATTTTGAAACCCAGCTTACAGCTCCACCAGCAACTTTGAACACATATCATGTAGTAGATTTGCTTTTATCCAAATCCCCTGCATAGTCAGAATCTACATACCCATTGATTAGTAAGTTTGATCCTTCGTAACATAATGCAACATTTGAGGTCCCTTTGATGTATCTCAGGATCCTCTTTACTGTATTCCAATGCTCTTTGCCTGGATTCGCCATGTACCGACTAACCACTCCCACTGCTTGTGTAATGTCTGGTCTTATGCATATCATAGCGAACATTAAACTTCCCACTGCTGATGCATACGGTACTCGAGACATCTCCATCCTCTCTTATTCACTGCTAGGACTCATACTGGAGGATAATTTGAAGTTAATAGGAAGAGGGGTAGAAATTGGCTTACAATCTTGCATGCTAAATCGTGACAATATTTTCTTCAAGTAATTCTTTTGTGAAAGCCAAATCTTCATATTACTTCTGTCTCGGTGAATTTGCATCCATAGAATCTTGTTTGCTGATCCCAAGTCCTTCATTTCAAATTCCCTAGCCAGTTGTGCCTTCAATTCTTCAATATGATCTTTGTTGGGTCCTGCAACCAACATGTCATCCACATACAACAGTAATATAACAAAATCGTTATCACCAGACCTTTTGAAATAGGCACAAGGGTCTGCATTAAGTCTGTTGTATCCAAGGCACATAATGAAGGAATCAAATCTCTTATACCAACACCTCGGTGCCTGCTTTAGACCGTACAGAGATTTGTTCAACCTGCAAACCAAGTTCTTCTTTTCATCTTCTTCAAAACCTTCAGGTTGGAGCATATAAATCTCTTCTTCATGATTTCCATGAAGAAAAGCTGTTTTAACATCTAGTTGCTCTAGATGTAAGTTTAATGTAGCACACATTGCCAAAACTACTTGAACTGTTGTTAGTCGAACTACAGGAAAAAATATTTCATTGAAATCAATACCTTCTTTTTGAGCATATCCTTTGACCACCAGTCTTGCACGATACCTCTCAACTTGATCGTCACCATTTCGCTTGATTTTGAAGACCCATTTGTTACCAATTGGCTTCCTTCCTTGTGGTAGTGGCACAAGGTCCCATGTATTATTTTTATGAAGGGCTTCGATTTCTTCTTGCATCGTCATCATCCACAGTGAAGCATCTGAGCTGTTTATTGCCTCATGGTATGTTGATGGCTCACCGTCCTCTGTTAAAAGGCAGTATGCAATATTACCTTCTATAACATAATATGAGTGCCAATTGGGACGTCTTCTCACACGATCTGATTGACGAGTTGTTGGAGCTTCAGAACTCTCTGGTTCTTGTTCATCATGTGATGGTTCTGCTTCAGAAGAATCTCCTTCTTCAAATTCTTTTTCCACATGTATCTGAGTAGTCTCTGACTTTTCAGCGCTATCATCATCTTCTTTTCTTTGTAGTTTATCTTCTACAAAGATAACATCTCTACTAATGATCACTTTGCAGGCAGTGGGATCCCACAAGCGATACCCCTTTACTCCATCAGCATACCCCAAGAATTTGCATTTTCTGGATTTTGGATCCAACTTTGAAATTTCTTGGGAGTTGTACATCACGTACACTATACTTCCAAATATATGGAGGTTTGAATAATCAGTTGGTTTTCCAGTCCACATCTCAATTAGTGTCTTCAGCTCTATTGCAGTTGATGGAGCTTGATTCACCAAATAACAGGCGGTATTGACTGCTTCTGCCCATAATGATTTTTCTAGGCCTGCATCCCTCAACATTGCTCTTGTTCTTTCTAACAAGGTTCTGTTCATCCGCTCTGCCACTCCATTTTGTTGAGGAGTGTTCGCCACTGTGAATTGTCTTTTGATGCCTTCTTTCCTGCAAAAGTCATCAAATTCTTCACTTGTGTATTC
Organism: Hibiscus syriacus; assembly: GCF_006381635.1. Lineage (NCBI taxonomy): Eukaryota > Viridiplantae > Streptophyta > Magnoliopsida > Malvales > Malvaceae > Hibiscus > Hibiscus syriacus. The sequence continues at coordinate 290,071 of NW_024061774.1, forward strand.
TCCTCCATTATCTGTTCTGAAACACTTGATTTTATTTCCAGAATCAAGTTCCACCCGCGCTTTGAAGTTTTTGAAAGTTGAAAACACATATGACTTCTTCTTAATAGGGTGCACCCAACATCTCCTGGAGTAGTCATCAATAAATGAGTCAAAGTATTTTGCTCCACCTAGGGACGTTACTGGTGCTTGCCATACGTCAGAGTGAACCAATTCTAGAACACTTTTGCCTCTAGAATTTGATGTGTTGAATTTCAACCGGTGCTGCTTACTTGTTATGCAATGCTCACACAAAGGAAGTGATACCTGATGAGGGTTCAGAATCGTTAATATCTGTTCGTTATTTCTTCGATTTTGTGAAGTTATTGCTGCTGATTTGGTTGTGTTATGTCTATTTTCGTGCAGGTCCTTACTTTCCAGAATTGGTGATAAAACGGGCGAATTCTGCATTTTTTTTATTATTTGGTCACGGCTGGAGACATGGGCACGACTCTGGGCACGACACGGTCTGACATGGCAGTTTCTAGAAGGTCCAGTCAGCGGCGGTTTCTAGGAGACTTCGTCTGCACGCCTTCTGGAAGATTGACGAGCAGAGTTGCATTAGGAGACTAGTTTAAGTTTGAATTTAAATTTAAAAACAATTATCTTTTGTATTATTTTATTATTTTCTTTGTTTATCCTTTAGGCTTTGAGAGTCTATAAATACCCACTTGGGGTAAGCCTAAACGGATCATTCAGAATACATTCTTCTTTTCTCTCTAGTTTTTATAAAAGTTTTCTCTTTTCCTTTTCAAGTTCTTTTTATTTTTGTTTATTTTCAAGTTTTATTTTTATGCTAAGTATGACTTTTGTCATGCTTAGCTAAATTTTTCATAAGCCGAGAGCTGTCGCGATGACTCAATTCCAACGGGAGAATTGAAACGGTCCCTTAATATCTTCAGAATCTCTCTATTAATCTCTGCGCTTATTTTTCAAAATTAAAACAGTTTTCAAAATCGAAGATTGACTTTGGTCAAGAAGTTGTTGCGATTAAACGTGTGGGAGAAAGATTCGGCTTATAGAAAAGAAATCGACTTCCTGGGAACACACTTGGCGAGATAGCTTCGCCAAGAGGGAATTGAGATCGGAATTGACGGTTATAGAAACAACAATCCGAGTCGGTCGCCACGAACTTAAACGGTATTTAATCTACGACAATAGATGTTGTTAGAATCAACTACCGAAGCCGGAATCAAAGATTACCTTGGGTATTCGGTATACAAGATAGAGTCACAAGGATAGCCCTTGTAGACAAAGTAACCGACGTGAATCCCGAAGAGAAAATCTTATTCGATGATCTAAAGGAAATTGAATCAAAGCGAAACTTGAGGCTACTTTTACCGTATTTATTCATAATCTTCATCTTCTTATTTTTACTTTAATTACTTTTATTTAATCACTTTATTATCTTTTACTAAAATCCCCCCATTTTTACTGTTTCACGCCTGGCATAAATAATTCAGACAAAAATTTATAATTTTCTAAGTCCCTGTGGATTCGACCCTACTTCTCTACGCTATGAATTTTCCTTTAATTATTATCCGAGATGAAGGAATTTATTTTGACATCAAAACGACAGTTGTCAAATTGGCGCCGTTGCAGGGGACTTCGCCAAAGTTACTAATTTTTGTTTATTTTTTATTTATGACCAGGACTAATCCGGGCACATTAGTGGAGTACAACCCGGAGATCGAAGTTGAAGCTAGGAGACTCCACGCACAGACATTTCGGGAAAGAAGGAGACAACAATTAGATCCAGAAGAAAGATCAAATTCAGGTAATACAAATCCGATGGCCGAACCTACTATTCGGGAGTTAGCCGCGGCACCCACTGAACAAGGACCTATGTGCATTAATTTTCCCCAAGGCGAAACTCCATACCAGTTGAAAACTGGCGTTATTCATCTCCTCCCTATATTCCGCGGATTGCCAAACGAGGATCCACACAAACATCTCAAAGAATTTCACATGGTTTGCTCTAGCATGACACCACAGGGAGTAACCGAGGACTAAATAAAACTTAGAGCTTTCCCTTTTTCCTTAGCCGACTCCGCTAAGGAGTGGTTATTTTATCTTCCTCCTAATTCTGTTACTACATGGGCTAATATGACTCGTCTTTTTCTTGACAGGTTTTTCCCTGCAGCAAAAGTAAGTGAACTACGAAGGAGAATACTTGGAATCAAGCAACTTGATGGAGAGTCGCTCTACGACTACTGGGAGCGGTTTAAGAAGTTGTGTTCTAGTTGCCCACAACATGGGCTAACCGAACAAACATTCATTCAATACTTCTATGAAGGATTATCTCCCCTGGAAATGAAGATGATCAATGCTGCTAGCGGTGGAGCCTTGGTGAATATAACTCCTACCGAGGCTAGAGACTTAATATCGACGATGGCTACAAATTCCCAACAGTTCCGCGCAAATAATGAACCTTCTCGAAGGGTTCATGAGATAAGTTCATCTTCATTGGAAAGTAAAATAGATAAGTTAACTGAAGTCGTAAACTCTCTTGTTGCAGGAAAGACAGGACAAAACCGATTATGTGGAATATGTGCACTACCTGATCATCCAACAGACGGTTATCCACTGATTCAAGACGATGCAACAGCTCAAGTCAACGTAGTCGGAAACTTCCCGGGACCTCCCCAAAAAGCTTATAATCCTTACGGTAATACATACAACCCAGCATGGAGGGATCACCCGAACTTCAGTTATGCGCAGAACCCGAGACCGAATCAAGGCTATCAAGCGAGACCTTCACCACAACAACAGCCGCAGAAGACATCACTAGAATCGATTGTCGAAAGGTTAGCACTATACCAAGAGAAATTCCAGACCCAAACTGAAGCCCACTTCCAAGAGATGGACAAGCAATTGAGCCAACTGGCTCAAACCGTGGGGAGATTAGAGTCACAAGGTAAACTTCCGTCTCAAACTGAAGTGAATCCGAGGGAAAACGTTAGCGCCATCACCCTTCGGAGTGGTACAGTAGTAGCGCCACCTATCCCATCGGACCAAGCAGTCCAAAAAGAAAAGAAGACCAATGACGCAAGATCCCAGAATAAGAATGAAGAAGAACAATTGGATGATCCGAAGCCATCTCCCTACGACGTGCCACCACCTTTTCCATCAAGGTTAGTTAAAAAGGATAAAAAAAGCTGAGGAAAAGGAAATATTAGACATACTTCGGAAGGTGGAAGTTAACATACCTCTCCTCGAAGTTATCCGGAAAGTTCCAAGGTATTGCCGGTTTCTGAAGGATCTCTGTATGACTAAAAGGAAGCTTACCGGGGGTCGAGAAAGTGGATTTAGGCGCGAACGTCTCAGCAGTTTTCCAATGACCGTTTCCATCGAAGTATAAAGACCAAGGTATGTTTTCAATACCTTGTAAAATTGGTGAGGTTAAGATCAAGCGAGTTATGTGCGATCTAGGTGCCTCTATCAATGTAATGCCCCTCTCCGTCTATAATTTAATTTCCACCAAGCCTTTGAAAGAGATGAGAGTTACACTTCAGCTAGCCGACAAATCAATTATTTATCCTGAAGGACTCATAGAAAATGTTCTAGTGGAGGTAGAAAACTTAATTTTCCCTGCTGATTTTTATGTGATTGATATGGAAAATGATCGTAGCAACTTTGGTTCTGAAATCCTCCTCGGTCGTCCTTTTCTAAGGACGGCAAATGCAAAAATTGATGTTCGAAGCGGTATTCTTACTATGGAGTTTGACGGTGAGATCTTAAAATTTGATGTTTATAAAGCAATGAGATATCCGGATAACATTCATAGTATTAATTTTGTTGGCATTTTTGAACTTGTTGATGATGAATCTAACTTTGTTGATGATTTATGCAAGGAATCGGATGATAAAAAAAAACGACATAAGGGAGTTGAAAAATATTTTAGTTGTTGATTCAAATTTGATCTCAACTCCTTTAAAAACTAAAGATTTACATTCCTTTTTGCAGGCATCAAAAATTAAGTCGAAATCATCAAGGAGTCGTTTGAAGAAATCATTTTTTGGTAAAAAAGATGTTTTGACGGCCATTCTTCTGGACAAGATTTTAAAATTGGGAAATATCCGAAGAAATCTTTGTGAGAATTTTCAAATTTCTCATAAGGAATTTATTAGTTGGAAAAAGCGAATGAAGTGGAAGTATCTGTCACGGAACCTGTAGACTGAATCAGGTCGTCGAGCTAATGACGTTAAACAAAAGCGCTTCATGGGAGGCAACCCATTGTTTTCAATTCCACTATATTTTTTACTTTTTATTTTTATTCATTCAAGCATGTTTAATTTAATTTTTATTTTTTATTTTTATTTTGCAGGAACCAAATATTTTTTCAAACTTAAACGGCGAGAAATTACGGAATTATGATTCGAACAGTGTTAATTTCAGAGTCCATTGAGCAGTACACGATCGAATTGAGCAGAAAAAAAGAGCCTCAAGTCGTGCGCACCGTTTAACTAAACGACGCACGTTAGCAAAACCCATAGAAGGGCCGGCGCACGTTAGCAAACCCCATTTTTTTTTCTTTCCCCCTTTTTGTTATCTTCTGCCGCCCACCTTATCCCCTTCCCTCTTTTATCTTACTTTGACCATGGACCCCACCTTATCGTTTTCAATCACCTTTTCAATTTTTAAGTATACCTTTTTCTAAATTATAGAAAAACCAAAAATCCTCATTTACTCCCAACTCTAAAACCCACGGCAAGAACCAATTTTAAACCAAATTCAACCAAAATTCCAACCATCTTCATCTTCTCAAACCCGATCGCTCATTCCCCAAAAAGCACGAGACCATCATCCTTTCTTCCTCTCCTCACCGTCGCCCTTGGTAACGTGTTTTCAACCTCTCCACTCACAATGGTACGCACAATCGGGGGATGTAGATACTGGTTTTCCACCGACAATATGATGTTTCCAGTACCTCCCACCATGGTCGCGGTCGACATTAAATCCGGGGAGTTCTCTGTTCTTTCTCTTGCACTTTAATTTTTTTTGTTTTGAGGCAAAACGCTTTAAGTGAGGGGGAGTAGAGTGTTGGTTGTATTTCCCTTTGTTTATTTTTATGCTTTGAATCTAGTATGTGTTAGTTGAATTGGTCGGAAATTTCATTGATTGTCTTTGTCTTGGTGAAAATTTTTGGAATGCTATGCTTGTTTGGGAACACATGATTATTTAGGTTATGATATTCTTGATAATGGATAGCTTGGATTGTGATAAGTTGGTAATTTTTTGTGATATTCCATGATTTTTTTGGTTGAAATGTGATTAGCTCAATGCATGAAAACAATTTGGTGAGATTTGAGCCTTTACGAGCATATCATTTTCGCTCTCATTTTGTTTGATTGAGTGTGTCGAATTTGACATTGGCATTCTAGAATCTGCATGTTAAATACTGTCGAGATTACACATGAACATGATGCTTAAAAATGATTTGGGCACCTTAGGATTAACCATTCCGTTTCCCCACTAAATAGCCTACCCATGCATATTTTCCCTTAGTTAACCACTTTTGAGCCTATTTCCATTTCTTTGTTTCCACCATATTCATAAACCCGAGCCTTTTTATTTTATCCCTCTTTTCTACCTTTTTCAGGGCAAGTGAATAATTTTACCATTGTATTCTCCATCACAAAAAAATGTTGAAAAAAATAGCAGTTCGAAAAAGAAAAAAAAACTGTTCGAAAAAAAAGACATGAAAGAAAAAATGGAAAACAAAACAACAAAAGTGTGAAAAAGAAAAAATGCATTTCGACGAGAAAATTGTTGTTTGATATGTCGTCTTTTTATCTTGTTGTGTTTAATGTTTTGATGGAGTTGAGATTATTATTTGTTAGTTCCTTGCCTTGAATTTTAGCCATATATTTAGCCTTTTCCCCACCTTTACCTAAGCCACGTTACAACCAATAAAAGACCCTTTGATTTATGCATCTTGTTCTTATTAGTAGCGAAGATTTGATTTACTTGCAGGCTTATGGTAATATCGTGTCGATTCTGACATTGAGCGTTTCTTTACCCCAAACACATTGAGTGATTTGAGTGAATCCCGATAAGGTATTGAGTTATGAGCATTGAGATTTATGAATGAATGGATATTACAATTGCACTTGACTTGTTTCAATTGGTGATGTTCAGTTGATTGATTTCTTGACTTCAATAATTATTGTGGTCTCTACCTTACTTCCTTGAATATGAAACTTGACAAAGAACGTTTAATGAAGTTTTTGACTGATTTGGTTAACCATACTTGAGGACAAGCATGAGATAAGTGAGGGGGAATTTGATGAGTGTTGAGAATCGTTAATATCTGTTCGTTATTTCTTCGATTTTGTGAAGTTATTGCTGCTGATTTGGTTGTGTTATGTCTATTTTCGTGCAGGTCCTTACTTTCCAGAATTGGTGATAAAACGGGCGAATTCTGCATTTTTTTTATTATTTGGTCACGGCTGGAGACATGGGCACGACTCTGGGCACGACGTTGTCTGACATGGCAGTTTCTAGAAGGTCCAGTCAGCGGCGGTTTCTAGGAGACTTCGTCTGCACGCCTTTTAGAAGATTGACGAGCAGAGTTGCATTAGGAGACTAGTTTAAGTTTGAATTTAAATTTAAAAACAATTATCTTTTGTATTATTTTATTATTTTCTTTGTTTATCCTTTAGGCTTTGAGAGGCTATAAATACCCACTTGGGGTAAGCCTAAACGAATCATTCAGAATACATTCTTCTTTTCTCTCTAGTTTTTATAAAAGTTTTCTCTTTTCCTTTTCAAGTTCTTTTTATTTTTGTTTATTTTCAAGTTTTATTTTTATGCTAAGTATGACTTTTGTCATGCTTAGCTAAATTTTTCATAAGCAGAGAGTTGTCGCGATGATTCAATTCCAACGGGAGAATTGAAACGGTCCCTTAATATCTTCGGAATCTCTCTCTCAATCTCTGCGTTTATTTTTCAAAATCAAAACAGTTTTCAAAATCGAAGATTGACTTTGGTCAAGAAGTTGTTGCGATTAAACGTGAGGGAGGAAGATTCGGCTTATAGAAAGCAATTCGACTTCTTGGGAACACACTTGACGAGATAGCTTCGCCAAGAGGGAATTGAGATCGGAATTGACGGTTATAGAAACAACAATCCGAGTCGGTCGCCACGAACTTAAACGGTATTTGATCTACGACAATAGATGTTGTTAGAATCAACTACCGAAGCCGGAATCAAAGATTGCCTTGGGTATTCGGTATACAAGATAGAATCACAAGGATAGCCCTTGTAGACAAAGTAACCGACGTGAATCCCGAAGAGAAAATCTTATTTGATGATCTAAAGGAAATTGAATCAAAGCGAAGCTTGAGGCTACTTTTACCGTATTTATTCACAATCTTCATCTTCTTATTTTTACTTTAATTACTTTTATTTAATCACTTTATTATCTTTTACTAAAATCCCCCCATTTTTACTGTTTCACGCCTGGCATAAATAATTCAGACAGAAATTTATAATTTTCTAAGTCCCTGTGGATTCGACCCTACTTCTCTACGCTACGAATTTTCCTTTAATTATTATCCGAGAAGAAGGAATTTATTTTGACATCAAAACAACAGTTGTCAATACCTTTGTTAAGCCTGGAAGTAGTTTTTGCTCCACAAGGACTTTCATTCCTTGTTCTGACATATGTCCAAGTTTCTGATGCCATAACATTGCCGAATCTGAACTACATGAGGCAACAGAGGCTTCTGCTTCTACCAAACTCTCTCCCTTCAGCATGTACAAGTTTGCAGCTATTTTTTCGTCTTTTAGCACCACAAGCGCTCCACGGAACACCTTCATAATTCCTTTCCGTGTTTCAATCTTGCTTGCATTATTATCCAACAATCCGTAGGATAATAAATTTTTCTTCAGACCTTTCACGTGCCACACATCTCGAACAACTTTAATTGTTCCATCATACATCTTCAATTTGATGGTTCCCACGCCAACGATCTCTAAGGCATGATCATTGCAACTATACATAGATCCTCCTGAGACAGGTTCATAATGATGGAACCATTCTCTTCTTGAGGTCATGTGATATGTTGCTCCCGAATCAATGAGCCATATATCTGCAAATCGTTTTCTTCCTTCCATGGTGGTTGACGTTTCACAGCATAGAGCATCTCTATCATCTGAAGTGTTTGCGGTATTGCCTTGTGGATTAGAGTTTTTATTTAGACTCCAATAATCCTTCTTCAAGTGACCCTTTTTTCCACAGTTGTAACACTTTAAATTCTTCTTGCTTCTCGACTTCGATCTACCATGTTTGTGACTGCTACTTTGGCCACGTTCTGTTGATCTCCCTCTCATCGTTGTCATCGTTGTCAATGCTTCTGCTTGTTGCAGATTTACTTGTCTGTCTTCCTTGTTCTTGCGCCGATTTTCTTCTTATAGAACAACAGCTGCAACGTCATCGAAGACTAGACTGGTAACATTACTGTTTGTCAAGTTGATGATGAGTTGATCATATGAATCCAGTAGACTTTGAAGTAGAAGTTCAGCACGTTCTTGTTCTCCTATTTTACAGCTTAAGGATGTAAGCTGAGAAAATAAAGTGTTCAGTGTATTTAAGTGCTCCGTCACTGAAGTAGATTCTGGCATACGGAGAGTGTACAATTTTCTCTTAAGGAAAATTTTATTGTGCAACGATGTGGCCTCGTACAGTTTGGTGAGATGATCCCATATCTCCTTAGCTGTCTTCTTCTCCTCGATACTTGACAATACTTCATCTGCTAATGCTAGATGAAAGTTTGCCATAGCATTTCCGTCCATTTCGATCCATTTGTTGTCGTCTGTGAAATCTACTAGCCTTTCGCTGATAGATGCTAGACAACCGTCTTTCCTCAGGATGGCCTTCATCTTCAATTTCCACAATGAGAAATTTCTCCCATTGAACTTTTCAATATCAAATTTCGTTGCCATTGCTTCGTTTACGGATAGCTCCCACTATTTCACTATCGTGAATAGTTATCTGGAACCTTCAAAGAATGGGTAATAACTTCTTACTTTCTTATGTTGGAGGATCCACCTTTTGGTGGCAACCACAAAGACAATAAGCAGATATTACACACTCTAATCTAGCTCTGATACCAATTGTTGCGGAATACGGCTATCGGATAGAGCAAAATCGCAACTGATAATTTGAGAAAATAAAAATGAAGATAAAAGAGACACAAAATTTATGTGGAAAACCTAAAAATTTAGGGTAAAAACCACGGGCAACGGTAGACGAATTTCACTATGAGAAAATATGAATTACAACCTCTCTCGATCTACCAAGGAGAAAACAATGATAATTATCTCTAGATAAAAAGGAGAAAACAACTCTCAAGAAACTCTCTAAAATCTCTCTAGTATTGGAAGAAAGCTAGAATGCTTTGGGATGATTTTGAAGCTAAATGAGCTAGGGTATTTATAGTTGAAACTTAAGGACTAATCTTATAAATACCCTAAAGTTTAGTGACTAAAGTTTATAATTTACCCATTTAATTTTCAAACATTATTGCACCTAATTTTAACATTGTTGCACCTAATTTTGACATTGCAATATTAGGTGCCTAACTTGAACCAATTTTCTGCCGCCCAAGCTTTGACATTTCAACAGGCTCGTGATGCTCTTGATAGACAAGCAATTTAATATGTTGTATACGCCGCGTGAGGCGAATAAGGTTGCTCATTCACTAACTAAATAGGCATTGTGAGGACCAACCCGTTTTGGTTCTATCATGACGAACCGGATTGTATTAAATAAGATGTAATGCTTGATGCTATTGACATTTGAATGAAATCAGAGTTAGGGGCTGTTTGGTTTTTGCTAAATGGAATCATTCAGCGCTGAATGCTGAACCGTTCAGCATTCAGCGTGTTTGGTTCTCACCTCTGAATAAAGACTGTGCTGAATGATTCAACAAAATACTACTGAATGATTTAGTATTAAAGTACATTCTGAATGATTCGGAACCATTATCAAACATCATGTCACATTCAGAGCTAATTCATACAGAGCCATTGAATCATTCAGGCCATTGAATCATTTAACACTTAATCATTTTGATTTAATCAAACAACCCCTTACTTTTAAAAAAATAACTCGAGACATGCTTAATTGATATCAAATTATGAAATAATAATATGTATAATGTTATTTGAAAGTTAAATTACTATGAAATAATAATAATATTTAAATAAATTTATATTTTAAATAATTAATCATTTAATTAAAAATATACAATAAATATATAAATATAAAAAATGTTATTTTAAAAAATAATTTTATTCAAAATAATAAAAATTGTTAAATAACGAAGAAATGAGTGCAAATATAATTTTCGGTATAATATAATACTCTTTTTTTCTTCTCTCAATGAAAGGGAAGACGGATCAAATATAAAGATGTGATTTCGAAAAAGATTATTAGCTAGGAACCAAAGGGAGAAAATCACCTTTTAAGACCCCTGTAAAACCTCTCTTCTCCTCCTCTCTCCCTCACCGTCTCTTCGCCGTGGAAGAGCTAAACCTTTCTCGAAATGGCAACCTCCTACCTCCTTCGTCTGAAACCCCGGGGTCTGCATTTTAATGGCAGAGGTAAAAGTTTCCATTTCGGAATATTTTTGAATTGTGCTAGCAATTTTGTTGAACAGTTCATGTGCGTTCTCTAGCAACAACGAATTCTATACATGATTCTTGCAGGGCTTACCCCATCAACAAAATAGTATTTCATTTCTTCTTTTTCCACTGACGGGCCTGCGAAATCTTCGTTTTTGAAGGGGTTGAAGGCATCAAAGGAGGGCAAAGCAGGAAATAAAGAACCAAAGAAGCGAGCTTTCTTTCTGTTGTTTACTGATGGAATTCATTTTAATTGAAGTTTAGACTGATGAAGTGATGGGTTTTGGTAAGAAAAAAAATTCTTTGAATGTTTTATAGCCTATCTTGATCTTGATATATAAATATATATAATATTTGGAATTCCAATTAACTGTTATTTTGCCTGAGTGAATACAATCCATGTTTATAATCAGTTGGTATGGTTTGCGTTAAGTGTTTTTGATGTAATTTTGTTCTACAACTGATCATGCTGTGAAAGTGGGGCATGGTTTAAGGGAATTCTATCAAACGTAAAGCAAACGTTGCTAGAAAGGCCTTGGTTTCAGAAATCCATTTCCAGGGAAACATCAGATGCCAAAGTTGACACTGAAGCATATGATGTTACCGCGACGGAGCATGGTTCACCTTCCACTAAATCTTTGAGTCTATAGATGTACCTAAATCAACGGAATTTATAACAAGTTCTCCTGGTGGAAAAAAGGATGTTTCATCCTGTTCAGCATCTGATACAGTTGGAGGAAATGCTTTCAAGGAGTCGGATGTAAATGCAATTTCAGAGGTATGTAAAATGCACAGCAATTCTGATAATGTTGCCCTTGGTGACGTTCAAACTATAGTTCAGCCACCAGAAGCTGTAAGAGTTTCTGATGGCAATGAATTGAGAACTTCAGTTACTGATGTAACGGTAGAGAACTCTTTGAAAATGAATCAATCAAGAAAGATTTCGGATATGTTTGTGGAAAAGCTGAAAAATGATGTTGAGCGATTTCAAGGGGTAATGTTGGATGTACTTGAGCCGAATAGGGAAAACCTGCAACTTTCCTAGATGACACAAACAACTTATTTGAAATTATTAACCATCTACCTGGTAACAGAACTGCAACTTCTGTTCAAAGGCCAACTGCAAGCACTAATTCTGGCAAAAACCGTACATCATCCAAAAGGTCTTTGAGAGTCAAGGAATTGTTGAATGTCATGATGAGAAAAATGAATGATCCAACAGGAGGAGAAATGGCAGGTAATGTGCAGGATACTCTAGAACCAACTGAATCTTTGAAAGGGAAGAAAATGGAGAAGAACATTAAAACTAATAGTTTACTTGAAGACATGAAGGGGCTATTTGGAGAAGAACAAACTATTAATGCTCAAGAGAGGACTATCCTAGATGCAACTGATCAGCGTACCATTGGAGGGTTCCTTAAAAATGATCAGAGCGCAGCTAACTTTCAGGACTCTGATGTTCAAAAAACATTATAGAAAGTAAAATGTTTACTGGGAGAAGAACCAACTTTGGAGGTTTTGGAGAGGGTAATCTCTAATGTAACTGATCAGCACAGCAAAGGAGGCTTGTGTAACACTGTTCGGACCCCAGCTAACTTGCATAAGTCTGATGTTAAAAGAAGACATACATTATTGAAACAAATACTTGGAGAAGAACAATCTATGAAGGATCAGGAGAGGATAATCTCAAATGTAACTGATCAATGTAGAAATGGAGGGTTCCCTAACAATGTTCAGAGCCCAGCTAAATTGCAAAACTCTGATGTTAAAAGATGTACATTGTTTAAAGAACATCTTATGAGCCATGGAAATAAAATGTCACTTGACGAGAAAGAAGAGTCAAGTTCTCTTGCAGAATCCATAAGTGAGAAGGAGGATAGCAGCTTGAATTTGGCCAATTCCAATTATGTAAAATCAGGGTCGAACTCTAATGGTTCGCATCCGGTTAGCAGAGAAGAGGTTGAAAGCCATTTACAAACTTGTTTTCTCGGCAAAGAAGGATCCAAGGATAACAAAGTACTTGTCCGGTTTTTGACCAAAAATGTTGAGAAGCAAAATATACTTGAAGCTTTCAGTGATTGCGGCCCCATTGTGAACATAGAGGAACTTTCCTCTCCTAAACAGAGCCCTTTCAAAGATTTTTTGGTACATTTTGAGGTCACTTCATTGATAGTTGCTTCACACTGCCACCCTACCTCCCCATATATATATATATATATATATATATATATATATATATATATAGATTGTAGGCTCTAATTACTTCTTGATTGATTTACTCCGTTGCCTTTTTTTTTAATAATATTTGTCTATATAAAGTTTATAGGCATCAGGAAAAGTGAAATAGTTTTATTAACCAGGTTCTAGTCTCTGCTGAGCTTGATTTAGGAAGTATATGTAGAACTTATGGAAGTATTCGGTTTCATCAATCAAGCGTCTTAATCTTTTCCGGCTTTTTTTGCAGACAAGTCAAGGTTCCGAAACTTCTCTTAAGAAAAATGACCTCAATATTATGGAAGCAGAAGCCCTTGTGGAGTCGATTTCTTCAGAAGACTCGGGTAGTGCGATTTCCATTCCTGATTTGATTGGTGATCCTGAGGCTACAAGTTCATTAGTGAAGAATCCTATCAAAACAGTTAAAGTCAAACACCTGCCTGAGGATATAAGCTCACAGCAGCTGAAAGAAGCACTTGCCTTTTGTCATTCTAACATATCCAACATTTTCTTTGTTTCCACAAGTTCTGTCGTACGTGTGGAGTTTGAGGTGAACTTATGTCCCTTTGCTGTTAATATCTAAGCATTTAACTGTCTGTTCAGTTTCTATTAAGGGTCTTTGTAGTTTTGGTTTCATATTTAAATATGTAATTATGAAGCTTAACTTATCAGACAGAAGATGCCAAAGAGAGGGCACTTGCACAACGATCCATTCTTGTTTCGGAAAGGAAGCTATCAATCCTAAGGATTGATGCACCCATGACAACAATGGTGAGGATATCAAACATTAACTTTAATAGCAAATTCCAGAAAATATGCAATTCTTATGCAAAAGTCAAGTGTACGATGAAAAGAATTACCGGGGTTGTGGATGTGCATTTCAAGCTTGCCGAATGGCCTAACATGCTGAATATTGTAAATAGGTAAGCTTTTTAATCTTTTGATGTGTTTATGATAGTCAAACCCAAGAATTCTCCTAATATATTGTAGTGCTTCAATCACAAGCAGTTTGAATGGACTTGAAGTGGATGAGAACTGGTGGGTTGCGCTGCCAGCTCCCGTCTTTCCTCCTGTAATTCTCAGAGCCCTTTGGTGTCGACCGGAAGGAAGGCAACATGTGAATGCCGTGATCTACAAGTTATCGAGAGAAGTTGAGAAACCCATTTCTACAACCTAGTTGAGTCAGTCCACAAACCTTGCTACCAGGGGTGAGAATTTTAATTAGCGAACTTTAACTACTTAATGTCTACTGGGTTTAATCCAACAAATGAATCAGTAGAAATGCAATTATTTTGGAATAGATTTTCTGGAAAGTCATTTAAAAGAGGGATTTCTAACAGATGCAACAACTGTTGCTATTTTTGGATGACGATTATTAAATTGTTAAGACACTCTCATGATCCTTTAATGAAAGGCGTTCATATGATGAAATTTATACTAAATATTTTTTTTTGAAAGAATCTGAAATCTTAACAAATCCAGAAAAAATGTGTTAATCTTGAAAGGATTTAATTTATTAATTATCACAACTAAAAAAGAACCTTAAAAGTCTGAAAAGAAATTGATTTAAAAAATTATGCTGCCATAAAGTATTAATTTATCCACGAAAACGATGATCCCCTTCTCCCCTCTCTCTCTTCCTCTTGTTGCCATCCCGGTTCCAAGTCTTCATCATGATTAATTCGGATTGACCCACGTTGCACACCTAGTTTTGATGGATAAGTCTCTCAACAGAGATTTTATGCATACACAAGAATTTAGACCTAAGACTTTGCTTAAACAATATTAAATTGTTTATCGTTTGAACTAACTCTTGTTGGTGATGAATCCCTTTGTTTATTTAAAGTTTTTAAATTTTATAGTTCAAGAGTATAATGTTATGTAAATTTTAATTTACAATATAAAAAGTGACTCATTCATAAATCCTAATGAATTTAGTAAATTGTTTGTGACCAATCTCTCTAAAAAAATTAGTAACTATACAATAAGAGTATATATATATATATATTAAAATAAGGCCCAAAACAGAAAGGAAAATGGAGAAGAATTTTATTATTCCAAAGTGTGAAAAGAAAGATGATATAGCATCCAAGTGAGGGTTTTCTTTTCTTTTGTTTTGGAGGCAAAGGCAAAGGCAGTTTATAAAAACTTGGGTGGTGGTGGGTATTTGATAGCGTTCTTAACAAGTTTTCTGGAAGCAGCATCAGTGAGATCAATGCCACAAATATCAGAGAGTCTGATGAGGTATAAAAGCACATCAGAAAGTTCTTCTCCTAAATGTTCTTTCTCTGATTCCTCCCAATTTGGCAACCCTTTCTCCACTTCTCCTCTCCATTGGAATATCTCTGATAGCTCCCCCACTTCTCCAACCTACACATCCATAACACAAATAAATCACTCGTTTTTAAGTTTTGTTACACATCTCCAATATCCTACTTTCACACTCGTTTTTAAGTTTTGTTACACATCTCCAATATCCTACTTTCACACGTGTAGTTAAGGGAACTTTAGACAAAAATAAGAATTTAGTTGAATTCTAGTAATTAAAAAAAGTGTTAAAAAGGGAATTCAAGTCGTCTGCGTAAAATGAGTGTTGTTTTCCTTAAAAGTCTCAATTTTAAATATTTTTTTCTGTGGGTGTGTGTCCATTGTTAATGACTATGAAAGATCCTGAACAGATAATACCTTGTAATCAACCTAGGTTATTTAAAAAAGAGTGAGAAAGGAATCCATCAAGTGGCCTTAGTGAATAAAGAGAATGATGTTCTCTCTAGAGTTTGAGTTTAAGCTGCTGAGTCTACGGACGTGTGTACATTATCAATGACTAAAAATTTTTTAAATATATATTACCTTATAATTATTCTAAACTATTTAAGAAAATGTTAAAAAATGATTACCATAGCAAGGAGGAGGTTCCTAGGACTGTGGTATTTGTCCCAGTCCCTGGCACTGGCAAATTCCTCAAGCTTCTTTGAAAGATCCTTGAGACTAATGTTAACCGCTCCCTCTTTGGCATCCTCTTTCTCTTCTCCCATGCTTTTTATTGCTTCACTTGCTATGGTTTAAGTTGATAGGAAAATTTATAGCTTTGAAGGGGCAGGATAAATTAATAACAATGATGCTTCATTCATGGTTTAAACATGAGATTCCTTGCTGCCCCACTCATACTCCTTAATTTAGTTTGAAATATTCCTTTTTTAAACATTTCTATCAATGATATTTACAATGACTCTAGTTAATAATGTTTGATATAGGGTAACTATGACTGCTTGTAGTTCAACATGCTAAATATATCCAGTTATCAGATTTTGGGTTTTTCTCTAATAGATCACATGGGTCTATCAAAGTTCTTGTTTATGCACTGTAACTGGCTTGAAGATTATGATACTTTTATGTTCGAAAGATATAAATTCCTCGAGAGCTCCGATAAACGAAGAAAATCTGTCCAGGGATCTTGATTGACGAAGAACTAGCAATTCAGAGGTATAATAAAGATACTTCATCATTTATATTATTGATTTAACTATCGATGATTTGGTTGATCAACATTTTAAACGTTAATGATCTACTTAGAATAGATTATTTAGTGGTCAGAATCGATTCCATAATGTAATCACTGATCGAATAGTTTACCAAAATATGTCAAACAAACTCAGATGCTATATTCTGATGCATACATAAAAAAAGAATTATGGCCAAAATCCTGTAAAAACAAGTGGAATAAACTTGACAATAATCCCAAATTTAACAGTTGGTTATCCATCCAATCTGATTTTTGAATTGAATCCTATTTGTGATTCTTCCCCATATTCCAAAATCGTGGCTTATTTGTTGAAAAACACACACGCATAAAAATGTAAAAGTTTTAAAAATATATATATAAGAAAACAAGTTAAATTCTCTTTAGATACGATAAGATGAAACCGACTTATGATTTGTGGTGAAATGACTGAAAATTTTAAATCGAATCACTTCCGGAATCTGATGCTTCTTAATGTTAGTTTACAATATTCCAATTTGGTAGCATCTCAAGCTGAATTTATTATTGTTGCAACTTGTCGATATTCACTTAAATTACAAATGTGATATCAGGGATGGACGGCTAGAGATAATTGTTCTTTTGAAAATTCTAAATTATCATATATTACAATATCTTTTTATTGATAATCTGTTTTCTTTCCTTAAAATTATAAGTTCATTCTCTTATAAAATTTTAGAAATCCGTCCCTAACGTGTAATCACACTTTGGAGAAGTATAATCATACGTCTATACTTATATAATATCTAGTTTTTATATATTTTTATGTTATTTAAATTTGACATTTCATATTTAAAATTAAGATACTTTTGCACGAACCAACTTACTTCAGTGGTTAAAGGAATCGTTGTTGTTCCTAGAGGTCATGGATTTGAGTACCAACGATTGCAAAAAGGTGATTGAGAGTTCATTGCCAATTGATTGAGAGTATTTAGAACATATACTACTTTGTAATCATCTTGGCTTAATAAAAAAAGGCTTAAGGCTCACATTTGCCCCTATAGTAGACTCAATTTATCACTTTCGCCCCTATCACATTTTCACATCAATTTAGCCCTTGAAGTTGTTCAATTACATCATTTTATGCCCTTCCCCTAACTTAAAACCCTAAATTATAAACCCTAAGTTTGTGTTTAGAGGTAATAAGGTTATGGTTTAGGGTTTATAATTTATAATTTAGGATTTTAAGTTAGGGGTAGGATTATAGAATGATGCAATTGAACAATTTTAATGGTTAAATTGATGCGAAAATACGATAGGAGCGAAAGTAATAAATTGAGTCTACTAAAGTTATCCTTTTGCCTAAAAAAATTAATATACTTTTCATAAAATTAATTCGAACGTAGATTGTTTCTAGGAAAATAATTTATTTTTCTAAGAATGTCTAAAAACATAACACGTAAAAGTAAAATCAATTCGATTCGATCATATATCTTAAAGTTTCTGAATAGTTCATCTTAATTTGGTCCGTTCTCGGTTTTTTATATTAAAATTTCCAAATTACTTTATTTTGATAAATTAAATTTATTTTATGTTCTTAACATTTATTTGGTAAATTTTTAAATCATCTATATATTCATATATTTTTTCTTTTTAAAATAAATAAAAATAATTAATAATACTTTTGTACCAAAAAAATTAATAATGCTTTATATAACATTTATAAGTTATTTTCATTATCTAAAATATAAAACACTTTTTAAAATAAAAATAAAAGTATTTTTTTGTAACATAACTAATGAAGAATAAGGAACTTTTAAGATTAGATATATTTTAAACCAATTTTTAACTCAAAATTAATTTGAAAATAATATTTTTGACTTTTAAAAAACTTTTTGAACAAAACTATCAGAACACTCTTATTTTTTATATTTTGTAATTAATTATAATTTTAACATATACTTAAAGTGAATATTTTAATTTTCAAAACACTTGTTAAAAATAATATTAACATATAAATTAGGAAATCACACTTTTTACAATATTTTTCTGCAGTATTTTTTAAAAACAATTTTTAAAAGATTATTCTTTTTTTTTTAAAAAAAAGTACATTTCAATCCGAACAGTAATGAAAAACTAAACGTATAAATATTTAAATATATATTAAATCTGATATTTTAGAGGGGAAAAAAAGGAACCGAAACCTCATTAAGAAGAATCTGATTCCATTTAATTAATTAAAAGAAAACTAACCTATTCCAAAATCGTGATACTTAAACCATTACATACGGAAATCAGTCTCATTACAGCTTAGAATAATCAAAAACTGTCGGTAAGATTGCACAAACCAACTTACTACAACGGTTAAAAGAATCATTGTTATTTTTAGAGGTTACGGGTTCGAACATTAGTAGTTAAAGTGGAGTAATTGAGTGTTCCTTATAAAATGATTTAGAATATCTAAAACATATATTACTTTATAATCATCTTAGCTTAATTAAAAAAAATTGTCAAGATTCAAAGCTCTTTAGTTATAATTTGTTTAAATAAACAGAGTAAACTACAAGTTTAGTAACTCAACTATCACTTTTGTTTTGTTTTGATCACTCAACTATTTTTTTGTTTCAAAATCATACTTAATGTTACGTTTTGGTTTCATTTTGGTCGCCTTCCGTTAAAAAATTAACATTGATGATGACATATCATCATAAGATAGTGTCATGTCATCATTGAAAAAACTAAAAGTATCACATAAGTAGTTCTGTTAATTTTTTTTAATAGCGAGTGACTAAAATAAAATAAAATTAAAACATAACGTTAGGCAAGATTTTGAAATAAAAAATAGTTGGGTGGCCAAAATTGAAAAAAAAATAATAGTTGGGGTACTGAACATGTAGCTTACCCAATAAACTATGGGGTCAAATGTAAGACCTTTTTGTTATGAAATTTTATATTGATCAATTTTATGGCCATTTAAATTTGAAGATGAGTGTTGGATACACGTAACATAAATATATTTAAAATAGTTAACTCATAATCTTTTATTTATATCCAATGATATAGTATTTTAAGATAAAGTAGAATCAGATTCCATTTAGTGGTTAATTAAAGGGGAGAAAGCTAAACTATAATATATTTTAATAAGGAATTTTGTGCTATTTGCGGATATTATATTTAAATTGGTCATAGGTTTTTATATATAAAAATTATATAAAAATAATTTTAATAAAATGTTAATTGATTAAAAATAATAAAAATTTACATATCATCATAGTGTCAGGGAGAAAACGACAGAACAATTAAAACAAATTCAATGTATAAAGTTTAGCGATTAAATTGAATGAAATGAAAGTCCAATGAGTGAAAATGAATAAATTTTTAATTTACCATGCTTATATTTCAATATCGATACTACTTTGATAGTACCGACACTCAATACGAATATCAATACTAAATTGGGATTACTAGAATCTAAAATTTATACTCAGTATTGATACTTAATTTATAGGATAGTATCGATGCCTCTTAGTAGACTGGTATCAATACTACTTGTACTAAATTAAACATAAGCAAGTAAACATAGATTGTAACATCCTCAACCCAACCTTATTAAAAATTGGGTTGATGATGTAACATTAATTGGTTGAAATAAAGTTGATAGCATTATTTGTCCTAACTAGATTCTCGAAGAATTAATTATTTTATGTGTATGTTCTCAGTCAACATAAGTTCGTTCTTGAACTGCTAATGAAAGCTAAAGGGGATGTGCTAATCCATTCTCAACTTCCATGTTGTTGTCTAAACTAACTCAGGTTGCAGGGGCGTTACTGTGTGATGCTCGAGAGTATTAAAGCATCATAGGGGCTTTGTTGTATGTGTGCCGCACACGTCCAAACATCACTTTTAGTGTGAAAAAAGTGGTGCAGTACATGCATGCACCATATTAGGGACATATGCTTCTTGTTAGAAGAATATTGCGTTATTTAGTAGGCACCCTAGACCGCAACTTGGTCATGTCTCCTAGAGAAACAAATGTGAAGGTGATAGTTTTGGCTGATGCTGATTGGGGGCCAGTCTTTATGATATGAGGTATATCTCTGGTCATTGTTGTTGAAAAGGAAACTAAGAAGAAAAATTTCTTCATTCAATAATCATAACTTTGTAGAAGTTTTCAATATAAAGGAAACAAATGTAACAAACTTGCTAACGAACTAACTAGCTAACAACCTAACTAAAAATACAACCGGTCACACACTCTCAACACTCCCTCTCAAACTGGTGGTTGAAAGATATCTTTAAACCCCAGCTTGGAAACCAAGTAGCTGTATTGTTGAACTCTCAGAGCTTTTGTCATTACATCTGCTAGTTGTTCATTTGTTCTTACATGTTTTGTTTTAATCACTCCTTGAACTTTTTCTCTAATGAAATGGCAATCTATTTCAACGTGTTCAGTCCTTTCATGGTGTTGCGGAAGACGACTATCGAATAGAGCAAAATCACAACTGATAATTTGAGAAAATAAAAATAAAGATAAAATAGAAACAAAATTTACGTGGAAAACCCCTAAATAATATAGGGTAAAAGCCACGGGCAATGGTAGAAGAATTTCACTATGAGAAAATGTAACAACCTGAAAATTTCAAAATAATATTTAATTGGAATTTGAAGATTTAATTGTGTCATTGGTGAAAATTTGGGGACTAAATTGAAAGATTTTAAAACTTGTAGCTTATTTTAGAGTTAAAACAAATTCAGGGACCAAGCACTGAATTTGCCCAAGAAAAATTGGTAATGTTGGGCATTATATACGACAATTGGTTTCTGATTTCAGAAACCAATTGCTCATATATTCTCCCAAATTTCCCTCTCCCAACCTCAACTTCCGACGACGATCCCGACGCCGTCCGAATTCTGATCGTCATTTTGAAACTACCATCGTGTTCCATATCGAGTCAGGAACAAATCACTTAAGTTAATTGAAGAGAAACGCTGCCAAACGCCGTGAATTTCAAGTCAAAACATCGACGTTTTTTTAGCACAACCGCTTAGAAAATCCTAAATTCATCGCTGATCATCGCTCCGTTTTCGACACCTCCCGTACCATCGTGTTCCTTGTGCCATTCCGAGTCCACCGGTATCCTCCTTTTCTCCGGCAGCGGCGGCGCGTGTGGAGGTGAAGCGGTCAAAGTTTTCGATTTGTTGGAATCGAGCTCTCCCCCATTCAAAAATTTGAACCGAGCTTTGTAAGTATCTCAAAATCGTTCAAAATAATTTTTAGGAATTTTTTCGTGATTTTTGAAGACCGGAGGCGGTCTCATGCGCCCCCACGCGTTGACCGACCCGACCCAGTTACATTTTTGGAAATTTTTTAAAAATAGTGACATTCTGGTAATTATTTTTAAAACGATAACATTTTGGGAATTATTTGTAAAACGATGATATTTTGGTAATTATTTAAAAAAAAGGTGATATTTTTGTAATTTTCGAATGTGGACTATTGAACCCTTTTGACCATAACTTACCGGCTTTAAACAGCCATTAAACGACCTTTGATTTTGTTCGAGTATACCTATTTTGACATTTTTCGATGTGCCGAATCCGTTTCCGAAGTCCGTTTCGCCAAATTCGAACCCGAAGGCCTCCAAATCATCAGTCAAACCCGTTGACTTTGATTTTGACCAAGAATTTGAATTTTCGAAAAGTCATACTTTATGTTGTTCGACGCCCTGATTCCGGTTCCCACTCAATTTGGTAAAATTCAGACTCGAAAGCCTTCAAATTGATAGTCAAGCCCGGAAAATGCTTATATACTAAAGAGTTTAAGCTTTGAATGGTTGAGTAAGACTTGCGACTGATAAATTATTAATGTTTGAAGGTACAAGAGACTCTCCTGACCGTTCGACAGCTCTACCTAGCTCATCTAGATTAGTTAAGCCGCGTGTGCTAGTATTCACCCGTAAGACCCGTAAATTTTATGATTTCAGAAATTAATTTTGTTACCCATTAGTAATATAATGTTATTATGGATTAGGTTCGAAAACAGTAGCAGAGCGTGGCGAGGCCAGCAATCACTAGATCTACTATTTAAACCTATTGTCGAGGTGTGTTCCCTGTGTACTACTTGATTGTTTTATATGTTTTGAAATATGGTATATTGAAAGTTATGGTTTAATGTTTTATTAATCCACCTATTTACTGGTGATTGTTTATGGAATATGACTGATATATGATTATTGGTTTTCATTGGTATATGATAATATTAATTATGGAATTATGGAAATTATGCTTACTGCATAAATAGTATTGTTGACCACTTTTGACCAGAACTTTGACTGGCTATTAAACAACCGTTAATCTTTTCCGAGAATACCTATCCTGATAGTTTTCGACGTTCCGAATCCGTTTTTGGGGTCGGTTTCACAAAATTCAAAACCAAAAGTCTCCGAATCGTCAGTCAAACCCGTTGACTTTGATTTTGACCAAGAATTTGAATTTTCGAAAAGTCATACTTTATGTTGTTCGACGCCCTGATTCCGATTCCACACTCCGTTTGGTAAAATTCAGACTCGAAAGCCTTCAAATTGATAGTCAAGCCAGAAAAATGCTTATATACTAAAGAGTTTAAGCTTTGAATGGTTGAGTAAGACTTGGGACTGATAAATTATTAATGTTTGAAGGTACAAGAGACTCTCCTGACCGTTCGACAGCTCGACCCAGCTCCTCTAGATCAGTTAAGCCACGTGTGCTAGTATTCACCCGTAAGACCCGTAAATTTTATGATTTCAGAAATTAATTTTGTTACCCATTAGTAATATAGTATTATTATGGATTAGGTTCGAAAACAGTAGCAGAGCGTGGCGAGGCCAACAATCACTAGATCTACTATTTAAACCTATTGTCGAGGTGTGTTCCCTGTGTACTACTTGATTGTTTTATATGTTTTGAAATATGGTATATTGAAAGCTATGGTTTAATGTTTTATTAATCCACCTATTTACTGGTGATGGTTTATGGAATATGACTGATATATGATTATTGATTTTCATTGGTATATGATAATATTAATTATGGAATTATGGAAATTATGCTTACTGCATAAATAGTATTTTTGAAATACTAATTTTGGGTTGGATTGCGTTACGGAGGTACAACTTTGATCAAGCTGGTAAACCTTATGGACCTAATGTGACTCTTGGGTAGGCTCACAGGCCTCAATATGCTTCATTAGGTTGGCTCCCTTTGCTGTGTGCTTAGGGTAATCCCTACAGACTTAAGGATACAGGCCCCAAAGCCTATATTTAGGTTGGCTTCTTTTCTGTTGTGTGCTTAAGGTAAGCCCTATGGACGCAGTTCTTGGGAATTGCGGATGGTGTACAAGAGAAGGGTTTTAAATTACGAGTTTCAAAAGTTAAACTTCATTATGGTTTGATGATGAATTTCTAAACTATTACTTAATTACTGTACCTACTATGATTTTATTGTACTATTGGTACACACTGAACCTAGCTCACTTTTCGAAAATATTTTCCACTTTTTAGATACTGTTGGTTAGATACTCGGATCAAGCACTTGGAGGATCAACATATCTCTTGAAGTATATCGTATTGTAATGTTTTATCTTTTAAGTTGACTCTATTATGGTAACATGAGCCTTATTTTAAAAGTATTGGATTTTATAATGAGTACACCTTTTGCTAATTTATATTGGTTTATTGTAATTTGGATTTTTAAGACATGTTTTAATTAACTTGTTATTTTTTCTCATAATTATGAGTTGGTTATTTTTTTATATAGTATAATTTATTATAATTTCATAAATGTCATTTATAAATATGATTTTACGTTGATAGAATAACGGTTTCAGAAAAATGTCTTTAAGAATCATGAATGTGATCCACTAGACTTAGTCGAAACGCATAGGCCGGGTCTAGGGTTACAGAAAATATGAATTAAAACCTCTCTCGATCTACCAAGGAGAAAACAATGATAATTCTCGCTTGATAAAAAAGGAGAAAAACAACTCTCAAGAAACTCTCTAGTGTTGGGAGAAAGCTAGAATGATTTGGGATGATTTTGAAGCTAAATGGGATAGGGTATTTATACTTGAAGCTTAAGGACTAATCTTATAAATACCCTAAAGTTTAGTGACTAGAGTTTGTAATTTGCCCATAAAAAATCAACAAATTCAACACCTAATTTTCGGTGCCTTAATTGCACCTTTCGGTGCACCCATAATAAGTTTTGACTTTCTACAATCTCCCACTTGAAGATTTGATTGGAACAATCATATCTTTACACCATTCTTTCTACCTTGTACCATCATGTTGCTTACGTCTCTGACAGGCCACAAGAGGATCGACACCAAGTAAATTTATCAGCGTTGATCACTTTCGTCATGAAATCTGCTATGTTATCTTTGGTATAGATCTTCTGCATATCTACCGTCTATTCTTCCACCTTTTCATGAATGAAATGGTATTTAACTCGTATGTGTTTTGTCCTTGAATGAAATATTGGATTCCTTGCTAAATGCAAGGCGCTTTGAGTGTCACAAAACAAAGAGACATACTCTTGATTGTGCCCAAGCTCCTCCAATAACATCTTCAAACAAATTGCTTCTTTACTGGCTTGTGTAGCTGCTACATATTCTGCTTCTGTTGTGGGCGTAGCCACAACTGACTGCAATTTTGAAACCCAACTTACAACTTCACCATCAACTTTGAACACATATCCTGTAGTAGATTTGCTTTTATCCAAATCCCCTGCATAGTCAGAATCTATATACCCATTGATTAGTAAGTTTGATCCTCCGTAACATAATGCAACATTTGATATCCCTTTGATGTATCTCAGGATCCTCTTCACTGTATTCCAATGTTCTTTGCCTGGATTCGTCATGTACCGACTAACCACTCCCACTGCTTGTGTAATGTTTGGTCTTGTGCATATCATAACGAACATTAAACTTCCCACTGCTGATGCATACGGTACTCGAGACATCTCCATCCTCTCTTCTTCACTGCTAGGACTCATACTGGAGGATAATTTGAAGTTAATAGGAAGAGGGGTAGAAATTGGCTTACAATCTTGCTTGCTGAATCTTGACAAGATCTTCTTCAAGTAATTCTTTTGTGAAAGCCAAATCTTCCTATTACTTCTGTCTCGGTGAATTTGCATCCCTAGAATTTTGTTTGCTAATCCCAAGTCCTTCATTTCAAATTCCCTAGCCAGTTGTGCCTTCAATTATTCAATATGATCTTTGTTGGGTCCTGCAACCAACATGTCATCCACATACAACAACAATATAACAAAATTATTATCACTAGACCTCTTGAAATAAGCACAAGGGTCTGCATTAAGTCTGTTGTATCCAAGACACATAATGAAGGAATCAAATCTCTTATACCAACACCTCGGCGCTTGCTTTAGACAGTAAAGAGATTTATTCAACCTGCAAACCAAGTTCTTCTTTTCTTTTTCTTCAAAACCTTCAAGCTGGAGCATGTAAATCTCTTCTTCAAGATTTCCATAAAGAAAAGCTATTTTAACATCTAGCTGCTCTAGATTTAAGTTCAATATAGAACACATTGCCAAAACTACTCGAACTATTGTTAGTCGAACCACAGGAGAAAAGATTTCATTGAAATCAATACCTTCTTTTTGAGCATATCCTTTGACCACCAGTCTTGAACGATACCTCTCCACTTGATCGTCACCATTTCACTTGATTTTGAGGACCCATTTATTTCCAATTGGCTTCATTCCTTGTGGTAGTGGCACAAGGTCCCATGTATTTTTTTTATGAAGGGCTTCAATTTCTTCTTGCATCGCCATCATCCACAGTGAAGCATCTGAGTTGTTTATTGCCTCCTGGTATGTTGATGGCTCACCGTCCTCTGTTAAAAGGCAATATGAAATATTTCTTTCTATAACGTAATATGAGTGCCAATTGGGACGTCTTCTCACACGATCTGATTGACGAGTTGTTGGAGCTTCATAACTCTCTGGTTCTTGTTCATCATGTGCTGGTTCTGCTTCAGAAGAATCTCCATGTTCAAACTCCTTTTCCACATGTATATGTGTAGTCTCTGACTTTTCAGTGCTACCATATTCTTCTTTTCTTTGTAGCTTATCTTCTACAAAGATAATATCTCTGCTAATGATCACTTTGTGGGCAGTGGGATCCCACAAGCGATACCCCTTTACACCATCAGCATACCCCAAGAATTTACATTTCTTGGATTTTGGATCCAACTTTGAAATTTCTTGGGAGTTGTACATCACGTACACAATACTTCCAAATAAATGGAGATTTGAATAATTAGCTGGTTTACCAGTCCACATCTCCATTGGTGTCTTGAGCTCTATTGCAGTTGATGGAGCTCGATTCACCAAATAACAGGCGGTATTGCCTGCTTCTGCCCGGAATGATTTTTCTAGGCCTGTATCCCTTAACATTGCTCTTGTTCTTTCTAACAAGGTTCTGTTCATCTGCTCTGCCACTCCATTTTGTTGAGGAGTGTTCACCAATGTGAACTGTCTTTTGATGCCTTCTTTCCTATAAAAGTCATCAAATTCTTCGCTTGTGTATTCTCCTCCATTATATGTTCTGAAACACTTGATATTATTTCCAGAATCAAGTTCCACCCGTGCTTTGAAGTTTTTGAAAGTTGAAAACACGTCTGACTTCTTCTTAATAGGGTACACCCAACATCTCCTGGAGTAGTCATCAATAAATGAGACAAAGTATTTTGCTCCGCCTAGGGATGTAACTGGTGCTTGTCATACGTCAGAGTGAACCAATTCTAGAACATTTTTGCCTCTAGAATTTGACGTGTTGAATTTCAACCGGTGCTGCTTACTTGTTATGCAATGCACACACAAAGTAAGTGATACCTTTGTTAAGCCTAGAAGTAGCTTTTGCTCCACAAAGACTTTCATTCCTTGTTCTTACATGTGTCCAAGTTTCTGATGCAATAGCATTGCAGAATCTAAACTTCATGAGGCAACAAAGGCTTCTTCTTCTAGCAAAGTCTCTCCCTTCAGCATGTACAAGTTTGTTGTTATCTTTTCACCTTTCACCACCACAAGCGCTCCACGGAACAACTTCATGATTCCTCTATGTGTTTCAATCTTGCTTGCAATATTATCCAACAATCCGTAGGATAATAAATTTTTCTTCAGGCCTTTTACGTGTCACACATCTCGAACAACTTTAATTGTTCCATCATACATCTTCAATTTGATGGTTCCCACGCCAATGATCTCTAAGGCATGATCATTGCAACTATACACAGATCCTCCTGAGACAGGTTCATAATGATGGAACCATTCTCTTCTTGAGGTCATGTGATATGTTGCTCCCGAATCGAGCCATATATATGCAAATCTTTTTCTTCCTTCGAAAGTGGTTGACACTTCACAGTATAAAACATCTCCATCATTTGAAGTGTTTACTGTATTTCCTTGTGGATTGGTGTTTTTATTTAGACTCCAACAATCCTTCTTCAAGTGACCCCTTTTTCCACAATTGTAGCACTTTAAATTCTTCTTATTTCTCGACTTTGATCTACCATGTTTGTGAGTGCTACTTTGGCCACGTTCTATTGATCTTCCTCTCATCGTTGTCAACGCTTCCGCTTGTTGCAGATTTACTTGTCTGTCTTCCTTGTTCTTGCACCGATTTTCTTCTTGTAGAATTTCAACTGCAACGTCATCAAAGACTAGACTGGTGACATTACTGTTTGTCAAGTTGATGAAGAGCTGATCATACGAATCAGGTAGACTTTGAAGTAAAAGTTCATCACATTCTTGTTCTCCTATTGTACATCTTAGGGATGTAAGCTGAGAAAATAAAGTGTTCATCGTGTTTAAGTACTCTGTCACTGAAGTAGATTTTGGCATCCGGAGAGTGTACAATTTCCTCTTAAGGAAAATTTTATTGTGCAGCGATGTGGCCTCATACAATTTGGTGAGATGATCCCATATCTCCTAAGCTGTCTTTTTCTCCTTAATGCTTGATAATACTTCATCTGCTAATGCTAAATGAAAGTTTGCCATATCATTCCCGTCCATTTCGATATATTTTTTGTCATCAGTAAAATCTATCGACCTTTCATTAACAACTGCTAGACAACCGTCTTTCCTCAGGATGACCTTCATCTTCAATTTCCACAATGAGAAATTTCTCCCATTGAACTTTTCAATATCAAATTTTGTTACCATAACTTCTATTACGGATAGCTCCCACTATTTCACTATCGTGAATAGTTCTCTGGAACCTTCAAAGAATGGGTAATACCTTCTTACTTTCTTATATTGGAGGATCCACCTTTTGGTGACAACCATAAAGAAAATAAGCAGATATTACACACTCAAATCTGGCTCGGATACCAATTGTTGCGGAAGACGGCTATCAAATATAGCAAAATCACAACTGATAATTTGAGAAAATAAAAAATAAGATAAAAGAGACACAAAATTTACGTGAAAAACCCCTAAATAATATAGGATAAAAACCACGGGCAACGGTAGAAGAATTTCACTATGAGAAAATATGAATTACAACCTCTCTCGATCTACCAAGAAGAAAACAATGATAATTCTCTCTTGATAAAAAAAATGAGAAAAACAACTCTCAAGAAACTCTCTAGTGTTGGGAGAAAACTAGAATGATTTGGGATAATTTTGAAGCCAAATGGGATAGGGTATTTATACTTGAAGCTTAAAGACTAATATTGTAAATACCCTAAAGTTTAGTGACTAGAGTTTGTAATTTGCCCATAAAAAATCAAAAAATTCAACACCTAATTTTCAGTTCCTTAATTGTACCTTTCGGTTCACCCATAATAAGTTTTGACTTTCTACACATGGAACACAGGGTTTTTAGCCATTTGGAGCGCATCTTTTCTGTCACATAATAGCTTAGCACGCTTTATACTTATTACTCCAAGTTCTTTTAAGAGTCCCTCCAACCACATGATTTGTGCAGCAGTAACTACCATGCTTCGGTATTCAGCTTCTGCTGAAGATCTAACAACAATGCTTCATTTCTTTGATTTCCAAGATATCAAAGAATTCCAAGTTTAATTAAAAAAACCCTGTTACATGCCATCTTTTCATGGTACAGGATGCCCAGTATGAATCAAAATAGGTAACAAGTTGTTTTTCACATTCTGCACTCAGTAAAATCCCCTGCCCAGTTTTTTTATATACCTTACCACTCTAGTAGCATCTTCAAGATGCAATTGTTAAGCTGCTGCATAAACTGGCTTAGAAAATGAATAAAAAAGGTTATATACGGTCTCGTATGTGTCAGATATATTAGCCATCTTACAAGAATTTGAAACATTCATTTGTCCTCCAATAGTTTTTCTTCACTGCACATCTCCATGGTCTGATCAAAATCATGGGACGTGAATTTCTTGTTCTGCTTCAATGAGGTTGGTGCTGGTTTTGCTCCCTCTATCCCCATATCTTCTATCAATTCCAGAGTGTATTTCCTTTGATTGAGAACCATTCATTCTTTTGATCGAAGAACCTCAAAGCCTATTAAAAACCTCAACTCTCCCAAATCTTTAATCCTGAATGTTTTTTTTAAGATTTCTTTGAGTTCTTCTACCATTACTACCCGTGATGAGCAGATCATCTACATATATCAGTAAGATAACTATGCCATCTTTTTCCTTCTCAGTGAATAATGAGTAACCATGCTTACTTTGTCGATACCTTTGCAAAGCAACGCCTCAATTAATTTTAAGTACCATTGCCTCGAGGTCTGCTTTAATCCATAAAGGGATTTTTGCAGTCTGTAGACCTTGGTTCCCCCTGACTGCAAAAACCCTCAGGCTGCAACATATAAACCTCTTCATACAAGTCTCCTTTTAAGAAAGCGTTATAGACGTCCATGTGATAAACCGACCATTTATTCAAGGAGGAAAGAGCTAAGAAGAGTCTAACAGTTACCAGCTTAGTCACTGGAGAGAAGGTCTCAACATAATCTACAGCTACCCTCTGGGTATATCCTTTGGCTACTGGATGAGCTTTAAAGCGCTCAACTTCACCATTAGCCTTATACATTATCCAATACACCCATTTGCAACCTATGGTTTTTTTAGAAGATGGAAGAGTAACCGCATGCCAGGTATTGTTTGACTCAAGAGTTGTAACACCCATTTCTTGTACACGTTACCGCATATGAGTCCAGGATGTCACACAGAGTTGGAAAATTAGTCCTTTTCCGAAAACCAGTAAAATTTTGTTCATTTCTAAAATAAATCAATTATATCAAGAATCATAAAATATTTTAATAAAACGATAGCATTGAAAATCATTTTCACTAAAATACTAGATAATAAACTATTATTCATAAATAGTATTAAGCAATATCATCCATTTAAAACCAGATAAAAACATTTCGAGTTCTAAATATCACAACCTTGTAGTATACATGCCAACTAGTATTATCAATATTCAAAAGATGTCATACTGATTCTGGAACATATATGATCTTCAAAAGTTGATGTTGGGCCTAGTTCCTTACTCCGATCTCTTACTTTTACCTACGCATGAAAATCATCACACGCTAAGTATACACTTAGTGATACATTATGATACTATCAAAAATAAAAATAAGAATAATAATTAAAAAAACATGTATAGGAAAATCTCATACATATGACATAATGTAAAATCATCTTATACAATTTTACTTTCAATAAAATATATCAAACTTGTACGTTTCACTTTCGTTTCAATTCATAGTCTAATGTATGATAAATAAGAATGCATGATACGTGAGTCATATATGAGTGTGCGCAAATATATAGTTAAAAATGCCACGTAGATAATATGCACATAAAGTGGCACGTAGAATATATAGGTACTGTAGAACACATCAACACTTTATAAATTAGGAATATCATAAAGATCAATCATCATGAGTTTCCTGAATGCACAAATAGTGCCGCGTAGAATTGCTCATAAAGTGCCACATATAATTGCACTCGAAAGTGCCGTGTAGAATGTACACGAATGTACAATGTAAGATCGATCAATAATCACTCGAACTCTTGGCATGCCAATTGTACCACTTACTCTCAATGCACATACAATGGGCCTTATATTTAAATCCATATACCATTCACATGTCAAAGTTTCATAAACACGAATATATCTAAATATCATATAAAAGTTGCATTTGACAGTTCATACCCGAAATCATTCAAATATTTTCAATAAAATATTAGGAAAATATCATAACATAAACCAAATCATTTTCATTGTCAAACTTTCAAGATTGGCTCATCACAAGCCAAATTATTCAAAAATTATTTAACAAAGCATTATAAAAGTATATCATAATAAAATTCAAAACCTTTTTCTTTCTAAACATTCGAGGTTGACTCATCGCAAGTCTTCCTCCTATTATATATAAAAGTATAGTAAGAATGCACTCACCTGGTAATGCCTCACTAGTAACCTTACTTAGTGTTCCTAACTTCACTCTTGAACTTTTTCTTTACCTTTAAGCTTTCTTTGATCTTGATATTCACATTCGTCATTTATACATCACATACATTCCAAAGCATATATTAGTATCTTACTAACATATACACAATTTAGTATAAAAATTCTATCAATACTTATTCGATATTAAATCCATTTCAAAACGTCAATGCTAATCATAACACTTAAAATATAACTTCAATCCTCTTAACATGCATGTTAACTCATAACTCAATTAATTCTTACAAATTCCCCCATCTAACCATTAAAATGAATTCTTTTAGAATTCTTCTCAACATTTTCAATTTATTCAAAATGGTATCTTGCCATTTAACTTAAATTCCAAGCATCTAAAATATACTCAAGCATTCTAATCAAACATTTAAACATTACTCTTTAGCATCTAATCCATTTCCACTTTAATTCCAAAATTTTCATAATATGACAACTTGCACTATCTTTAAAGAATCATTATTTTGTATTGAATTTGTAGATGCTCATTTTGTCCGGGACGTCTTATGTGTATCCTTATGATTAATTTCTGGTTATTACTAAGTTCGTAGGATACGTTAGTTAGGGTTATCATTAATGATATGTTGGATTTCATAGTGGTTACGTGTTCTATATTAGTGATGCATACGAGTATATACATTGGGTACTTATAAATATTATAGTATTTATATATATAAATAAGTAAGTAACTAAATACTGATTAATGTTTTATTTTGGTCTTTTACAGATTCTAATTAAACTAAGATTACAACAGGCTGGACCAAACGAGCCCAGTTCCCAACAACCCAGTTCTTCAGCCCAACTGAAGAAACCCTAACCCATTAGGGTTTCCTTATCACCAGCCTCTAGCGCCGCAGCAGGAAGGCCGTTGGATCTGGCTCCACGATCCAACGGTTCCCAGCCCTCTGTGATTCCCGAGCCAACTGCAGACTCACGTGAAGCCACCACCGCGTTTCCAGATCGCGCACGACCAATCGAGCAATGGCTCAGCTACCCACTGCTGCCGCCCGTGACCTGCTCCCTCCATGTGGCCCTGCAAACACACCAAACGAGAGCAGAAACAGACGAAAACAAAACTAGAGAGGAGGAGATCAACTAGAAATAGGGGAAGAAAACGGGAGTCTGGGGGTCATCAGCCAGGGAGAAAGAAAAAAAAAAGGAGAAACACAAATCTCAGGGAAAAAAAACAGAGAACAAAATTCAAAAAAAAAAACAAAAACACCCAGAAGATCATTCATCAACAAAAAAAAAATAGAAATCAAGAGAAAAAAAAGATCAACCACAGCAAACGAGAGATCCACGAAACAAAGAAAAACATTCATAACCAGAGAGTGAAACAGCTGAAAAATAGAAAACGAACCCCGTACCTTTATTCGTCTGAAGAAACTCACTCACATCGCTTAGGGCCAAAGCCACCACCAGTCGTTCAAGGTAACCTCTTTTGACCTTAGATCTATATTGATTTTAGGGATTTAGGAGGGTCCTCGATGAGGTTTAGGTTTGGCTTGTGAGTCTAGGTCCTGAGCGAGGGGAGATGATCGGGTCTTGGGTTTTCTCGGCGAAGCCTTGAGGGAAGAAGAAGAGTGGTGGTGTATGGGTCTTGATTTTGTCGAGATATTAGAAGTTTTGGGTTCAAGATTGTTTTTGGGGTTGAGATCATACCGGTGTGGCTCCTCACCGGAGCTCTAGGAGGGGTGGCCATGGCAGCCACGGTGTGGTTTGGGTCTCGTTGAGGGTTGAGGAAGAAAGGATGAGAGAACGGCGAGGGTCGGTTTAAGGATGAAGAAGATAATGAACCAAGTAAAATTTTTTTACCCTAAGTATCATATACATCCAGTAACCAAAACGGCGTCGTTTAGAACTGAGCCAAAACGGCAGCGTTTTGAGTCCGGGAGTGATGCGACGTCGTTTGGAATGGGTCGAGACGGTGACGTTTTGAGAGTTATATCATCATCCGTGTTTTAGGTCGTTAGGGGGTAATCAGGTGCGAAGTCCAGTATCTTTTAATTAATTATATTTTAGTCCTTGAGTCAGTCTTTTCCGTTTTCTTAATTCGGTTCTACTAGTTTACGCGCATTCTGTTTTGGTCACCAGCTTATGTTATTTTTCATTTTTCGGTTATTTTTGCATTTAGCTTGTGAGTTTTGATGTTTGACAATTTAGTCCTATGGCAGACTTGAGTAATGTACTAATCAATTTGTATTTTGGTTAATAATTTGATGTTTAGCTATTTTCATCCTTTATGGTAATATTAAATTCAAGATTGGGTTATTCACAGTAGGTTTTTATTTTATTTTAATGAATGTGCGTGTTAATGTATGTATACATATATCGTATAAATGCACTTTAGCATAGACAACATTTTAATGAAAATGAACATTATTCTAGTTATAATTTATTTAGCATGAAAGCCCTTGTAACATATTAATAGGAGTATGATAGGTTTAATAATCTTAGAATATTAAGAATTTAAGATTTCCTTTGTAAAATAGATAACCATAAATGCATGTGAATATTTTTATAGACTTAGAAATTTGTTTGAATGCATGACATATTTTAGTTAGTCTTCGTATGATATCCTCATGAGCATAACCCGACATTATTACATAATTTGATTAAGGGTAATATCCTTTTAATTTAAAATTGTCTTAAGTGGGTTGTCTTAACTGATTAGATATCCGCTTTTGACTATTTTAAATTAAAAGTATATCCCATTAGTAACACATAAAAAATTGATTGATCACTTTTAAAATTTGGAACGGAAGAAAAAGAAATGTTCGGTTATTTAAGTTTATCGAGAAAAGGTTGTTATAACTATTTAAGATCTGGTCTCGATATTTTTAAATAATCGAATATTCTTTATCTTTCTAATGGTTGGGTAATTTTAACTTAATCAATATTGGTGCTTTCGAGTATGATAAAATTCGCATGTTGTTTTGTTTGGGATTATAAATCAAATTA
This sequence comes from Hibiscus syriacus, assembly GCF_006381635.1. Classification (NCBI taxonomy): domain Eukaryota; kingdom Viridiplantae; phylum Streptophyta; class Magnoliopsida; order Malvales; family Malvaceae; genus Hibiscus; species Hibiscus syriacus. The sequence continues at coordinate 324,911 of NW_024061774.1, forward strand.
AACTCGAATTTGTAAATTTTCATTGCAAAGACGTTAATTAATCGACGAGGTACCGATTTAGGGCGCTGTGGGGGTGCTAATCCTTCCCCACGCGTAACCGACTCCCGAACTCAAATTTTGGTAACACAGACCTAAACTTGTTATTTTAATTAAAATTAATTTTTTATTTAAAATGGCAAAACATTTTTGGGTGTCCGATCACACCCTAATCAAAGATCGGTGGCGACTCTTCGAACCATTTCTTTACTCGTGATAAAAATCCCAAATTTTCGAAACGAGAGGTTTCCTAAAATCGTATTGTTTTTAATTAAAAAATCAATCAAAAAGAAAATAATTAAAAATGACGCGGTTTTCAAAATCCCGCTTGTTTTGAGTTTTTTAAAAAAAAAATCGTTTCGACAGCTTGGCGACTCCGCTGGGGACTTTTTAGAGAGTCAGGCCTATAGTCGATTAATTAATTGTCTTTGCAAATGAAAGTTATAAATTCGTTTTAATTTGGTTTTTGATCCCGTGTTTGGTTTCAGTACCTTTCTGTTCATATTTTGTCTAACGAATAAATAGTTATACTGATCTGTTTGTTGTTGGTTTCAGATTATTTATGTGTTTAAAGAGGATTGATTTTGGAATGTTTTGTGATTCTGTGTTGTTTTTGCTTTTCCTCACACACGGCACAGTTGCATTTGCATAACATGAGCTAAAACCCAGCTCTGTCCTAGTTAAGTAGGAGTGAGAGACTACTCCCTCGTGTGGTTTTCACCTCCGCATGGGATAGTGGATCACTTCTGGAGCTCACGCCTTATGGTCCTCGTGATGGTATTCACCTCCGCATGGACATAAGGAGGTGTGTGTTCCCTCGAAATTGAACTCGATCCACTAAAGCCTGTGATGGGCCAGGATTGAGGGTTCGGCAGCCCAAGGGGGCACCGACAAGGACAATTCGAGAACCTATTACTTTAGAACCTAACCCGACATGTAGTGAATATAGAGCCCGAACTTAGGTCGAGCCTAACCCGAACCTTAAGAATCCCGTGAGGAGTGTACACAAGGAAAAGCTTTTTGGGTCATTTATTTTCTTTCTGTGAATAAATGCATGCGAACTAGAGATCATGTGGTTAGGTTGAATTAGATATCATGCGGCTAGGGTTGTGATGTTCAGGTAAAGCATGGGGGTAGATATCATGTTGGGTAGGAAATGATAAAGAATGATTGGGTAGCCAGCATGTGAGGGTAGGATTCTTTAACAAATTATCCCTGATTAATTGACTAATGTTTACTAACTGATTTTCTTTTGTCTTTGTTTTATTCCTTTTGCTTTGCATTGCATTATCCATTTCATGGTGTTGATTTGGGGATCGATGTCCATTAGAAGGCCAGAATATGGAACGAAAGGTTCACAAAGAGGTTGAAGACAATGCAGAGGTTTTGAGATGGTCGGAGCAATCCCAATTGACTAACGGAGATAGTTTGAAGCCTGGTTACGTGTCGGAGTTGTTTAGCTACACTCACGTCAATGTGCGTCAGAATGATTTGAATGAGCTCCAAGAGATTTAGGAGAGATGTGAAGCAGTCGATCAAGAGATGTTCTATCAGTTGTATGGCGACATATCTTACCTTCTGGATGTTCCAATCGATCGAAATCTGTTTAGGGCCCTGGCACAGTTCTGGAATCCCGGTTACAGCTGTTTTACGTTTGGAAGAGTGGATGTGACGCCAACAATAGAAGAGTATCCAGCTTTTCTCCGGTGTCCGAGAGCTCAAGCGGATAGGGTCTATACCAAGCCCCCGGTCACTCCTTCGTTCAAGAAGAAATTGCTATCGATAACTGGAATGAGTGAGGATTGGGTTGTAAAAAATATTAAGAAGAAAGGGGACAGTGAATGCTTTCCTTGGTCCGCTCTGAAGGAAATAATCAATCGTCATCCTGATCAGAGAAAGAAGCTTGACCTACTTGCTTTAGGGATTTATGGGCTTGTTATCTTCCCAAAGGTGTTAGGATACATAGACGTATCAGTGGTCGACCTGTTCGAAAGATTGGACAAGCATGTGGATCCTGTTCCCGCTATCCTAGCAGAGACATTTCGTTCTTTGAGTTCTTGCAGACGAGAGGGAGAAGGACGCTTTATAGGATGTGCACCCCTACTGCTAGTGTGGATCCTCAATCATTTCAAGCACGTCGAGAGGGCGCCAGGTCGAGTGTTTCTAGACGGGTTTTCACCTTTGAAAGATTTCCTTTCAAAAGATTGGCTTGGAGGTTTTACCGAAGAAAAATGGATGGTAATCTTCAAAGATATCAGAGACGGTGATGTTCTATGGCGAGCTTCTTGGAATGTTACTTCGGACATACTTTATCGGTGTGGAGAGCGGGATTGGGTCCCTTTTCCAGGTATATGGGGTTCTGTTGGATGTGCACCTCTGTTGGTTTCCAGACAATATGGGTCAAGGCAGTTCATTCCAGCTACGAGGGACTTGTTAGGGTCAGATTTTGCATTCAAGGGAGATCAATACAAGAACAAAGTCAGAGGGGTTGCTGAAGCTTGGAAGCAGACTCGTCGTGTGAATTTGTTCACTACGATCTCGAGCCATCACAAGATTACGAGCAGTGGAGAAGTAATCGAGTAAACGACAATATCCCCGTGGTGAATCCTGAAAACATTCAACCTGTGGAAGAACATTTGAGGATAGTACCATCTCCATTAGAGCTAGCTAAGCGCGATTTTGAGGCAGAGAGAAGGCAGTGGAGAATTACTATGCAAAAACTAGAAGATGAGGTGTATCAAAAAGGGTTGGAGATCGATATTCAAAAAAGTAGAGCGGATCGAGTTGAAAAAGTAGAGAAGCAACTTCGGTTAGATTTTGACGATCTTCAATCAACTTACCAGCGAATGATGAAAGATCAGACAGCTTCCAGTTCAAGCAAATCATCTGTTGAGTGGAGACGGGAAGTGGCAAGCTTGAAGAGGGCAGCCGGGGAGAGTCAGGAAGAGCTCAAGCAAAGCAGACATCAGGTAAGGATTTTGTCGAAGGAAAAAAGTTGTTTAGAGCAGCGATTGCAAGAAAGTCAAGCCCAGAGTGAGAATTTGAAAGGGAAGATCTCGAGTTTAGAGGATGCATTACAATGGTACCGGAACCAGGAGGGTAGCTCGAGTCGTGGAGAAGTCGAAAGTTTGAAGAAGCAAGTAAGTGAGCTCGAAGTCATGGTTCAGGAGTTTCAGAGGCAATCAAGTGAGCTATCGATAGTTCCTTATGAGGGGGATACTCAGTGGAGTTTTCGATGGGAGCGAGCGTAGGCGAGAGCCAAGCGAGGAGAAGACCTTATCGCTTGTTACCTGGGGCATGCTAGGGGAATCGCACAGTATTTGGTCGACCTATCTCAAGAAGCTGCCGCTATAGGCGAAGAGCTGGATCCTGAGGCTGAAGAGAACCAGAAGATCTTGGAACTGCTAGCACATATACTACAAATAGGCGAAACAGTGCAGATTTATCTGTGATATGTTTCAACTTTGTAATTGAACGTCGTTTCTAATATAAAGAGTTGTTCTAGGGAATCGCCCCGGGATCAACACCCTGCATTTTGCATATGCATCATTTTTCGCAATGCATCTTCATTTTTCCTACATCGCACTTTGTTCATTCATAATCATATACTTCATATTCATTAAATAAGATACAAACATTAACAAAAGGAACTGTGTGACAGAGAAATACTGGGAAATTCCAAGCATCACTATAACACAAGGAAGGCCATGGATGATAAGATTGCTCAAATTGAAAGAACACAACTGCAGTTACAAGATGATATAAGGAAAATGCAAGAAGATATGCTTAAGGCTCAAGAGGATATGCTGTCTAAGTTGGCAAGTATGCTGGGAGGGAGAAATCCAGAGCACGGAAAGGCCCATGAGCAAACAAGTGAAGAACCACTTTACCCTCCAGGGTTTACCCCGGCGCAGTCTCCGAATACCCAAGGAACATCTGTCCATACCAAAGTACACATAAATCCTGACGGCATTGCTGTTAATTCACAACCTGGATCTTGTTCGCACCCCGAAGAAAGCCCATATCACCAGGTCCCGGACCTTGATGAAGAGGCAAAGAAGAGTGAAAACAAGTTGTTGCAGGAGCAATATAAGAAGCTAGCAAACGAAGTACAAGCTATGAAAGAAGACACCAGCTTGTATGGTCTCGACGCTAAAGAACTAAGTTTAGTTCCTGATCTGGTCCTACCTCCCAAGTTCAAAACTCCTGACTTCGAGAAATACGACGGTACCCAATGCCCTTCTGCCCATATCACAATTTTCCGCAGAAAAATGACTGGTTACGTGGGGGACGACCAGCTATTGATCCACTGTTTCCAGGAAAGCTTAGTAGGTTCAGCACTGCGGTGGTATAATCAACTAAGAAGGGCTGATGTTAAGTCCTGGAAAGATTTGGCCAAATTATTCCTTGACCAGTATAAGCATGTGGAGGACGTCAGGCCTAATAGAATGGTGCTGCAAGCAATGAAGAAGAAGCATAATGAAAGTTTCAGACAATATGCTCAGAGGTGGAGGGAGGTAGCAGTACAAGTCCATCCACCGTTGGTAGAGGAGGAAACGAACCTACTTTTTGTTAATACCTTGAAGGCTCCATTTTTCTTACATTTTATTGGTAATCCTTCTCGAAGTTTTGCTGATATAGTTACGGCGGGAGAAATGATTGAAATGGCGATTAAAAGCGGGAAGCTTGAGGGAGGAGAGTCCAGCAAGAAACTACCGATGAGGAAGAAGGAAAATGAAGTCAGCAATGTAAGGCAGTATGATTCCCATAATATCACAGTGTCCCGACCTCAGGGAACGATAGCATCACCCCAAATTGACAATAAACAAGGGGCAAGGGATCCAAGGAGAGAGAGGCCTCAATTTGATCCGATTCCTATGACTTATAAGGAGTTATTCCACGAATTATATGATCGACATGTAGTCTCACCTTATCATGTGGACCCTATACAACCCCCGTATCCCAAATGGTATGATGCTAGTGCTAAGTGTGAATACCATGCAGGGGTTTCTGGACATTCCATTGAAAATTGTCCCGCGTTCAAAAAGGTCGTCCAAGCTCTGAGAAGAAGAAACGTCATCAATTTTGGTGACAGTGAACAGCCAAACATAGCCCAGAATCCATTTCCAAACCATGCAGGAGCCGGGATTAATGCAGTCGCTGAAGAGAAAGGAAAAATGACTATAAAAAATGTTAGTGAGGTGATGTCACCCATGTCTTGGGTGTGGTGCCAAATGGTCAAGGTAGGACTATTAAAGACTAGTCTGCCATGTGAACAGTTCAACAATGAAGAGATGTGCCACTACCATAACTGCACAAGACATAGTATACAACAGTGTTCTGATTTCTTAGGGCTGGTGCAAGAGATGATGGATAGTAAGGAAATCGAGTTCTTCAAAAAAGTGGCTGAGAAAGAAGAAGCGGAAGTTTACGCCTCTGAGGGATCATCCAAAGGGGTCTATAGTGCTAGTTGTCCCCTTGTCATTACTCCCAAGAATCGAGTGGCTGAGAAGGTAGCTCCAAAGGTGATTATTACACCTCCCTCTCCGTTCCCGTACAAAGACAATAAACAGGTACCCTGGAGATATACTTGTCAAATAGGAGAGGTGGCAAAGCAACAGGAAGAAGTAGATGAAGTGGGACACATGACCAGGAGTGGTAGATGTTATCACAAAGAACCTGAAAAGAAGATTTTTGTCGAGAAAGGAAAAAGTATTGACGTGCAGATAAAAGAAGATGAGCCCATCGTCAATGAGCCAGTAACGGAGAATGAAGCGGTGTAATTTTTAAAATTTTTGAAACATAGTGAATACAGTATTGTTTGAGCAACTGCACAAGCTGCCTGCCCGTATTTCTGTCCTATCACTTCTTCTAAGTTCAGAGGCTCATCGCAATGCCCTGTTAAAAGTTTTAAACCAAACCTTTGTCCCGAAGGAGATACCCACAGAAAAGCTGGACCGACTGGTTGCCAACATCCAGGCCGATAATTTTTTATCTTTTTCTGAGGACGAGATCCCTTCTGGGATGATTGGCAATCATAAGGCTCTGCACATCACAGTTAGGTGCAAAGGGCATGTTTTATCCAGAGTACTAATAGATAACGGTTCGGCATTAAATGTGATGCCCTTGGTGACCCTAAAAAAACTGCCAGTGGACAGTACCTTGATGAGAAGCTGTCAAAGTGTGGTTCGAGCTTTTGATGGAACGAAGAGAGAAGTTCTAGGCAAGATTGATATCCCCTCTGACTATTGGCCCGGCGATATACGAAGTGGAGTTTCTTGTGATGGACATCATGCCTACATACAACTGTTTATTGGGAAGGCCCTGAATTCATCAGGCCGGTGCGGTTCCGTCAACTTTGCACCAAAGGATAAAATTTGCAATTGATGGGAGGTTTATATGCATTCATGCTGAAGAAGACATTATCGCTTCGGTTTCTACTACGGCTCCATACGTTGAAGTGGAAGAACAAGCTGTTGAATGTTCTTTCAGATCGTTGGAATATGTCAATGCCACGTTTGTGGCAGAAGGAAAGAAGGTCCCGAAGCCTAGATTGTCAAACTGCACCAAAATGGGGCTTAAGCTGACTCTTGGAAGAGGAGCAAAAACTGGCAAGGGGTTTGGACGTCGGTTGCAAGGATTGGTGGGCCCAATCTACCCTGTAACTAAAAGAGACAGGTTCGGTTTAGGGTATCAGCCGACTTTGAAAGAAAAACTGAGAAGCATCAAGAAGATTCAGGAATTGAGAAAGGCAAGATTGACTGGTGAGGATCAAAGCTGGGAGCCCATGACATTCCCGCCATTGACCAGCATTTTCGTATCAGGAGGATATATGTTTCAAGGGACTTTGGAAAGCAGTAAAGTGATAGTTGAGAATGCCTTGGAGGACTTGGGCATTAATGTCCTAACCGATGAGGAGTTCAAAGAAATGAGAGCTACGGGCATTTACCCTGCGCCACCGGGCTTTGTGTTGAACAACTGGACTGCGGAGGAATTGCCTGTAGTTTACAAATCTTTTGCAGAGTAATACACTAGAACTCTTCCCTATTGTTCATACCCTGGGACAATAGGTGATTTGATGTAAAGGGTTAAGTTGTGTGTTTTTACTTGCTTTCAATAAAAGATGTGTTTTGTTAATTCCCAAACGGCAAACATTTTCTCATGCATTTTTGTTTGAATGTATGCATGTATTATTCCTTTATATTTGTTTATATGGGAAAAGATTCTCCCATATGTATATATGTATATATATCTTCTTTTTCGTTATCCTTTCAGGAACTCAGATATCAATAATACGAATGCTAATGACTCTGACCCGGAGATTGATTTCGAGATGCCCATATGTCAAGGGGAAATCGAAGGTTGTGATGATGACGAGGGATGTGAACTACCTTCAGAATTGCTAAAGATGGTGGAACAGGAAGATGAGCAGATTCTGCCTCACGAAGAGCTTACAGAGACCTTGATTTGGGTACGAATGGGGATAGAAAAGAAGTTAAGATTGGTACCACCCTGTCCGCTGAAGGAAGGCAGAGCTTGATAGAATTACTTCAAGAATTCAAGGATGTATTTGCTTGGTCGTATAAAGATATGCCAAATATGGATACAGAATTGGTTGTCCATAAACTACCGATAAAGCCTGATTATAAGTCCGTACAACAGAAACTGAGAAGAATGAGACCCGAGATGCTGCTCAAGATTAAAGAAGAAGTGAAGAAACAATTTGATGCTGGGTTTCTCACAGTGGCCAAATATCCTAAGTGGGTAGCAAATATTGTCCCAGTACCAATGAAGGATGGGAAAGTACGAATGTGTGTCGACTATAGAGATCTTAATAGAGCTAGTCCAAATGATAACTTTCCTTTGCCACATATAGATACGTTAGTGGACAATACTGCTGGAAATTCCTTAGTCTCATTTATGGATGGTTTCTCCGGCTATAATCAAATTAAAATGTACCCTGAAGATATGGAGAAAACAACGTTTGTCACTATGTGGGGGACGTTCTGTTATAAAGTCATGCCGTTTGGATTAAAGAATACAGGGGCAACCTATCAGAGGGCCATGGTGACGTTGTTTCATGACATGATGCATAAAGAAATTGAAGTCTATGTCGATGATATGATTGTCAAAGCCAAGACGGAGGAGGAACATATCAAGAATTTGAGGAAGCTCTTTCAAAGATTAAAGAAGTGCCAACTAAAACTTAACCCAAATAAGTGTACTTTTGGGGTGATATCGGGAAAACTGTTGGGATTCGTAGTGAGCCGAAAGGGAATTGAAATAGATCCCGATAAAGTAAAAGCCATTCGAGATTTGCCAGCCCCAAGAACACAGAAGGAGGTTCGAGGATTTTTGGGGAGATTAAATTACATCGCTCGGTTTATCTCGCAGCTGACCGAAAAATGTGATCCCATATTCCGCCTTCTTCATAAGAATGATTCAGGAGAAAATTGTCAAGAGGCTTTTGAGGCAGTAAAGAGATATCTTTCGGATACTCCGACCCTAGCGCCACCTATACCAGGAAAGCCTTTAATTCTTTACTTGTCCGTTTATGACAATCCAATGGGATGTGTGTTGGGGCAACATGATCAAACTGAGAAGAGGGTGAGGGCTATCTATTATCTCAGTAAGAAGTTCACTGAGTGTGAGGCCAGATACTCACCAATTGAAAAATTGTGTTGCGCTTTAGTGTGGGCTACCAGAAGACTTAGACAGTATATGTTGTATCATACTACCTGGCTCATATCTAAGCTGGACCCTTTAAAGTATCTAATGGGGGTACCTGCATTGTCTGGAAGGTTAGCCCGTTGGCAAATCCTGTTGTCCGAATTTGATATCCAGTATGTAAGCCAGAAGGCAGTTAAAGGGAGCGCCATAGCAGAATTCATTGCGAGTAGGGCTTCAGAAGAATATGAACAGTTGAACTTCGATTTCCCGAATGAGGATTTAATGGCTATCTCGGAGGAAGAAACAATTGCTCTCACCGGTAAATACTGGAAGATGAACTTTGATGGTGCTTCAAACGCCTTGGGGCATGGGATTGGGGCAATCTTGGTCTCACCAAGTGAAGAGCATTATCCTTTTACCAGTCGGCTCAATTTTGATTGTACAAACAATATGGCTGAATATGAGGCTTGTGTTATGGGTCTTAGAGCAGCTATTGAACTCAAAGCAAAAATGCTGAGGGTATATGGGGATTCAGCTTTGGTAATTACCAGCTCAGAGGAGAATGGGAAACTAAAGATCCCAAACTTGTGGAATATCGTAAATTAGTTCTGGGACTTATTGAAGAATTTGAAAAGTGACTTTCAATTACCTCCCCAGAGAAGAAAATCAAATGGCGGACGCCTTGGTACTTTGGCAGCGGCCTTTAAGATGAACGAGCATTCAAATATGATGCCTATTGAGATGAAGGCTTATGAGTATCCAGCCCTGCTTTAACATTGAAGAAGAAGATGATGAAGGACCTTGGTACTATGATATCTTCCAGTATATAGATATCAAAGTTACCCCGAACAGGCAACTGAGAATGACAAAAGGACCATTAGAAGAATGGCAACAGGGTATGTGCTTAATGGTGAGATCTTATATAAGAAAAGCATGGATCAGGTCTTATTAAGGTGTGGACACTAAAGAAGCGAAAATGATTCTTGAAGAAGTACATGAAGGAATATGTGGCACCCATGCTAATGGGCATGTAATGGCCAGACAGATTATGAGATTTGGGTATTATTGGTCAACTATGGAAACTGATTGCATCAATTATGCCCGAAAGTGTCAAAGTTTTTATGGGGAAGAATGCACACCCCTCCTCATCCGTTGCATGTGATGACAGCTCCGTGGCCGTTTTCTATGTGGGGCATGGATGTTATTGGGCAAATTTTTCCAAAAGCGTCAAATGGTCATCGCTTCATTCTGGTAGCAATAGATTACTTCACCAAGTGGGTAGAAGCAGCTTCCTATGCAAGTGTTACCCAGTCAACGGTATGTAGGTTCTTGAAGAAGGAAATCATCTGCAGATATGGCTTACCAGAGAGAATTATCTCTGACAATGCATTGAACTTAAACAACAAGATGATGAAATCCGTATGTGAGCAATTCAAAATAAAGCATCATAATTCCACGGTTTATCGCCCAAAGATGAATGGGGCAGTGGAGGCGGCTAATAAGAACATTAAGAGGCTTATAGAGAAGATGACTGAAACTTATAAAGATTGGCATGAGAAGTTGCCATTTGCTTTGTTTGCCTATCGGACTTCTGTACGGACGTCAACTGGGGCAACTCCGTTTTCTCTAGTTTATGGGATGGAAGCTATCCTTCCTATTGAAGTGGAAATTCCCTCGCTCCGGGTTTTATCGGAGGTGAAGCTAAATGAGGCAGAATGGGTACAGGCCAGATATGACCAATTGAATCTGATTGAAGAAAAGAGATTGAAGGTTATTTGTCACGGTCAGATATACCAGAAGCGGATGATACGAGCACATGATAAGAAAGTTCACCCTCGAGAAATCCACGAAGGAGATTTGGTGCTCATGAGGATATTGCCCATTCCAAAAGATTTCCGAGGGAAATGGATGCCCAAGTGGGAAGGACCCTATGTTGTCAAGAAAGCCTTCTCTGGGGGAGCTCTAGTCTTAACTGAGATGGATGGGTCTGAATTACCTTATCCAGTGAATTCTGACGCAGTTAAGAAGTATTTTGCTTGAAGAAGAAAAAAAGAATAAGAAAAAATGAGTGAAAATGAGTGAAAAAAAAAGATGAGGGTTCAAGATGAAAACTCGAAAAGAGGCGTCTTGAAACCAAATGAGGTCGAGTCGAAAACCCGCAAAGGGCGATTTGAGTTTTAAATTCAGAGTTCGTGTATGGTGGAGGATCTGAATTGTTTTTGGGGAGTAGGAAGAGCTCCTGACATGGGTAACGACAATGGCCATTGGGGTTGAGACCAAAGATCAATGAGTCTCGATGGGGACAACCAGAGGAGGAATTGAATGCACGTGAGATTCAATATTGGTTTATGGCATCCAATAATGGGAGATTTTGGGGTCCAGAAAGGGTTTCGCACTCTTAGGTGTCATCACCATTTTGGAGGTCCTTTTGACAGAAGCTACACTCGAGTCATTCTGACGGCGTGCCAGTTCAAAAGCATTTGTGTTATTGATATTTGAAGACACCTATCCTTTTGTTCTTTTTTCCAATTAAAAGTTTGCCATGTAGTTGCCTAAAAATTCTCTGCATTTATATAAATAAAGAGACATTTTCCCTTTTCAATTTCCCTTTTACAAGCATCTAATTTTGAAAGAGTTAAAACGCATAGCTTAACTCGTGGTACATGAGATCATTTGGTATTATTATGCAAAAGGTTTTGGAAATACAAGTATTTTGAAGCTAAAATTGGTTTTAGCATGTATGTTTGTATGGTTATGGGAAACAGAAACCTTGGGATTCATAGAAAGTTCCAGTCATTAATTGATGACCCAAAGAGGCTGTTATTCATCAAGAAGTTGGTCATGAGTACTGGCGGGTTTGAAGAAAGAAAGAAGTCAAAGTCCTGTCAAACCAAGAGATATGGTATTGGGATTGTTAACTGGGGTGAACTGGTCAAATGTTCAGTGCCCAAGACAAAACCAAGATCCATCGAGAGATAGTGTTCCTTTGAAGAAGAAAGTGCATTAAATTGCATAATTGCATACATCGTAGGCATGAATAGGAGCATAGCATTGCATGATGATTTAAAACATCTACAGGTTCCCCACGTTTGATGGAGATTGTTCGAGTCTTATACTCTCTGAAGAAATAGGGGGCATACGCGATTTATGAAGATTGTGGGTCTTATACTCTCTGAAGAAATAAGGGGCAGACGCGATCGTTGAAGATTGTTCGGGTCTTATACTCTCTAAAGAAATAGGGGACAGACGCGATTGTTGAAGATTGTTCGAGTCTTATACTCTCTGAAGAAATAGGGGGCAGACACGATTGTTGAAGATTGCTCGAGTCTTATACTTTCTGAAGAAATAGGGGGCATACGTGATTTATGAAGATTGTGGGTCTTATACTCTCTGAAGAAATAGGGGGCAGACACAATTGTTGAAGATTGTTCGAGTCTTATACTCTCTGAAGAAATAGGGGACAGACGCGATTGTTGAAGATTGTTTGAGTCTTATACTCTCTGAAGAAATAGGGGGCAGACACGATTGTTGAAGATTGCTCGAGTCTTATACTCTCTGAAGAAATAGGGGGCAGACGCGATTGATGAAGATTGTGGGTCTTATACTCTCTGAAGAAATAGGGAGCAGACATGATTAATGAAGATTGTCCCAGTTCTATACTCTCTAAAGAAAGAGGGAGCGAACCCGTGGGCAGAAGATTTTCCAAGTCTCACTCTACTCTGAAGGAAAACTGGAGCGGATTAATGTGTCAAAGTTATTATGACCGGACAAATTTGACCATCTTTTGATCTTTGCTCTACTCTCGTTGCACGATATTGAACAAGAGGGGCAGTAGATGCTCATTTTGTCCGGGACGTCTTATGTGTATCCTTATGATTAATTTCTGGTTATTACTAAGTTCGTAGGATACGTTAGTTAGGGTTATCATTAATGATATGTTGGATTTCATAGTGGTTACGTGTTCTATATTAGTGATGCATACGGGTATATACATTGGGTACTTATAAATATTATAGTATTTATATATAAATAAGTAAGTAACTAAATACTGATTAATGTTTATTTGGTCTTTACAAATTCTAATTAAACTAAGATTACAACAGGCTGGACCAAACGAGCCCAGTTCCCAACAACCCAGTTCTTCAGCCCAACTGAAGAAACCCTAACCCATTAGGGTTTCCTTATCACCAGCCTCTAGCGCCGCAGCAGGAAGGCCGTTGGATCTGGCTCCACGATCCAACGGTTCCCAGCCCTCTGTGATTCCCGAGCCAACTGCAGACTCACGTGAAGCCACCACCGCGTTTCCAGATCGCGCACGACCAACCGAGCAATGGCTCAGCTACCACTGCTGCCGCCCGTGACCTGCTCCTCCATGTGACCCTGCAAACACACCAAACGAGAGCAGAAACAGACGAAAACAAAACTAGAGAGGAGGAGATCAACTAGAAATAGGGGAAGAAAACGGGAGTCTGGGGGTCATCAGCCAGGGAGAAAGAAAAAAAAAAGGAGAAACACAAATCTCAGGGAAAAAAAACAGAGAACAAAATTAAAAAAAAAAACAAAAACACCCAGAAGATCATTCATCAACACAAAAAAAACAGAAAGCAAGAGAAAAAAAGATCAACCACAGCAAACGAGAGATCCACGAAACAAAGAAAAACATTCATAACCAGAGAGTGAAACAGCTGAAAAATAGAAAACGAACCCCGTACCTTTATTCGTCTGAAGAAACTCACTCACATCGCTTAGGGCCAAAGCCACCACCAGTCGTTCAAGGTAACCTCTTTTGACCTTAGATCTATGTTGATTTTAGGGATTTAGGAGGGTCCTCGATGAGGTTTAGGTTTGGCTTGTGAGTCTAGGTCCTGAGCGAGGGGAGATGATCGGGTCTTGGGTTTTCTCAGCGAAGCCTTGAGGGAAGAAGAAGAGTGGTGGTGTATGGGTCTTTATTTTGTCGAGATATTATAAGTTTTGGGTTCAAGATTGTTTTTGGGGTTGAGATCATACCGGTGTGGCTCCTCACCGGAGCTCTATGAGGGGTGGCCATGGCAGCCACGGTGTGGTTTGGGTCTCGTTGAGGGTTGAGGAAGAAAGGATGAGAGAACGGCGAGGGTCGGTTTAAGGATGAAGAAGATAATGAACCAAGTAAAAAATTTTTACCCTAAGTATCATATACATCCAGTAACCAAAACGGCGTCGTTTAGAACTGAGCCAAAACGGCAGCGTTTTGAGTCCGGGAGTGATGCGACGTCGTTTGGAATGGGTCGAGACGGTGACGTTTTGAGAGTTATATCATCATCCGTGTTTTAGGTCGTTAGGGGGTAATCAGGTGCGAAGTCCAGTATCTTTTAATTAATTATATTTTAGTCCTTGAGTCAGTCTTTTCCGTTTTCTTAATTCGGTTCTACTAGTTTACGCGCATTCTGTTTTGGTCACCAGCTTATGTTATTTTTCATTTTTCGTTTATTTTTTCATTTAGCTTGTGAGTTTTGATGTTTGACAATTTAGTCCTATTGCAGACTTGAGTAATGTACTAATCAATTTGTATTTTGGTTAATAATTTGATGTTTAGCTATTTTCATCCTTTATGGTAATATTAAATTCAAGATTGGGTTATTCACAGTAGGTTTTTATTTTATTTTAATGAATGTGCGTGTTAATGTATGTATACATATATCGTATAAATGCACTTTAGCATAGACAACATTTTAATGAAAATGAACATTATTCTAGTTATAATTTATTTAGCATGAAAGCCCTTGTAACATATTAATAGGAGTATGATAGGTTTAATAATCTTAGAATATTAAGAATTTAAGATTTCCTTTGTAAAATAGATAACCATAATGCATGTGAATATTTTTATAGACTTAGAAATTTGTTGAATGCATGACATATTTTAGTTAGTCTTCGTATGATATCCTCATGAGCATAACCCGACATTATTACATAATTTGATTAAAGGTAATATCCTTTTAATTTAAAATTGTCTTAAGTGGGTTGTCTTAACTGATTAGATATCCGCTTTTGACTATTTTAAATTAAAAGTATATCCCATTAGTAACACATAAAAATTGATTGATCACTTTTAAAATTTGGAACGGAAGAAAAAGAAATGTTCGGTTATTTAAGTTTATCGAGATAAGGTTGTTATAACTATTTAAGATCTGGTCTCGATATTTTTAAATAATCGAATATTCTTTATCTTTCTAATGGTTGGGTAATTTTAACTTAATCAATATTGGTGCTTTCGAGTATGATAAAATTCGCATGTTGTTTTGTTTGGGATTATAAATCAAATTAAACTTGAATTTGTAAATTTTCATTGCAAAGACGTTAATTAATCGACGAGGTATCGATTTAGGGCGTTGTGGGGGTGCTAATCCTTCCCCACGCGTAACCGACTCCCGAACTCAAATTTTGGTAACACAGACCTAAACTTGTTATTTTAATTAAAATTAATTTTTTATTTAAAATGGCAAAACATTTTTGGGTGTCCGATCACACCCTAATCAAAGATCGGTGGCGACTCTTCGAACCATTTCTTTACTCGTGATAAAAATCCCAAATTTTCGAAACGAGAGGTTTCCTAAAATCGTATTGTTTTTAATTAAAAAATCAATCAAAAAGAAAATAATTAAAAATGACGCGGTTTTCAAAATCCCGCTTGTTCTGAGTTTTTAAAAAAAAATCGTTTCGACAGAATTACACACTGAAATTTAATTCCATTTCTTCTGTTGGAAACTAGACTAAATATAACCATATAAAGTACTTTTTCTAATTCAACATGTATAATTTATAGTGAATTTTCTAATCCAATTTCTAGAATCTGCTGCCCTGTTTTCTGATCTGTCATCGATCAAAAAATCATATCTTCCATTATACAAGTTGATGATGATCGATCAAATAGGTGGTAGTCAATTATGTGCCAGCTAGTCATCAAGTTGATGATGATCTTTCTAAGCCTCTGTCGAGAGCCTCTTTTGAGACATTTCGGTTTAAGGTGCAGGTGCAATCATTTGGAGGAGAGGAATAAGAGGCGGGGGAATGTTAAGAATGTGCAGTTGTTATCTAACTGTTGGAGTTGTTGAGTTCTGTTAGAGTTGTTAAAACTAGCAGGTAGGGTTAAAAGCAGTACGGTGTTTCTATATAAGCATGTACTTTAGTATTGAACAATGTGAATGAAATACACGTTTCTCTTATCATTGTTCTTATTCTTTCATCTGTTTTCCATTATAGACGAAAGACGTCGGACTTAACCGAGAATTGCCCATGAATGGCATACTCCGGAGCCATGTAGCTACTAAATAACAGCATTAGAAAGAACAATATTAGATTCATTGCTAATGATAGCATCGCATATTGGACTTTATGGTGCATACATCAATCTGGATTAGCGTAAAGCATAAGGTAGTTCCAACTGTTGTACGAGTATTGCCTTGAATCTGATTCACAGAAAATAGTCTTGCCAGACCAAAGTCTGCAATTTTAAGATTCATTTCTTTATCAAGCAATACATTGCTTGCCTTGAGATCGCGATCAACGATCCTGAGGCGAGAATCTTCGTCAAGATAAAGAATCTGTCGAGCTATTCCGCATATGATCTTGTAACACATTTGCCAATTTAATTGGCCTCGCTTGATTGGACCTGCAAAATCATCCACATAAGATTTCAATCCTGATAAACTTATAGGTACCAATGTACATGGTATGAACTATAAAGTTGTTAATAAAATAGATTGAAGCGAGAGGATTGTCCATATAATAAATCTATGTAATCAGAGTTGTCTTGGACATTTTTAGGGTCCTGAGCAAGAACTTAAAAATAGGCCCCATAAAATAAAAACATATTTTATTACTTTAAACAATTAATTTAATATTATATTAATAAACCATAGAAAAATGATTACATTTTATCAAATATATTATTTTTATTGTTTTGTTAAGAAAACATCTTAAATACAATTAAAAGAACAAAAAATGAAAGTGAGTGAGTTTGAATTTGAACAATAAATAAAAAATGAAGAATAATATATATTTTGCCATTAGATTAAGATTGAAGATAACTAAGAGTTAAAAGATATTGATAAATTAAATAATGAGATTCGGAAAAGATAAAAAAATAATTAGATTTAATTTAAAGATGAACAAATTAATAACAAAGATAGAGAAAGGGATGGAAATTTGAGAATTTTATTGAATTGAAAAAAATAGGAGTCCTCCGCTATAAATTTAGAAAGTAGGGTCATTTTATAAAATTTAAAAAATAGAAGGCCTCAATTATAAAGGTAGAAAATATAACTTCTTCGATTTTTTTTCCAGTTAGTTACCTATTTTATTGATGATGTTTACCCTGAAATTTGTTTATATTCACCCAATTCAAAATTTTATTGATTTTAAAGTATGTGTACCCACTCTAAAAAATATTTTTGAATCCGCCGTCGATAATAATATGTTCGGATTAGTTAAAAAATGGGTCTTAATGTGTGTAATAAAATAGATATGATAAAGTAATAGCCAAATTGGACTAGTTAACGGTATCTCTCACAAAGTTTGATTTCTCTTATAAAATAACTCCCAATTGCCTAATGGGAACAAAACTCACGTCATCGTTTAACAATAATTGTGTATGGGCATATTTGGATTATTAAACCTGTCGCATTCATTACCCATGGATTATGACAAGTCAACGACCAAGAACATTGACACCTCCATTGAGACCCGAATAGCAATCAACGCAATCCAACCGAAAACATGCCTGCAATTGTAATTCAAATCCCTGCTTGATACCTAAAGCAATACCCCAATAAAGCATCTGCTAACTAGAAGGCCTGGACTCAAGTGAAGCTGCAATTTAGACATTATTCTTGCAATGGATCACACTGATCAGCCTGAGAGTAGGAGAGGGGTAGAGATGGAAATTCATCATTTCAGCCATCAACATCCGTTGGTCTTGACGCAACATCAGAGTTTCACGAGTGAAGCGGCTTGCTCCTTCAGGTGTGGTGATCTCTACAAGGTTCGACCTATGGCTGCACTGAATGTAAGCATTTTCTTCACAAGGGATGTACAGAGTTAGAGTTGGCCCCTGAAATTGATCACCCCTTCCACTGCCAACACCATTTGACTCTTTTGCCAAAGTTTCCTTATAGGAGTGGTATTTGCGATTTTTGTCATAGCGGTTCTGCAGGATTTGTTTATCATTGTGCTTCTTGAGCATTCGATCTGCACGTGAACTGTGCTTTGCTTCAATCATCCCTTCCACTGCCAACACCATTTGACTATTCTGCCAAAGTTTCCTTATAGGAGTGGTATTTGCGATTTTTGTCATAGCGGTTCTGCAGGATTTGTTTATCATTGTGCTTCTTGAGCATTCGATCTGCACGTGAACTATGCTTTGCTTCAATCATCCCTTCCACTGCCAACACCATTTGACTCCTCTGCCAAAGTTTCCTTATAGGAGTGGTATTTGCGATTTTTGTCATAGCGGTTCTGCAGGATTTATTTATCATTGTGCTTCTTGTGCATTTGATCTGCACGTGAACTATGCTTTGCTTCAATCATCCATTGCTGCAAATGTTCCCACTTATTGATTGCTCCGGATGCACAAAACCGTTATCTGGTCCAGTTTACCACTGTGCTAATTGTTCTTATCCTAAATTTTTTAACCTTCATCAGGAATGTGTTGAACTATCCCTTGAGATTAAACACCCTTACTACCATAAACATCCTCTTACTCTCCTGCCAATATCACCTACTCATCCTGACGCCAGACAGAATAGTGATTATCCTGTAGGCTAGCTCCGACAGACGATTCACAAGAGAAAATTCGCCCAAAAACCAGAGAAAAAAGTCTCTAGGATTTAATAAAATATTATAAAATCAATAACTATCTCAAAAGCAGTCCACAAGCCGGACTGTTATAGCAAAAAAAATCGTCTTTATTCGAATTTTGCCAACAATAGCAAAAATCGTATTTATTCGAATTTTGCCAAAAATAGCAAAATCCCGAAAATCACTCTAAATTGAAATTCGAAATAAAATAAGCAATCTCCCAAAAATCCGGTCTAAATCGGATTTAAATTGACTTCCTAATTAACAATCGAAATATTACCATAAATAGTAAAAAATAACTAAATCTAGTGATTCGGAGGGGAAAACGGCAGAATTTGAGGTTGAAAAAAAGGCCACATGGAGCGTAGCTCGATGTGGAGAGCGTGCGCGTCGAAAAGAGCTTTCCGGATTGGGGTCTTATGCGCGATTCTGACACCTGTAGCCAAAGTTATGGCCAAAAGACTGAAACATACTCAAAACGACCCCAATAAGGA
This sequence comes from Hibiscus syriacus, assembly GCF_006381635.1. Taxonomy (NCBI): domain Eukaryota; kingdom Viridiplantae; phylum Streptophyta; class Magnoliopsida; order Malvales; family Malvaceae; genus Hibiscus; species Hibiscus syriacus. The sequence continues at coordinate 343,945 of NW_024061774.1, forward strand.
ACATGTCACAATCAATTCCCGCCTTTGCGCTGATCTGCCAACTCATGGTATCTCAGCGCCATCAACGTGCAATCTGACAGCTCAGCATCATCTGTCTCGGATCCCCCTACATCAGTCGCCCCGGGTTGGAAAGAACTCGTCCTCGAGTTCAGAGTAGTGTTATCAGGATCCACAAAACAATGACTCAGGTGCTTCACATTAAAGACATCAGAAGTCTTCAAGTGACTGGGAAGTCGCAACCTGTAAGCATTATCATTGATCTTCTGCACGACCTCACAAGGTCCAATCTTCCGATCCTTAAGCTTATTATACTCACCAACAGGAAAACGATCACGAGTTAATACAACCCAAACAAAATCACCAACATCAAAAGTACTGACGACGATGATTGTCGACCCGAGTCTTGTACTTGGTATTGCTCTCATGAATGGTCTGTTTCACCTGCTCATGGATACCCCGAAGATACTTTGCCATCTCATCTGCTTTAGGACTGAAACGTCCTATACGTGGAATAGGGCTAAGTCCAACACCCCGGATGGGTTCTGACCATAGACAATCTCAAATGGGCTTAAACCTGTGGTTCTGTTTTTTGATCTGTTGTAGGCAAATTCTGCCTGAGGCAATGCCAAATCCCACTGCTTCGGCTTCGTTCCTGCCAAACACCTTAAAAGGTTTCCCAAACTTCGGTTCACCACCTCAGTCTGGCCATCCGTCTGGGGGTGGTAGGCGCTACTGAAATTCAACTGTGTTCCCAGTTTCCCCCACAGGCTCTTCCAGAAATGACTGATGAACTTAGTATCACGATCTGAAGTGATGGATCGAGGAACACCATGTAAACGCACAATCTCCTTGAAATAGAGATGGGCAATCCGGTCAGCATCCATAGTCTTTCTGCAAGCTACAAAATGAGCCATCTTGGAAAACCTGTCAACCACAACAAAGATAGAATCAGAGGCCCTTTGGGTGCGGGTAAGCCTAGTACAAAATCCATGCTGACATCGAACCAAGGAGCTTCAGGAACAGGTAAGGGAGTGTACAATCCCGCATTGGTGAGAACTCCCTTAGACCGCTGGCACACATAACAACGGTCCACATAATGGGTCACATCACTAGTCAACTTGGGCCAATAAAATTCAGAAGAGATAAGGGCCAATGTCTTATCTCGGCCAAAGTGTCCCTCATTATGGAGTTCACTTATAATTTGCTGCCTCAATGAACAATCTAGAATGCACAATTGTAATCCACGAAACAGATACCCATTATGCAAAACAAAATCATGACGGTGACCCTCAGTTACCTCCTGAAATATCCTTCCAAAGGAAGGATCAGCTGCATACATATCTGTGAACGTCTCAAATCCTGCAACTTTAGTACTCATGGTGGTGAGAAGTAAGGTACGACGGCTCAGGGCATCTGCGACGCGGTTCAAACTCCCTGCTTGGTGCCTCAGCGTAAAAGTGAATTCTTGCAAGTATGCTACCCACTTGGCATGACGTCTACTCAGCTTGTGTTGGCCATTGATGTACTTCAAGGCCTCATGATCGGTAAACAGAATAAACTCCTTCTGTACTAGGTAGTGACGCCAATGCTTCAGGGACTGAACTATGGCATAGAACTCCAGATCATAAGTGGAATAATTTTTCTTTGATCCCGATAGCTTCTCACTGAAAAAAGCAACCGGACGACCTGCCTGACTCAGAACACCACCAATGCCAACGCCAGATGCATCACAATTTACCTCGAACACTTTGTCAAAATCTGGAAGTGCCAAAACTGGAGCCTCGGTCATCTTCTGCTTGACCAGTTGAAAACTGGCCTCTGCCTCCTCAGACCACTGGAAATCACGCCCCTTGAGGCACTCTGTGATAGGGGCGATCAGAGTACTGAAATTTCTAATGAATCGACGGTAAAAAGACGCCAAGCCATGGAAACTTCGGATGTCATGTAAGGTTCTTGGTCTGGGCCACTCCAAGACTGCATCTAAATCCTCTAAATCCTCACGATCAGAGGCCTCACGATCCTCTAAATCCTGCGCCGCCAGGCGCTGGGTTAATTCTGCGACTTGCCTCTGCAAATCCGCAATCATCACATCCTGAACGCTGCGATCACGGCGTTGGGCTTCCTCATTCGGAACCTGCTCACGACGACCACGACCACGACCTCCAGCCATTGAAACTGGTGAAATTTCCCACGAAGATGTTGAAGCTCTGATACCAACTGACGCCAGACAGAATAGTGATTATCCTGTAGGCTAGCTCCGACAGACGATTCACAAGAGAAAATTCGCCCAAAAACCAGAGAAAAAAGTCTCTAGGGTTTAATAAAATATTATAAAATCAATAACTATCTCAAAAGCAGTCCACAAGCCGGACTGTTATAGCAAAAAAAAATCGTCTTTATTCGAATTTTGCCAAAAATAGCAAAAATCGTATTTATTCGAATTTTGCCAAAAATAGAAAAATCCCGAAAATCACTCTAAATTGAAATTCGAAATAAAATAAGCAATCTCCCAAAAATCCGGTCTAAATCGGATTTAAATTGACTTCCTAATTAACAATCGAAATATTACCATAAATAGTAAAAAATAACTAAATCTAGTGATTCGGAGGGGAAAACGGCAGAATTTGAGGTTGAAAAAAAGGCCACATGGAGCATAGCTCGATATGGAGATCGTGCGCGTCGAAAAGAGCTTTCCGGATTGGGGTCTTATGCGCGATTCTGACACCTGTAGCCAAAGTTATGGCCAAAAGACTGAAACATACTCAAAACGACCCCAATAAGGAACATGTCACAATCAATTCCCGCCTTTGCGCTGATCTGCCAACTCATGGTATCTCAGCGCCATCAACGTGCAATCTGACAGCTCAGCATCATCTGTCTCGGATCCCCCTGCATCAGTCGCCCCGGGTTGGAAAGAACTCGTCCTCGAGTTCAGAGTAGTGTTATCAGGATCCACAAAACAATGACTCAGGTGCTTCACATTAAAGACATCAGAAGTCTTCAAGTGACTGGGAAGTCGCAACCTGTAAGCATTATCATTGATCTTCTGCACGACCTCACAAGGTCCAATCTTCCGATCCTTAAGCTTATTATACTCACCAACAGGAAAACGATCACGAGTTAATACAGCCCAAACAAAATCACCAACATCAAAAAGTACCTGACGACGATGATTGTCGACCCGAATCTTGTACTTGCTATTGCTCTCATGAATGGTATGTTTCACCTGCTCATGGATACCCCGAAGATACTTTGCCATCTCATCTGCTTTAGGACTGAAACGTCCTATACGTGGAATAGGGGCTAAGTCCAACACCCCGGATGGGTTCTGACCATAGACAATCTCAAATGGGCTTAAACCTGTGGTTCTGTTTTTTGATCTGTTGTAGGCAAATTCTGCCTGAGGCAATGCCAAATCCCACTGCTTCGGCTTCGTTCCTGCCAAACACCTTAAAAGGTTTCCCAAACTTCGGTTCACCACCTCAGTCTGGCCATCCGTCTGGGGGTGGTAGGCGCTACTGAAATTCAACTGTGTTCCCAGTTTCCCCCACAGGCTCTTCCAGAAATGACTGATGAACTTAGTATCACGATCTGAAGTGATGGATCGAGGAACGCCATGTAAACGCACAATCTCCTTGAAATAGAGATGGGCAATCCGGTCAGCATCCATAGTCTTTCTGCAAGCTACAAAATGAGCCATCTTGGAAAACCTGTCAACCACAACAAAGATAGAATCAGAGGCCCTTTGGGTGCGGGGTAAGCCTAGTACAAAATCCATGCTGACATCGAACCAAGGAGCTTCAGGAACAGGTAAGGGAGTGTACAATCCCGCATTGGTGAGAACTCCCTTAGACCGCTGGCACACATAACAACGGTCCACATAATGGGTCACATCACTAGTCAACTTGGGCCAATAAAATTCAGAAGAGATAAGGGCCAATGTCTTATCTCGGCCAAAGTGTCCCTCATTATGGAGTTCACTTATAATTTGCTGCCTCAATGAACAATCTGGAATGCACAATTGTAATCCACGAAACAGATACCCATTATGCAAAACAAAATCATGACGGTGACCCTCAGTTACCTCCTGAAATATCCTTCCAAAGGAAGGATCAGCTGCATACATATCTGTGAACGTCTCAAATCCTGCAACTTTAGTACTCATGGTGGTGAGAAGTAAGGTACGACGGCTCAGGGCATCTGCGACGCGGTTCAAACTCCCTGCTTGGTGCCTCAGCGTAAAAGTGAATTCTTGCAAGTATGCTACCCACTTGGCATGACGTCTACTCAGCTTGTGTTGGCCATTGATGTACTTCAAGGCCTCATGATCGGTAAACAGAATAAACTCCTTCTGTACTAGGTAGTGACGCCAATGCTTCAGGGACTGAACTATGGCATAGAACTCCAGATCATAAGTGGAATAATTTTTCTTTGATCCCGATAGCTTCTCACTGAAAAAAGCAACCGGACGACCTGCCTGACTCAGAACACCACCAATGCCAACGCCAGATGCATCACAATTTACCTCGAACACTTTGTCAAAATCTGGAAGTGCCAAAACTGGAGCCTCGGTCATCTTCTGCTTGACCAGTTGAAAACTGGCCTCTGCCTCCTCAGACCACTGGAAATCACGCCCCTTGAGGCACTCTGTGATAGGGGCGATCAGAGTACTGAAATTTCTAATGAATCGACGGTAAAAAGACGCCAAGCCATGGAAACTTCGGATGTCATGTAAGGTTCTTGGTCTGGGCCACTCCAAGACTGCATCTAAATCCTCTAAATCCTCACGATCAGAGGCCTCACGATCCTCTAAATCCTGCGCCGCCAGGCGCTGGGTTAATTCTGCGACTTGCCTCTGCAAATCCGCAATCATCACATCCTGAACGCTGCGATCACGGCGTTGGGCTTCCTCATTCGGAACCTGCTCACGACGACCACGACCACGACCTCCAGCCATTGAAACTGGTGAAATTTCCCACGAAGATGTTGAAGCTCTGATACCAACTGACGCCAGACAGAATAGTGATTATCCTGTAGGCTAGCTCCGACAGACGATTCACAAGAGAAAATTCGCCCAAAAACCAGAGAAAAAAGTCTCTAGGGTTTAATAAAATATTATAAAATCAATAACTATCTCAAAAGCAGTCCACAAGCCGGACTGTTATAGCAAAAAAAAATCGTCTTTATTCGAATTTTGCCAAAAATAGCAAAAATCGTATTTATTCGAATTTTGCCAAAAATAGCAAAATCCCGAAAATCACTCTAAATTGAAATTCGAAATAAAATAAGCAATCTCCCAAAAATCCGGTCTAAATCGGATTTAAATTGACTTCCTAATTAACAATCGAAATATTACTATAAATAGTAAAAAATAACTAAATCTAGTGATTCGGAGGGGAAAACGGCAGAATTTGAGGTTGAAAAAAAGGCCACATGGAGCATAGCTCGATGTGGAGATCGTGCGCGTCGAAAAGAGCTTTCCGGATTGGGGTCTTATGCGCGATTCTGACACCTGTAGCCAAAGTTATGGCCAAAAGACTGAAACATACTCAAAACGACCCCAATAAGGAACATGTCACAATCAATTCCCGCCTTTGCGCTGATCTGCCAACTCATGGTATCTCAGCGCCATCAACGTGCAATCTGACAGCTCAGCATCATCTGTCTCGGATCCCCCTGCATCAGTCGCCCCGGGTTGGAAAGAACTCGTCCTCGAGTTCAGAGTAGTGTTATCAGGATCCACAAAACAATGACTCAGGTGCTTCACATTAAAGACATCAGAAGTCTTCAAGTGACTGGGAAGTCGCAACCTGTAAGCATTATCATTGATCTTCTGCACGACCTCACAAGGTCCAATCTTCCGATCCTTAAGCTTATTATACTCACCAACAGGAAAACGATCACGAGTTAATACAACCAAACAAAATCACCAACATCAAAAAGTACCTGACGACGATGATTGTCGACCCGAGTCTTGTACTTGCTATTGCTCTCATGAATGGTATGTTTCACCTGCTCATGGATACCCCGAAGATACTTTGCCATCTCATCTACTTTAGGACTGAAACGTCCTATACGTGGAATAGGGGCTAAGTCCAACACCCCGGATGGGTTCTGACCATAGACAATCTCAAATGGGCTTAAACCTGTGGTTCTGTTTTTTGATCTGTTGTAGGCAAATTCTGCCTGAGGCAATGCCAAATCCCACTGCTTCGGCTTCGTTCCTGCCAAACACCTTAAAAGGTTTCCCAAACTTCGGTTCACCACCTCAGTCTGGCCATCCGTCTGGGGGTGGTAGGCGCTACTGAAATTCAACTGTGTTCCCAGTTTCCCCCACAGGCTCTTCCAGAAATGACTGATGAACTTAGTATCACGATCTGAAGTGATTGATCGAGGAACGCCATGTAAACGCACAATCTCCTTGAAATAGAGATGGGCAATCCGGTCAGCATCCATAGTCTTTCTGCAAGCTACAAAATGAGCCATCTTGGAAAACCTGTCAACCACAACAAAGATAGAATCAGAGGCCCTTTGGGTGCGGGGTAAGCCTAGTACAAAATCCATGCTGACATCGAACCAAGGAGCTTCAGGAACAGGTAAGGGAGTGTATAATCCCGCATTGGTGAGAACTCCCTTAGACCGCTGGCACACATAACAACGGTCCACATAATGGGTCACATCACTAGTCAACTTGGGCCAATAAAATTCAGAAGAGATAAGGGCCAATGTCTTATCTCGGCCAAAGTGTCCCTCATTATGGAGTTCACTTATAATTTGCTGCCTCAATGAACAATCTGGAATGCACAATTGTAATCCACGAAACAGATACCCATTATGCAAAACAAAATCATGACGGTGACCCTCAGTTACCTCCTGAAATATCCTTCCAAAGGAAGGATCAGCTGCATACATATCTGTGAACGTCTCAAATCCTGCAACTTTAGTACTCATGGTGGTGAGAAGTAAGGTACGACGGCTCAGGGCATCTGCGACGCGGTTCAAACTCCCTGCTTGGTGCCTCAGCGTAAAAGTGAATTCTTGCAAGTATGCTACCCACTTGGCATGACGTCTACTCAGCTTGTGTTGGCCATTGATGTACTTCAAGGCCTCATGATCGGTAAACAGAATAAACTCCTTCTGTACTAGGTAGTGACGCCAATGCTTCAGGGACTGAACTATGGCATAGAACTCCAGATCATAAGTGGAATAATTTTCTTTGATCCCGATAGCTTCTCACTGAAAAAAGCAACCGGACGACCTGCCTGACTCAGAACACCACCAATGCCAACGCCAGATGCATCACAATTTACCTCGAACACTTTGTCAAAATCTGGAAGTGCCAAAACTGGAGCCTCGGTCATCTTCTGCTTGACCAGTTGAAAACTGGCCTCTGCCTCCTCAGACCACTGGAAATCACGCCCCTTGAGGCACTCTGTGATAGGGGCGATCAGAGTACTGAAATTTCTAATGAATCGACGGTAAAAAGACGCCAAGCCATGGAAACTTCGGATGTCATGTAAGGTTCTTGGTCTGGGCCACTCCAAGACTGCATCTAAATCCTCTAAATCCTCACGATCAGAGGCCTCACGATCCTCTAAATCCTGCGCCACCAGGCGCTGGGTTAATTCTGTGACTTGCCTCTGCAAATCCGCAATCATCACATCCTGAACGCTGCGATCACGGCGTTGGGCTTCCTCATTCGGAACCTGCTCACGACGACCACGACCACGACCTCCAGCCATTGAAACTGGTGAAATTTCCCACGAAGATGTTGAAGCTCTGATACCAACTGACGCCAGACAGAATAGTGATTATCCTGTAGGCTAGCTCCGACAGACGATTCACAAGAGAAAATTCGCCCAAAAACCAGAGAAAAAAGTCTCTAGGGTTTAATAAAATATTATAAAATCAATAACTATCTCAAAAGCAGTCCACAAGCCGGACTGTTATAGCAAAAAAAAATCGTCTTTATTCGAATTTTGCCAAAAATAGCAAAAATCGTATTTATTCGAATTTTGCCAAAAATAGCAGAATCCCGAAAATCACTCTAAATTGAAATTCGAAATAAAATAAGCAATCTCCCAAAAATCCGGTCTAAATCGGATTTAAATTGACTTCCTAATTAACAATCGAAATATTACCATAAATAGTAAAAAATAACTAAATCTAGTGATTCGGAGGGGAAAACGGCAGAATTTGAGGTTGAAAAAAAGGCCACATGGAGCATAGCTCGATGTGGAGAGCGTGCGCGTCGAAAAGAGCTTTCCGGATTGGGGTCTTATGCGCGATTCTGACACCTGTAGCCAAAGTTATGGCCAAAAGACTGAAACATACTCAAAACGACCCCAATAAGGAACATGTCACAATCAATTCCCGCCTTTGCGCTGATCTGCCAACTCATGGTATCTCAGCGCCATCAACGTGCAATCTGACAGCTCAGCATCATCTGTCTCGGATCCCCCTGCATCAGTCGCCCCGGGTTGGAAAGAACTCGTCCTCGAGTTCAGAGTAGTGTTATCAGGATCCACAAAACAATGACTCAGGTGCTTCACATTAAAGACATCAGAAGTCTTCAAGTGACTGGGAAGTCGCAACCTGTAAGCATTATCATTGATCTTCTGCACGACCTCACAAGGTCCAATCTTCCGATCCTTAAGCTTATTATACTCACCAACAGGAAAACGATCACGAGTTAATACAGCCCAAACAAAATCACCAACATCAAAAAGTACCTGACGACGATGATTGTCGACCCGAGTCTTGTACTTGCTATTGCTCTCATGAATGGTCTGTTTCACCTGCTCATGGATACCCCGAAGATACTTTGCCATCTCATCTGCTTTAGGACTGAAACGTCCTATACGTGGAATAGGGGCTAAGTCCAACACCCCGGATGGGTTCTGACCATAGACAATCTCAAATGGGCTTAAACCTGTGGTTCTGTTTTTTGATCTGTTGTAGGCAAATTCTGCCTGAGGCAATGCCAAATCCCACTGCTTCGGCTTCGTTCCTGCCAAACACCTTAAAAGGTTTCCCAAACTTCGGTTCACCACCTCAGTCTGGCCATCCGTCTGGGGGTGGTAGGCGCTACTGAAATTCAACTGTGTTCCCAGTTTCCCCCACAGGCTCTTCCAGAAATGACTGATGAACTTAGTATCACGATCTGAAGTGATTGATCGAGGAACGCCATGTAAACGCACAATCTCCTTGAAATAGAGATGGGCAATCCGGTCAGCATCCATAGTCTTTCTGCAAGCTACAAAATGAGCCATCTTGGAAAACCTGTCAACCACAACAAAGATAGAATCAGAGGCCCTTTGGGTGCGGGGTAAGCCTAGTACAAAATCCATGCTGACATCGAACCAAGGAGCTTCAGGAACAGGTAAGGGAGTGTACAATCCCGCATTGGTGAGAACTCCCTTAGACCGCTGGCACACATAACAACGGTCCACATAATGGGTCACATCACTAGTCAACTTGGGCCAATAAAATTCAGAAGAGATAAGGGCCAATGTCTTATCTCGGCCAAAGTGTCCCTCATTATGGAGTTCACTTATAATTTGCTGCCTCAATGAACAATCTGGAATGCACAATTGTAATCCACGAAACAGATACCCATTATGCAAAACAAAATCATGACGGTGACCCTCAGTTACCTCCTGAAATATCCTTCCAAAGGAAGGATCAGCTGCATACATATCTGTGAACGTCTCAAATCCTGCAACTTTAGTACTCATGGTGGTGAGAAGTAAGGTACGACGGCTCAGGGCATCTGCGACGCGGTTCAAACTCCCTGCTTGGTGCCTCAGCGTAAAAGTGAATTCTTGCAAGTATGCTACCCACTTGGCATGACGTCTACTCAGCTTGTGTTGGCCATTGATGTACTTCAAGGCCTCATGATCGGTAAACAGAATAAACTCCTTCTGTACTAGGTAGTGACGCCAATGCTTCAGGGACTGAACTATGGCATAGAACTCCAGATCATAAGTGGAATAATTTTTCTTTGATCCCGATAGCTTCTCACTGAAAAAAGCAACCGGACGACCTGCCTGACTCAGAACACCACCAATGCCAACGCCAGATGCATCACAATTTACCTCGAACACTTTGTCAAAATCTGGAAGTGCCAAAACTGGAGCCTCGGTCATCTTCTGCTTGACCAGTTGAAAACTGGCCTCTGCCTCCTCAGACCACTGGAAATCACGCCCCTTGAGGCACTCTGTGATAGGGGCGATCAGAGTACTGAAATTTCTAATGAATCGACGGTAAAAAGACGCCAAGCCATGGAAACTTCGGATGTCATGTAAGGTTCTTGGTCTGGGCCACTCCAAGACTGCATCTAAATCCTCTAAATCCTCACGATCAGAGGCCTCACGATCCTCTAAATCCTGCGCCGCCAGGCGCTGGGTTAATTCTGCGACTTGCCTCTGCAAATCCGCAATCATCACATCCTGAACGCTGCGATCACGGCGTTGGGCTTCCTCATTCAGAACCTGCTCACGACGACCACGACCACGACCTCCAGCCATTGAAACTGGTGAAATTTCCCACGAAGATGTTGAAGCTCTGATACCAACTGACGCCAGACAGAATAGTGATTATCCTGTAGGCTAGCTCCGACAGACGATTCACAAGAGAAAATTCGCCCAAAAACCAGAGAAAAAGTCTCTAGGGTTTAATAAAATATTATAAAATCAATAACTATCTCAAAAGCAGTCCACAAGCCGGACTGTTATAGCAAAAAAAAATCGTCTTTATTCGAATTTTGCCAAAAATAGCAAAAATCGTATTTATTCGAATTTTGCCAAAAATAGCAAAATCCCGAAAATCACTCTAAATTGAAATTCGAAATAAAATAAGCAATCTCCCAAAAATCCGGTCTAAATCGGATTTAAATTGACTTCCTAATTAACAATCGAAATATTACCATAAATAGTAAAAAATAACTAAATCTAGTGATTCGGAGGGGAAAACGGCAGAATTTGAGGTTGAAAAAAAGGCCACATGGAGCATAGCTCGATGTGGAGAGCGTGCGCGTCGAAAAGAGCTTTCCGGATTGGGGTCTTATGCGCGATTCTGACACCTGTAGCCAAAGTTATGGTCAAAAGACTGAAACATACTCAAAACGACCCCAATAAGGAACATGTCACAATCAATTCCCGCCTTTGCGCTGATCTGCCAACTCATGGTATCTCAGCGCCATCAACGTGCAATCTGACAGCTCAGCATCATCTGTCTCGGATCCCCCTGCATCACATCCTCACAATTGTAGTTGTTACTTATGCAAAATCCAGTGGGAAGGGTTTGTTTATTCTTGCTCTATTTCGAGTTGGAGCTTACTCTTGATGATCTTATAACACCACCAATCACAACTGCAAGTCATAAACATCCATGGAAGCTTCTATTAAGACAAATGTCATTCACTTGTGATTTTTGTGGCATAGCTGGAGATCACACCTCTTATCTCTGTACTAAGTGTTGTTAAGTAAAAAAAACGGTGGGGTGCCTTTTTTCAACAAAGGGGCACCGAATTTTTTTAATTAAAATTGTAATAGGGTTAATTACATTTTAATCCTTGCACACTTTAAGATATTTACAAGATTAGTCTTTAAGCTTCAACTATAAATACCCTAACCCATTTAGTTTCAAAATCATCCCAAATCATTTTTTTCTCCCAATACTAGAGAGCTTTCTTGTGAATATTGAGTGTTTTGTAAACACTTGTAAATTTTCTCTCTTTAGTGAAAGATCTGCAGCAGTCTGGAGACGTAGGCAAAATCGGCTGAACTCCGTTATCAATTTCGGGTATTATTTTTCCGCTTTTATATCATATTCTCACTAATTTGGTTATAGGGAAATTACTCGTTTATTTCCCAACAACTGGTAATCAGAGCTTTTAGTTGTGAATTTTGTTAATTTTTTGCAAGGTTACTATTCATTACTATTCACATGAATAGTAAATTTCGTGAATAGTAAAATTTTGTCGGCGATACGAACTTGTCGACGGAGGTGTTATAATACACGATGGTTCGCAAGAATTGTCAGAAACGATCCAAACGAAGCCAGATTCAAGTGGGAGCGATGGCTACAGATGAAGGGAATGTGAAAATTGAAAAGTTCGATGGTGCAGACTTTGGCTTTTGGAAGATGCAGATTGAAGATTTTCTGTACCAAAAAAATCTATATCAACCTCTCTCAGGAAGGCAACCAGAGCACATGAAGAATGAAGACTGGGCTCTTCTCGACAGACAAGCCCTCAGAGTTATCCGACTGACGTTGTCCCAAAATGTTGCTTTTAACATAGCAAAGGAAAAGACTACGGCGGGTCTTATGGTGGCTCTCTCCAGTATGTATAAGAAGCCATCGACCTCAAACAAAGTTCACTTGATGAGACAATTATTCAATTTGTGGATGACGGAAGGTGCATCAGTGGCTCAACACCTAAATGAACTCAACACAATCACAACCCAGTTGAGTTCCGTGGAAATTGAATTCGATGATGAAGCTCGAGCTTTAATTCTCTTATCATCTTTACCAGACAATTGGAATGCTACTGTTACAACAGTTAGCAGCTTGTCGGGAAACAATAAATTGAAATTTGATGATGTTCGGGATCTGGTATTGAGCAAAGAAATTTGATGGAGAGAATCGGGTAAAGCATCAACCTCCTCAGCCTTGCACACAGAGTCTAGAGGGAGAACTTCAGAAAGAAATTCAAATCGTGGAAGATCCAAATCCAGAAGGGAAAAATCAAGAATGAGAAAGAAATATTTTACCTGTTATAATTGCGGCAAGAAAGGTAACTTTAAAAGAGATTACCGAGCACCGAATAAAGATACCAACACATAGGAATATGCCAACATGACAGAGGAGACAAGTGATGTCATGATTCTAAGTGTCAACAGTCCGATTGAATCATGAATCTTGGATTCAGGGGCATCTTTCCATTCTTCCCAATGCCAAGAAATCATGCAGAACTATGCCAGTGGTGATTTTGGGAAGGTTCATCTAGCTGATGATGAAACCTTGAAGATCGTCAGAAAAGGAGACATCTGATTAAAGTGTCCAAACCAGACCACATGGAAGTTGAAGGGAGTGAGACATATTCCTGGCCTCAAAAGAAAATTGATTTATGTAGGACAACTTGATGGAGAATGATATAGTACAACATTTTCAGGCTGTGAATGGAAGATTACCAAAAGAGCACTCGTCATTGCTCGTGGTAAGAAGACTAGTACTCTCTATATAACCTCAAATTTAGAGAATATTATTGCAGTTGCAAATGCTGATGGAAAATCAAACCTATGGCACTAAAGGCTTGACCATATGAGCGAGAGAGGGATGAAAACACTTTTGTCAAAAGGGAAGCTACCGGATCTAAAGAGTGTTGATGTCGGATTATGCGAGGATTGCATCTTTGGCAAACAAAATAAAGTTAGTTTTGCAAAGATTGGAAAGACACCCAAGGCAGAAAAGTTAGGGTTGGTTCATATTGATGTATGGGGACCATCTCCAGTTCTATCTCTTGTAGGCTCACTATATTATGTCACCTTCATCGATGATTCTACAAGGAAGGTGTGGGTTTATTTTCTGAAGAAAAAAGCAGAAGTCTTTGATACCTTCAGAAAATGGAAGACCATGGTGGAAAATGAGACTAGTCTGAAAGTTAAGCGGTTGAGTTCTGATAATGGAGGAGAGTACAGAAATAGTAGATTCATAGATTTCTGTGCAAACAATGGGATCAATATAGAGACAATAGTTCCCATGACACCCGCAGCAGAATGGCGTAGCAGAGTGCATGAACAGAACTCTGAATGAACGTGCAATAAGTATGAGGATACATGGTGGATTGCCCAAATTTCTATGGGCTGAAGCTATCAACACTGCAGCTTGTCTGATCAACCATGGTCCCTCAGTTCCCTTGGATGGTGGAATACCAGAGGAAGTTTGGAGCAAGAAAGAAATAAACCTTTTACACTTAAGAGTGTTTGGTTGTATTTCTTATGTACACATAAATTCTGCTAAAAGAAGTAAACTTGATGCTAAGTCCAACAAATGCGTATTTTTTGGTTATAGTGGTGATAAGTTCGGTTACCGATTTTGGGACTACGAAAATCGGAAGATCATCAGAAGCAGAGATGTCATTTTCAATGAGAATGTGATGTACAAAGACAGGTTAACCATAGAATCAAGTAGCTCCAATACCGAAGCTGAAACAAAGGAATTTGCTGAGTTTGAGGAGATTTATGGAAATGATATTCAGATCAGCACAAAAGCAGTTCAATAAGAACGAGGCACACCAGAACTGAGACGCTCCTCCAGAATTCCTAAACCAACCCAACGTTATTCGCCTTCTTTGCACTACTTGTTGCTGACTGATAATGGTGAACCAGAGTGTTATGATGAAGTAATGCAGGTAGAGGATTCAGTCTATTGGGAGTCTTCCATGAAAGATGAGATGGACTCGCTTATGTCAAATCAGACGTGGGAATTAGCTGAATTACCACCAGGCAAGAAAGCGCTCCATAACAAGTGGATTTACAGGATCAAAGAAGAGCACGATGGGAATAAACGCTATAAAGCAAGATTGGTGGTCAAAGGTTGTTGAGTTAATCGATCGATGGAATCAGCCAAGAGGGGGGTGAATTGGAAATTAAAAAGTTAGTGGAATCTTTTGCAGAAAATTAAAAGAAATTTGCACAACGATTTAGAGTGGTTCGACTTTCTCAACCAAAGTCTACGTCCACTACCTTAGCTATCCACACTAAGGATTTTCCAACAAATTCACTAATTTGTTCTTTCTTTTGAGGACAAAGAGTAACCTTACAATTACCTCAAGAATTATACCCCAATTCTTGAGCACACTCTTTTTCAAAGAGAAATACACAAATTTGCAAACTTACAAGAAAAACCTTATAAGGTAATATGTTTGCACAATTCTAGAACAAGATAAGAGCACTAAAAGATAATTACAAATGAGCACAAATTGTGTTCTTGAAAGTAAAATGAATATTGAAGGAAAATTGGATTGATTTGCACAAACTTGGTGTTTGATGCTTTCTCTCTTATTTCTCTATGATTTCTTCTTGATTGTTTTTGATCAATGGCTTAAGAACTTGTTTAAATACTCCTTCAAATGAGGATGGTTAGTGGAGTCAATATAGCCATTTAAGTGTGAAAACAATTAATAAAATCAGTTGGGAGCGTCTGTGCATCGAAGCATACCCATGGTGCATCGGTGCATCAAGTGTAAAATTCAAATATTTTGACCGTTGAACCCTTAGTGCATCATGAAATGCATTCGATGTTTCAAAATAGCCAGAGTGCATCGATGCATGGCTTGTGCATCGATGCATCAAATGCATTCGATATTTTCATAAAATCTTGAGTGCATCGATGCATGGTATGTGCATCGATGCATGGTTTGGTGCATCGGTGCATCACTTTGAACAATTGATTTTAGGCTTGATTTTGGTTCAAAATACTTTGTGAAAATTGTTTCAAAAATATATTAAGTATAAAACACAATTTTACACATTTAGTAAGGTTTGAAATTGATCTTGAAAGACTTGGAGTAATAATTTGACATCCGATTAATTGAATCGAATATACTTATAAAAATCTTTTGTAAAATCTTAAAATTCATTTATACTTAGTTTGTTATATCGAAACATCAAAATGTTTTCAACAATCTCCCCCTTTTTGATATAACAAAACATTTTAGTAATTTTAAGATTTTCTTTGAAAATAAATTTTGAAAATCAAGTTTGAAATTACTCCCCCTTACTTTGACACTTCTCCCCATAATATTTAACATTTCTCTCCCTTTTTGTTAAATAAAAAAGACTCTAAAACATTTTTAAACAAGTTTTTGAAAAACTTAGCCAAATGATTAATTTAAAGATTAAGCTTGTAACACCCTTAACCCATATCTGACCCGAATATGAGTCCGAGGTGTCACATTGACTTTTCAAACTTTGACACTTAAAGAAAACAGAAAAATTTTAAACTTTCATTCAAACCAAATACATTAATTCACATAAAAGAAACCACAAAATACTAAATCGATCAGAGCATTCGTAACATACACTTTTCTTACATGCCAACACTATACACAACAAAAGACATACTTTATCTGTTACTTCTGATCTGATCTTCTAGCAGTGCTGCTGTTCTTGCCACCCTATTTTCGCTCTTCCTGATTCCTGGTACCTACATGTAAATCACTTACAGCTAAGTCATAGACTTAGTAAGACATATAAATATAATAATAATGCATTCTGTATGAATATGAACATGCAATCTATCCATTCAATCATGTCATATACAATTCAATGTAAACAATAATAATATGGTAACATATAACTATAACAATGCAATTACCTTTGATAACCTTTTATAGGCCCATGTACCTTTTTGAGAACTCAAGGTATTTGAGTACATTGAGGTTGTGCACTATTGCTGTCACCATAGCTCGTATGGGGTCCCATTAGGGGCTATGAAATTTTATCCCGAAAGACTTATGTATTGTATTTGTCCTGAAGGACCACTCCTTAAGAACCATATACATATTCCAGTGGATCAAATCTGTCTCAAAAGACCCTATAAATATTCCAAAGGTTACATATATGTCCTGAAGGACCACGTAGAACCCTCGACTCTTGGCATGCCAACTATACCTATAGCTCTCATATCATATATCATGGGCATTATTCTTATGTTTCATATGATCATGTATTCATGTCATTTCTCTTGTGATCACGTAACTCATATCACTTACCATGTCACATGTGCATTTGAATCTATTCACATATATCATTTATCAAATCATATGAACATATATACTTTATACATGTATCATAATAATTATCATGTATGCATGTTCATAACTATTATATTATGAAAATCAACATAGGAATTAGACTTATCACAAGTCTTATTCCATTGTACCATACTTATAATATGTACTCAGCTTAGCCTTGCTTTGACTCGATTCTAATCCTTCAATTGGTCCGGACTGAGATTACGTTCTAACTCTACATAGTAATACATTGATACTTATTAGTATACTAATTGATATATTCGAAACTATCACTCCTTAGTCTAAAAAGAAAGCTATTTTTATCTTTTAATGAAGGTATGCATCGATGCACTACACCATGTATCGATGCATCCCTTAACGGGTGCATCGATGCACTATCTATGCATCAGTGCATAAATCCCATTCGATGTTTGTATTTTAAGCAGGTGCATCGATGCACTCCTTATGCATTGATGCACTGCTTATGCATCGATGCACTAATTGCATTCGATGTTCATTTATTTGAGAGTGCATCGATACACATTGAATGTGCATCGATGCACACAACCCAGAAATTGTATTTTTAAGCCCGAAAATCATCAATTCTTCACTCAATTCTTCTATTTTAAACCCCTATCATGTCATTAAACCCAATCATCATTACTTAAACCAACTTATATCCATGAAAATCATCTTTAACCTCAAAATCCTATCCCTCATATGTAATTCAAGAATCATACTCAAATTTCAATATGTTCTAAATACAATTCTAACACTCCATATTCCTTAATTAGCATGATGACAAGTCAAATTTAACTTCAAATTCAACTTATCAACTCTTTTCCATAAATTCATTTCAAAACCCATTTTCTTTAATCTCTTATAACTTCTTCATCTTTTGATTATAAGACAACTTAAGCTTTCCTCAAGCTTAGTTATCATCTAATGATCAAAACCTACCCTTTAATTTATCAAATAACCAACTAATCAGAAAACTCAACTTTGCTCTAGCTTGGTTCACGATGGAGAGAAAAGAGAAGGATGAAGAGAACTCTGTAAACTTTGTTTCCTCTCCCCCTCATTTCCCACGTGTATATATCTCATCCTTATCACCTTTTAATTATTTATTGGTCAAATGACCATTTTGCCCTTCAATTCACTTAATAATTACTAACAATCCTTCTAGATAAATCATTAAACTATTCAATCATCCTACTTTAATCACCCAATTATGAAGTTTTACAATTTAGTCACTAACCTGTATTTTAGGATGTTACAAAGCTGCTAAGATCACAATCAAAAAGAGAGATTAGCCATTAGTTATAATTCAAGATTCATAAACAATGTGAAATGGCAAAAATTGGTCATAATGCAACTAATATGTAAATGATGCAAAAATAAACATTAAGCTCAAAATGAAAGTTAAAACCAAACCAAATATATAAGCATGTAAGTTCAAATATCCAATTATCCAACAAATTCAAACATCCAAAATAAAACAATCCATGAACATCAAAATGTTTCACAATTCAAAGTTCTGAGTTCGGGATGATAAATCCATTGGCCCGTTTCCTTATCCTTTTTCCATCTTGCTTTCTTCAAGGAAGTAAGATTGATTTGGTTTTGAAGAGGGATAGAAATATCAGAAGAGACCCTAAGATCGAGTTTGATAAACAAATTACTAAGGAGACAACCATAAACCAAGGTTTCTATATTCTTAGAAGGAATAGTGTTTATGGAAACTCACTAAAGATGATCTGTGGCATATTAATCTTTTTTTATGTTAGATACAATATATCCACCATATATCTATGTTCCTAAGGGAGGAGTACCTACCTCCGGATGGTCTAAACCACTAAGAGATCATATAATGAAGAAATCTATCACGATAAGTTCTTATTTGTACTCTCACTATCCTTAGACTTATAGGGTGAATCCACAATCTCTTTTTCATTAAACCTGAGTTATCTAGTCAAAAATGGGTAGCGATTGTGCCGGAGTCAATAAAAATGAATTGTCTTAAAAGATAGGATTGAATTCCTATAATTTCATATTGGCGCTTGTTTTGGACACATACCACATTAGAATAGAAAAATGTGGACTAATTGATGATAAACAAAAGTTTTGAGTTTAAAGAGTTTATCAAACTTCTAGGATTTAAGAGTAGGAAGATATTGGAAGTCCATATATTTTATAGCTTGGATCGAAGGGATACGTTCTTCCCGAATTTTTTATGACTCAAAACAAGTATGGTACCTATGATATAGATCTTGTCTATGACCAGGTACGTTGAAACAAGAGTTCAGAATGGTCATATTTGGGTTATTTGGATTGGGTGGAGGAATAAGAGGTCGGTTTTGACTTGAGCGACTAGACAATGTCCTGGTCATTTAGGATTTGACATGTTTTAATAATCGGAATAGAATATGTAGCCTTGAAAATTTCGGATTTGAGAGGAATGTGATGTTGTGTTGCACGATTTAATGATAGTAGCAGTTTATAGAGATGAAAAGCTCGAAGAATCCGATAAAATTTTGTTGATTTTGAGCAAGAGGAGAATTTAGAGAGAGAGAGAGAGGCGACAAGCGAATGTTTTTTGAAACAAAGAAGAGAAACAAGGTTTTTAACCAAAACCCGACAGATGCATCGATGCATGGCCTTGTGCATCGATGTACATTCAAGGCGTGCATCGGTGCACCTTCATGGTGTATCGATGCACATTCAAAGGGATGCATCAATGCACTGTTAAGTGTATCGATGCATTAAGCACAAAAATGTCAAAAATCCGTTTTAAACACTCAAAATGCTAAATTAATTAGCTCTAGTGGTATTGGCAACTCATATAATGAAAATTAATCATGTTCAATCAATCAAATTAATCCTTAAACTACATTTGAACATAAAATTAATTTTCATCAAGCAATATAAACTCCCCCTAACTAATAACAATGAATGCAATCAAAAAATGCTATAAAAAATTACTATTATAAGCATTTTTCATTTATTCTTAAAAGTGCTAAAATTATTTTAAACACTAAGTGAAGATAGGCCAGTTAAACCTAATTCTCTCCTAAGTGTCCAAAATCTTTTTTTTATCTAAAGGATTTGTAAAGATATCCGCTAATTGGTGCAAAGTATCAACAAATTCTAGAATTACATCTTCCTTAGCGACATGGTCTCTAATGAAGTGATGTCTTATTTCAATGTGCTTAGTTTTAGAGTGTTTGACGGGATTTTTAGTGAGACAAATAGCACTAGTATTGTCACACTTGATAGGAATGATACTTACTTCAATTCTATAATCAAAACGTTTTTTCATCCATAAAACTTGTGCACAACAACTACCGGCTGAAATGTATTCCGCTTTAGTGGTAGATAATGCAACACATATTTGTTTCTTTGAAAACCAAGAAATCAACATATTTCCAAGGAATTGACAAGTACCGGAGGTGCTTTTCCTATCTAATTTGCATCCTCCATAATCTGCATCAGAGAAGGCATGCAAACTAAAGCTAGAGTCTCTAGGATACCAAAGTCCTTAACTAGGAGTGTCCTTAATGTATCTAAAGATTCTCTTAACAGCTAGTAAATGTGATTCCTTAGGGCATGATTGAAATCTAGCACATAAGCAAACACTAAACATAATATCCGGTCTACTTATATTTACCATCCATATATTTAACATCCATATATTTACCTCATTTATCTATGTCAAGCTTCGTTGATGAGCTCATTGGAGTGTCATGAGGTTTCCCATTTTCCAATCCAAACTTCTTGAGCATATCTTTGACGTACTTAGCTTGATTGATGAAGATGCCATCTTTTCTTTGCTTGATTTGGAGTCCCAAGAAAAATGAGAGCTCCCCCATCATGCTCATCTCAAATTCACTTTGCATTAGCTTAGAAAATTCTTGGCAAAGAACATCATTAGTAGAACCAAATATTATATCATCAACATAAATTTGAACTACTAATAAATCTTTACCTTTATGCTTTAAAAACAATGTAGTGTCAACCTTCCCTTTTGAAAAACTTTTTTTTTCAATTAAAAAGTTTGACAATCTTTCATACCAAGCTCTAAGAGCTTGTTTTAAACCATAAAGTACTTTTTTCAATTTAAGAACATGATTTGGAAATTTTAAATCTTCAAAACCTGGAGGTTGTTCCACATAAACTTATTATTTTATAAACCCATTTAAAAAATGCACTTTTAACATCCATTTGATATAATTTAAATTCATGAAAACATGCAAATGCTACTAACATTCTAATTGCTTCCATCCTAGCTACGGGAGCGTATGTTTCATCATAGTCTATGCCCTCTTCTTGAGTATACCCTTGAGCAACAAGTCTAGCCTTACTTCTCACTATATTACCACTTTCATCAAGCTTATTCCTAAATACCCATCTAGTACCTACAGTAGATTTATTACTAGGCCTTTCAACTAATGTCCATACCTTACTTCTCTCAAATTGATTTAACTCTTCTTGCATAGCCATAATCTAATGTTAATCATTTAATGCTTCTTTAATATTCTTAGGCTCTATGCATGAGATAAATGCAACATAATTACAAACATTTCTAAGAGAAGATCGAGTTGTTACCCCTTTGGATGGATTACCTATAATTTCACCATCCTTGACATAGTTGTACTCTCTTGGGTAAGATATTTCCCTTTCTTCAATGGTTTGATTCTCAAGAGGATCATGAGTTTCCTCATCTTTCGTTTCTTCCTTTGATGATGGTTCTCCAACGTCATGCCTAACGTCATTTGTATTTATAATACCTACACCATCATTCACACAAGAATCATTCCTCGGAAGGGGATTATCATCGAAAACAACATGTATAGACTCTTCTACAACTAAATTTCTTTTATTAAATACTCGATAAGCTTTAGAATTTAAGGAATAACCCAGAAAAATTCCTTCATCACTTTTGGCATCAAATTTGCCAAGATTGTCTTTACCGTTGTTTAAAACAAAACATTTACATCCAAAAGGATGAAAATATATAATGTTAGACTTTTTATTTTTAAAAAAGTTCATATGGAGTTTTCTTCAAAATAGGCCTAATTATTACTCGATTAATAACATAACAAGCGGTATTTGTGGCTTTCGCCCAAAAATATTTTGGCAAATTGTTTTCACAAAGCATGGTTCTAGCCATTTCTTCTAAAGTTTGATTTTTCCTCTCAACAACTCCATTTTGTTGAAGGGTTCTAGGTGCTGAAAAATTATGTCTAATACCATTAGAATTACAAAATTCAGTGAATCCAAGATTTTCAAATTCAGCTTCATGATCACTCCTAACACTAGTTATAGAGTAACCTTTTTCATTTTGGATTACTTTTGAAAACGTGATGAATTTTTCTAATGCTTCATCTTTAGTACTTAAGAATAGAACCCAAGTATATCTAGAATAGTTATCTACCAAGACAAATGCATATTGTTTTCCACCCAAGCTAGTAGTTTTAGATGGCCCAAAAAGATCTAAATGGATCAATTGTAATACTCTACTAGTTGATACATCATTAATGGATTTAAAAGAAATTCGCTTTTGTTTTCCTTTAGTATAAGCATCACAGATTTTATCATTATCAAATTTTAGTTTAGGCAACTCTCTTACCAAATCTTTTTGAATTAGCCGTTGCAAAACACTCATACTAGCATGTCCTAGTCTCCTATGCCATAACCAACTATCATGCTTATCTCTAGCAACTAGGCATAAATTAGTCATATCAATAAAATCTAAATGCACTATGTATATGTCCCTATTTTATGACCAACAAGCATAATCAAAATAGATGCAATGTCAATCAATTTTGCAATCATTTAAAATAAGACATTGTATCTTTTATCAAATTCATTTTTCAAAAGATTATGCTTTTAACCCATTCACATATAAAACATTATGCAATGACGATTAAAGAGATTAAGTGCATATGCATAAAGTTTTAAAGTTGTTATGCATTAAAAGTTGATATCATTGAAAATTTGAAATCTATGCATAAACATTAAAAAGTTTAAGGTCAATTTTTTTTGTAAAACCAAAGTTCTTGAAAAATCGATATAAATTGTTAAATAGATATCAATTATATTTTAAAAACAATTTTGACCAAAAATTAATATGATGAACTAGAGTTTATAAAACATTACCAAAAATCACTATGTCCATCATACAATATCTTTCAACATACATGATATAACACATAATCATTTAGAACATTTAAAACCTCATGCATGCATAAACTAAATGAGCAACCAAATAAAATAAATACATTAAGTTTAGAGGTTACCCATTCCTTTTTCATGTGATGCTAGATCATATTGAACATCATCATCTTCATCACCATTGCTCTCACACACCTACAAGAGACATTTAAGTAGATTTTGGTATCCAAATTGCTTTGGATCCTTGAATGTTAGTTTCAATGCCCCTTGTTCCTTTTGGAACTTATACTTGTCTAATTTTAAATCTTTTTCCTTTCTTTAAAGGACAAGTATGTTCCTTATGACCATGATAATGACAATGTGAATATATTATCATTATTGAACTAGATGAATTATTTAAAATGATCTTCTTTTCTTTTGTTAAACATTCAAATCAAAATTTTCTTTTTCAATACATTCAAATTTCATTTTTGAAAGCTCTAAATCCTTCTTCAAGAGTTTATTTTGATTTTCAAAATTCATTTTCGTTTCTAGAAGAAGTTTGTTTAATTTGAAAATTTCTTTTTTAAAGTTTTCAGATTTTAGTTTTGAAAGCTCTAACTTCTTTTTCAACATTTCATTTTGTTTTTCCAAGTCTGTTTTAGCTTTCAAAAGAAGATCATTTTTAGCTATAAATTTAGAAATCAAATTCCTATATTTGGAGTTCATGGTCTCAAACTCTGAATATAATTCATCATAGGCATCTTGTAACTCATTAAAAGATTTTGAATTTAATTTATTTGAGTTAGAAGATACATTTGGCTCTGTGAGAGCTAATAGAGACATCACCTTTATTGGTTCTTCTTCTTCCTTGTTTCTATAGATCTCCTCAAGCTTATCCCACATTACCTTGGCATTGGAACAAGAAGAAACTCCTTTATATACATTAGGATCAATTGCGCAACATAACATGTGCATAACCTTTGTGTTTTGTTGAGCTTTCTTCCGTTCTTGATCACTCCACTTCTTTGCCTTTTTCGTAGGAGAAGAATACCCTTTCTTGATTATCATCCAAGCTTCCATATCAAATGCTTGGATAAATATCATCATAAACCTCTTCCAACGACGATAATTTGTTCCGTTGAAGTGTGGAGGCACGTCAATTGGTATGGATTCTTCCATGGAGAATGAACCGGAAGTGGACGCCATCTTTATCGATTTAACTCTTTCTGAATCGACTCAAGAGGTGGTTAAACCTTCAAATGAGTGAGGCTATGATACCAATTGTTGAGTTAATCGATCGATGGAATCAGCCAAGAGGGGGTGAATTGGAAATTAAAAAGTTGGTGGAAGCTTTTGTAGAAAATTGAAAGTAATTTGCACAGCGATTTAAAGTGGTTCGACTTTCTCAGCCAAAGTCTACGTCCACTACCTTAGCTATCCACACTAAGGATTTTCCAACAAATTCACTAATTTGTTCTTTCTTTTGAGGACAAAGAGTAACCTTACAACTCCCTCAAGAATTATATCCTAATTCTTGAGCACACTCTTTTTCAAAGAGAAATACACAAATTTGCAAACTTACAAGGAAAAACTCACAAGGCAATATGTTTTTACAATTCTAGAACAAGATAAGAACACTCAAAGATAATTACAAATGAGCACAAATTGTGTTCTTGAAAGAAAAATGAATATTGAAGGAAAATTGACTTGATTTGCACAAACTTGGTGTTTGATGCTTTCTCTCTTGTTTCTCTATGATTTCTTCTTGATTGTTTTTGATCAATGGCTTCAGAACTTGTTTAAATACTCCTTCAAATAATTATGAACATTGGGGATGGTTAGTGGAGTCAATATAGCCGTTTAAGTGTGAAAACAATTAATAAAATCAGTTGGGAGCGTCTGTGCATCGATGCATACCCATGGTGCATTGGTGCATCAAGTGTAAAATTCAAATATTTTGACCGTTGAACCCTTAGTGCATCGGTGCACTAAGAGTGCATCGATGCATGAAATGCATTTCATGTTTCAAAATAGCCAGAGTGCATCGATGCATGGCTTGTGCATCGATGCATCAAATGCATTCGATGTTTTCATAAAATCCTGAGTGCATCGATGCATGGTATGTGCATCGATGCATAAAATACATTCGATGTTCAATTTATTCCATGGTGCATCGATGCATGGATTGGTGCATCGGTGCATCACTTTGAACAATTGATTTTAGGCTTGATTTTGGTTCAAAATACTTTGTGAAAATTGTTTCAAAAATATATTAAGTAATAAACACAATTTTACACATTTAGTAAGGTTTGAAATTGATCTTGAAAGACTTGGAGTAATAATTTGACATTCGATTAATTGAATCGAATATAG
Source organism: Hibiscus syriacus (assembly GCF_006381635.1). Classification (NCBI taxonomy): domain Eukaryota; kingdom Viridiplantae; phylum Streptophyta; class Magnoliopsida; order Malvales; family Malvaceae; genus Hibiscus; species Hibiscus syriacus. The sequence continues at coordinate 369,275 of NW_024061774.1, forward strand.
TTATAAAAATCTTTTGTAAAATCTTAAAATTCATTTATACTTAGTTTGTTATATTGAAACATCAAAATGTTTTCAAAAATCTCCCCCTTTTTGATATAACAAAACATTTTAGTAATTTTAAGATTTTCTTTGAAAATAAATTTTGAAAATCAAGTTTGAAATTACTCCCCCTTACTTTAACACTTCTCCCCATAACATTTAACATTTCTCCCCCTTTTTGTTAAATCTAAAAGACTCTAAACTAAGTATAACTTAGTTTATTATATCGAAACATCAAAATGTTTTCAACAAAGGTTTTAAGCAAAAATAAGGTATTGACTACAATGAAATTTTATCTCCAGTCGTGAAACTGTCTACAATTAGACTGGTGTTGAAAATTGTAGCTGCAGAGAATTTACATCTTGAGCAGTTAGATGTGAAGACAACTTTCCTTCATGGTGATTTGGAGGAAGAAATCTATATGAGACAACCAGAAGGCTTCATAAAAGCAGACAAAAAAACCTGGTATGCAGGTTTAAGAATAGCTTGTATGGTCTAAAACAAGCTCCTAGACAGTGGTACAAGAAGTTCGATAGTTTCATGAGTAGCAGTGGTTTTATCAGATGCCAAGTAGATCATTGTTGCTACATCAAGAAGTTCGACAACGGTTTCATTATTTTATTGTTGTACGTTGATGACATGTTCGTTGCAGGTTCAGACATACAAGAGATTATAAACTTGAAGCAAAAATTGTCGAAGCAGTTTGCAATGAAATATATGGGCGCTGCAAAGCAGATTCTTGGGATGAGGATTAAGAGAGACACAAAGTCGGAGACTTTGATGTTATCACAAGCTGAGTACATCAACAAAGTACTATCCAGGTTCAACATGCAAGATGCTAAACCAGTAAGTACACCTTTAGGTGTTCACTTTAGACTCTCCAAAGAACAGTCACCAAAGACGGAGGAAGAACGTGCACACATGGTGAAGGTGTCGTATGCCTCAATAATTGGAAGTCTGATGTATGTCATGGTTTGTACCATACCAGATATTGCTCATGTAGTGGGAGCTGTTCGCAGGTACATGAATAATCCAGGCAAGGTACACTGGGAAGCTGTCAAATGGATCCTCAAATATCTGCGGGGTTCTACAAACAAAACACTTTGTTTTAAAGGTGGAGATACGATACTGATAGGCTATGTAGATGCTGACTTAGCCGGAAATGTTAACATCAGAAGGAGCACTATACACTACAGGGTATGTCTTTACTCTAGGAGGAACCGCAGTGAGTTGGGTTTCTCAACTACAGAAGATAGTTGTTCTCTCCACAGCTGAAGCAGAATATGTCGTTGTTACGGAAGCCAACAAAGAGATGATTTGGCTCCAAAGTTTCTTGGAAGAGTTAGGCAATAAACAAGAAAACAATGTCTTGTATTGCGATAGTCAAAGTGTTATCCATCTAGCAAAGAATCTGTCTTTTCATTCCAGGACGAAGCACATACAATTATGGTATCATTTTATCCGGTCTCTTCTGAAAGATGGGATTTTGAAACTTGAAAAGATTAGTGGAGCTCAAAATCCGGTAGACATGTTAACAAAGACGGCGATCACGAACAAACTGAAGTTATGTTCAGCTTCAGTTGGCATGCTAGAATAACAAGACTAGAAATACTATTGCATTGATCGAGGTGTGAAGAAAGATTAAAATCAGTCTTCAAGTGGGAGATTGTAAACTAAAAACAAAATGGTGGGGGTGCATTTTTTCAACAAAGGGGGCACCAAAGTTGACGCCCCAATTTTTTAATTAAAATTGTAATCAGGTTACTTATATTTTAGTCCCTACATACTTTAGGGTATTTACAAGATTAATCCTTAAGCTTCAACTATAAATACCCTAACTCATTTAGCTTCAAAATCATCCTAAATAATTTTTTTCTCCCAATACTAGAGAGCTTTCTTGTGAGTAGTGAGTGTTTTGTAAACACTTATAATTTTTCTCTCTTTAGTGAAAGATCTACAGCAGTCCGGAGACGTAGGCAAAATTGGCTGAACTCTGTTATCAATTTCGAGTATTATTTTTTCGCTTTTAATTCGCATTCTCACTAATCTAGTTATAGGGAAATTACTCGTTTATTTCCCAACAAGTGTAATCTTGTTGTCCATAAGAAGTGCATTTCAATGCCCTACAAAATCATGATAACACGACATCCTCATATGATTTCTCATTCATATTCTCTTCAGGAAGATCATTTTTCAGATTGGAGGTGTAGAATTTGTTATGAGGAAGTCGATACAAGGTATGGCATTTACTATTGTTCTGCATGCGGTTGTAATTATATTGCTTATCTACATTGTGCTACCAATAAAGCAATTTGGGATGGAACAATTGTCTTAGAAGACAATGATGAGATCTGCAAGGAAACATGTTATTCTTCTTTGAATTTGATTATGGAAATCGTCGAACAAACGAGTATCGTAGAGCAGATGGTAGCGACTGAGATCAAACACGAGTGTCATGATCACAATTTAAGACTCAGTTTTAGTGGAGAGATAAAAAATGATAGTCAGGGTGTATGAGGCCTATAACAACTCCTTTTTATAATTGTGATCGATGCAAGTTTTTCCTCCTTAAAGATTGAGATGAATTGTCTAGAGAAAAGCGACACCCATTTCACAAGCATGTGCTAACACTCACAAATTCGTACTTGAGCCCAGCAGATGGCTATTCAATATGCTATGGTTGTACTCATCCATACAATGGATTTAGCTACCGATGCTTCAATGAAGATTGCAAATCACACTTTAAATGGGACATTAGATGTATTTCACTATCAGATACTCTGGAGAATCCATGTCATGAACATTCACTCTTTCTTGTCCACGAGTCTCCAATGAAGTGCAGTGGTTGTTGCAAAGTAATAGCCCAAGGTCGTGTTGCATATAGAAGCATGAAGCATTGTGATTTCACTTTAGATATATTTTGGGTGACGCGACCACTCACAGCTTGGTATAAGTATGATAGACATCCACTTACTCTAAATTATTCTGATGATTCTAGTCCTTCTCAACATTATTGTGATCTGTGTGAGGATGAACGCAATCCTAATAACTGGTTTTACTACTGTGTTGATTGTGATAACTCTCTTCATTCCGGATGCGCTCTCGGGAGTCCTCAATTTATGAAGCTTGGAAGCAAAGTCAAATATGGTAATCATCCACATCCATTAACTATTGTGAAAAACATTTGGAATTGGCCTCCATGCAAGGTATGCGGTAATATTTGCAATGGACTAGCCCTGGAATGTAAAGAATCTGAATGCAACTTTACCGTCCACGATTGGTGCCGTTTGTAGTGATATTCCACTCAAGTTTATCAACTTCAAAGGTTGTTTTGGTTTTTCATATCTACCCTGTATTATGTTATTATTGCTTAAGCACTCCCAAGATTTTATCATTAAATGTTAGAGTTTGAATGTGTTCCATATGTTAAATGGACTTGAATTTTTATTTAAGTCATTTTAAATTTTACATATTTTTTTTGACAAGATAGAAGTCATTAGTTTTATTAAAAACAGAAAATATCTAAATTACAGTGAAAGTTTACAACCACAATCGTAAACTAAACACATAATAACGACATTTTACTATAATCATTAATACAAGAAACTAACCACTTAAGGTCACACAAGGAAAAGGTTAAAAAAACTTAATCAAATAAACTCGAGTAAAAGACAAGTAGAAATAAATCTTACCGCATTGATAAACGAACCATACATAAGAGGGGATGCTTACCATGTCACAAAGTTAATAGAAACAAAAACATTTTTTTTGCATACTTGTGTTGGACTTACCCGGGTAGTCTCCAAGGGCATGTATCCCATTGTTGGGGGTCGAGCGATGACTATTTCTTGCATGGTATTGAATTAGACTTCCGATCTAGAAATTCATGTCAATGAATCTATCTTTCTTGTTAGAACATTGTCCTAGATTTGGTAAGATATTTCCCAAAAATATCATCATCGGCACCTCATCTGAACCTATCACTTGCCACAAGTTCAAGAGAGGACTTAGCAAACTTTCAAATATGTTGACAGACTGTGGACATACATGGATGTTTAAGTAGGAGAAAGGGGGTTTCATCTTGGCTGGTTTTTTTTTTGTATGTAGGTGTTTAATGTTCACCGCACAAATTGTTGATGGGAACAAGTATGCCTTGTCGATCTTTGGCGGTTCACCCTTCTAGTTTGGGCAGAGAGCCACGACCAGTGAGAGATTGACTGTTGGTCGGTGTTTATCTATTATAGAGATAAAGGCATAATGAAATACAATATTAAAAGAGAAGGAAAAGCGAGAGGGTTATTCTAGGTAGAGAGTCCAAGAGTTCGAGAGAGAGCATGCTCACCTTTCAGCCTTTCCTCAGGGCATAAGTACATTGACTATAGGATAGCTGGAGTCAGGCCTAGGGTTACCATGCTTGATAATAAGTTGAAAGAATATGAATATATGACTATCACCTATCAGATTTAGTTGTTGAAGGTCATATAAAAAATGAGGATCATGGACTTCATAGAGCGATCCCAAAGGAGGGTGAATCGGAATATGGCAGTCTCCAGGGAACTTGTGGAAGCTCTGCTTAAAGGGTACAGTCTTCTGGGGGTCTTTATCAACGGAGATTTGGTAGTTTTTGGAGAGTCTTTTTTGTAGGCATAACATTTGGTGTTCCACTCTCACTGTACTAATTGTTTTTTGGGAAACAAGTTAATCTCGTCGGTCTTTTATAGTTTACCCTTTCTGCTTTGGATGGAAAGCCACGAATGGTAAGAGAATAGCTATCGATCATTGTTTCTCTATGATAGAGATGAAGGCATAGTGGAATATGTGAGTAAATGAGAAGTAAAGGGAGAGGGATTGCTTTAGGTAGAGGGTCCAAGATTTCAAGAAGAGATTGCCCCCTTTCAGTCTTTCCTTGAGGAATAAATACCCTGATTATAAGGTGCTTGTGTTAGACTCAGTGTCATCATGTCAATGTCAATTAATAAGTCGGCTATGTAGATATGTCTAAGACTAAGGAGAGCAATTCTGGAGGGTGATCCAGAGATAGCGTAGTGTGTCCGAGGAACTTTTGAAAACTCATCTCAAATGATGTGGTCTTCTGAGAGTCTTTATATCAATGAATATTTGATAGTTTCCAAAGAATATTCTCCGGAGGTATAACAAATGTGTTTTGATATAGGATTGTTGATATAGTCATGATGCCTTAAGTGTTTATCGGAATACTTAGAGAGTGGATAATTCCAAATTTGTTTAGTATGACGCGTGCCTATAATATAATGAAATTGTGATGTGTCAAAGAATTGTCCAAGTCCGATCAGCTTTGTAACATTGGATCTTACTTTGCGACCCAAGTCCAATTATATGAAAGCCTGGTATACACCCTGAAACGTTCAGTATGTACTGCATCGCTGTACGTGAAATCGACATGCAAATAATAACTGTTCTCTGTTTTCTTCAATATCTTTTCTCAACCTAAAACGAGAAAAATCTCTCCAGGTTTTTTTTTAATCGAATCAAAATATAAAACCCACAATTTTAAATTGTTTATTTATTTTTTAATTCTTCAGAAATTATCCATTTTCTCTTGTTTTCCTGTTTTAAGTACAATAAAGCCGCGTAATTTGATCTAGGTTTATATATTCTCGATCTGATCAAAATTTACAATTTGTTGCATGATTATCGGAACGGTTTTTTGGTTTATTGAGTAAAAAAATGTTACTTTGGTGATTTGAGAAATAAAAAATATGGGATTATCTTCACTGGATCTTAATTCTTAAAGGAGTTGAATTTAAGGGCATGATTTTTAAGTCTGATGGAATTTAATTTGATTGTTGCAGAGGAAAGAGTGCGAAAGCTTTTGGAGCAATGGAAAGAACAGTCTTTACTCCATCATTGGAAGGAATGCAGCATATCAGATCTCCACAGGGAGAAATGCTTACAAAGCCTTTCCTTGAAGTCTGCAAGTTGATTTTGCCAATCATAGGTTTGTTTTTCCACGGTACCCTTGTTTTAGGTTAATGGGTTATTGTTAGCTTTTGTTAAGCTTGTTAGATTTGTTAGCTTTTAGCATCTACGTCAAGTTCAAACTTTATGGAAATCTGTGGACTATTTAAACATTTCAGCAGCAACTTTGTGATATTTGGAGAAAAGATTGTAAGCAGGGATGGATGGACTAAGGGGGAGCGTGTTGGGTAGTCGCCACCTAAAAATTTCAAATTCTTATATGTTTTAGAAATTTTCTTATAATTTAGATTAAAAATGTTTTCGCCTTTATAATTTTATAAATTCGTCCCCTACATAAAATTATACATTGAGTGGTGTTGTCAAGGCGCTTGTGTCACCTAGACACATATTTGTAAGAAGATAGGTATAAAAAAAAACCCATCTAGTTGAAGTTTTCTTTAATTTCTTTTATTTTGCACCTTCTTTATTGGATATACCTTTACAGGCAAAAGAAGGGATAGTATCAAGCTTTCTGCTTCTCAACTTTTTTTGAGCATCCAATTAGAACAAAGGAAATCATGCATATTAACTAATAAAAAATTGCTTGTTTTGTAAACATGACATACCTCACTTTAGAATTTATTATGTCTTAAGCTATATGTACACACACATAAAAGCTTTCACATATATATGCACTTTCCTTCAATTAGGATAGCATTCTGATTGCATCTTGCAAATGCCTGATAATTTAGCCGATAATACTATCTTTGGGTTGTCAAATATTGTATTTGAAAGTGCAGATGGGATCAATGTAGTGTCATTTGGATGTTGAAGGTGTGCATTATGCAGGGGATTACTGGCTTTCTTTATTGATGGATACAATGTTGATTAAACCTCCACGTTACTTTTGCAGATAAATTTGGAGCTGCTATGGCCCTGGTAAAGAGTGATATTGGTGGTAACATATCAGTAAGATGTTTATATATGAGCCTGTGATATTGGCACATAAATTGTGCTATTTTATTTTGCAACGACCATGTATTAGTCAATTACTGCGTTGCTTCTGTCTTCAGAGACTGGAGAAAAAGTACGAATCTGATCCCACTAGATACAACTTCTTGTACAATATGGTGAAAGAAGAGTTTGAATGTAACTCAGCAAAAGGATCAACTAGTTGTACCAATGGTATTCTCTGGTTGACAAGGTACATTTTACATGTACTTGCCGAAATTCCAATGCAATTGCAGAATCTTATCTTAGTTCTCATATATTTCATCCCCATGTACTTGACAATCGGGAATTTTATTACAATTATTTGATGATTTTCAGAGCAATGGATTTTGTTGTAGAATTGTTCCGCAACTTACTTGCAAAGGCAGAATGGACAATGGCAGAAGCTTGTACAGATGCCTACTGCAAGACCCTGAAGAAATACCATGGATGGATTGCTAGCTCAAGTTTCACAGTAAATACATTTATTTTTTGTTTTCACCAATGAACAACCTGAGTCGAAGATTGAGCATCCTTTTCTTTTTCTTTTTGGATATTTGAGAACTGAATTGCTTGTTCTATATCATTTTGAGGGAAATGCTGGATGACAGGTTGCTATGAAGCTTGCACCAGATAGGAAGAAGTTCATGGAAGTTATAGGTTCTGAGGGAGATGTTACAGCGGACATGGAGAAATTTTGTTCGACGTTTCCTCCATTTCTTGAGCAGAATCATAACTTTCTGGTAAAAGGATTTGCTAAGAGATGAATCTTTCTTTCTATATCTCCATTCTATGTATATGCAACTGTCATGTCCTTTGATCTTTGAGAATGATAGCATGTATAAGGTTGAAGGGAGAAATATACATGTATAACTAGCCGAAAAATAAGCCTAAAAAAATAATAAAACGCATATTCCATTATGAGAATCAACTAACAAAATTTATATATATATTGATGTAGGCTAGGTATGGTTTGGATGATATGAAGGCTTGATGATGGGAAGAATCAAATGTTTAATGACGAGGAGGATACAATGGCCTTTATTTACTTTGTTTTTTTTTTTGTGATCTTGGTTTCAGGTTCTAAACGTTTGAATTATATGAATAATTAATGGAATTAAGGTTGAAAGTATAGTAGTATTTACCTTTACTTGTTTCCATCACTTTCAAAGTAGTGCTAATTTTGTTATTTAATTCGTCGGAGTTGGTACAATAAAATCAATATGAAGTTGGAATCTGGAACCGAATACTCCTATGCTTCTTAGGAAATGGGAACTGAATTTGAAGAATTTGGAATTCAACTTGGACCGCTTTCCTATTTAGGTTTAATTATTTCACGTCCCTATTGAACTCTTTACTCAAAAAGGATCAAGTTACATTGTTAGTGTTCTAGGGAATTCCTCTACATGGATGGCATTATGGCATCGAGGAAGAAACTCGCTTATGCTAAGGTTTGTATTGAGGTAACCCTGATCTTAAGCTCTATCGTTATATTAATGTGATACTTTGTAGTGGAATTGTAGTACCCATTGGGGTGGTGGTTCCTTGGTTTCCGGTTGGGTGTACTACTTGTAGTACCTCTTCCCACTCTGATAAGGCTAGTGCAAATAGATGCGGGAAAGGTTAGAAAGTTTGGAGGCCAAAGCAAATAGGGGACTCTTTTGAGAGTGATTCTTTGTATTGTGATACCTCTGCTATTCAAATGGGTGTGAATAGTACTAGCGGTGAGAAGTTTGAAGCCCTTAGTGATGTCTCTAATTTGAACAACGTAATTGAATTTTGACAGGGACTCTTTAGTGATGTCACCCTTCTGGTGATGTGGGATTTTGATAGTGTTGTTGAGGTTAGGAACATTGTGCCTCACATACGGAAGGCGTGTGCTTGCGCCTTTAAAAACCAATGTCTCAAATGAAAAGTAAGGGGAAATGTTTAGGGAAGATGGAGGCAAAGCTTCACCAACTTTAAATATAAATTTGAGATGCCTGCTAGAGCAGATCTAGAAAATCCCCCTCCTATTGTTCATGAAATCCCCTCAAGGAAGCCTCGGGCAACTGCTCCTAGAGTTGCAAATTTGTTGAATGAGATCAAATCAAAAACGAAAGGTCAATTGAGAAAGTTACAAAGTGTGGAGAGGGTGCTGTCATTTCAATTGAAGGTATTTTTTTTTCTAATCCCTCTCTATGATTATTTGCTTTTGAAACATTAGGGGTTTAATGCATCCAATAAGGAAGTAAATGTTATGAAAAGGATGAATAAGTTGAATGTTGATGTTCCGTATCTTTTGGAAACTAGAGTGAAAGAGAACAAAGCTCAAGATATTGTTACTAAACACTTTGTTGATTAGAATGCCCCTTTTAAATATAATTTCAATTGTAATGGTAGGATTTGGGTACTTTGGAAAAATGGTTCTACATTTTAGTGTTTGTCATTGTAAGTTATGTATCGTCTCTAGATAAAACCTTAGAATTATCTTGTAAATATTAGTATTTGAGTTTATTTCCAACTCTAATCTAATTTGTAGATAAGGATAAAGTTCACTTAGCTATGACTCTTAACTCAACTCTTGTATAAAAATTATTGTACAGTTTCTATTGAAAGACAATAGTGAATAAAATTTCTCTTCACCAGTAAACATATTTTCTACATGGTATAAGTTTAGGTTAGATCTCACCTCATCATATTCCGACCACAATGGTTTCTCAACCTCTTCCGAGGTTGTTGTGAACTGGCAATCTTCCAAACAACTGTCTTCGTGTGATTCTCAGGGCCATTTTGTTACGGTTCCTACTATTAGCAGTAGTTCGTTTAATTAACAACAGATGGAGGAGCTTCTGTAACTGTTTGGAAAATTAAATTCTTCTTTCGAACCCAAGCATGTGTATTGTGCGCGACAGTAGCATCTCTTTGGCTCCGTTGACATCTTCGCCTGTTTTTACTTTGTGGATTGTTGACTCTGGGGCGAGTGATCATATGACCAAGGATTTTAAATTATTTTAGAATTTTCACATAGCAGTTTTTTCTTCTAATATTCAAACTGTTGATAGTTCGATTTTGGCTATTGCGGGGAGTGGCCCTGTTTGGGTAAACCCGCGTATTATTTTACATTCTGTATTTTATGTTCTGAATTTGGCTTGCAATCTTTTTTGTGAGTAATTGTCTGCCAACTTTTGTTGCACTATTTGTTTTAACTCCGATATTTGTGAATTTTAGGATTCAAGCTCGAGGAAGGTGATTGGCAGTGCTAGGCTTAAGGTGGACTTTACATTTTTTACACCTCTCCTCTCATTCAGACCCATGCCAACTTTAGTATTTTCTCTCCTTTTGTTTCGATTTTTCCATTGCATAATGATGTTTCGGTCGAGATATTTTTATGGCATTTTTAGGTTAGACCATCCTAGTGTTTCCTATCTAGCAAAATTGTTTCCGAAGCTATTCATTAATAAAATTCTTCCTTCTTTTCTTGTGATATTTGTCACATTATCAAACAAACCCGAAGTATGTATCACTTTTCTTCATATCACTTTTCCAAACCTTTTACCATTATACACAATGACATTTGGTGTCCTTTTTATGTCAAAAGCTTAAATATGGTTCGTTTGTTTGTTTCATTTATTTATGCTCATTATTGTACTATGTGGACTTTTCTCATGCGCAATAAATATGAGGTTGGTGATATTTTCAAATGATTTAGCAAGATGGTTGAAGTTCAATTTCAAAGTTTTATTGAGATTTTTAAGTCACGTAATGGTAGTGAATATTTTTCACTCTTTGGGGTCTTTCTTTCAGGAAAAGAGGATTGTATATATCACTTATGCCAATTCACCTCAAGAAAATGGGGTAGCTGAGTGTAAAAATTGTCATCTTCTTGAGGTTACCGAGTCACTTTTTTTCTATTATCTCATTAACCATACGCCTAGTAAGGTTCTTCAATTCCAGCGTCCTAGGGATGCCTTTACTCGGTTTTTACCCATTTTAAAGTTTTGACTATTCGTGTTCCTCTTTTAGTCTTTGATTGCACTATTTTTGTTCACAACTATACCATATCCAAGTCTAAGCTCGATCCTAAAGCGATTTGGTGTGTCTTTATTAGGTAATATTCTCACCAAAAAGGTCATTGATGTTACTGCCCTCAAACTAAAAAGGCTTTTTCTTCTAGGGATGTTATCTTTCTTGAACATAAATATTTTTATCCAAGTCTAAACTCTAGGAGAGCGTGAGTAAGTTTGAATTTCGACCTTTCCTTGTTACTACCGAACTGCCAGTCACCTTGTTTCCATCCGAAAACTACCTACATTCAACCAACAAGCTTTGACACCACGAAACTACAAAATCTTGAATACCACACACCAAAACACAGAATCATGAAAACCATATCGACTTATATCAAACCATGAACCCAGAAAATTCTCCTAAAACACCAAGTCCACCTCGTTCACCGCTTATCTCTCAAACCAAAAAAAAAAACCTTCTGTATAAATGAAGGCCAAACCACATCCCAATTATCTCCATACAACCCATTTACTACTAAGAACCAAAAGCAGGTTTCAATCCCTTGAATAGTAAAGAAGGGGATTAGAGTATGCCTAGTGAGTAGGATGTCTTGGTTGATACTAGTGAGTTACCAATTGCTCAAAGAAAGGGAATATGACGATGTACAAATCATCCTATTAATAAGTTTATGGCTTATGATAAACTAAATCATGGTTTTAAGAATTTTACAGTGAAGGTAGATAGCATTCACATTCTAGACCCAGTGGAGGAAGCTTTTAAAATTCCAGAATGAAAGAATGCAGTGGAATATGAACTTTCGACACTTGAAAGCAATAAAACTCGGATTATTGTCGATCTTCCTAAGAACAAAAAATCAGTTGGTTGCAAATGGGTTTTACCGTAAAATCCAAAGCGAATGGTAGTTTTGAGCGATATAAGACCAGACTTTGGCAAAATGTTTCACTCAAACTTATAGTGTGGACTATCAAGAGACTTTTGCTCTAGTTGCAAAGCTCAACACGGTAAAAGTGTTACTATCCTTAATTGTGAATGAGGAGTGGGTGCTTAATCAATTAGATATCAAGAATGTATTCCTAAATGGTAATCTTGAAGAAAAATTTACATGCGAATTCTACCGGGAGTACAAATAACATTAGGAAACCAGCAGGGATGGAAATTGTTAAAATCGTTATATGGACTAAAACAACCTCCTAAGGCTTGTTTGACAGGTTTAATATTATACTTTTACGAGATAACTACAAGCAGTGTCAATCTGATCATATACCGTATTTATAAAGACTACACCAAACAAGAAAAATGCAATCTTAATTGTCAATGTTGACAATATCATCATCAGGGTAATGATTTTGTGGAGATTGAGAGATTGAAAGAATTATTGGCAAGAGAGTTTGAAAACAAGACTTGGAGACTTTACGATATTTCTTGGGCATGGAAGCAGTTTGATTGAAAAAAAAGTATTGTTATCAACCAAAGTATATTCTATACTTGTTTTTGAGACTAGAATAATTGGTTGTAAGCCTTCGGAAACTCCCATAGAATCTAATTAGAAGCTACGCAAGGAAGGTGGTCCCATAAATAAATAGCAATATTAAATGTTGGTAGGTAAGCTCATATACCTATTTTTAACTAGGCCACACATAGCTTACTATGTTAGCATTGTGAGTCGATACATTAATGATCCTAGAGAAGAACATTTAGAAATTATGTACCGAATTCTAAGGTTTGAAAATGACTCTCGGACATAGGTTAATAATTAGAAAACATGAATATAGAACAATAAAGATTTTTTTCCAGATTATAGCTGGGCTGGAGAGTCAACATACAGGAAATAAGGGGCAATCCCGATACCTCTATCCACCTCTTCAGTCCTTCTCTCCACCGAAGTGGTGATTAACAACGCAACCTTTTCGCAATCAATCGAGTGGAAGCCATTTTCACCCAGAGCTTCAAAACAGCCCCATAATTCAGCTAACCTTCTGCAAGTAATATGATTCCAGCAAATAAGGGGCAATCCCGATACCTCTATCCAAGTAGCTCTTGGCACTTTCAAAGGTAATTCATACCACATCCAAACCTCTGCAAAAATTTAATTTAGATAGGACCAGTCAAGATCTTCCATCGTCATGAAAAGATCATCGTCGCCTATGACTATCAGGAAAGTTTTCCCACCCGTTCGATAAACTTTATTTCGCCAAGCCCCATTTCTCCAATCTATCTCTGATACTCCGGGTACTACACACCGTAGCCATCTCACCAACCAAACACCTCTTATCTTCAAAAGCTCATCCTTCTTTACATGACCAACTATCCTCTTCTTTTTCACCTCCTTTTGCCATCTTGTACTGCCAGAGCCCTCTCCTTCCTTCTCGATAACTTTATGAACTGTTTGGGCTTTCTTAGATATAATATATATGATCTATCTAAAATGATATATTAAGAAATGAAAAAATGAAAATGATAAAGAGCATCCGGATGAAAATGATGTAACATTTTCACAACCATTATCTTATATTTGCCACCAGTCAAGCATAACAAAATTGCAGCCAACTTAATCAAAATAACTATTTAAAGGTGACAAGACCTTGTACAAAGTTAAGAGCCGTTATTATATTAAAAACTTTCATTAATTATTTTTCTTAGAAAAAACCTTCAAGTCAGATTCGTTAAAAAATACCTTTTAAACTGTCATGTAGAATTATTTCGAGTTTCGTAAAATACGAAGTCAGATTTCGCGTTTTGTAAAAAGCGTGTTTCATATATTTATTATTTGGTTCACGAAAAAGATTAATACCAGAGAATAATATTTTTCCAATATTAATATTTTTTGTTAAAATGATGGGAATGATATTACTTTCAAATTATTATATATTAAATCATTTTCACCACTTAGGACAATAATACCTCTATACTAATGAATTATTTTTATAATGATCCTTCTCAATTCTTATATTTTTCACCATACTCAAAACTTAAACATAATAATAATATATAAAGAGTTTACTTTAGTCAAATATTAATAAATTTTAGTATTTAAAATTATTTTATATTTTTAATATTCAATATATTAATTATTTGTAATTTTATGAGGTGAAAATAATATTATTATAAAAATATAATTATTTTAAATAAAGCTAACGTTAAGTTATTAAAAAACCCGACATGGAATAAAATATATTTAAAACAGATTGCACCTCAATAATAGAATCAATAGAACCTTTGTAAAAAATGAGCAAATCATCATCAAAACATAGGTGGCTGGTGTCTCTGCTAATCAGTGTGTTGCTATAAGGGAGCTTACTGGTTTTAAGTTGGGAAATCTCCATGTGAGATATCTGGATGTTTCATTGGTAACTAGAAAACTTCCTGTGAATGATTGCCAAAGTCTTATTGATAAGATAAAGTCAAAGTTGAATTTATGGGCTAATCGACATCTCAGTTTTGCTGTCAGATTGCAACTTGTTCGTGTTGTTTTATTCAGCATAGCTAATTACTGATGCATGCAGCTTATTCTCCATAAATAGTAATTAGGAAGATCGAGTAATTTTGCTCTCGTTTTTTTTTGGAAGGGTTCTGATCTGCCTGTTAAGGGTGCTTGAGTCAATTTGAGACAGGTATGTTTATTAAGATCTAAAGGGGAGTTGGGTGTAAAAGATATTGGTGGTTGGAATAAAGCTTGTAATGAATGTTCCCTCTAGGTGGCTTGGATTCGTGCTTATGTGATCAGGAATGCAGATTTTTGGCAGATGGTTATTCCAATCAATGCAAGTTGGAGATTTAGAAGCATTTTGAAATTGAATCTTGCTATTTCTCATCTATTTGTTGATTCAGGTAGTGATCTTAAAACTGGACATATTTGGGAGGATTTACGTGTTAAATTCCAAAGGTTCCATGGCATAGTCTGGTTTGGTTTCCAGGACGTATTCCCACACACAATATCATTGTGTGGATGGCTATTTTAAATAGGCTTCCTACCCGGGTAAGACTTTTGAGAATGGGATTAAGCATTGACAATGATAAGTGTGTGCTTTGTGGTGCTAAGGCTGAGACTAGAGATCACTTGATCTTTGATTGTGGTTTTGAGAGAGTTATGGGGTGATATCCTTACTTTGTGTGGTGTAACTCGTAGGGTTAGTTGCTGGGATAGGGAGTTGGCATGGGTTGTTCACTGTTTTAAGGGGAAATCTCTCTTTGTGATGGTGTTTAAGCTTGCTTGGGCTGGTCATGTGTATGACATTTGGAAGGAGAGAAATAGTAGGCTTTTTGGGTCAAAGCTAGATTGGTGGGTGATGTGTTGAAGGACATCAAAGAAACTATTTAAATTCGGCTGAAAGGATGGGGCTATCAACAGAGCTGATCCTAAGAATGATTCCCTTTGTGTGAATTTGGATATTTCTTAAGGTTGTGGGGGTTCACTTGTAATGGTTGCTTCTTTTACTGTTTGTATTAGCATAAGTTAAATTGTTGTTTATGTAGCAGGTATACTACTTTTCTTGGGTAATGAAAATGGAATTATCCAAAAAATTATTAAAAAATAGATATTATACATTAAAATATAATATCTTTGCCCACTAGAGACCATAATATTATTTTTTCATGTTAAATTATATTTTATATAAATAAATACGATAGTTATGAAAATTATTTAAAAATATAAGTTTAATATACTAATTATATATCAAATGTATTTTTCTCAAAAGTTATATTGTATAACAATTAAATATTTCTATAAATTTTCATTTAAATATTTATAATTTAGTATTAAATTTAAAATATATCAAAAGGTTAATTTAGTAAAATATAATTTAAGTAATCTTATATTCTTTCAATCAAACATTATAATTTTACAGTCCTGTTAAACAAAGCAAACAGAGTAATATAACATATAATGTTACCCTCTAATAATGTTATTCTCAAAAATAATATTACATTCCGTTGAACCGCCCCTGAAATCTACCTGCATCCCCTGTTCATGCTTCTTGAGGGCGATTAAGGGAATGATTTCTTCATATTTACTGAACTCGTTTTCTGTCATTTTCCTTGATACTGTAACAGTGCTGTTGGGTCTCAATGTATTTTGCTAGGGGACATCTTCTTAGATAATAAATTTTAAACGTCTTTATGTGTATATAAACAATGTTACCCTTAAATATCATATTTAATAAATTAAGTTAATAGAAATAAATCAGAATTTTGACTCACACATTGGCGGAGGATTTGCCATTCATTTTTCCTGGAACCGTTTTTCCCTCGCATTCACTAAAATAAACCTTTAAAAAAAAAAAGAAAGAAAACAAAAAGTAGGCAATGCTTCTAGTGGGAGAGACCTCTTAATGTTCATCTTTTCTACGACTTCAAACCAATGCAACAATCAATAAAATTGGAGGAGTTCAATCTCCTCTTCTCTCTTTTTTTCTTCTTCTTCCATTTATATATTTTCCCAACAGTTTTAGATAGTTTATTTGTTTTCATGCATATATGATATACCATATGAATCAATAATGTACAAAGAGATTCCAGATTTTAAGAGCTTTTGATTCCCAAGTTGTAGGTATGTTTTTCATGTTTGTTATCTCTAATGTATATAATCTTTATATACTTTTTTTATATAATTTTCAAGATTCTTTCTTTGTTTTTACTCCACCTCTGAGATAATAAGCATATCTCTTATTTCCATTTGCAAACTAATCTGCCATTGTTGATTACCAGCCAAAATGAAGGGTTTTCTAAGAGGTATAAAATACGTTTCCCACATTTTTGGTGAGTACCCAGATTTTTCCCCCTTATTTATTATATATATGATTTGTTTAAAACATTATCTGTTGATGTGGAGCAAATTAACAATTATGCAGAGGGTGAAAAAGAACCAGAAATGCAAATTGGACTTCCTACAGATGTAAAGCATGTTGCTCATATCGGCATGGATTGTCCTACTGTAGCTAAACCGAGTTGGGTATGTTGTCGTTTTTTTCTTTTTATTCGAGAACATTGCAATTATCGTGAATGTGGACGTAACAAATGTAAATTTCGAAGGATATTTGTCACGAAATATGACAATTTATTTATTTTTAATCCATACAGATGAATGAGTTCAACTCTGAGATCCCAACATTAAATCCTTCAAATGGTGATCAACTACAACTGCTGCCTCCTCCTCCAGGTTTGCTTCTTTTTCGTTTTTAGAATAATCAAGCACTTTATAATCATTTGATGTGATTCGAATTTAATAGATTTCGTCACAATTCAAGTTATAGTAGATTTTCTTTTACAAAGAGATCGATCCTTTCATAAATGATAAATTCCTCTTAAAAAGATTGAATCTCAAGGTTTTTTCTCACATTACAAATAAACGATGAAAAATAAACAATTTTTTTCTCATACGGATAAGTTTTTTCGTTATATAAATCGATCCCAAGGTTATGAAACCATTATTCATGAGTGAAACACAGAATTTGATCCAAATAAAAGATGAAAGATGATATTTTATATTATATATAAAATAATATGAGAAGATTACAAGACTCCATAATCTTTTTTGGTGCAGGAAGTCAGGACTCATTGTCAGGTAACGGCAGTGAGAAGCCAAAGAAGTCTGGAGGCAAACAATCAGTAGGAAGTAGCCCATCTGCGGGGTCCGAGAAGAGTACTAGGCGCCAACGTACGCCGGAAGAATCTGCTAATCGAGATCCATCTTCCGATGAAAAGCAGCAACGACGTTCGAGTCATGACACCAAATCATCTTCTCAAGTACCTGACATCCCCAAAAAATATCGGCAAAAGAAATCAAAGAGATCGTGTGGCGGATCGGAGGCATCTCTGTCGCCGGCCGTATCAAATTTTGAGATCAAAGCATGAAAAGACTGGATTACTTTGTAGAGGATTATAACATCAACCACGTTACATACAATCATATACTTTTCTGTGTGTGTCTTTTCCCATGCCCATTTCCGGGTAAAAGTAGATTAACATTGCATCAAAATGTATGCTTCCATTAAAGTTTTCATCTATATATATGTCTGTTATAATTACTGCAACTTTAGTTTGCATGTTTTCCAGCAAATATAATAGTAATATGTAGACCAACACGGATCATCTTCTTAAAAATCGTGTCCTTCCCTCATCAGACCAAAATAGATACAAATAAACGTTGTCGTTTAGATTTGGATTTTGGATTAACACGTTGTCGTTTAACTGCAGTTTATTACGTTTAATGTTTGAGTGGTACGGTGTCGTTTTAGAGTTTTAGTCTTTTGTTGGCGTTGGAGTTTAATTAAAATGATGTTGGGCTGAAAACCCTGAATGTTCCTAGGGTTGACTATCTATAAATTGGATGGGAATTTTCTTTTGTTTAATTGCACTTAAAATCCTCAATTTTTTTAAAATAATAATATAATTTTTGAATTTATTTTATATTTAATTAGAAAAACATTTAATATGGATTTTTAACTAATAAAAATCATTGTTAATCATAATAATTGATAACCGTCGTTTTGTTATCAAAATAATTCCGGCTTATTAATTAAATAGAAAGGAAAATGTAGTATAGAAAAGCATGGTCGATCCACAGAGACTATGATTTTTATGATTTAGTAAAATTGTTTCTTGATTTTAGGAAAATATAAAATTCCAGGTAAAATTAAAAATGTATAAAAAAAGAAATAATTATAAAAGAAAATAATAAAATAATAAATAATTAATTAAAAATAGCAATAAAGATACAAATAGGGTTTTAATTATTTAAAGAAGCATAATGAGATAAAAATTAAATAAACAAATAAATAAAATAAATAAATTGGGTTAAAGAAAACTTATAGTGAAAGTAGCCTCAAACTTCAGCTTTGTCTCAAATTCCTCGGATCATCGAAACAGATTTTTACTTCAAGATTCACGTCGGTTTACAAGGACAATTCTTCGCTGCCAACTCGAATTGTGTCGTTTCAATAATAACTGATTCTGATCTCAGTTTCCTCTTAGCAAACAATTTTGCTAAGTGTGTTCTCGTGAAGTTGAGTATGCTTCAATAAGCAAATCCTTCTTCAAACGTTAACCATAACAATATCCAGACTAATGTCAAAATAGTTTTGATTTGAAAAGTGAGCTCAGAAAACAAAGAGAAAAATCTGAAACGATTTAAGTACCTTACAATTCTCACGTTTGGAATTGAGTCTTCGCTTTAGTCTTCGGCTTGAGAGAAAATTAGCTAAGCATGACCAAAGTCATACTTAGCATAATTGAAAAGTATGCGAAAAATAGAGAGAAAGCTAGAGAGAAAAATAAGATATTATTCTCAGATGAGAGATGTGGTTTTAGGCTTACCCTGAGAGAAATTCCTAAAAACAAGCTAAAACAGCTTAAATCCCAATTAAAACACTTAAAACTATTTAAACTAAAATACCTAAAATAATAATATTTTAAATCCTAATTAAAATACTAAAACCTATTTAAACTAAAATACATAAAACAAAGATAAAATATAAAAATAATATCCTAAAACTTAATTAAAACACTAAAACTTATTTAAACCAAAATACCTAAAACAAAGATAAAATATAATGTTTAAAATATTATCCTAAAACTTGAGTTTAATCAAATCCGAATTCCAGCCAACTTTGATTCCGAAAATAAAAAAAACTGCAGAATTTTGTCCTTTTTGTGCAATTCCCAAAATCTGACGTCCTACACAGAAAATGAATCAAAACGAACAATTAAACCACAAAAATCAATGATTAAGGATTA
The DNA here is from genome assembly GCF_006381635.1 of Hibiscus syriacus. Classification (NCBI taxonomy): domain Eukaryota; kingdom Viridiplantae; phylum Streptophyta; class Magnoliopsida; order Malvales; family Malvaceae; genus Hibiscus; species Hibiscus syriacus. Next base: position 388,985 of record NW_024061774.1, read on the forward strand.
ATTTAAAGAAAAATATTAACTAAATTAAGTACTTATAAAATTCTCCCTCACTTATTCAATGCTTGTCCTCAAGCATTCATAAATTAACATATCAAAATCATAAGTTGTCATCTTCAATTTTAATTTATTCCTCAAACTTCCAATCGAACTAAGTCATGATATTTTTCGAATTCAAGTTACGATCAAGAAAAGATACAACCAAGAAAATTTAAAGTAAGCAAGATATCACAATTAATTGCCAACTTCAATGAAACATGACTTAATATATCACAAAGATTCACACATATCTGCTCAAAGTGTTTGGGGTAAATGAAATCGTTCAAACCGAAACTAACCAAAATATTATAATAGGTTTGGAATCCAATCAAGTCTCCACTACGAAAAATGAACATAATGCAATAATCAAGGGGTCTTTAAACAAGGTGTAACGGGGCTTAGGTTAGGGTAGGGAAAATGCCGAAAAGAAAGGTTTAAAATACCGAAACAATATATCAAAATAATTAAGAACAATCCATGAATTAACATGAAGCGTAATGAATAACAAAACAAGGAAAAAAGAATAGATGAAAGACAATTGAAACGATCGATTTTTCTTTCCTTTTTTCGAACAAGGGTCTGTTTTTCCCCTTTTTCTTCATGCTATTTGAAACATTGAACAACTTGTTTTTTTTTTTGAATTTTTTTCAAAATAGTGATTTTTCATTTTTTTCGTGGAATAAGAATGATACAAGATCTCAAGTCTCGGTAAGAGTCTAAAACAAAGAAAGAGAAATAGACTCAAATTTGGTTCACTAGTGGATATATAAACAGGTAGACTTTTTGGGAAAAGTGGATTTATCCTAGGTTCCCCTATCACATTAAAATATTAAATTCAACATGTAGTCTCGATATGCATTGTGATTACAAGTTCTAGAACATCCTAATTAGTTCGGCACACACAAGTCAAACAACGAGCAATAAAGAAAATGTATGTTTGTTAGGCCCAAATCTCACAAGAAAAGTTTATGTGCATTGAGTCAAGTTTATCTCTATCGACAAAAGCCTGAAATATCAATACTCAACAAAAATTCACTAGCTATATCAATCACCAATCATGCAAATTAAATTCGATCAAAAATATGGTTATAATCCAAAAGGAAGCAAGAGTATAAAGCGAAATTCAAGACTAGAAACCGATAATCCCAACATATAAACATCAGAATAACTAAATTTCAATCAATTAAACAAATCAAGGAAAAATTTGACGACATGTTTTTCCTTCCCCATCACTTATTCCGTTTTGTTCCAAAACGTATATCAAATTTAAAAACAAAGAGAATGAAAAGGAATACTCCCCAATCTAGTGGCGACCGCGACAGCGGCCACGTCGAGATGAGCTGTTGTAGAGTAGAATGTCCGATACTACACTGTTCTGTTCGAACTTTTCTTCACAGATCGAACCAAATCTATTTTTTTTGCACTGTTTTTTTTGCACTGCACTGTTCGAATATGCTGTGTATTTTTCTATACTGTTTGAATCAAATCAATTTTTTCTGCACTGTTCTGTTCGAATTTTTCTACACAGTTCGAACCAAGTCAGTTTTTCTGAATTTTTTTCGTTAAATATTCGATCGGAATTCGAATCTGTTCAGAGAAAAATAAAATAATTCAAAATAAAATAAATAGAATGAAATATAGTTCGGTTTGAACAGTTCTTGGTTCTATCTTGCTTAAAATTCAAGTAGGAATAACGCCGTACCTAAAAAAATCAAAGAAAAAAATCATAAAAATAAAATTGAAAATAAAAATAGAACAAACGAAAAATAAAAATAATATTGAGTTGCCTCCCATCAAGCGCTATTTTTAACGTCGTTAGCTTGACGACCTGATTCAGACTATATGTTTCGAGAGAAATACTTCCTCCACTTCATACATTTTTCCAAATAAGAACTTCCTTATGAGAAATTCTACAATCATATAATTTTTTTATTTTCTCTTGTAGATTTTGGCTTTCTCATAGGCTTTTCTTCGAATGTTTTTTAGCTTTAAAAGCTTATCCGAAATAATAACCGATGAAGTAGCATTTTCTCCTAAAAAGTCATTCTTTAAGTGTTTCAACATTTTTTTCAATTCTATCTCAGGTGCTTGCAAGACATAAGGTAAAATTTTAGTTTTAGAGGAAAATAAAAATAAATCAGAATTGATTGAAAAAATATTTTCAAACTCCATTTTTTCCTCTTGTGGCAAATTTCAAGATCCCTGGAAAGATTAGATTCAATATATTCATCAATTAAAGTATATAAAATATCAACATAATTAATTCTTTCAACTCGATCCGGGTATTTCATTGCTTTGTAAACATCAAATTCAGCGATCTCACCATCAAATTCCATTGTCAGTATGCCACTTCTAACATCGATCTTTGTATGTGCGGTGCTTAGAAAGGGTTGGCCTAAGAGTACTTTGGAATAAGTATCTGACCTATCATGTTCTGTGTCAATGACATAGAAATCTGCAGGAAAAAATAATACATCGACCTTTACTAAGACATTTTCCATCATTCTCACTGGATAGATCACGGACCGATCAGCCAACTGTATGGTTACTCCCGTTTCCTTCAAAGGCTTGTTAGTAATCATTTTATAAATAGATAATGGCATAACGTTAATTGAAGCTTCTAAGTCACACATTGCACGTTTAATTTTAAAATCACCTATTTTGCAAGGTATAACGAACATACCTTGATCCTTCATCTTTGGTGGGAGCTTTCTTTGAAAAATTGAAGAGACATGTTCTCCCAAATTTACCTTTTCGTACCCTATTAATTTCCTCTTTGTGGTGCAAAGTTCTTTTAAAAAATGAGCATACCTTGGTACTTGTCGAATTACTTCAAGAAGAGGTATGTTGACTTGAAATTTTTGGAACACCTCTAAATTCTCCCTTTCTTCAGCTCTTTTATCACGCTTTATCAGTCTTGATGGGAAGGGTGGTGGCGTGATTTATGAGAAGAAAGAAAAGGATGTGAGTCAGGCGTACCTTGTATTTCTGAAGTTAGTGTGTCCTTTTGTTCTTTCTGATGTGCCGCTTTTTCTGTTGGAACTTCGGGTGAGATAACTTTTCCACTTCGGAGTGTAATGGCACTAACATTCTTTCTCGGATTTAACTCCGTTTGAGAAGGTAGTCTTCCTTGTGATTTAATTTTCCCATAATTTGAGCTAGTCGGCTTACTTGGTTATCTAACTCTTGAAGATGTGTTTCGGTTTGGCTTTGGAATTTTTCCTGGGATGCAATGAACTTTTCTTGTGAAATTACTAACTTCCCTATGAGTTCCTCCAATGATGGTTTTTTTATTTGCTATTGAGGAGGATAAGTTGGTCTTTGATTTGTCGCATAGCTGAAGTTTGGGTGGTCGCGCCATCCTGGATTATAAGTATTGTTGTATGGGTTGTATTGTCATGGAAAGTTCCCTACGAAATTGATTTCTGCATTGCCTCCTTCTTATATCAGTGGGCAGCAATCCGTCGGATGGTCTAGCTTTGTGCATATCGCATATGCTCTTGTTGCTCCCGATTTTGCTGCAACAAGTGAATTAACTACTTCAGATAATTTTTCTAACTTATTCTCAAGGGAAAAGTACTTGCCTCGTGAACCATCGGCTGGGTTCACTTGAAAATTATTGAGAGTTGGCTGTCATGGTTGAAATCAATTCCCTTGCTGTTGTTGGGGTCATGTTGACCAATGCTCCTCCACTGGCGGCATCCACCATTTTCATCTCTATTGGTAAAAGACATTCATAAAAGTATTGAAGTAACGTTTGCTTACTTAATCCGTGTCATGGACAACGTGCGCAAAGTTTTTTAAATCGTTCCCAATAGTCATAAAGACTTTCTTCGGTCTTTTATTGAATGGAAAGAATGCTCCTTCGTAACTCGCTTGCTTTAGCCGTTGGAAAAACTTGTCAAGAAAAATTCGATTCATGTCAGCCCATGAATTAACTGAATTTGGAGGTAAATAAAATAATCAATCTTTAGCCAAGTCAGCTACAGAGAAAGGGAAAGCTCTCAATTTAATTTGATCTTCGGTAACTCCCTGTGGTTTCATGCTAGTGCAAACCATGTGGAATTCCAAAAAGTGTTTGTGTGGATCTTCAGTGGGAAAGCCGTAGAAGGTGGGAAGAAGATGAATGAGTCCAGTCTTTAATTGAAACGGAGTCCCACCACTAGAAAAATTGATGCATAATTACATCTGAGTGACTGGTTCTGTGGTTAGCTCTCGGATTGTTTGTTCTTCTTCTACCATCGGGATGTTGTATGTGTCTGCTTCAGAGTTTTTCTCTAAATTTGATTATGTTTCTGAACTTTTCTCTTGTCCTTCTTGTCTTTTTCTCTTTTCTCGAAGCGTTTGTGCGTGGATTCTTCGTGCTCGTGCTTCGATCTCCGGATCTAGATCTATTAATTCACCTGGGTTTCTTCAGGTCATAAATCAAAAACTAGAAAAATAAATCAGTACTTACCGTTAGTCCCCAGCAACGGAGCCAATTTGATAACCGTCGTTTTGTTATCAAAATAATTCCGACTTCTTAATTAAATAGAAAGGAAAAGATAGTATAGAGAAGAAGGGTCGATCCACAGGGACTATGGTTTTTGTGATTTAGTAAAATTGTTTCTTGATTTTAGAAAATGATAGAATTCCAGGTAAAATTGAAAAGGTATAAAAAAAGAAATAATTACAAATAAAAAAAGAAAAATAATAAAATAATAAATAATTAATTAAAAATAGTAATAAAGATAAAAAAGGGGTTTTAAATTATTTAAAGAATGCGCCTCGCAACCAAACTAGATCATCATTTGCATCGACATTGTTAAAACTACTTTAGGGAGACAAATAACTTCATCACTCCTTACTAACAACTTGGCTTTGTCCGACCCACAGAGTCTAAGACACCTCTCCTGATATTTCAGTTTAACATCATGCTTAAACAATCAGTTCATGTCAAAATTCACATCATACTAGAAGGATAGCTTCATCAAATCCATTAGAAATGTTTGACCCTAGATCTCTATCCTACTGGTGCCCTCAATGATCCAGAAGTACTACTATTAACACTAGTCACCACAAGCAAACAGTGCTATGATTTTTGAATTTGGGAGGAGTAGGTCATGACTTTCCTCCAGAGTCCCAGTCTCACTTAGGTGTTGACCGGCAAGGACCCAAGAAATCTTGAGTCATCTTATTTTGGCCGCATAACCCCTTAGACTCCTCAACGTCAAGCTTCTTTCTTTAGTGTCTTGGCTTGTACGATCAACTCACTAAATATCTTTAGAGGATAAAAAAATAGGTACATTTGGATGTCAACTAAAACCCTATTTGAATAACCTACATGACGCCTCAGTCGCTACCATATCTAAAGCATACCTACTCACCAATAGGAAATCATGCTCACATTAGAACGTTATGTGACTCCCATGAACTAGATGTACAAGCTGCTCCCTCAAATTATCCATATGTGACTCTTCAATATACGCTTTGCGAAACTCAACTAATAAGTAATCCCATGTTTTTAACTCAACTACAACCTCATCTTATCCATATGTGAATCTTCAATATACGTTTTGTGAAACTCAACCAATAAGTAATCCCATGTTTTTAACTCAGACTACAACCGCATCTTAACAATGTCCCAATAATGCGTGCATTGCCCTCAAGAAGAATGGTATTACAGTCTCTAATATATGTTGGACTGCCTCGCATTTGTCTTAAGGTTCACTAGGTAGCTCTTAACCACTAGTCAACTGAGATCAGGTCATTCTCACTCGAGCCATAAAAGTCAATAGTACAATATTATTAGATCTCAAATGGGATCTCATATGGTATATCTGTCGAAGCTTTCAGCATAGCTCACACCAGAAGGACAAGAATCGATTCAGATTAATAAAATAAGCTATCTCCCTAATCCCGACATCCCCCAAAAGGTCTGTATCCAGAGAATCTAGGATAAAATCACAATCTGAACCATCATCATCGTGAGAGCCTTGGCTCTCATATCTACCCTTATAACTATGATCTTAATCAGACATAGTGAAAAAAAAATATACAAGAGAAGTATACAAAGAAACATCATCAGGATTCCAGTGTTGGATGAGTGCAACTTGAACATATGAGCTTGTATTCTCTAGAAATCTTATTATGACCATCTGGTTATCTACAATCGACTTAATCTAGGTTATGATACCATTAAATGTAATTTCTTAAATTCAATTTGATCGAATTCAAAAAAAATTCAAATATCACACAAAATCACCGAAATGTATAATTTTCTCTTTTAAAAAACTTCAATACTCACAATATTTAAAAATAATCTTCTCATCATAATAAATAAAATAAGAAAAAATCTACAGTGCTCGGCGAGCAACGATGAGCACCACTAACGACGAACGCCATTAATTTACTTTATAAAAATTTAAATTCTAAATGACTCGATATATAATTATAAATTAGTTAAAAATTTAAAGATAGATTATTTAAAATAAAGGATAAACTATACCAGTAACCACCTAATTATTGCCCATTTTTTTACCAATATTTTTGAAATTTTATCAATCAAGTCGCTTAACTATTTAAATGCATATAATTAAGTCACTTGCCATTAATATTTAACGAAGAAGCTGATGTGGAAGTTAAAATATTTGGTATAATTACACATTTGATCATTGTTACTTATATATTCAATCAATTTGGTCTTAATTTTAATAAATTAAAATAAATTTAACCCTCAAATATTTAATTTTAAAAGATATTAAAAGTTATGACATATTCTTTATTTATAACGAAATAAATTTTTTACTATAAATTCCATTTATGGTTCACAAAAGCATCCCATCAATGGTATCATAATCTCTTTTGGTTTTAAGGAAAATATAGTTGATTAGCCCATGGATATAAGTTCGCTGGACAAAATTTCTATCCTACTACTATTTGCAAATGACATTCTACTAGAAAAAGGTGATATAGTAATTTTTGAAAATAAGAAATTTTTATCAAGTAAATTTCTAATAGAAAAATGTGACATATATTTCTTTCACGTTTGATATAGTCTTTCTTTAAAATTTTAAAAATTCATCTCCTACCATAGAATTTTATGTCCATCATTAATAAAAGTTTATATTGACAAGATTTTCGGTGGACTTACCATGGAAAATTTTGCACTAAGAGATTGACCTATATGAAAAGAGCGATAAATTTAGTTTACTTCAAATTTAATACCATAAATTATTGCATGAGTTATTCAATTTTTTAGAGAAAAAATTTTGTTATAAATTTTGTATTGTTATAAATATAGAATATGTAACACCCTAGACCAATACGACACACAGTCGACCAATTTAAGGTGCTACACGGAACCACCGAATTGGCTGACCAATTTTTTTTTATTTTCTTTAAATATAAACAATTGTAAGATAGACTAAAAAATAAATAAAATCTTTACACTTTACAAAAATAATACAGACCGCTCTACTGAAACTACAACTCAACTAGACAATAAAGTTTACAAATATACATGCCCTTTCAAAAATGCTGAGACGTACCCTGAATTTACCCTGGTTTGAATTGGGTTTTGGTCTACTACCGCTCCTCACCTGCTGGATCTACTGACCTGCCCACATAAACACTCTGAAGGTTGACCTAACTAGCTCAGCGACACACTAATAACTAAAACATACTAACTGTATATCATTAAAAGGCTAGCTATCAAGTCTATTAATCTGATCTGCTTAGTGAATATCCTTGTGATACTCACTCTCTACGCTACTGTAGACATCATGGTACGGATGATGGATTTTTGCATCTCAGAGCTCATGCACCCCTCTGTTCTACTGAGTATGGCCCTCGGAATTCTGCATCGGACACCATACCCCTAACTAACCCACCCCTTGCGAGTGTCAGGCCTCACCCTTAGTTAGTCATTTTAAGGTCCTTGTTCCTTACCTGAGGATATATCCAGACTACATCTATACTTTCGACTCCACTAGCTTTTCTAAAGGAACTCAAGTGTCTGAATCGTTTCCCAAGCATCAAACAAGGCTAATCTCATTTATCCCTAATTATTTGGTTTTTACGTTTGAATTAACATTAATATTGTTCGACTTGTAGTCTTATTTGATGATATAAAGAAGTGTTGGGGTACCTCGAGTCTAATTCCCTCGAAATTGACATTTCTTCCCAAAACAGACTGAAAGTATCGATACTATCCATAGAGTATTGATACTCCTGCTAAAATTTTGATACTTTATATAAGTACTGATAATTTTTAGCCCTCCGCTCTGGAAAGTTTTGATACTTTCCTGGGAGTTTCGAAACTATTCCTAAAGTATGGATACTCTTGTAAGAGTATCGATACTCCTACCAAGAAAACACACATTTTTCTTGAAATGATGAATAAGTATCGATACTATCCCATAGTATCGATACTTTACCTGTAGAAAACATATTTTCACTCGAAAATCTCCTATTCATCTAACCCAAAGACCTTAATGAGGTCCCCAAACATTCTTAAAGTCTTATATGATTAAAGAGGAGCATAAATAAGGCTTAAAAACATGATAAAAACATTAAACATAAGATCTATCATGGAAGGTGTTCGCGTGTTGTGAGTACCATAAAATATACGCAAATAATGTGCAAGTATACACAATCGCTCAAGTAATAAAGTGATGAGTGAGTATAGTCTCCACAGGGATTGGAAGGATATTGAGTAAAGTTTATGCACTATTCTATATAAGTATAGTTAGTCTTGATATATATAAATGTCACGACAATTGATATGTGTATGCTGGTGAATGTGGATTGATGGTGTGATGGTGTAGCAAATGGAAATGCAGTGGCAAGAATAGATGTTTAGTGTTGAAAATGATGAAATGTCAAGACAATGAAAAATGGTAAAAACAGTAAATAAAAGCTAAATAAAATGAAAAGAATATAATCCTCACGTGACAAGCTTTCAATGGAATGAATGGTAGGGATTGATCTAAGAATGCTAAACTTATCTCTCAGGCAGATTTAAGCTATCTGGTCTTTACTTACTCGACAGGGCTTTCCTAAAATGTTCTCACATGAACCTAACAGAATAGCATGCCAAGGCATCTGCTCTCACTCAACGATGTTGGACAACCTACCCTATTGATAAAGACACCCTTTTTAGTCGTTGAAATCCTATCCTAGTCTCTTCCGAGATCTAAGGGATTAGGTTATAATATTCCTAGGCCGGTTCAAAGCCCCTTGAAAATACTATAACCCATTGCTTATGAGGATCTTGCCTTGCGTTTCTTCCGAATACTTACAAGTATTTTTAGCTTAGGATTCTTCTGAACACCTAACCTTCATCTAAGAAATGGACATTTCCATGCCTCTTACAAGCCTAGATGGTGAAGCATTCATAAACAAAGCAAATAAAGAACCAAAATAAACTTAAATATACCATTAAAATAAAGTTAAAACATCCATTAAACCAACACCACCAAATAAGTTAGTTCATGGTGGGGTTCGAAATATCCATAGAAAAATCCAAAAAATATTCGTTCCAACAACCCACAAATAAAATAAATAAAATAACAGCAAAGGGAAGTGAGAAAGAGCCTTCGACGCGCGCCACCGGAGGTCTCATCGGCCACCACGAACCGCCTTAGCTCGCTAGCTCCCCTCGGCGCCTAGCTCGCCACTCCTTGAAGCTTTATCAATGGAGGAAAACTCAAGGAAGAAGAAAGGAAAAGGGAAAATAAAAATATGATTTTTCTGCTACAATATGCGTCTCCTTTCTTTTCCCCTTTTTCTCTCCTATGAGGTGTCAAATATAATAAAAATATCTAGGGGTAATGATGAGGTTGTTGGGTGCAAAATACCCCTCATACCCCTAGAATCATATGTTGTGCATGAAACTTATCCTCCAAGTGGCAGTGGTCCTTTGGCAGCTCTGGCAGGCGGTTACAACAGTCCTTCACGTGCAGAGACAGCTGTCCAGTGCCAGCTGTCCTTATGCAGAAATATCTTTTTGTCTTTTTCTGTGCCAGAAATGCCAAGGCATTTCAATTTGCTTTAGCAACATGTGATGACGCGGTATTACTTCCCAAAGAATCCTTTTTCTTGCTATTCCCTGCACACCATAGACAAACTGCACATTTCCCTCAAACAACACCATTAAGAAATAAAATAGCACAACCACCACAAATGCAACTATATGCAACTACATGATCCTAAAATGACTAAAATGAGCTTTTAAACAAACAATAACTTAAGTGAAAAAGGCTTTAAAAGTAGCCTTTTTAGGAAGTTAACACACCCCCAAACTTAAGCTATTGCTTGTCAAGCATAATGTCATAGCAAAGTTCGATAGTAAGACAGTAGGACAAAATTGAATTTCAACCCTCAGAACGATAGGCTTCAACATGCTAGACTTATCAAGAATTCAAGTACTTTTCCCTAGGTCAAAATCCTTTGTGGTAGTGTGTGTGCGTGATTGTATCCAATCTATACTTAGCGAATTTAGACAATTTCTAATCAAGTCCCCTAGTTTTTGTCAAGGCATTTACTTATCATTAAGCACATTTTTACTCCCTTTTCTTTGATTTTTTTTATTATGTTGTTACGAAGGGAGTCAGCTCATCACACCTACTCTCCCACACTCTAGATGAAAGGGAGCATACCTTCCATCCCCGAGCTAGTTAAGTAGAGTCATCCCGTGACTTCTTTCATTCACTCATATGCACAAGGCTTCCATTTATTAAAGAAAGTTCCAGGAAATGCCACGGCAAAGAGGAGTGTTCCTCTACAGCTATGCTTAAGCATTTATTCACAATTTCATTTCTAAGGGAGTTTGTTTTTGATTTTTCTTTTAAACACCATATTATATTTCAATGCCAAGACTAACTAAAGTTCCTTCATAAAAATTTCCTAAATTTTCTAAGTATAGAAAACATACAAATCGTGTAAATATTTTTCATAAAGCATCAAGCCCTAGAGTGAGTTCTATCATTCTCAACAGTCATTTACATTCAGATTCTAGCCTAACAAAATTATCATCATCGGGTATCCTCAAAATATTTCATCTAACTGTCCTACCATTTACTGATGCCATGGCATAATACTATGCTAATGCTATCATGCATATGACCTACCAAGAACAATACCTCCCCCAAACTTAAGGGAAGCATTGTCCTCAATGCTTTAAAGAGAACTAAACTAACTATAAACAATATGTTATGCAATGAAATGCAACTAAATGAAAATGGATGCAAGAGAGGTACCTCAATATTTACGTGGTGGTGGTGCTTTGGAGGTGCTAGCAGCTCCTCGTCGGGTGCGCTTTCGGATAGGTGATGGGCTGGACTCGGAAGAAGTGGAGTAATAGTGCGCAATGCGTCCAGTCGTGGTCTTGGTGCGGCGATCATTACGTTGTGCATGAGAAGGATTGGGTGCTGGGACGGGGCTGGGTGTTTCTTCGATAGGGACAGTGGGCAGATATTCAGGAGTCTCGGACCGGTGTGTATCAGGAGTAGGGTCAGCAGAAGGAGGATCGGGTGCATCTTGCTCAGGCTCTGGAGATGCCTCGGCATTGAATGCCGGCAGAATTTCGTTTGGGAAACCAGGGAAATTCCGTTGACCGTGGGGAATAATTTATTGAAACAACGATTCCACCATAGCATCTCTATGCTTCACGTATCCAAAGAAATTACGGTTGTCACCGTGTAAAGCATGCAGTTGAGCTTGAGTCTGCGTCACAGCTTCCTCGAGAGCAAGTAACCTTGCCTCGGCATTCGATTCTGTAGTACTTGCAGATTGCTCATGAACAGGGTCTTTAGACTTGGAATTTTCAAGTCCCAACAATAGTGGAAGTCTAGCCATAGTGATGCCCGATAATCCAGGTAAAATTTCATCAAAAGTATTTTCCTCAACCTTTTTCTTACGACATAAAGCGGTAATTAAATTAGGAAACACCAAAGCACTTGCCTTTTTACCCAAACAGTCATGAACTTGCTGAACAATAATACGACCCACATCTATCGGACGGGATACTATCATAGAATGTAAAAGCAATAAGCGTGAAAGTGATACCGTAGTGTTGTGGGAAGTGGGCATTAGTTTATGCTTGAGAAAGTGATTCCATAACTTTGCGCGCGGCTGAAGACGTTCTCGGTTGACCGAGTATCTACTCGTTTGTCATCCATTCCACTCAGTGTTTTCAAAACAAAGGTCCTCCAAGACCCCATCGTATGTGTTGCTATCGGCTTCCTCTTCGAACATGGCATGGCCGTCTACTACCTCCTGTAAATGAAAATAACGATTAATAGCAGGTGGATGTAAAACGGATTTGCTTACCTCGAACAAAGATGGAGTGTTGATTGGGCTTGGAAATGTTCGCATAGAACTCCTTAACTAATGAGGCGTTCACCGAACCAGGATGACGGCAAACTTCTACCACTTGAGCGGCGTCACGATGTCCATAACATCGGGTCCAAAACCACCATCAGTTTCCTCGGTAAAAATAAATCCGAACTCAAAAAAGAGTTTTCGGTTCTTGATGTTTTGGAACCGAGCCTTGGCCTCATCGTTCTCAAACTGTTGCCAAGCGGTCGTGTCGGTTGGGCTGGTCTAGAGCGCACCATTTTCAGTGTTTTTGAAGTAAGAAAAATGAAAAAGGAAAAAGCTTTTGAAAGCTTTAAAAACTTGGATGTATTTCGGCTATGGAGAGAATAAGGGAAGAAGATGAGTAAAAGAGAGAAAAAGTAAAAGTTAACATGAAAGAGAAAAAAATGAATAAAGAAAGAGAAAAGAAAAGTTAAAATTTGGGAGGGAAAAGGGGTGATAGGACGGTTAAGAGAGGAATTAGTGGGTGGGGGGTTGTGCATGTATAGGGAAGGGAAAAAAACTGCCAAAAGATAATGATGGTGATAGGATAAGTCTGTGGAAAGAGAAAAAGAAATGTCAGAAATTAAATTAAATAAAAAGAAACAAATCAAAAGAATATCTCTCCAATTAATGCTTTGTCCTTTCCTCCCTTTGGTAACCGCTCCTTGTACGGTTTGCAGCAATGTGGTCCCTACAATCAGATAAAAATTAATTACAAATAAAAAAAATAAAACTAAAGAAAAAAACTTGAATGTTAAATTTTATTTATGCATAGACACAAATTCAATGCCGAGGCATCTAATTTTGGTTCTCCTCTGGGCACGCTTAAGTATCGTGCATCCGTAACATATCCTTGTTGTGCGGTGGTGGAATTCCATTGTAGGCTTTCAGACGCTGGCCATTGACCTTGAAGATCTTCCCATTGTCTATTCTCTTGATGTCAACAGCTCCATGGGGATAGACATGCACCTCAAATGGCCCTGACCATCGAGATTTTAGCTTCCCAGGAAAGAGTTTAAGTCTAAAGTTGTAAAGCAAGACTTGGTGCCCCACATGAAAATGCTGTGGCATCAGTTTTTGGTCATGCCACTTCTTGGTTTTCTCATTGTATATCCGAGCATTCTCATATGCTTGTGCTCTAAACTTTTCCATTTCATTAAGTTCTAATAATCTCTGCTCCCCAGCTAGTTGAGCATCGAAATTCAATCGCTTGATAGCCCAATAAGCTTTATGTTCAAGCTCAACCGGGAGATGACAAGCTTTACCATACACTAACTTGAAGGGTGACATCCCCAAAGGAGTTTTGAATGCTGTTCTGTACACCCAAAGTGCTTCATCCAACTTTGGCGACCAATCCTTTCGCTTTGGGTTCACCACTTTCTCTAAAATCTGCTTGATCTCTCGATTAGATATCTCAGCTTGGCCATTTGTCTGCGGATGATATGCCGTGGAAATATTGTGTCGAACTCCATATCTCAGCAATGCCTTGGCAATCAACTTGTTATCAAAATGGGTTCCTTCATCACTGATGATAGCACGAGGTACTCCAAACCGAGTGAAAATATACTTGTGCAAAAACTTGAGTACGATCTTGGAGTCATTCCTTGATGTTGCTATTGCTTCCACCCACTTTGACACATAATCCACAGCAAGCAATATATAATTTTCCTTCAGAAGATGGAATGGTCCCATGAAGTCGATGCCCACACATCAAACAGATCTATCTCCAAATATTTTGCAGGGCTTCTCATGTCGTCTGGAGATGTTTCCAGTCCGTTGGCATCGATCACATCCTTTGTAAAATGCTTGGGCATCTCTAAACAAAGTTGGCCAGTAAAGCCTGATTGCAGGACCTTAGCAGCAGTCCTTGCTCCACCAAAATGGCCTCCACTTGGGGCCGAATGACAATGGTACAAATATCACTTTGCCTCTTCAGGTACACATCATCTAATGAGCTGATCGCACAATGTTTGAACAGATATGGCTCATCCCAAAAAAAGTGCTTTGCTCGTGCTTGAACTTCTTTTTAGCCTGACTATTCAATCAAAAGGCACAATTCCACTAACAAGAAAATTAACAGGTCAACGTACCACGGGATTGCCGCGACATATAAAATTTCTCATCAGGAAATTCCTCTTGGATATCTACAGTGTCATGCATTCAGAATTGTTCTCTAGCCTAGATAAGTGATCAGCAACTTGATTTTCAGTTCCTTTTCTATTTACCACCTCTAAGTCAAATTCTTGCAAAAGTAAGATCCACCTAATAAGTCTAGGCTTGGCATCCTTTTTGTTTACTAAGTATTTATAGCCGAATGATCATGTGAACAATAACTTTAGTGCCTATTAGGTAAGGTCTAAATTTATCAAAAGAAAATACTACGACAAGTAATTCTTTCTCAGTGGTGGTGTAGTTCAATTGTGCTTCATTTAAAGTGCGGCTAGAGTAATAAATAACATGAAGATTTTACCTCGGCGTTTGCCCCAAAACAGCTCCTACGACTAACGCTTGCATCACACATCAGCTCAAATGGTGATGTCCAGTCGGGAGGACTACAATGGGTGCCGAGATCAGTTGTCCTTTAGCTCAGTAAACGCGCCGAGGCATAATTCGTCAAACACAAAGGGTTGGTTTTGTTGAAGAAATGTGCACAAGGGTTTAGAAATCTTGGAAGTCTTTGATAAACCTTCTATAGAATCCAGCATGTCCAAGAAAACTTCTTATTCCTTGACCGAAGTTGGTGGTGGCAATTTTTAATCACTTCAATCTTTGCCTTGTCCACCTCAATACCCTTGTGTGAAATTTTGTGGCCTAATACAATACCTTCAGTCACCATGAAGTGACATTTTTCCCAGTTTAAGACCAACTCAGCCTCCTCGCATCTCTTGAGAACTTTTGCTAAATTGCCGAGGCATCGTTCAAAGTCATCCCCACAAACAGAAAAGTCTCCATGAAGATCTCCAGAAAATCCTCAACCATATCTGAAAATATAGCTTGCATACGCGCTGAAACGTTGCGGGGCATTACAGAGTCCAAAAGGCATCCTCCTAAAGGCAAAAGTGCCATAGGGATAAGTAAATGTAGTCTTCTCCTGGTCCTCTGGTGCGATGGCAATTTGATTGTACTCCAAGTACCCATCCAAAAAGCAATAGAATGCTTTGCCGGCCAATCGATCCAAATTTTGGTCGATGAAAGGTAGAGGAAGTGGTCCTTCTTCGTAGCTTTGTTGAGTTTTCTATAGTCCATACATATCCTCCATCCGGTCACAGTCGAGTGGGTAATAGCTCATTATCCTCATTCGTAACCACCGTCGTGCATCCTTTCTTCGGAACACATTGGACAGGGCTCACCCATGAGCTATTGGAGATAGGGTAGATCACTCCAGCATCAAGCCATTTCAGAATTTCTTTCATCACCACTGCTTCATAACAGGGTTGAGTATCTTTGTGGTTCAATTGATTGTCGTGGCAATCTTCTAGCAGAATCTTGCATGCAGATCGTGGGACTAATGCCTTTCAATCAGCCATAGTCCAACCAATGCTTTCTTATGCTACATCAAAACACTTAACAAACTTTGCTCTTGGTTAGCAGTAAGGTTAGCGAAATAATCACCGGTAAAGTCTCATCGCTACCTAAGTAATATTTAAGATGCACTGGCAAAGTCTTAAGCTCTAGATTGGGTGCATGCAATAATGAAGGCTTAGGAGAAATGAATTCATCAAATTCAGAGGTTCAAAATTCATACATGATCTAACTTGTACT
The DNA here is from genome assembly GCF_006381635.1 of Hibiscus syriacus. Taxonomy (NCBI): domain Eukaryota; kingdom Viridiplantae; phylum Streptophyta; class Magnoliopsida; order Malvales; family Malvaceae; genus Hibiscus; species Hibiscus syriacus. The sequence continues at coordinate 405,125 of NW_024061774.1, forward strand.
AAGCTAGATTGCTCCTCCAAAATTGAAAGTCGTCGGACTCCACTAAGCTTTCATCATCCACCCAATATTCATTTTCTGCTAGCTGAAGGAATTGTTCTGGCAAAGATGTTCAGTCTCTTCTTCAATCACTGAGTTCAATTCAGAAATGCCTTGGCATTCTTCAGTGTCATCAACATATTTGAGCGTTCTAAAACATTGATAGTCCACACTGATCAGCCACTCTCATGGTGAGTTTACCTTTTCACAGTCTATCAAGATACGTCCAGTGGCTAGGAAAGGTCTTCCAGAATGATTGGTGCCTTGGCATCAATTCGCAGTCTAGAATTAAGAAGTCGACTGGAAACACAAACTTGTCCACCCTTACTATGACATCCTCGACTCTCCCTTCAGGTTTAACATGGGATTTGTCGGCAAGTTGTAAAATAACTGAGGTGGGTCTTGTTTCTTCCTATGCAAGCTTCAAGAATATCGATTTCGGCATTAAGTTGACACTTGAACCAAGATCACATAAATCCTTTCCAACGAAATTAGCTCCAATTGAACAAGGAATAATGAAGCTGCCCGGATCATTTCTCTTGGCGGCAACTTACTCAATGAACCAAATTCTGTTGCCGTGCAACAGTCTCTACTTTCCTCTTCTTGGTACAATGTCCTTCAGAATTTGGCATACATCGGCATCTGTTCAATAGCTTCCAAGAGAGGTATATTGATATGGAGCTGATCAAGAATGTCTACGAACTTCTTGAACTGAACTTCATCATTGTGCTTCTTCAATCTGAACAAGGAATAATGAAGCTGCCCGGATCATTCTCTTTGGCGGCAACTTACTCAATGAAGAACAAAATTTCTGTTACCGTGGCAACAGTCTCTACTTTCCTCTTCTTGGTACAGATGTCCTTCAGAAATTTGGCATACATCGGCATCTGTTCAATAGCTTCCAAGAGAGGTATATTGATATGGCTGATCAAGAATGTCTACGAACTTCTTGAACTGAACTTCATCATTGTGCTTCTTCAATCTTTGCGGGAAGGGTGGGGGAGGTCTAGCTTCCTTAGCTGTAGGAATAGAATTTTCTTGCCTTGGCATCAGAATCTGGTACCTTGGCAGAATCCTCCTCCTTGTCCTTCTCAGAAACTCTATCATCTTGTAATTCAGCTTCAGTAGTGGGATTAGAATCATCATGATGTGGCCCACTATCCTTGACTTGTCGATTGATTTGTGTTCCACTCCTAAGAGTTAACACATTGCAGTGCTCTTTTCCAGGCCCTTTAGTGACTTCAGTATCACTTGAAAACGTCCTTGCTGACGCTCTTGCAATGCCGTAGCAATCTGACCAACTTGACCTTCCAAAGCTCTCAGAGACGAGCTATGGCTTTGAAGTAAGGCGCCTTGACTATGAAGTAAAGCTCCTTGATTTTTAATTGAAGTAGAATGGTCTTGGAGCATTGTCTTCGTAGTAGATATGAATTCTTGAATTGTAGCTTCTAAGGAACTTATGCTCGCTGAAGATGAAGCTCCTTTGTTAGCATTATGCCATGCATAGCATTTTGGTAACTTTGAGGCTCATTGTGATTCTGCTGCCTAGTAGGTTGATTAGCATTGTGGGCTCCTTGATTTCCCCATGAGAAATTGGGATACTGATGCCATCCAGCATTATAAGTGTTTGAGTAAGGATTGTTGCTGCCTCGATTGTAATTACCAACAAAGTTGATGGACTCATGGTTGGTTGGGCATTCGCTCTCGTGATGATTGCCTTGGCATAATAGACATACCAGATTAGTTGTTTTCACTTTCTTCACATCAGTGGAACATTGTAAGTTCTTCAACAAATTAGTAATAGAGAAGAGTTGAGCGGACACCGAATCTTTGGCTTCTAACTCGAATGCTCCATGTGCTCTCCTCCCACTCCCAAGTCTTGAGGAAGGAAATTGATAATCATTGTTAGCAATTCTGTCCAAGATAGCAAACGCCTCCGTAGGTGATTTGTCCAGCAATGTCCCATTTGCCGAGGCATCCAGTAACATCCTCGTGGGTGCATTGACTCCATTATAGAATATGACTACTTGAGTCCAATCATGAAAACCATGATTTGAACAATTTCGAAGCAAACTCTTGTAACGATCCCAACACTCATACATGGATTCGTCGTCGCCCTGGTGAAAAGATGATATTTCATTCCTTAGCTGCGTATTCATATTCAGTGGGTTGTACCTCAATAAGAAACTCTTGCAAAGATCAGCCCATGATTCCATCGAACCGGTTGGTACACCACTCAACCAAGCCCTTGCTCGGTCATGCAATGAATACGGAAAAAGCTTTAATTTCAGAAAATCCTCATGCACTTCTTCTTGGCGGAAAGAATCACAAACTTCCAGAAAATTGCAAATGTGCTGCCTAGCATCTTCAGTTGGCATACCCCCAAACTGCCCAATGGAATTCAACATGTTGAACATGACTGGTTTCAACTCGAAATGTGCAGCTTGAATTTCGGGTGCCACAATCCTGGGATTCAGATAATCCAGCATCGAATTTAAATGATCTCGAATAATACGAGGCTTGATAGCAGGTTCAGCATTGTTTAATGCTGCGGCATTCTGATTTCCGTCATCTTGACCAATGCCTTGGTTTCCAATCTGATACATATTTCCTTGAGCACGTCTTCTTCTTCTAAAGAGTCTTTCAATCTCAGGTTTTATTGGTTCCAAAGGCTCTTCAGAATTTCTTCTAGGCATACACTAAATAAACATGAAAAATAAAAAAAATATCAAGTAAACTATACAAAAAAATAAAAATGCAAAACAAAATAAAATGCTCTGGAAAAACTAAATAACTTCAGGCTGCCAATCCCCGGCAACGGCGCCAAGAACTTGTTCGCGTGTTGTGAGTACTATAAAATATACGCAAATAATGTGCAAGTATACACAATCGCTCAAGTAATAAAGTGATGAGTGAGTATCGTCTCCACAGGGATTGGAAGGATATTGAGTAAAGTTTATGCAGTATTCTATCTAAGTATAGTTAGTCTTGATATATACAAATTTCACGACAATGGATATGTGTATGCTGGTGAATGTGGATTGATGGTGTGATGGTGTAGCAAATGGAAATGCAGTGGCAAGAATAGATGTTTAGTGTTGAAAATGATGAAATGTCAAGACAATGAAAAATGGTAAAAACAGTAAATAAAAGATAAATAAAATGAAAAGAATATAATCCTCATGTGACAATCTTTCAATGGAATGAATGGTAGGGATTGATCTAAGAATGCTAAACTTATCTCTCAGGCAGATTTAAGCTATATGGTCTTTACTTACTCGACAGGGCTTTCCTAAAATGTTCTCACATGAACCTAACAGAATAGCATGCCAAGGCATCTGCTTTCACTCAACGATGTTGGATAGCCTACCCTATTAATAAAGACACCCTTTTTAGTCGTTGAAATCCTATCCTAGTCTCTTCCGAGATCTAAGGGATTAGGTTATAATATTCCTAGGCCGGTTCAAAGCCCCTTGAAAATACTATAACCCATTGTTGATGAGGATCTTGCTTTGCGTTTCTTCCGAATACTTACAAGTATTTTTAGCTTAGGATTCTTCCGAACACCTAACCTTCATCTAAGAAATGGACATTTCCATGCCTCTTACAAGCCTAGATGGTGAAGCATTCATAAACAAAGCAAATAAAGAACCAAAATAAACTTAAATATACCATTAAAATAAAGTTAAAACATCCATTAAACCAACACCACCAAATAAGTTAGTTCATGGTGGGGTTCGAAATATCCATAGAAAAATCCAAAAAATATTCGTTCCAACAACCCACAAATAAAATAAATAAAATAACAGCAAAGGGAAGTGAGAAAGAGCCTTCGACGCGCGCCACCGGAGGTCTCCTCGGCCACCACGAACCGCCTTAGCTCGCTAGCTCCTCTCGGTGCCTAGCTCGCCACTCCTTGAAGCTTTATCAATGGAGGAAAACCCAAGGAAGAAGAAAGAAAAAGGGAAAATAAAAATATGATTTTTCTGCTACAATATGCATCTCCTTTCTTTTTCCCTTTTCTTATCTCCCATGAGGTGTCATATATAATAAAAATATCTAGGGGTAATGATGAGGTTGTTGGGTGCAAAATACCCCTCATACCCCTAGAATCACATGTTGTGCATGAACCTTATCCTCCAAGTGGCAGTGGTCCTTTGGCAGCTCTGGCAGGCGGTTACAGCAGTCCTTCACGTGCAGAGACAGTTGTCCAGTGCCAGCTGTCCTTATGCAGAAATATCTTTTTGTCTTTTTCTGTGCCAGAAATGCCAAGGCATTTCAATCTACTTTAGCAACGTGTGATGCTGCGGAATTACTTCCCAAATAATCATTTTCTTGCTATTCCCTGCACACCATCGACAAACTGCACATTTCCCTCAAACAACACCATTAAGAAATAAAATAGCACAACCACCACAAATGCAACTATATGCAACTACATGATCCTAAAATGACTAAAATGAGCTTTTAAACAAACAATAACTTAAGTGAAAAAGGCTTTAAAAGTAGCCTTTTTAGGAAGTTAACAGAAGGCTAATAAACATGCTCATACTCAACTTTCAAGCTAAACTTCTTTCTAATGATCCTACAACTGGTATGAAAAAACTAATAGTGTGATACCTAGATTCTTTGGATGCTATAACACTTATTGAATCAACTAGGGATCCACTCTTCCTTTTTTCTTGCTTGAACTATCTCTTCAACCTCTTTAACTAATCAAGGTATAGAAATGGATTACTTACATAACTAGGTGTCTGATAAATCTTAGATACACTCATTAAAACTCAAACACTCTCCTAAAATAACTTAAAACACTTGATTTCTAAAAACTCATAAAAACCCATTTCTAAAAACTTAACCAAAACTAGAAATTAATGGCTCTAATTGATGCTAAGGGGATGTAGAATAAGAAAATTACCTTGGTTTCTTCAATTTAGCTTGAAATCTTGCCTTGATTTGCTAATGAGAAGGAAACGGAGAATAAAATGGAAGAGAAAATAAAAGAGGAGATTTTTACGTGGAATTTTCTGGAGAATGGGAAGGTTTATAACCTTAAAATAAACTAGGGGTAAATTATTTTCTAGGTCCATCTCATTCCTTATTTAATTTAAAAATATCATTAAACTTAACCCTTGAGCCTACCTTAGGCCCAATACCCTTTATAATTGGTCTACAATCACTCTATTTAATCTAATAGGCTCTAATATCTAGTTTCGGGTTGGCTGAAACTACTAACCTGGAAATCGGGGCATTACCACTCTCTCATCCTAAAAGAAAATTTTGTCCTCAAAAGTTCGATATACATCTACTACCAATATCAACTTCTAAGATATATAACTCTAAGGGTGGTCACTAAGTCAACTATGGTTGTTACTAGAATAGAAAATAGGGTAAGGTTACCTAAGATCTCATCAGTTGAACCCTCCTCCTCCTCCTAAGCTCTAATCGCATATTGACGGGCTGCAACTCTAGGTACCCCACTAATTCTTGACTGAGTTACACCCCTACCAACCTGAACAAATAAAATTCATCCTCTATGAAATCTTTGCCCTTCTGGATTGTCGGAGCTGGCTCCTGGGTCGAAGCTGGCTGCTGGGTCAAAGCTGGAACTACATTCTGACCTTCTGGGCAAGCTCAGATAAAATGATCTAAATACCCACAATGGTAACAACCATGAGCCCCGAACTTGCATACTCTTGGGTGTTTCTTACCATAGCGAGAACAAGTGGGATGAGTAGACACTTTCGATGATCCTCTATCACTAGTTGCTAGTTCAGTAACTGATGATCTCTTGCAATGACTCGTCCTACTTTCTCTTCCGCTATCACTCGACGCTGATCGATTAGACTGGCCTATCATGGCTCTCTCAAGCTCATGAGATTCTCTCAACCTCTTGGATGGCTAGACTGGTTCTACTAACTCTGTCATTTCTCTGCCCTGACCTGAAGTAGAGTCTTCTTCTGTCTGTTGTTCTCATTACCACAACTCTTTCTACTACTTTCATTTGGCAGACTAACTCGGTAAAGACTCTCGGTGGATTGGCAGCTAAATGAGTCAAGATATCTAATCGAAGACATTCTCTGAACTTTTGGCAATAATAGTACTCTAACAAAACCAACTTCAGGGCGTATCTACTCAACCTGAGAAACTCCACCTCGTACTCGAATACTGATCTGTTCCATTGGATCAACTGAGAGAATCGATCTTTTATTGCATCCATGTGGGCTTATCTTATATATTTTTGGCGAAACTCCTCTAAAAATTGGTCCAGGTGGGTCGCTCAGACTTTAACGCCATCTCCACCATCTCTCACCAATCTATCGCGTCACCTTTCAGCAACGAGATAACACATTCCAACATTTCCTCGGGAGTAAGATGCAACTGACGATGGGTTTTAAGGGTTTCCCTTAGCCATTGGTCGGATACGAATGTATCATCATCCCCTGACCCAAAGAATTCAGTGGTCTGATACCTCCGATGCCTCTCTACTAGGGTTTCATGAGGTGCTACAACTGGAGGAATATGTTGGACTGGCTGGACAAATGGGGTAGTAGGTGCCTGAGTAATAGCTCTAACAATTTGCTCTAAGGTAGAGGTTAGATTCCTGAAGAAGACAACCTCATCAACTCTTGTGTCTACAAGCTCTCTATGCTTAGAGTCTATGATGAACTCATCTCTTGAATCACTGACTAAAATGATCTCTACTCTCGTATCTATCATTTCTACTATGATCTGGGCTTCTTTCCATCTCTAAATTTTGAAATTAAGAGGAAACAAATAATTACTATCATTATTGTAGATACAAAAGTACGACTTAACTCTTTAGGGCCATGTATACCTATAAACTCTTTACCACCACTGACCACCACTAACTCGCAGGTCCTAGGAACATCAATCTTGATGCTTTGATACCACTAAATGTAACCCCTATACCAGTACGACACACAGTCGACCAATTTAAGGTACTACACGGAACCACCGAAGTGGTTAACCAACTTTTATTACTTTATTTAAATATAAACAATTGTAAAATAAACTAAAGAATAAATAAAATCTTTATACATCACAAAAATAATGCAGTCCGCTCTACTGAAACTACGACTCAACTGGAAAATAAAATTTACAAATATACACGCCCTTTCAAAAATGCTGAGATATACCCTGAATTTGCCTTGGTCTAACTGGGTTTTGGTCTATCTACTATTCTTCACCTGCTGGATCTACTGACCAGCCAACGAAAACACTTCGAAGGCTGAGCTAACTAGCTCAGTGACACACTAATAACTAAAACATACTAATTGTATATCATTGAAAGGCTAGCTATCACGTCTACTGATCTGATCTCTTTAGTGAATATCCTTACGATACTCACTCTATACGCTACTGTAGATATCATGGTACGGCTGAGGGATTTCTACATCTTGGAGCTTACGCACCCCTTTAGTCTACGTAGATATGGCCCCGAAATTTTGCATCGGACACCATACCCCTAACTAACCCACCCCTTGCAAGTGTCATGCCTCAACTTTAGTTAGTCGATTTTAAGGGCCTTGTATCCTCCATAAGGATATATTCGGACTACATATATACTTTTGACTCCACTAGCATTTCTAAAGGAACTCGGGTATCCAAATCATATCCCAAACATCAAACAAAGTTAGTCTTATTTGTCCGTAATTATTTGGTTTCTAGGTTTGAATTAACATTAATATTGTTCCACTTGTAATCTTATTTGATGATATAAAGAAGTGTTGGGGTATCTAGAGTATCGATACTATCCCTGGAGTATCGATACTCCTGCTAAAGTTTCGATACTTTATACAAGTACCGACAGTTTAGCCCTCCGCTCTGGTAAGTTTCGATACTTGTCTGGGAGTTTCAAAACTATTCCTAAAGTTTGCCTAGAAAACACGCATTTTGCTTGGAATGATGAACAAGTATCGTTATTATCCCATAGTATCGGTAATCCGCCTGCAAAAAACATATTTTCCTCGAAAATCTCCTATTCATCTAACCCAAAGACCTTAGTGAGGTCCCCAAATGTTCTTAAAGTCTTATGTGATTAAAAAGGAACATAAATAAGACTTAAAAATATGCTAAAAACATTAAACATAAGATCTATCATGGAAGGCTAATAAACATGCTCATACTCAACTTTCAAGCTAAACTTATTTCTAATGATCCTACAATTGGTATGGAAAAGCTAATAGTGTGTTACATGGATTCTTTGGATGCTAGAACACTTCTTGAATCAACTAGGGATCCATTATTCATTTTCCATTAGCTTGAACTATCTCTTCAACCTCTTTAACTAATCAAGGTATAGAAATAGATTACTTACTTAACTAGGTGTCTGATAAAGCTTAGATGCACTTCTTAAAACTCAAACACCCTCCTAAAATAACTTAAAACCCTTGATTTCTAAAAACTCATTTCTAAAAACTTAACCAAAACTAAAAATTAATGACTCTAATTGATGCTAAGGGAATGTAGAATAAGAAAATTACCTTGGTTTCTTCAATCTAGCTTGAAATCTCGCCTTGGTTAGCTAATGAGAAGGAAACGGGAGAGGAAAATAGAAGAGAAAATGAAAGAGAAGATTTTTGCGTTGAATTTTCTAGAGAATGGGAAGGTTTATAACCTTAAAATAAGCTAGGGGTAATTTGTTTCTAGGTCACTCTCCTTTCTTATTTAATTTAAAACTATCACTAAACTTAACTCTTAGGCCTACCTTAGGCTCAATACTCTTTATGATTGGTCTAGAATGGCTCTATTTAATCTAATGGGCTCTAGCATCTAGTTTCGAGTTGACCGAAACTACTGACCCAGAAATTGGGCCATTACAGAATATTTAGTAACTTTTAAAATTAAAATAAATTAAAATAAGAAGTTGAATTTTGGGTCATTATATATGGCACCATTTGATTTTGATGGTTAAGTTTATTTTAATTTATTAAAATTAGTACCAAATTGATAGAGTATAGAAGTAACATTGACCATATGTGTAATTGTATCAAATATTTTAACTACCACATCAACTTCTCCGTTAAATATTAATAGTAAGTGGCTTAATTGAATGCATTTAAATAATTGAGTGGCATGATTGATACAATCTTAAAAATATTGGTCAAAATAAAAAGGGGCAATAGTAAGGTGGTAACTGGTATAGTTTACCCTTTATTTTAAACAATTTATCTTTAAATTTTTAATAATTTATAATTATTCGTTGAGTCATTTAGAATTTAAATTTTTATAAATTAAATTAATGGTGCTCATCGTTAGTGATACTCATCGCTGCTCGGTGGGCGTAGAGGAATCATCCATAAAATAAATATTAGTTAAATATATAACACATCATCACTCGAACATGCATGTTGCAAGATTGAAAATCAAATAAATATTTGGTATGTAGTGGAATATAAAAAAAACGAGATGAGAGACTTGTGATTTTACTTCTTAAACTTAGAATTATCAACCCAAAGTTTCCTATCTACTACTAGTTCATGAGAAAATAAATACAAACTAGAAGAGGCTCAAGATTACAATCCAAAAACTAAAAGATAAAACTCTAACCTAACCCATAGAAAACAAAAAAGAAAGCTGAAAAATCAAACTGGGATGATTCTGGATGAGTTTCAAAGATTAATATAGACTAAAATATTACTTGCACAACTTTATAACAAAGTGGTTAAGCTCAATGACAAAAAGTTCTCTGATATCATTGGTAATAATTTCTTTGGTGAGATCGCTCAAGTTTCTTTCTTGTTTGTTGGCTACAAAATATTTCCAAAAAGGGTAAGAAAATCTGAATTAATCGCCATTCTTTTCTTTTCATAGAAGATTCAATGTTCATTAAAATCTTAAATAAGCAGTATAATAATTAATAAAATATGTATTTGACGCAATGCCATTTTTATATAAAATTAAAATATTAAATTATCAATCAATCGATCTTTAAAAGAATAACTACTATTCTTAGAGATTTTGGGTTAGAGCACATCGTTTGAAGAGATTTTTAAGTATTAATGGTCAAATGATTGAGAATCTTTTAAATAAATTTTATCTTATAATTATCATATTCTACCAAAAATAAGAGATTAAATGTCGTCGCTTTATTTTTTTATAAAAAGTAAAATAATTTAAAACCGCTTATCATTTAATTCAATTTTTTCAGCTTTTAATAGAAAAAAGTACTTCTAAATCTCGATCAGATTTTGGCGTCAGAGATCTTCAGAATTTAAGGTATTAGGTTAATTCCCATATATTTTAAGATTAAAATTAGGGGGTTAAGTTCGTTATAAAATTTTTGAGGGGCCAAAGTAAAATAAAATTTTATCAAATGTATATAAATTATTAAATTTTGGAGGAGTCAAACATAAAAGTTTCATTTAATTAAAGATAAAAATGCTTTGATTGATTTAATAAGTTTTGAAAGGGACCGTAAATGTTATTCTACACAAAAAGTCGACACAAACCTCGAAGCGATATGAGCAAATAATTTAATGAGTAAAATATATATTCAGTCACTCAATTATTCATGCGGTTTAATTTTGGTCACCAAACTATTTTGTTTTCAAAATCATACATAAAGTTACATTTTGGTTATATTTTGGTCACCTAACTATTTTTTTTTTCAAAATCATACATAACATTACAATTTGGTTCTATTTTGGTCACCCAATTATTTTTTCGAAAACATACCCAACGTTATACTTTGGTTCTATTTTGGTCACCCTGTTAAAAATTAACAGTGATGTTGATGTGTTACCATAAGACAATGGCATGTCACATTGGAAAAAAATTACCATATTAGCAATTCAATTTTTTTAAAAACGGATGTCCAAAACTTTACTTTAGGTATTGATTTTAAAAAACAAATAATTGGGTAACCAAAATAGAACTACAAAAATATATGGATGACTTAATTATGTAGTTTACCATAACTTAAATCAATTTAAATTCAAATATCAAACCAAAATTAGCAGCGATGTTATGTGTTATCATAAGATAATGTCACGTCGTATTGAAAAACATACAATGTCAGTAATTCTATTATTTTTAACGACAAATGACCAAAACATAACTTTAATCATTTAAAATTATTAGGAGACCAAAACAAACCACGAGAATAATTACGAGACTAAATATGTAATTTACCTAACTTAAATCAATTAAAATTCAAGTTTCAAACCAAAATAAAAGTCTAACCTCAATTTAAATAATTATAAATTAAGATGAATTGAAAGTTTTAACACTTTAAATTGAATTGGCTAGATCTAATTCACAACTTCCAGCTGCCAGCTACCCCCAAGTCTAATTCCAATTCCAATTCTGAGTTGGACTCTTACCGGCATGAGCGGAACCATCCAGCGATAAAGGGGTTAATTGCACTTAAAAGAAAACTTTAAAATATTATAAATTTTATATAAAACATTATAAATAAAACTAACACCACTTTAAATAAACATCTAAAAAAATAAACATCCTGTAAAAGAAATTAATACTTACAATTTACTCTTATCTACTCATAAAATTTCACAATATTTTTTTTAATTTCAATATTATAATTTCTTTTACTTCCCTCAGCAAAAAAGATTGTGCATAGCAATGAAGTAGTAATAAAGTATGAGGTGGTTAAGATGACTATCGGTTAGCAAACTTTTGTTCTTGGACGTGTCACCAATTCTAACTTTTTAAATCAATTTTCCTTTTATTTCTTTTACCAGTTTTGTCTATAATAGGACTCTATCGTTTTCACAATTTTTTCTTGGAATCCAAACACTCCACGTTTCCACATTTTCACGTTCCCACTGTATAAAAGGGTCCAAAAACTCCAAAGCAAGTTGCCGAGTGAAGCAAATCTTCTTTAACAAAAACAAAAGAAAAGAAGAAGATAGAGATATATATTGTGAGAAAGAGATGGTGTTGGGTAGAGGAGAGAAGAAAGAGAGAAAATACAGTCATGGGTTCAGTTCATCGGAGATGGAGACGCTGGGCAGCTTTGCTGAAGTTATTTTCCCTTGTTTGCCGCCCAATCCTTGTTTTGAAGGAATGGAAAATCAGCCGAATAAGGCTGTCCAATCCTTCCTAAAAGCTTCTGCATCCGAATCCCCGATCCCACACGAGGTATTACATATATCCCTTCCTTTTATTTTCCTAATAACATGAGATGATTACAAAATTATATAAATATGTTCAGCTTATTAATAATACACATATAATACAAAGATAATTACTTAAATTTTTTTAAAATAACATTCTTCTGTTTGGTCTCATATCCCTTCGTTTTTAAGTTAGTCTCTTTACTTTCTTTTTTATTTCAAAGAATTTTATCCTCATATTTGAAAGTATCAAAATAGTTATTTCTGATTTAAGGTTATTTCTATGCACAAACCAAAGTGGGTATATCATTATTTAATAATTATAATAGAATCATTATAGATTGTTGTATTTAGGATTAACTGAGAGAGCGTGAGTAGAGACAATGTCCTTTGAAAATTTTAAATTATAATATATTTTTTAAAATTTTCTGTATTTTTTATTGATAATCTATTTCCATCCCTAGAATTTTATAAATTAATTTCTGAAAATTTATCCAAGACATAAATTTATGCCTACATCCCTAGTGTCGAATGTAGATGGAGTTCAAGTGAACTAGAGCTCACCCTGAAATTTAAATTGTATTTTTATATCAATTATCTATTATACCATCAATAAAATTATATATGTACTTATTCATATGAAAAATTATTGTTATTAGTATCTACGTCCATCTTTTTAAAAAAAATTCTAAATCGGTTAGTATACGTCCCTAGCTGTATTCTTAGACGTGTAAGAATACGTGTGTGTATACTAACAAGTTCTGAAGCAGGTTTCAGAAGAGCAATTACATTTTTACAAGCGCGATTCTGACAGTAGTTGCATTTGCGCATTTTGTTAACAGGTAGCAGAGTTGTTGTCAAAGAGAGCATTCACTGAGACATTGATACTGTTAAGGTTTGTATTGATGTTACTGTCCACCAGGTTTGGGACCTTGCTGCTGTGCGGAAGGCATTGTTTGGGGCACAGATGGCCTTTCATCATTCGATTCTCTTGCATCCCAGTGGAGAAGAGAGAGATGATAATACAGATGTGGTTCAAGGAGCACCGGCTCTTTTTTACTCCCATTAGGGTTGCTTTCGTCTACTTCAAAGTCGTCTGCCTTTTCGTCTACTTCTCTCTGGTACTCATTCAATGCCATCTTTTCCTCGTTTTATTCATTTTCGTTTTTTATTGTTTTGGATTAAGATTACATGCGACAACAGTCAAATGGGATTTAACTCAAAATATATATCTTTTACTCGATTTGAATAGACTTGAAGAACACATTTTCTTTTATCCGGTTCAACTAAATTTTTTGAAAATATAAATCTGATTGATTTAACCTGACGTGATATTATAAAGACCTAATTAAAAAAACTATAGAAAGAAGAGTATTATAGCAAGTATCTATAAATTTATATGAAAAATTACACTATTGACCCCAGGTCAGATTAGATTTTTCACCATTTATTTGAATCTAACCCGACCTCACCATATATAAAATCAGACTCGAATTCACCCAAACTCAATTTTTAAAAAACCAACCTTGTAAAATCAAATCATATCAAAATTTATTGGATTTTAATTAAATTGTTATCCCTACGTAAGATCAATGGCTTTACTTCAATAAATAAGTAAGAGGTAAATTTTAAAGACTAAGAACTTGGGAGATCTATGAAAAGTCTAAAAAGTTAAGGTTGTCATGTGGAATTCTTATTTCTAAGAAATTTAATCGAATTAAATTTGATTTATTTAAACCGATTAAGTAAATTATTTTTATTATATTTATTTGAATATTTTAATTAATATATTTAATAATTTATACTTTTTCTAATCTAATAAATTAATTTATTAAAAATTATATTAAATAAAAATAAATGAATAAAACGTGGAAGAAATTGAAGTGAATTATTTGTAATGCAATATAAAGTTGAGTGGTTCCACCAGGCTCGTACCTTCACAAGTTGGAAACTTTGGAAAGATATATTCAACTGTTAGCATTTAATTTCAATTTGATTGATATGCAACTGTTTGTGCATCGTAATTAATTAGTAGTGCTATGAATTTAATAACGTGGGTTCACCACAATAAGGAAAATTATTAACCACTTTTTTTTAATTTTAGCTTTAATCAAAATAAATAATTTTTATTTCCTCAGTTGTTTTCTTTAATCAAAATTATTATTTATACACCTCTATCTATTCGAATCTCACGCTTCTTAAATTTTAGACTTTAAATAATAATTTTTAAATATGACACACGCCATTAAAATAGACAGATTTGTATGGTTCCTTTTGAAGTATGGATTTCATGAATTTCTGTACATTGTCATGATAGAAAAAGTCTAAACACATGTTTAAATAATCTTAATTAGATTGCGTAAATATCATATCATATTCTATTGCTATTCCCAATTAAAGTTTTATATTTAAACATTTACAGAAAGGAAAATGGTGGTTCAAACTTCATTATCATTCTACTCGATGGAAGAAATGTGACTTCCCTCTCTTTGGGAGTAGGGTCCAACTCAACACCACAAGTTATCCAACTCAGTTTTCGTATTTTCAATGAGACTCAAAATTCATTCTCAGCTTAGTCAAATCTAAATTTTTAGGTTTAATGAGATAAAATGAATTAAGTTATCATAATTACATAACATTTAATAAATACAATAAACATATATAAGGTCAAATTACGCTTTGATCTCTTTGTTATACTTAAATTTAGATTTAATCCCATACTTTTAATTTGTCATAATCTAATCACTCTTATTATAATACCGTCAATTAGTTCAAATCTTTAATACTATTAACTATTATGGTTAAATTCCGTGTTCAGGTAGGAGAAGATGGTCATAATCCAGCTTGGGAAGCTATTGGATATAGTGTCGACAATGTTCATGATAATTCACAAGTAACAAAGGATAAGCCACTCCAAACTGGAATGATCGAGACAGCGAACGAGAAAGACTCAACTCTTTATCGATCTCTAACGCAGAAAGGCCTCCGAGTCACAGAGGATACCGAACGAAATGTCTGCAGGATCGAATGCGATGCAGTGATTGTCGGTTCCGGTTGCGGTGGTGGTGTTGCAGCCGCAATGCTGGCTGGTGCTGGTCTCAAAGTTGTTGTTCTAGAGAAGGGAAACTATTTTACTGCGGCAGATTATTCACCCTTCGAAGGCCCCTCGCTGGATCAACTATATGAGTCCGGAGGAATCCTTCCGACCCTCGACGGACAGTTTTTGCTTCTTGCAGGGTCCACGGTCGGCGGTGGCTCGGCTGTAAATTGGTCGGCCTGCATCAAAACGCCGAAACCTGTACTTAAAGAATGGTCTGAGGACTGTCAAATACCTCTATTTGGAACCACTGAATATGTTTCAGCTATGGAAACTGTTTGTGAAAGGATTGGTGTCACGGAAGATTGTATAGAGGAAGGATTTCAGAACCAAGTACTTCGGAGAGGGTGTGAAAATCTCGGTCTTGAAGTCGAGAAAGTGCCACGGAATTCGTCCGAGAGCCATTACTGTGGATCGTGCGGCTTCGGTTGTAGAAGGGGAGACAAGAAAGGGACCGATCGAACATGGCTCGTCGATGCCGTAAACAATGATGCAGTGATTATAACAGGGTGCAAGGCAGAAAGATTCGTATTGGAACGAAACAAGTCAAGCAGTACAAGGAAAATGAGGTGCTTGGGAGTTATTGCAAAGTCTACAAATCAAAATATCACAAAGAAACTGCACATAGAGGCCAAAGTAACAATATCAGCATGTGGGGCACTTTGTACACCACTTTTGATGCATTCCAGTGGGTTGAAGAATCGGAACATCGGTCGAAACCTTCATCTTCATCCGGTCCTAATGGCATGGGGTTACTTTCCAGACTCGAATTCCGAGTTCAAAGGGAAATCCCATGAGGGTGGAATAATCACGTCAGTGCATAAGGTAGTAGCAGACGACAACAAATTGCAAGCCATCGTTGAAACTCCTTCAATTGGGCCTGCACAATACTCTGTATTATGCCCTTGGATATCTGGTCTTGACTTGAAAACTAGGATGCTAAAATTCTCCAGAACTGCTCAAATGATAACAATAATAAGGGATCGCGGATCCGGAATAGTTAATGTTGGAAGACGAGTGACCTATAAGTTCGATGCATTAGACCGACAAAACTTGATAGCCGGCTTGCGACAGTCGCTGAGGATATTAGTAGCAGCCGGGGCAGTTGAGGTGGGCACTCACCGGAGTGACGGGCAGAGAATAATATGCAAAGGGAAAAGCAACGAGGAGTTGGAGGAGTTTCTGGACTCGGTTTCTTCAGCAACAAGCGCGTTTTCCACTGACGATAGCTGGGTCGTGCACACCAGCGCTCACCAGATGGGAAGCTGTAGGATGGGGATCAATGAGAAAGAAGGTGCAGTTGATGAAAACGGAGAGAGTTGGGAAGCTGAAGGATTGTTTGTTTGCGATGCAAGTGTTTTGCCGAGTGCCGTCGGTGTAAATCCAATGATCACTATCCAGTCCACTGCTTATTGTCTCTCAAAGAAGATAGCAGAGTCTTTAAAACAACAAAAATAGCCTTCTGAATTATGGTATATGTCATTGTTGCATTTATGTGACACCTTTTGCTCGTTAATTCTCTTGCTTTAAGAATTTATCACTATTGAATTTGTTGTTTTTATTTATTTTATGTGCAGTGATTAACTTATTGAAATTGTCAGCAAAATGATAAGATGTATTGTGCACCCTTTTTTTATAAGATGTCATGCTGGAGTCATGACACGAAGTAGAATTGATGTGACAGTATTTGGAAGCATTGGAAGATTCTAGAAGCAATTCGCTGAAAACGATTATGAGAGATTTTAGGATTTTCAATTTCTTTAAATTGAGTTTAAAACATTTGAATCGAAATTATCACTTAGGATTATTTAGGAATTTTATTTTGAATTATCTTTGTTATTTTAGGAAATCACAAGTCTATAAATATCTTTGCATGGGTAAGGTTGAAACAACCTATGAATTACTTTGTTTTTGTATTTTTATTTGTCAATCGAAGTTTATTTTTCTTTTCTTACTTTTTTTTTATTTTCAAATCATTTTTATTTTGCAAACTATGCTAAGTATGATCAACCATATCATGCTTAGCTAATTTCTTTTAAGCCGACAGCTAGTACAAACCAATTCCATGCGTGAGAATTGAACATCGCTTAAATCCCTTTGGCTTACATTTTTGTCTTTCTGGTTAAATAGTTTGGCAATCAGCCTTACACAATTTTAAACGCTTTTCAAATAAAAAAAGCTCGGTCTGGATATCATTTAATTATACAATTGGGAGGAAGGATCGGCCTGTGGTAGTTCGACTTCCTGTAAACACTCTTAGCGGTGGTCCGCTAAGGAAAGACGAGATCGATTCGATTCTTGACGAGAAAAATATCTGAGTCGGGCATTTTCAGTTTAATTCTGATTATTTTAACGGTAATAGATGTGGTTAATCCACTCAAGAATCGTCTCTCAAAAGATAGACTTGGAAGATCAATTACATGAGGGAAGGGCAAGTTATAACGGGTTGGGCCTTGCAGATTGTAACCGACATGAATCCCGAAGCAAAATCTATTTTGATGATCGGATGAATTGAATCAAGCTAGCTCGAGGCGATTTATTTCCTTGTGCTTTCTAAATTTTATTTTATTTCTCTTCTGATTTACTGCTTTCCTTTTAATTAATTTCTCTCAGTTGCTTTCTTATTTTTCTTCTTCTAAATCACACCTACCCTATTTATTTTTATTTGTTTAATTTCTACTTCTGATATGAATTCAAATTTATTTGAGCTGAAATTCCATATTTTTTTCCTATGGATCGACCTCTTTCTATACTACACTATTTCTGTTTGAAGAGGATTTATTTATTATTTTTGACGTGTAAACAACGCTTGTCACTCATTTTTCTACAATTGTTTGTGTGCATTGGATTGAAAGAATAAGAACTAGAAAATATATGTACAAATCGGTCAATTTCATGACAACAGTGACCGGTTTCATGTTTTAAAGGAATTTCGTGCTTTTGTATTCGAATTTGTTTGAGCATGAGTATTTTTTCATGAATTTCTGCAT
This sequence comes from Hibiscus syriacus, assembly GCF_006381635.1. Taxonomy (NCBI): domain Eukaryota; kingdom Viridiplantae; phylum Streptophyta; class Magnoliopsida; order Malvales; family Malvaceae; genus Hibiscus; species Hibiscus syriacus. The sequence continues at coordinate 423,349 of NW_024061774.1, forward strand.
ATTTTATGTTCTATCATTAGAAAATGGGATGATATTTTCATTTAACAATGATTTGGAATGATGTACAAACTAGATCAATTAGAAATTTATTTTGCTTGATGATCAGTAGTTCCCTTCATTATACAGACAATCAAATATACGTTTCCATCTTCGTAAAGAAATTGGAGGGAGGGAAAAAAAGAATGCCTTTGAGTATTGACTAAAGACATCAGATTGATTCATATACCAGCAAATCCAAGTATTACCATTTCGATGCTGGTACTTGTTCCTGCACGTCGAGAGCTTTACATTTTGGATTCATTCAGATAACAGGAAACCCAAGATAAAATGTCGATCCTTGGAATGTCCTTTACGTCGACTTGGTTAGGGACTTCGTCCCCGGATTTTAACGAGCCCTTTTAGCCGTCGGAATCCATCTCACGGAATGGGTAATGGAACAGTCTTTACGGCCCTGAACTTGCCAACATTGTTTAGATGCTCGTTCTCTAACCTGTTCAGCGATAGTGTGTCCAGTGTTAGCATAGCTTACAAGACTTCATTTAAGCACCATATGGCTTGTTTTGGAATTGTTTGATAGAAAATACCTGTAAAAATTCCAATGTCCTCGTCGGATAACCTCCAGGGAAGCCAAGAAGAAGTCTAGCAAATGTGTCTGAAACGGATGGAACCGAAACCGCATAATGCTCTCTACCCAAGCAACTCTTAGAACTACATTCAAGGCCTATAATCATGTAATTGAGTCATTATGACGGAGGAAAAAAATAGCATACATATATACATATTTATACATGAACAATGCAGTGGTTTAAAAATTGACCAAGGATAACTCACAATCGAGATGTAGTAAATGCTCTTGTTCTTTAGAATTAGATCATCTCTAAGCCATGGATTTCTGGAATTTGGATCAAGAAGCCCCCAATCCTTGACAAAATCCCAATATAATTGGTAAACTGTAGCCACAGCTGAAGTGACCAACACTACAGAAAACCATAGATTGTTGCTCTGTGTAGCATATGTGAGCCTAGCACCAGCTGCTACCATCGCGGAAACGTATTTCCCCATGTTAGCCAAGTGATTCAGGTCATATTCATCAAACCATCTTCTAGCACACTTGAAATTAAATTGAAAAACAATGTTATTTCAGAAAAAATATGAGAAAGCTGAGAAACCGATGTCATGTAATATGTTTACTTATAATTATGCAACTCTTTAATGGGAAAATAACGAAATGTAAGGGATTTTATGGAACATTCATACCTGCATGGCTCGCCAATAATATGGTAAAAATGAGATTACATAAGCAAGTTGTCTGTACATTTTTCCGTTTTTGCATGTTGCAAACTCATGGGTTTTGAAACTTCCAGCAATAAAGTAGCAGATTGTTGATTCCAAGTGTCTTAGCAATGGAATCTGTATTCAAAAGAAAGATAAAAAAAAATGTTAATTCTAAAATGATTTTGAAATGAGTGCTAAATCAGTAGTCATTGCCTGTCTCTGGCTAATTTACCTGACTAGTAAGTTGGTCAGCCATGAAAAAATCAACCATCAAAACCTGCATATATATACAATAAGCATGAGTAAGAACATGCTAAGTTACAAGTTCTGAACTTCATACAAAACCAATTGAAAAGATGATGGTAAGAAGATTGCAAGTGCAGTAATAACCTTATACAATGGAGAGCATATTATGTTACGTATTATTCGAAGGAAACAGTATCGAGTTGGCCTATAGAAAATGTTGAATGGGCAGACCAGCAAGCAAATGAATATCTGGAATCGAGATTTAAAATTAGTACCTCATATACTTCGAAGTTTTTGGTTACAAACAGTATATAGACACTAATGAAGTTGTTTAACCAATACCAGGAGGAGGATTCCAGGAATAGTGTCAACATGAGAAGGTGAAAATCCCCCAGCCCTTAATATCAGGTGGATGACCATAGCCCCAACCACAGACGTCATGAAAGTGGTACAAATAAGGAATGCATCTCTATACTTCAAGGCTGTGCTTGATGAAAACTCAAAGATGAAGTTGTAGTTTATTCTCGTAGCTTTCCACATGAACAAGTTGCACCCATACAAAAATAAGTGCAAGCTTAACAATGCAAATACACTGCACAATAATGAAATTAATACTTCCAGTTAGTAATTGCAACCAATCCAAGTGTCTCATGTTTAATAGCACATTAACTATATTACTTGTTAATAGGTAAATTTAAACTTGGTAAATAGTTTAGTAGGCTTGGCTGTAGGATTAGTTCTGTTGTGCATTTGAGATATTAATGCTATACTCAAAGGCATATTCAAAAATATTTTTTAAAGGTAACACATCACACATATATTAACTACACAAAATGGGTGGGCACAAATAAAGTCTCAAGGTAATCACAGTCAGTAAAATGAATAAATAAATAAAAAATCATATTTCAGGGTGGACACTTGCTATCCTAGATATAATCTACATCTGCCATTGGCTATACTTGCATGATCTTGGTTCAACTATGATGCTCCTAATCTTCATTTTTCCTTTTAAACTATAGGTGTTTTTGGAATTTTTCATTGATAAATTAATTATACTCGTTTCTATAAATTTCTAATATAACTTCTAAAATTTAGTATTTGTAACATAAAATATGACGTTTGTACTTATATCCAAACATATCTGGACATAGATATGATGATATCATCCTTCAAGAATATAATAACATAACTGATCAATTTACTGCTTATATTTTCTAATTGTTATTACATGTAATTTTAAAATGAGAAAATTAATAGAGGTAAATGAAATATGCGTACCTGAAAACAGGGTAGACAGTCTCCATGTAAGCTGTTTCTGTGCTAGGTGAGAATATACCAGACAAGTGTGCCAATATTACATATACACTAAACAATGATACAAAAGAACCTGTAAACAATCCTGCAAAAAAGGGAAAAAATAATAAAGAGTAAATTAAGTGAATCGGTGACCTAAAAAATTCGTTGAATGTCAGCCTCACTGTTTCGAGGGGCCACAGATCCTCAATATTACTATTCCATTATTTTATTTCCACCGATAGGATGGTGGATTGAAGTAGTGATTTTATTGTTCAAGTGAATCATATATGTTGAATTTTAGATGATAAAGTGATTAAGTTATTGCCACTAAGCGAGAAAAAAAAATAAGAGATCATCTTCATAAGACTAATTGACAGTGATTAGATTTTTTGTGACCATAAGTTATGTTATTCAGATTTGGGTGAGTGTGGAATATAAATATATGGTTCGAGTAAGATGATTACCAACAAAAAAGGTGACCATGTGAGAGTTCTTCTGCTCCTGCGGTCTCAAGAACTTCATTGCCTTCTTCCTGTCATTGTTGGCGAAGTGCTTTGTGAAAATGGACTCCACTTCATCCATTAGTCTTACGACCTTGATTACCAAACCAAATAGAATTCATGATATTAGGGGGAAAAAGAAGCTCGAACATCTCCCCTTCTCCAATAATGCAAAAAGAAGGTGCAATTCAATGAGATTTCAATATCATTATCATGAATAAAGTTAATCACTAAATTAAAGTAATCGATATATAAGTACGTGATTGCATGATCCATATATCATCCAAACTCTTCCATTTTTAAAATATTAAGAAGTGGAAGTGGTTTCTATCCATCCAATAATTGTCTTTTCTTGAGAAATAATAAATATACCAAAATACGCAAAGGTGAAATATACTAGACTTACCTTATCAGAGCTAATGAAATGGGATCGCTTCACTGCTTTCAAATAACTCGCTGATACCTGTTGTTTTGATACCTGTCCAAACCAGAAAACACAACATTTTTTTTATCAAAAAAATTTCTTATATTTTTGGCTTGCATTCTTTATAAAATTTATGATCAATAAAACAACTTCTATTTGCTCATCCAAACAATGAATTTATTTGGAATTCATGTCCACATTCGGGATTTTTGTCATATATGATGAGGCTGATAGATGACCTTGTCAAACTTCTTGAGTATCTTTGTGAGGGCCACCATATTTAGTGAGCTGCCAAAAATGGTCCATACATATTAGAATCCGATCGACTCGGAAAATAGTATATTTCTAGCAACTATAAAAATGCATCACAGCCAAAAAAAAAGAGCTAGTAGATAGTCCTTCAAGGGCATTCCATTTATCACTCGTCTCTTATTTCCTTTCAAGAATCTCAATGTATAACTAACATAATGCCCAAGTTTCATGTTTTTCTTAAGTTATAAGTTAACTCTAGACCAGAAGTTATAATCATTACACTCACAAATCATTGAATATGGATAACTCATCAGAATAAATCTAAATCAAACTGACACGATATATTTAAACATGGGGACAAGTTAAAGGAAACATTTGACCATCATAGCCGACCTTGTCAAATTTCAGACCCCGATCAAGAATTTAAATAGTGGTATGTTGTTATAATAACGGTTTGTTATATAACAATAGAAGTACTGTTTGAAAATTTTATTATACAAGAGTGAATATGCATAATCACTGTAAAAGCATACGTTATATTTACAGTCACGATAAACACAACGCAATCGAAAATACTACCATAATTACAATTTAAATCCCTTCCCCAACCTCCTCATTTTTTTCTTTTATTTGTCTTTAGTCAAGTGGTGGTCAATAAAAGCAAATTCAAAAACAGCCAAAGTTGTATCCATCACTTTCAATCTCAGTCTCCCACCAATAATTTCTACTTGCAAATAAGAATCAAAATAAGATCCTTAAAGTGTGTTCATAAGTTAATTTCCATGCAAACAGTGGCACCAAAAAACAGAAAATACAAAATGAAAACTAACCTGTAAGTTTTGAGCAGGCCAAGGCCTCTGTAGAGTTCAACGAAGGCGCTCCTGATCATCTTTTCAGCACATTGGATCTTCTTCTTGTTGATGAAATCCCCGTGACCTTCTTTCTTAGGATGGTTGACCAGATCTTCCCAGATCATCGATGTGACGGCGGAGATGGTTTGAGCCGGCGTCGTGGCCGGGATGTCGATCCTCATAGCCATCTTCGGCTTCCCTTTCTTCGTCATCGTGGCCTTGCAGCCTTCCGAGTTTATGAAATTCACGCCATTCCTTTGTAATGCTGCGATCACCTGGTCTGTTTGTGAGATCTCCGTGGAACTATCATTCAATTCCGCTGCGCTCTCTGTTTTTTTTTTACTTTGATTTATTAGTTAATTAAGATTCAACGTTAATGTATCAACGTCAAATTAATTCATTGAATCTAATATAGAATTTAACAGTGTAATTCACGTACCAAATTGCTTGAGCTATGATTTTCAATTCTATCGGACTTAGTCTCTAACACTTTGATTACAATTCCCATCTGAAATTTTGAAAAATCATACTGAATCTATTTGCTATGTTAAACTAACAATTAGTGGTGATAAAAAATTAGTACAAGTTAAAAGAATATTTTCACAATTCACAAATCCTACTACAGAATTACTTAATGCGTGGATCTATAAGAACTTAAACTTGTATAGAGAACAATATTCTTTTTATCCGATTAAACAAGGTGGTATTACATTCCAAAATAAATATTGAGATTTAAACTCACACAAACTAAGATAACGTCAATATTATTAACTATTAGATCAATTAATTAATTTTAAAATAATGTTTCTTTTTACCGTTAATATGATTTGATAGGTCCATTAAATAAATAATCAATATTAGTATATAATAATAATTATGCGGCTCCATTTAATTCTAGGGTAAACTATACATTTAGTACTTAAACTATCAGTTTTGATTCGTTTCAATATCTAAACTTTCAATTTTTTTCAAAATCATACCTAAAATTTAGTTTTTATTTCATTTTAGTACTCTGTCATTAAAAATTTGATGCATTTAATACCTAATCTATTAGTTTTGATTTTTTTAATACCTAAACTTCCAAAAAAAAATTAAAACTTAATGTTAAATTTTGAACTGGGTACTAACATGAAATAAAAACTAAATTTTAGGTATAGTTTTGAAAAAAATCAAAAGTTTAGGTACTAAAACGGATCAAAACTGATAATTTAGGTATTAAACATATAATTTACCCTTAATTCTATGATTTTCTATAATTTATAATAAAATCTTACCTTTAAAAGTTTCTCTCTCTAATTTAGAAAGAAATAAAATCCAATTCAAATATTTTTAATTTGTATTGAAAACCGAAAGAAATGGGATTCAATAAAAACCAAAGGGAAACAGAATGCCAGCTTTCAAACTTTGTTTTCTCTCAATCATTCGATAGCCTTAATATAAGTTAAGAAAATATCTACAAAAAATGTTAATATTTTTTTAACATTTTAGTAAAACATTATTAAAACATTATTTTTTACGGAATATTAATTTTACTACCTAATTTTCGGTAGAAAAAAATAACATTTAAAGTAACGTCCAATATTAATATTTTCGGTAAAAAAATAATGTTTTAGTAATATTTTACTGAAAATATTAAAAAATTAACATTTTTAATAACGTCTTTCCTTAACCGTATATTAAAACTGTCGTACCTCGATCATTCGTGAACCCATGAAACGAGGTCATTATCAAGAGTGTGAATGTTGTACGTAACATAATCAAACCAGGGAGGACACGTGTACTGTCAAGATCAAAAAACATGAAATCGAAGTTATATACACAGCATGAATACTGCTGTATGCCTAATATTTGCTTACCTTTTTCGCCTTTTTTTTTCTCTATCCATCTCGGTTTTATGCTTATCTTTTTCACCTACAATATCTAAAATATATCTTTTTATTTTGTTTAGATTGTATATTTGATATACTGATAATATATAATTTAACTTAATATAAATGAATAAAACGGTGTTATATTATAAAAATTAAATTTAAATTATTTAAGTTTTAAGATCTTACAACGATATTTTGATTGTTGATTCAGTGATAATATATAATTTTGTACACTGATAATATATAAAATATTAATTATTTATATTAAGATTTAAAATAACATTTATGTTAAGGTTTATTTTTTAGAAATAAATTTACAATACGATACATACGATAAGATTATGAAAATATTATAAACATTTAAAATGATCGAAAATATTAAGTGATCAAAGTTATTCCATAAATGGATTTATTTAGTGATCAAATTATACATTTGTAAAGTTTGGTGACCAAAGTATAAACTTTGAAAAGTTCAGGGACCAAAATGTAATTTTGGAAAAATTACAAATGGGTCACGAAAATAAGAAATAAAAATATTATTTTCACATTTTTAAAATGTTGGAAAATGATATTTTATCGTTTAATTTCATGTTTAAGTTGAACTGTTTGATTAAAGTGACTGAATTCTAAATTTTGAAAATTTCAAGGGCAAAATGGTAAAGTGAAAAACTAATTTGTTCATCTTTGACTATTGAAAGATGACAAGGCTGATATTTATTTGATTTTGAAGATGATAAGGATATGTATCTTGGTTTAATGGTGATTATAAAGTTTTATTAAGGGTAAATTGGTATTTTCCAATTTAATGATTTAAATAATTTTTTTAAAGGATGATAAGCATGATATCAAACATATCATGCCAAAGTGTCCTTCTCTTCTCCATGGATGTGAGAAAGCTTTCAAGGTAAGAAAATATTTTATTTTCAATTTTTGAGCTAATTCTTTTGGAATTGGAGTTATGTTGTGAGATAGAAAAGTGATCTAAGTGAAAAAAACGCTATCATTTGGTACCAATATTGCTTTCTAATCTTGTTGAATTTCAAAGATCCCTAATCTAAGGGTTTATGTTCATGATAGGATTCATGAAATTGATGATAAATCTTGATGATTTATATGTTGTAGATTCATATTCAAGTATGTATGATGATTAGAACATGTTTAATCTTTCTAAAACTTGTTCTTTAAGTTTTGGCCATGTATTGTTTCGTAATTTTTGAAAAGTTGGAGATCAATTCAAAAATTTTAGAAAATTATGTATGTGATAAAGTGGTGAAGGCCATTTTATGTAATTGGAAAAGTCGGTGAAAATGTTAAAAGGAATTATTAAATGTTTAAACACTTGGTAGAAAATGAGTTTCAAGTATATTATGGAATTGTTATGGGATGCGTTTATGTTAGTAAAATACTAACTTAAGTATTGGTATGAATTTGTGATATAATACAGATTGTGATTGATTTGTGATCAAAATGAGTCAAAAAAAAGGGTATATTGTGGACAATTAGTGAGGATCATATTGTGGACTATATAAAGTGTCAAGGTGAGTGCAATACATGCATGAAATTATACATGGATGTTGTATACATCATTAGGAAGACTTGCGATAAGTCGAACTTGTTTATATCACATGATATATGTCATTTTTATAACTTTGACATGGCATTGAAATGTCATGGTATGAAATCAAAATGCATTGATCATGAAAAATGTGATATTTTACCATGAATGTTTTCGGGTATTAACTGCCCAATGTTGAAATTGATAATATACTTTGCCATTGATAGATCAAATAAAATAGACTATATGCCCAAGTAAGTCATTGAGGGACAGGGAATAGTTGGCATGCCATAGAGTATAGCAACTGCAGGTTTAATATTACACTATAGTGTGTAAAGACACTAAGTGTACATGGTGGGCACGACCTTATGTGTAATACACTTCGGTGTATATGGTGGGCACGACCTTATGTGTAGCACTATGGTGCAAAAATATTACTCGAATACCAGGGTCCTCAGGGTTGTATATTGGGCTATTTTTATGGTTTTATGGTTTATTGATTAATAAATGGTAAGCATGAAAATAAGCTTACGAGCTTATGGAATAATGACAATATATTGGTAAAATAAGTTTATTAGTTTATGTGATCAATAGTAAGAAAGTTTATATTATTTTGATCATGGTAAAATATTGGACATGTATGTAACATGATTTAATGGTATTTATTTTTGACAATGAAATTCATGCATGAGTTGTATTGCACTGTTATTGTTATAATTGCCTCACTAAGTATATACTTAGCGTGTGATGATTTTCACGCGTAGGTAAAAAGGCAGTAGTGGATTAAAGAGTTTAAAGCGACATCAAACATCGGGAAGTATATTTCAATATCAGTAAGACATCCTAAGTTGTAATGTTAATTTTATTAGTGGCATGTAATTATAAATATTTTATTTGTTTTGTTAAACAGATTTGGAAACAAAATGGAATTTTATTGAATTTATATGTATTTTCAAAAATTACTGTAGCAGTTACTGTAACATGAACAATAACCACGAATTAAAGAAATTCATTATGTTTTTGGGGTATCGATACTGTTCATTGTACACTGTTTACTATTTACAATTTACTATTCATAGGTACTATTCATATAAAAAAATCTTTTGAAATAAATTTGTTATAACGAAACATACTTTATATGATATAATATTTTTATAATATCATTTACCATTTAAAAAATAAATTTTAAATCGCTTTTGATAATGAAATGGTTTTACAAATTCGGGTGGCATCTATAATCTGTTGAGTATAATTATACGGTTATGGGTATTACAAGTTGGTCCTACTTAGATTACTAGTTAATGATTCGTTTAAAATGTTTATCTAAATCCAATTATAAAATTATATAAATAATATTATAAAATGTTTTTTTAATAATGAAATTCATGATCAAACCAGTATATCTAAATTAAACCTCGAGAAAAAAAATTCTCAAATTATAATACGATTCCATTGATAGACACTTTTTTGAACGACAGAAAATCAATGTAAAAAAGAAAGTTTAATAAAATAGATGCAACATCAAATCGGCTTTTTAGATGAAGTGAGAGGACCAAAATAAGAATAAGATACGCAACATAAAGAAGCACAAATTTTGACCCAAAAAAAGTCAGGATGATTAGTGGACCACCGTTCATAAATATTAAAATTAAAAGAGAGGCAATTATTATTATCATTATTATTATAATATTTTATTCATATAAAGTCCACCCAATTCCATTTCCATTGCTATTCTGACCGTGACAGCAGTCAATATTGTTAAATCATTTCACAAGTACCCAATCGAAAAAATGGGACATACCACTATTTTATTATTTTATTATATGCTTTTATCAAATTCTCATGACCATGTTGGTTTTATTTTTATTTATTTATTAACAAAACTGTAGAACAAATCTAATTTGCACAGATTGTTTCGTGTTTTTAATGTGTTCATTTTAAATTAAAGTTATAAATTGAAAATAAAGTTATTAATGATTTGTTCTCAAAATATTATTTACTTTGAGTAGCCTTGAATTCCATTTATTTCATATTTGTGTTTAAATTCGGGTATTTTAGTTGGAATTCCATTTTTAACCTATAATCACTGGTATTTATAATCCGTTTTGAACAAAAAGTTAATATTATTTTAAATGTATAATTTAATTTTAATATTTTTGAGTCTCATAAAAATAAGAAAAAAAGAGAGTGAAATCATTTTTATCTTTAATCATTTAAAACTAAAAAATATATATTTAAAAATAATTTTACGCATATTACTGTCAACCAGCTAAATCACTAACAGTTTCTTTTTATGTATATTAATTCCATTTCCTTTTAACTTTACCCACTTTTATTTTGTAATATTTATTATTAAATATGAATTAAAAACTTTATTAATATTTTTATATTTATTTTATGCTTTTGTATTTGAATCTTTTAAGTATTGGAATGAATTTAGTTAGGATCAAGAATGAACCGAAAACTAGCAGTAGAAAGAGTTGGTCTTATAAATTTTTAAATTTTAAATTTTTTATTTTTTATTAATAATTTATTTTCATCCTTGTAAATTTATAAATTTATATTCTACCATTTAATCATATAATCATATGTATATCCTAATTAGGATTAATCTCTCAAACTCGAAATATGTTTCTAAAACTATTGAAGGAAGCAATTAACTCTATCATACCACGTAATATCTCACTACACTCATCCAAATTACGATATTGCCCAGGAAACCTAGCTTTACCCTCACAAAAATGAACACGATACGCGTATTTGTCTTAAACTTTATCATAAAAATATTTGGACACTAACAAAATTAAATGCAAAAAAAAAAAGCTTGATCGATATCTGACCTGAGAAAGAATCGGAGTTGCGAGAAGAAGAAAACGAGCTCGATGAACGTTGAAGCAGAGCCTCGGCGACCAGCTTCCGTCGTTGCTGGCGGTCGGCGACGATCTGCTTAAGGTCCAACATTATCTGGAGTTGCTTGTTCAGAATCTCTCCTCTCTCAAGGAACTCACTCTCTTTCGTCTTGTAAAACTGGTTCACCTTGTTCAACTCTCCATCCAATCTTTCAAAAAACACCCTCACCTGCAAAAAGAAAAAGAAAAAGAAATCAAACCCCATTGTATAATTTCATGTGTATATATATACATATATGTGTATGCATATATTTACCTCGTCTTCTTCAGAAAACAACTGAACGAGTTCGGTTTGATAGAGAACTTCGTCTTCATCAGAATCCATGCTTTTACTCCTTACCTGTAACATGAAAAAAAAAGTATGTTTTAATGTCTTTTCTCACTGTTTTTTGGGGTGTATTCTCACGTTAGTTTCGTGATATTTAGAACCTGAAACCGCTTCTTATTTGCTTTCGTGAAAAAATGAGAAAACACTCGAAATTAATAAAATTAAACCTAAAAGAGGAGAAGGACCCCATTATATCGAAATCTTCAACATTACAATCCAACATTTTACTAAAAATATCCAAGAATGTAGGCAGAAAGAGTTTCCATTAATGAAAAGATGGGAAAAGGTTTAATAAAAACGAGAACAGATGTACTAATTCAAGCAAGCATCGTGTCGAATAAGTTTACTGTAATGCCAAGAAAAAACCCCATTTTTGCTGGTTTTGTAATAACCTGAATGATCTCATTAGTTTTGTTTTTGGACGAACACGAAGCTACTTTCATGGCGATGAAACGAATCGGGTCGAAAATGGAGCGACCGAAGATTTCATGGTCATGCGATGAGGGAGGTTGTTTAGTGTTCCTGGAGAGCTTGATCTTCTTTACGTGTTTCTTGAGTTGCCAGTAGTTTACAAAGGCGCCTTTCCATTCTGGGATTAATTGAGCTTCCAGCTCCTTTGAGAACTTCACCATTGTTGTCTTTCTTCTTCTTCTTTATGTGGAGGAAATATAAAATTATGGTGGAAAATAGAGAAAGAAAAAGAGGGGCACAGAGGGCTTGAGAGGGGATTAGTGAGGTTTATATACAGAGAAAAAAGAGAGATTGAAACGTGTGGAGAAAGTGGAGTGTTCGCCTTTCTTTATGGAAATTATTTTATTCTATTTTCGATTTGTATACGATACATTAAATATATACCGTCACTGGATCATATATATTACATAATAATTCCTTGTTATAATTAATGTTAATCAAATTTATATTTTAAATAAATTATTATGACGCCATTATTGATTCAGCAAATATATCAAATTTTAATTTTAAAATAAATATATTTAATATAAATATTTTTTTTATAGAAATCGTCAATTTAATTAAAAAAATGAAATATTTATAATTACAATGAAAGTTTGCAATTATAGTCATAAAGATAATTTTTGTGACAATTAATATCAGAAACTAATCAAACTTATAAAAAATCAAACTTATAAAAAATTACCAATAAATTATAGAAGATATTTGATGTACTTCAACATTATTAATAAATCGATGTTGTAACATAATCTACTTTATTAACGTGTATATTATTTAATATATGGTATTTGCATTATCGAATACAAAGGCAAATTATAAAAGGGAAAAAGCAAGGTTAGTTAACTTAATAATTGTTTTTATTAAGTCAATGTTCATAGGCTAATTGTGATTTTTTTATGGAATAACATTTTAAAGGTAATTAATGTGATAATTGTGTGGAAACTTTCTGAAAAAGAATGCAGCCCAAATTCCAATGAGAAAATTTGCTTTTTGGTTTAAAAGTTAACCAAACTTTTCTCACAAAATAAATAAGGGAAAAGAGTACATTGGTGCTTTTATAAATAAACTGTGTTAAGGTTTTGGTCAAATTTCAGCATCCACATTGATGCTATTAAAATCGGTTTTATTAAACAAAAAAAAATAGATTTTAAAAAAATAAATTACTATGCTTATTGATTTTCGTCTCTTAAAATCAATTATATATTATTCGATGTTAAAATAATTTAGGTTTGTTTGTTTTTATAATAGATTATTAATTTAATAATTAATATAAATATCTATTTCATTAAATGAAAGGTTAAATGGATAAATTTAAGCTAATTAATGAATTAGGTTTAAAATAAAGTGTTTAGAGAGATGGGAGTAATTATTAGGGTGATGCCTAATTTCACCATCATATATTTATAGGAAGCTTTCATTCCTTGTACATCTTGGTTGGTAAAGTGTAGGTATACACAATTCACTGCTATTTGTTCATTAAAATCATTATAGGTAAGATAAATTTAAGCTAATTAATGAATTAGGTTTATAATAAAGTGCTTTCTTGTCCAATGCTTGGGGTGTGCAGGGTGTATGGTTTTGGGATTGTCTCGAAGGGGCCACTGTGTTTTGACTTGGTGTATTGAAACGTTAGTGTTAGTTGGAGTTATACCTTATCCTAGTTAGGATTACTCTTTCCCTCTATTTAGGTTAAAAAAGTTTTTAACGAATTTTTTAAATAGGTTTACTTAATTAATAAATAATATATTGTCGAGCAAAAAAATCATTATAGTTAATTATACACGTAATTATTTTAATTTTGAACTGTTCAAATTTTTTAAAAAAAAGGTAACTGAAATGCTTCAATTAGATTGAATCTATAAAGATCTATCAACTAAAATAATTATTTAAATGTGTCACACGTATATAATATCTCATTTTAATTGATGAGAAGCTTTTAAACACATCCAAAATTTAACAAATCATTTAATAAAAAAAATCATATTTTCACGGGTCATGTCCATCCATTACTTTTTCACTTCAGAATAATATATATTTTTTACAAACAAAGTAGAATGACGATCCTCGTTATAAAATTTAAGCAAAATAGATAATATAAATTAACTTTAGTTATTTTTAGTTTAATCAAATTTGCGTCTAATATACTCTATCACAGTTCCAAATCCAGTTTGAACAAGAAAAAAATTGAAATCTAGTTTCAGTTCATAGATTCTATATATATTAAAGAGTTTTTAAATGTCACGTATTAAAATCTCAATTATTGGTGCATGAATGAATGTGTTTCTAAAGGGTGCTTTTTTTTTTGGGTTATAAGGGTAGGCAAAAGCGATTCGGCTATTTCACTAAAAATCCTTTTCAACTCCATCAGGTGCCGTTTTGGAATTCATGCAAGCCTCTAGAAAGTCTCCAAGCATGCTTTGTTAAAGGTATAACAATCCGAGACGAAAAGAAAATAAAAAAATCAAATATTTTATAGATCCATAATTTGTTTCCACTTTGATTCATACAAGTTGCGTCAAACGACATTCAATTCCTCGGCAGGATCTCGTCGTAAAATTCGTGTACATGAATAAAGAATAAAACAAACACAATTAATAACATGAAAATATTCGATTAAAATAATCTGAATATAAAACCATAAATATATGAATAGAAATAAGTTGAGTCTTGCAATTACGCATTTGCTTAAGAAATATTTTTGGCCACTCCTTGGTGCTTTAGATCTTTGGTCGTCTGTCTCCTAGGATACAACAACAAGATGATCAGCGCACATTAGTACAACTGTCGAGATCACGAACTATTTCTTGTCTTCACCTATCACCAAAAACTAGATAAAAGAATTCATTTGAATTGGTTTTTGAGTTTTTTAATTGTCTTTAACCTAGTAGGTTAACACAATATTTATAGGGAGTTCAAATTGTGAACAATTGGAACTTTTTGACCTAATGAAGCATTAATGACAATCAAACAATTAAGCAATTTCCAAAATTACTGTTTTGATTAAAAGAATATTTTAATATTTATCCTTTTAATTCCAAAAAAGATTTTGAAAAGATATTTCTAGTTAAGGAAAATATCTCACATTTAGGTTAAAATATTCACAAGCCCACAAAGAGCTAGATTGGTTAGGACATTCACATTACCCATATCGTGCATGTTTTCACATTTACGAACCAACACTTGGTTCCACATTTTCCTCAACAATGTTTGGATCAATTCTCATTCAAACCTACAAAATTATCAAAATGTTTCCAACAATCCCTCACATGAATGAAATTGATCTTATCAAAATCATTTTGACTCGATGTAGTGATAGACTCTACGATCGATAGTTGCACATGATAGGTATGTGTCCTCCTTTGAACCTTCCCTTGTGACATCATATTTACTTTACTAGCTCACAAGTAGACATGATGTCCTTGAATTGTTCTGTCGTTTGTGTAACGATGATATACTTCACACAACTACCCATCTGACAAGAATTTTAGTCCTCATAGGTATGTCCTTAAAGCCATGGACATCGCCTGATTCTGCAAGAGTTTCAAAGAACTATGCCCAATAATCTCTTTGAAATGGCCCCACTTCACTCTCACATAGGTGACTTATTTGCTCGACTCTTCGAAGTACACAATAGTCATTAAAAACTTTATTTAGCCTATACCAATTTGATCACTGTTTACATCATAGGAACAAACTTGGGATAATAAACCCCCACAGTGACTACAAACGGTTTATTCAATTAGGTTGTCCCTTTAAACCTAGATCTTGGGATCTCCAATCAACAAGGTAGGGTTTTCTTCACATAAAACCTTTTATTCATGGGCTTTAGTCTCATTCCTTTCATTTTTTTCTCAATTTGATCTTAATACCTTCGATTAGTGAATTGTGATGTTATCATTTGATCTTACAAAGTCAACAATGATAACTCCATTTGAGATCAGTTGTCTAATGGTATTGTGTTGATGATGTATATATCTCAACTTACCATTATACATAAAGTTTTGTGCTTTGCCAATATATGAATATTGTGGGCGCAAACTTTGGCCATTCAAGAATGTCCTCCAAGAAATTCTAAAGTCATTCAACTTATTCTCTAGACTTGTCTAGAGCTACAAACGCTTATTCCATTTTAGTTTTGGTTATAATTGTTTTCTTGAGGATTTCTATGACATGACTCTTCTTCCCAATGTGAAACATATTCACTTGTACCTTTGATATCTTGAACATCATTTATTCAACTGGTGTCAAAGTATCCTTCTAAGGAATCATGATCTTGGGATAATACAATCCATACTCTTGAGCATATGAGATATCACAGCTCTCTCATAATTACTTTTCAGAGGCTTGTCATAATGAAAATATATTTGTTTCAACCTTTGGTTGAACATATAGACTTATCTTTATTGATAGTCTTCAATCATCTTCCTTAGTTATATAGAAGAATATATTTTTAAAGGATGAGATATTCTTTGATCTCGTTATGTGTTCTTGTGAATCTTGGGATTCTTTGATTCATACACTAGATGTCGATATGTCTTGCTATAATCTACATAGCCAATATAATCCACCGATTTGGAATTTTGTTTCCTTTGATAATGAGATTATCATCTTTATAAGACATCCCCACACTTTTAAGTAATTGTAGAAAGATTTTCTACATTTCTATAACTATTATGGTGACTTGTCATTTTTTCGGAGAACCTTATTTAAAAGGTAATTAGCTGAAAAACAGCTTCCCACATGTTCTGTGATAACCCATAACTTCTTAGCATTGCGTTCATCATTTTTTTAAGAATTAATTATTCCGCTTTGTTATCCACATGATAATGTTACTTTATGAATAATATCATGTTGTGCATAGTATTGACCAATTAATGGTTCAATTTATTCACCACAATTATCACTTCTTATCATCTTAATGATTTTATTAAGTTGGTTTTCAACTTTGAATTTATAGAGAATAGATTTTATCTATAGCTTCACCTTTGCGCTTTAGCAAATATATAGCAATACATTTTGCTATCACCCATGAAGGTAATAAAATATTTATTCCTTCCTGCTTGTAAAAGTAGATCAAGTAAACTCATTATTACGATAAGAATTTAATTTCCAAAATAAATTTAATTTCAAGATCTCACTTTACAAACATATCGAGATTTAAAAGAAATAAATTTAATGGTTTATTTCTTTTTTTCAAAATAGAATCATACTTAATTCCAAGAAAATAAATTCAATCCACCGACTTATTTTCTTTTACAAATCATGAAAATAAATCCAACGATTTATTTCCTTTTACAAACAAGAATCATACAAGATCCCAAAAAAATCCAATGACTTATTTCCTTTTTACAAAATAGGAAAATAAATATGACGATTTATTTCCTTTAACAAACCAAAAAAATAAATCCAATGATTAATTTCCTTTTACAAAACAGGAAAATAAATCCAACGATTTATTTCCTTTTATGAATCAGGAAAATAATCAGACAATTTATTTTTTTACAAAATAGGAAAATAAATCTAACGATTTATTTCTTTTTACAAAATAGAAAAATAAATCAAACGATTTGTTTCGATTTTTTCCTTTTACGATATAAGAAACTAAATCCAACAATTTATTTTCTTTATACAAAATAGGAAAATAAATCAAAATATTTACTTTATTTTACAAACCAGGAAACTAAATTCGATGATTTATTTCATTCTTCAAAATAACAAACTAAGTTCAACGATTTTTTCCCTTTTTCAAAATAGAAACCTAAATCCAATGATTTTTTCTTTTTTCAAAATAGAAAACTAATCCAATGATTTTTTTCCTTTTTATAAAATAGGAAAATAAATCTAATGATTTATTTCCTTTTACAAACCAGGAAACTAAATTCTATGATTTATTTCCTCTTTCAAAGTAGAAAACTAAATCCAATGATTTATTTTCTAATACATATCATAATCATACAAGATTCTTAGGAAAATATATTTACCGATAAATTTCCTTTTACAAAACAGAAAATAAATTTTACTATTTATTGCCTTTTACATATCAGAATCATGTGAGATTCTCAGGAAAATAAATCCAACGATTTATTTCCTTTTAAAATAAATCATATAATAAAATAAATTCAACAATTTATTTCTTTATTCAAGATTCCCAATAAAATAAATTTAATATTTATTTCCTTTAACAAATACAATTATTTAAGATTTTCAAGAAAATAAATTTAATAATGTATTAACTTTTACAAAATAAAATCATTTAAGATTCTAAATAAAATAAATTTAATAATTTATTTCTTTTTAAAAGATAAAATCATTCACTATTCTCAAGAAAATCGATTTGACAATTTATTTTTCTTACAAGTTATAATCATTTAAGAATTATAAGGAAATAAATTCAAAATTTTATTTTTCTTATAAAGTTAGAATTAATGCAATAAATCCAATAATTTATTTCCTTTAAATTCTATTAATCGATGAGATTAGTAACACCAAAATCCGAAACAGATATATCTCAACAATTCGATTCTAATTAACAAACATAAATCAAAAGGAATTAATCATTTAATTTTACTAACCCAATAATTAAAATGAACTAATCATTTGATTTTAATTTTCGCAAAATAATTGAAATGAACTAATCATTTGATTTTACTTTTGGCAACACAATAATTAAAAGGAACTAATCATTTGATTTTACTTTTGACAACCTAATAATCAAAAGTCTTGGATTAAACTTTAATTTTTTTTTATCTAATTTCTTAAAAGAAATTTTTAGTACAATAATAAAATTTATAGTGTTTTATATTAATATTTTAGTACATTTAATAATAATTATAAATACAAAATGTTATACGGTAATAATACTATAACAATAATATTATGAATAAAATCATGATTAATGTTCAGTGCACTTTTATGAGCGAAATTTTACCATATTGATATTCCCCAATAATATCATAATATAGAAAGATTCACATTGATTCTTAAATTGCTCTACATTTATATGCAATAACTACATATGAATTTTTTTCCATAACCAAATAATCACATTTAGTCTTTTATTTGCAAAAAAGACAAATCACCATGCGCTAATCACCATGCAAAGCAATTTTCAAAAGCTCATGTACCATTACGCAGATTCAAATCAATCTCACTTATTTTCGATTTTTTTTATTATCGAATAGAAATAACGTTTCAAACTTAGTAACCAACGTTACTTTAACGACAATTTCTATTTAATAGATTTGTTTACTTTGAAATTAAACAAGCCCGTTAAAACAGAAGTATAAATCTGAATATTCCATTACCTCAATTTTTCCAAGATTTTCGAATCGTCTCAGATTTTTTCAGAAAGATAAAAGATAGAATATGTCTTTAAACAAGACATTAGTCCAAAATATAATAATAATAATAATAATAATAATAATAATAATAATAATAATCAAATATTATCATGATTGAATTGAACAACAAATAAATATGAAATAATTTATTTGAAAAGGTTCATGTTTCTTGTAATTAGTGCAATTCAAACCATTGAAGCTACCTTGCATGGCACAAGTCTAAGCGAATCACAAAGGACAAAACTAAGGAAATTTTCGAAGCCAACAAACCAAATTCACGTGTGGATGGCATATACTAACTTGTCGCAATGATTGGATCTCGTAACAAGAAAAAGAAAATGTTAATAGAGAACAAAATAAAATTATATGTAGATATTGAACAAGGTCGTATGAAATACAACCACGACTACATTTTTCCTTTTATTTCATCGGTCGTCTAGGATATAAAAATGTATATCTCAAGATTGTTAAAGGTATAACAATCCGAGATAAAAAAATAAAAAAAAAATTAAATATTTTATAATCCACAATTTGCTTCATACAAGTCGCGTCAAATAACATTCAATTCCTCGACAGGATCTCATCGTAAAATTCATGTACATGAATAAAGAATAAAACAAATACAATTAATAACATGGAAAATATTTGATTAAAATAATTTGAATATAAAACCATAAATACATGAATAGAAATAAGTTGAGGTATAAATTACACAGTTTCCTTAAGACATATTTTAGGTCACTCCGTGGTGCTTGAGATACTTGGTCGTCTGTCTCCCAGGATACAACAATGATATAATCAGTGCACAATAACACAACTGCCGAGATCACGAATTATTTATTGTCTTCGCCTATCACCAAAAACTAGAGAAAAGAATTCCTTTAAATTGGTTTTTGAGTTGTGTTTTTTATTGTCTTTAAGCTAAGAGGTTAACACGATGTTTATAGGGTGTTTACTTTGTGAACAATTGGAAATTTTTGACCTAATGAAGTATTAATGAGAATCAAACAATTAAACAATTTCCAAAATTATTGTTTTGATTAAAATAACCTTTTAATATTTATCCTTTTAATTTCAAAACAAATTTTAAAAAGATATTCTCTATCTAAGGAAAATATCTCACATTTATGTTAAAATATCCGCAAGCCCACAAAGAGTTAGATCAGTTCGGACATTCATGTTACCCACATCATGTACGTCTGTATATTTACGAACTACTTGGTTCCACATTTTCCTCAACAACGTTTGCATCAATTTCTCATTCAAATCTCCAAAATTATTAAATTTTTTCCAACATGCTTCGCAAGCCCGTCTGCAACTTTATTGCAATTTCTGCTTATCTTTACAATTTTAACCTACCAATCTTTAGCCAAGTAATTCTCTATATGGTAGATTAGACTCGTGCCTTCCTTCCTCTCGACTTTAAGTTTCAATTTGTACCTTTCGATTTCCCGTTTTCCAGGCAGCCTTGAAACCTTTATAAAATCCTCAAAGTTCGGCTTCAGTTGTTGAACAAATTCCTATCTTTTAAGTGGCACTTTTCTTATTAGCTTAAATCTGTATTTATGCATTATTTTCGACATTTTAATTTCTAAGGATTTTCTAAAAATTATATGTCGATTAAGTAGACATGCATGGTTAAAGAAAAAATTAATGAAAATCGAAACATGGGAATTTTCGTCTAAATAAAACAAATCCAAATAAAGGAAATATTTATTTATTTTAAATTTTAAGAAAATCCCATCAAGAAATGCTCTTTCGACTTATAATTAAATGCTAATTACTGATTTTTAAAAATAATAATAATTTTCAAAAGCTGTCATTATTCCATCGCTTGCTCAAATTTATGATTAGCCTTCCTTTTATGTGACAATAGCCTACTTACATAAAATATGATTTCCCATCATAAAAGATTTTTTTTAATTGATTTGGTTCATAAATTCATATACAAATACATAATACCTACATACACACATATATGATCAAGCATTTCATTCTATTTCTTATTTTATTTATATATTTACACCCAAACCTTGTTTCAATTAAAAAAAATCTTTTTTAGAGCCATTAAATGGTATCAATGATTAAAGAAAGTATTGTTCTCCTTAGAGTTTTAAGTTCGAATAGTTGTATTTATAAGATATATAAGTTGTCAATAATTAAAAAAGATTTTAAATAAATGCTATCTTATAATTCCTTTAGATTATTAAAAAATAATTTTTTAGCTTAAAAAGTTTATAAATTGTGTACCGAAGGAAAATGATGTACACCTGCCAGATAGATGTAAAATATTGTTGATTTTTTTTCCCTTCAAAATCTTGAGCAATTTCAGTTCCATTTGAAAATTGAGAGATGAAAAAAAAAATAAATAAATAAAAGGGAACATGCTTTTAGTATAGTACAAGGTATCTAAGCATAAGAATATTCCAAAGGAAGAAAGCTTATTAGAGAGGAATTTTGATTAAAAATGGGGGATGAGGGGAAGGCAATAAAGCACTATACATGATTAAAAGAAGGGTTTTATTTTCTTTATATGTTGGGGGCCTCAACCACGACTCCCCACCTAATTATTGCTTTGGCTTAGTGTTGCTAACTCATCTTCCACAAACCACAGCCTCCCCCAACACCCTACTGCATTTAAGCTTCTCATGGCCATTCAGGTTGGGCTTCTCTTTGCTACACTATTCCACCACAGTAACAATGGGGAGGGAAGAAAGGTGAAATGTTAACCTAGTTCTTGTTACAGTAGTAAACAAAATCTAATATAATATGAAACCCAAAGTTTTCGATATGTTATGTCAAACCATTAAGAATAAGAATTAAATGTAAAAGTGTATCTATAGCCATGGGTGAATAAAAATGTCACACCCCAATTTAGGGGCTAAGTTTTAAAAATTATAAAGTATTGAATTAAAGTGATATTTTAGAAGAAATTGAGGATTAAAGTGTAAAATCGCAAAGCTAGTAGACTATTTTAGGAAGTGAAAGAAAATTTACGGACTTGAACAAAAATTTACCCATTTTCCAGACCCAGTGAAAAATAAATTATCGGATTTCCCCAAAATTTTGAATCCTAACCCCCGAATTAAACTTCTCAGCGATCACCTTCTTGCCTCAAATTCGTCGCCGTCCGACCACCTTCGGAGCCTCCGTCGCGCCCATCAAGTTCCCCATCGATCGACTACTCCATCCTAACCCCTAATTCAATGATAAACGACATCGTTCGCCGTGGTTTAGCCGACAAAAAGTCGTTGAAATTAACACGTCATCGAGGGGATTTTTGTTGATTCCGGCCTTTCTAGTAGTCGATGAGTATCACCGCCCTCCCCATTGTGTTCTGGTCGGTTCCGCTCAAAACCGACCAGTGGGTCGAAACATTGCCGTCGTTTTCACCAGCCGCCGACATGGGTAAGCGGTTCGAACTTTTTCTTTTAATTCTGTCGGTTTTGGTTGAAATGTTGATGTTGGATTGGATGATTTTGTTAAGTGTATGAACAGGGAGTGTTTGACCGCCCGAATCAGCCTCTGTCACCACCACACGCGTCTCCACGCGCTGCCGTATGCGCGTGGGGTTTGTTCTGGCTTGGGGAAGATTCCAGAATCGGGTCGACTCGCCTGTCCGGCCTGACCGACCCGCTTGGTCCATCACCGAGTCAACTCGGTCTGAGTCAACTCGTCCGAGTCAAACCGTTGACTTTAACCAGTTGACTTTGACCCATTGACCGTTGACTTTGACCAAAAAGTCAAAATTTTCAAGAAAAACCGTGTTTTATGTTTTTCGACGTCCTGATTCCGAATATGAAGTCCATTTTACCAAATTCGCACCCGGTAAGTCGTTTTTCATAGAATTACCTTCGAATTCAATAGGGTTTCTAAATTAAGTTCAGTTTCTGACATAAATTTGGTTGCTTTGTATATGAGGGATTATTGGAAGTTGAATTAAAGTTCGAGGGCAATCAAATGGAGTTAAATGGTTGATCGATATGACATGGAAACTGAGGTAATACATTACTACCTTTTCATGCCTTATGGAACATGTTGGTATTGGTAAATGCATGAATGAAAATGTTTGGTCTCATATGGGTAGTTAATTAATTCCTACACTTGATCTGAATGCGGTAAAAAGTCAGTAACTGAATAAAATTATGATGGCTTGTACAAGAAATTAGAAGTTTGATAAGGAATAATTTCAAGTTTAAAGATTATTCGGAAAAGTAATTAACCCTAGGGTCTCTAAATTCTATTTATCCTTGTTAAGAGTTTTAATACTGATATTACCTAGTTAAAAAATTACAAAAATGCCCTTAAGAGGTAAAAATAGTACGAGTTGACTCTGAATGAAAAAGTACCCTGAGAATTCATACATGACCCAATAAATTACTGATTTAATTATTAAAAGCCTACTTTTATATAGAAAATTCCTGATAATCTGTTTGTAACATCTAAGAAGACAATTGACCCGAAAATCTATGAGTTATGAGTAAATACCTGAAGAATAATTTATCGAGGGTGCTCTTTTGTCAGAATTGTTTGAAAGGACTAAATAGATGATAAGTTTGAATTAAATAATACGATCGGACAGAATGAAAGGATTAAAATATCTTGGATATATAAAATGACCAAAATACCCCCTAGAATGCAAATGAACCAAGAATATCACCAAGCCCAGGAATGATCGGATATTCTCAAGCTCTGAAATGACTGAAATAACGTTGAGCACCAAAATGACTTTATTATATGACCAAATTGAACTAAGTAACCTCAATTACTGAGGATTAAGTAAGTGATTTGGATAACTCTGGAAACTCTGATGAACTTGCATGATGTACCATCCCTTTGGGTTACGAACCATAAATCAAGTACGTCGGCATTTCCTGATATCGTTGAAACATGGAAATGAAATAAAGATCATTGGAATTTATTTTCGTCTCCTTAAGATATATTCAACTATGATTCTGAAGGTGATCAATGGACAAGAATTGGTATTAAAGAGTGAATACCTGGAAGGGCGACAAATGAACCGGTCGTCATGCATTATTTTAGGGAATTATTCAGCTTAAGTTAACTCGATATTCCGATAGATTGACACAAATCGTAAATGCCCCTGATTTTCCTGAATAATAGAATCACTCCGGTCATATATGAAAACATAAGTAACTCATATGTAAAGGATTCTGAATACCCTTCTGATTACTTAATGCCTCCAAAAAATCTCCGAATACAATATGATCCTAATAAATCAAGTTTTGAATAACTGATGATTCCGTCAGCTAATGAACTCTTCGATAGTGATTTTAACTTCCGGCATTCTGTCAGTATATTGAAGATCAATGTTTCTCTGCTCGATAAGATTATCCAGTATCTCTGAACCACATCTAGAACCTCTAGTGTATTCCTTTATCACATGGATGTTTTCTCTGATTTCTATTATGATCTCTGTTCTGATTTATGATATCTTTGGTTACTGACCGAAAATGTTTTATTTGGGGTACTCTGGGATCTAGTATTAAGACTCTGGCAGGTTCAGTCACATCGGATAATTCATTTTATAGGTTCTGCACCGACTGGTAATTCCTTATGGACCTAAAGCGACCCTTGGGTAGGCTCTGAGGCCTCGAGAATATTTCTTGGGTAGGCTCTCAGGCCCTAAGGTGCTCTCTTAGGTTATGCAGTTATGAGGAACTGCACATGGCATTCGGTTGGAGGGTTTTACTATGGTTTTTGAAAAATACATTTTAAACTGCTATTGTTTTAAAAAAACTGTATCGTTTCACTGGTTTTGCGGGAATACACTAGATAACTTATTTTGATCTCCTGAACCCAGTCATTTGAAATATTTCCATCTGAACTAAAAGCTTATTGTCTGTTACTACCTGAGAAATCAGTGGGACCTCAGCTCAGCCTAAAAATCTATAGATGTCTGAACCAATAAGGAAACATATGTTTATCTGTTATCTGCATGTTTTTCAGCATCATCTGGTAGTATTGTATTACTGAGCTTTCCGAAGCTCACTATGTTACTCATCATTCCAGGTTAAAAGAATCGTATTAGTGCAACTATCGACATCGGTAAAGGAGTTCATCTGGCGTTGCTTGTAGAGTATGATACATGTGATTAGGGGCATATAGGTTGTATTATGTTATATATACGAGTATGAAAATTTGTTTTATGAGTTTACATGTATTCATAAACCATTTTATGAGTTTACATGTTTTAATAAAAATTTTAAATTTTTGAGATTTTTACAGTGGGTCGCTCCGGTGGCACTAATGTGACACCCTATATCAGATCGGGTCACCCGCATCGGTTTTTGGGTGTTACATTAGTGGTATCAGAGCTTAGGTTGAGTCAATTTGTTTCTAGATAGACCGGCCGGTCAATATCAAAAGATGTCTGGTAGTACATGCCCCTAGACTACAACCGTACTCCTCTAAGCCGGAACTCAAAGGTCGAACCTCTCTCTGTAATGAGCTAACCTAAGTTTTCTATCCGTTAGGGCTCTACCTTTGCATAAAGGAATATAGTAGCGATTTTCTAAACTCTATAAGATACCTCACGAGTAATGTGAGAGTTACTTATCCGATAAATTCTGACTCGACTCCAGAAATGAAATTGAGATATGTTACCGCTCTTTGAACCTATTCTCGTAACCAATGATGACGAAATTAGTATAGGACCTTATTTTTGTAAAAGTTAGTATAGGAACTGTACTTTTGTAAAAGTTACTTGAAGATATGGAAGCACTGATAGAAACTTAATTTCTGCATTTCTGTGACTTGAGTGAATTTCGATGACGAAATTCTTTTAAGGATGGGAGAATTGTCATACCCCAATATAGGGGTTAAGTTTTAAAAATTATAAAGAATTGAATTAAAGTGATATTTTGGAAGAAATTGAGGATTAAAGTGTAAAATTGAAAAGCTAGCAGACCATTTTAGGAAATAAAAGAAAATTTAGGGACTTGAACCCTAATTTACCCATTTTTTAGACCCAGTTAAAAATAAATTACCTAATCAGTTTAACCCTAAATTATTTCCCCAAATTTTCAATCCCTAACCCTCAAATTAAACTTCTCGACGGTCACATTCTTGCCTTAAATTTACCGTCTTCGGAGCCGCTATCACACCCATCAAGCTCCTCATCGACCATCGACCCCAACCTAACCCCTAATTCGATGATAAATGGCATCGTTCGTCATGGTTTAGCCAACAAAAAGTCATCAAAACTAACCCGTCACCGAGGGGATTCTTGTTTATTCCGGCCGTTATAACCATCGGTGAGTATCACCGCCCTCCCTATTGTGTTATGTGGTTTGTTTCGCTCAAAACCCGACTGGTTGGTCGAAGCATTACCGCTGTTTTCATCGGCTGCCGGCGTGGGTAAGCGGTTCGAAACTTTTCTTTTAACTCTGTCGGTTTTGGCTAAAATTTTGATGTTGAATTGGATGATTTTGTTAAGTGTATGAACAAGGAGTGTTCGACCGCCCGGATCAGCCTCCATCACCATCGCATTCGCCTCCACGCGCCGCGTATGCACGTGGGGTTTGTTCTAGCTTGGGGAAGATTCCAGAATCGGGTTGACCCGCCTATCCGGCCTGACCCGACCCGCTTGGTCCAGTCATAAAGTCAACTCGGTCTGAGTCAACTCGTCCGAGTCAAACCGTTGACTCGACCTGTTGACTTTGATCCATTGATCGTTGACTTTAATCGAAAAAGTCAAAGTTTTTTAAAAAGCCATATTTTATGTTTTCGACGTACTGAGTCCGAATCCGAAGTCCGTTTTGCCAAATTTGCACCCGGTAAGCCGTTTTTTCAAAGATTTACCTTCAGATTCAATATGGTTTCTAAATTAAGTTCAGTTTCTGATGTAAATTTGGTTGTTTTGTATCCGAGGGATTATTGGAAGTTGAATTAAAGTTCGAGGGAAATAAAATGGAGTTAAATGGTCAATCGATATGACATAAAAACCGAGGTAATATATTACTACATTTTTATGCCTTATGAAACATGTTGGTATTGATAAATACATGAATGAAAATGTTTGGTCTCATCTGGGTAATTCCAACACTCAATCCGAATGCAGTAAAAAATCAGTAACTGAATAAAATTATGATGGCTTATACAAGAAATTAGAAGTTTGATAATGAATAATTTCAATTGAGAGATTATTCGGAAAAATAATTAACATTAGGATCTCTATATTCTATTTATCCTTGTTAAGAGTTTTAATACTGAAATTACCTGGTTAATAAATTACAAAATTCCCTAAAGAGGTAAAAATAGTACGAGTTGACTCTGAATGAGAAAGTACCATGAGATTCGTACCTGACCAGATAAATTATTGATTTAATTGTTAGGATCCTACTTTTGTACAGAAAATTCTTGATAATCCGTTCGTAACATCTAAAAAGGCAATTGACCCAAAATCTTTGAGTTATGAGTAAATACCTGTTGAATAATTTATCGAGGGTGCTCTTTTGTCAGAATTGTTCGAAAGGACTTGAACCTGAATTTACCCATTTTCTAGACCAGTGAAAAATAAATTACCCGATCAGTTTAACCCTAAATTATTTCCCCAAATTTTTCGAATCCCTAACCCTCGAATTAAACTTCTCGACGGCACATTCTTGCCTCAAATTTGCCGCATTCAGAGTCGTCGTCGCGCCCATCAAGCTTTCTATCGACCATCGACCCCAACCTAACCCCTAATTCGACGATAAATAGCATCGTTCGTCGTGGTTTAGCCAACGAAAAGTCATCGAAATTAACCTTTCACCGAGGGGATTTTTGTTTATTCTGGCCGTTAGAACCGTCGGTGAGTCTCACCGCCCTCCCCATTGTTTTCTCCGGTCTGTTTCGCTTAAAACCTGACTGGTGGGTTGAAGCATTGCCGATGTTTTCATCGGCCGCCGGCGTGGGTAAGCGGTTCAAACCTTTTCTTTTAACTCTGTCAGTTTTGGCTGAAATGTTGATGTTGGATTGGATGATTTTGTTAAGTGTATGAACATGGAGTGTTCGACTGCCCAGATCAGCCTCCGTCACCATCGCACGAGGCTTACGCGCCGCCGTATGTACGTGGGGTTTGTTATGGATTGGGGAAGATTCCAGAATCGGGTCGACCTGTTTATTCGGCCCGACCCGACCTGCGTGGTCCATCACAGAGTCAACTCGGTTTGAGTCAACTCGTCTGAGTCAAACTGTTGACTCCGACCCGTTGACTTTGACCGAAAAATTCAAATTTTTTGAAAAGGCCATATTTTATGTTTTTCGTCGTCCTGAGTCCGAATCCGAAGTCTGTTTTGCCAAATTTGCACCCGGTAAACCGTTTTCCAAAGATTTACCTTCAGATTCAATATGGTTTCTAAATTAAGTTCAGTTTCTAATGTAAATTTGGATGCTTTGTATCTGAGGGATTATTGGAAGTTGAATTAAAGTTCGAGGGTAATGAAATGGAGTTAAATGGTCAATCGATATGACATAAAAACCGAGGTAATACATTACTACATTTTCATGCCTTATGAAACATGTTGGTATTGATAAATGCATGAATGAAAATGTTTGGTCTCATCTGGTAATTCAAACACTCGATCCGAATGCAATAAAAAGTCAGTAACTGAATAAAATTATGATGGCTTATACAAGAAATTAGAAGTTTGATAATGAATAATTTCAAGTTCAGAGATTATTCGGAAAAACAATTAACCCTAGGATCTTTAAATTCTATTTATCCTTGTTAAGAGTTTTAATACTGAAATTACCTGGTTAATAAATTACGAAAATTCCCTAAAGAGGTGAAAATAGTATGAGTTGACTCTGAATGAGAAAGAACCCTGAGATTCGTACCTGACCAAATAAATTACTGATTTAATTTTAAGATCCTAATTTTGTATAGAAAATTCTTGATAATCCGTTCGCAACATCTAAGAAGGCAATTGACCCGAAAATCTCTGAGTTATGAGTAAATACCTATTGAATAATTTATCGAGGGTGCTCTTTTGTTAGAATTGTTCGAAAGGACTGAAATAGATGATAAGTTTAAATTAAATAATACGATTGGACGGAATGAAAGGATTGAAATACCCTGGATCTATAAAATGACCAAAATACCCTTAGAATGCAAATAACCCAAGAATATCACCAAGCCCAAGAATGATTGGATATTCTCAAGCTATGAAATGAAATAATGTTGAGCACCCAAATGACTTTATTATATGACAAAATTGAACTAAGTAACCTTAATGACTAAGGATTAAGTAAGTGATTTGGATAAGTCTGGAAACTCTTATGAACTTACATGATGTGCAATCCCTATGGGTTATGAACCATAAATCAAGTATGTCGGCATTTCCTCATATCGTTGAAACGTGGAAATGAAATAAAGATCATTGGAATATTTGTTCGTATCCAGCTATGATTCTGAAGGTGATCAATGGTTAAAAATTGTTGGAATTAAAGAGTGAATGCCCTGGAAGGACAACGAATGGATCGGTCGTCATGCATTAGTTCTGGGAGTTGTTCAGCTTGAGTTAACTCGATATTACGATAGATCGACAAAAATCGTAAATGCTCTGAATCTTCGTTTCTCCGTTATCAGCTCAAATCACTATGAATTCTCTAAGAACCTAATACCCAAAATGCCCCTAATTTTCATGAATAATAGAATCACTCCGGTCATATATGAAAACACAAGTAACTCATATGCAAAGGACTCTGAATACCCTTCTGATTACTTAGTGCCTCTGAAAAATGTTCGAATACAATATGATCTTGATAACTCACGTTCTGAATAACTGATGATTCTGTCAGCTAATGAACTCTTCCGATAGTGATTCTAACTTCTGGCATTCAGTCGGTATATTGAAGATCCGTGTTTCTCTGCCCGATAAGATTATCCAATATATCGAACCATATCTAGAACCTCTAGTGTGTTCCCTTATCACATGGATGTTTTCTTTGATTTTTGTTCTGATCTCTCTGGTTACTGACTGAAAATATTTTATTTGGGGTACTCTGGGATTTGGTATGAAGACTCTAGCAAGTTCAGTCGCTGCGGGTAATTCCTTTTATAGGTTCTGCACCGACTGATAATTCCTTATGGACCTAAGGCGACACTTCGGTAGGCTCTGAAGCCCCGAGAATATTTTTTGGGTAGGCTCTTAGGCCCCAAGGTACTCCTTTAGGTTATGCAGTTATGGAACTGCATATGGCGTTCGGTTGGAAGGTTTTACTATGATTTTTAAAAATTACGTTTTAAATTACTACTGTTTTAAAAAGAACCGTATCATTTCACTGGTTTTGTGGGAATACACTAGATAACCTATTATGATCTCCTGAACCCAGTCATCCGAAATATTTCTATCTGAGCTGAAAACTTACTGTCTGTTTCTACCTGAGATATCAGTGAGACCTCAGCTCAACCTAAAAATCTATAGAAGTCTGAACCAATAAGGAAACAGATGCTTACCTGTTATCTGCATGTTTTTCAGCATCATCTGGTAGTATTGTATTACTGAGCTTTTCGAAGCTCACTCTGTTACTCACCATTCCAGGTTAAAAGAATCGTACCAGTGCAGCTATCGACATCAGTAAGGGAGTTTCTTTGGCGTTGCTTGCAGAGTATGGTACATGTGATTAGGGGCATGTAGGTTGTATTTTGTTATATATACGTGTCTGAAAATATGTTTTATTATGGAATACTGATAAATTTTACTTTTATATTCATAAATCATTTTATGAGTTTACATGTTTTAATAATAATTTTAAATTTTCTGAGATTTTTACGATGGGTCGTTCCAGTGGCCCTAATGTGATACCCCGAATCGGATCGGGTCACTCGTATCGGTTTGTGGACGTTACAAAAAAACATTAATATTAATATTGAAATCTTGAATTTGTCCAAATTAGCACACAAATCGTTTTGAGAAAATGCTCTCACGAACTCTTATATAATTTGGAGACCATTACCCTAATAGATAATCTACCACGTGAATCAAAATTTCTAATTAGTTCATCATCAATTATAAATTTCTATATAGATCGTACTTTATTTAATTGTTGGGGTTTAATCAACATTAATCTTAGTAGACCATTATAATAAGGACTAATACTTTTATAATTTTTATGATGATAACCTGATAATAAAGAACGTAAAACGATCATAAAAGAAAGAACACCAAGATTTAATATGAAAAATCTTTTAGGGAATAATCACGAGCAGAAGA
Source organism: Hibiscus syriacus (assembly GCF_006381635.1). Lineage (NCBI taxonomy): Eukaryota > Viridiplantae > Streptophyta > Magnoliopsida > Malvales > Malvaceae > Hibiscus > Hibiscus syriacus. The sequence goes on from NW_024061774.1 coordinate 454,888, forward strand.
AAATAATTTCACTAATATGAAAAAAAACAAGAGGATTTAGAGAAAGAAACTTAATGTCTAACCATAATCCCAGTATATATTTATAGAGATATATAATTGATTACAAAGGAAACATATAAAATAGAAATCTACACAAAGTAAGTACTATATAAAAAGAAATAAGCTTTCTACTTTTAATCAAACTAGGTTTCTTACTTCACTTAATTATACTTTAATTAATTTATGCCACATTGAATTCGAGTCTGATGAGTGTTCAAATCGTTAATCTTTGCTAGTTATTTCTTCAGTTTTGAGGAATTATTACTGCTAAGTTGGTCGTGTTATGTTTGTTTTCGTACAAGTCCTTGCTTTCCAAAATTTATGACAAATTGGGCGAATTCTGAATTTTTTACTATTTGGTCACGAATGGAGACATGGGCACGACTTTGGGCATGACGCGGTGTGACGTGACAGTTTTTAGAAGGTCTAGTCAGTGACGGCTTCTAGAAGACTTTCTCCGCGTGCCTTCTGGAAGATGGACGAGCAGAGTTGCATTAGGAGACTAGTTTAAGTTTGAATTTAAATTTGAAAAACAATTATCTTAGGATTATTTTATTTATTTTCTTTTTTTATCCCTTAGGCTTTGAGAGGCTATAAATACTCATTTGGAGTAAGCCTAAACTCATCATTCAAATTACATTCTTCTTTTTCTCTCTAGTTTTAATAAAAGCTTTCTCTTTTTACTTTTTATTTTTCTTTATTTTTAAGTTTGTTTTTAATATGCTAAGTATGACTTTTGTCATGCTTAGCTAAACTTTTCATAAGCCAAGAGTTGTCGCGATGACTCAATTCCAATGGGAGAATTGAAACAGGCCCTTAATATCTTCGGAATATCTCTCTCAATCTCTGCGCTTATTTTTCAAAATCAAAACAGTTTTCAAAATCAAAGATCAACTTTGGTCAAGAGGTTGTTGCGATTAAATGTGTGGGAGGAAGATTCGGCTTATAGAAAGTAAATTCGACTTCCTGGGAACACACTTGGCAAGATGGCTTCGCCAAGAGGGAATTGAGATCAAAATTGACGTTTATTGAAGCAACAATCCGAGTCGATCGCCACGAACTTAAACTGTAATTGATCTACGACAATTGATGTTCATAGAATCAATTCCCGAAGCCGGAATCAAAGGTTGCCTTGGGTATTCGGTATACAAGATAGAGTCATAGGGATAGCCCTTGTAGACAAAGTAACCGACGTGAATCCCGAAGAGAAAATCTTATTCAAAGATCAGAAAGTAAATTGAGTCAAAGAGAAGCTTGTGGCTATTTTTACCGTATTTATTCACAAACTTTATTCTCTTATTTTTATAGCTTTTATTTATTTAATCGTTTTTCTGTACTACTTAAATATATTTTTACCTAAACCCCTCTTTATTACTTTCACGCATGGAATAGACTGATCAGACATAAATTAAGAATTTTCCAAGTCCTTGTGGATTCGAACCTACTTCTCTACGCTACGAATTTTCCTCTATTTATTATCCGAGAAGAAGGAAATTTATTTTGATATCTAAAACGACAATTGTCAAATTGACGTCGTTGTTGGGGACTTCGACAAAGTTACTAATTTTTTATTTGTTTTTTATTTATGACCAGGACTAATTTGGGCGCATTAGTGGAGTATGACCCGGAAATCGAAGCCAGAGCTAGGAGACTCCACGTACAGACACTTCGGGAAAGAAGAAGACAACAAACAAATCCAGAAGAAGAATCAAATTCTAGTAATATAAATCCAATGGCCGATCCTACTATCCGGGAGTTAGCCGCGACACCTACTGAACAAGTGCCTTTGAGCATTGATTTTCCCCAAGGCGAAACTCCGTACCAGTTGAAAACTGGCCTTATTCATCTTCTCTACATTCTGCTGATTGTCGAACGAGGATCCACACAAACATCTCAAGGAATTTCATATGGTCTGCTCCAGCATGAGGCCAAAGGGAGTAACCAATGACCAAATAAAACTCAGAGCTTTTCTTTTTCCTTAGCCGAATCGACTAAGGAGTGGTTATTTTATCTTCCTTCTAATTCTATTACTACATGGGCTCATATGACTCGTCTTTTTATTGACAGGTTTTTCCCTGCGGCGAAAGTAAGTGAACTACGAAGGAGAATACTTGGAATCAAGCAATTTGATGGAGAGCCACTTTACGACTATTGAGAGCTATTTAAGAAGTTATGTTCTAGTTGCCCACAACATGGGTTGACTGAACAAACACTCCTTCAATACTTTTATGAAGGATTATCTCCCCTAGAAATGAAGATGATCGATGCTGCTAGCGGTAGAGCCTTAGTGAATATGACTCCTACTGAGGCTATGTACTTAATATCGACAATGGCTACAAATTCCCAATAATTTCGCACAAATAATGAACCATCTCGAAGGGTTCATGAGATAAGTTCATCTTCCTTAGAAAATAAAATAGATAAGTTAACTGAAGTCGTAAACTCTCTTGTTGCAGGGAAGATAGGATAAAACCGATTATGTGGAATATGTGCATTACCTGATCATCCGACAGACGGTTGTCCACTGATTCAAGATGACGCAATAGCTCAAGTCAATACAGTCAAAAATTTTCGGGACCTCCCCAAAGAGCTTATAATCCTTACGGTAATACATATAACCCAGGATGGAGGGATCATCCAAACTTATGTTATGCTCAGAACCCGAGACCGAATCAAGGCTATCAAGCGAGACCTCTACCACCACAAAACCGTAGAAGTCATCATTAGAATCGATTGTCGAGAGGTTAGCTATCCCAGGAAAAATTACAGACTTGAACTGAAGCCCACTTCCAAGAGATGGATAAACAGAAAAGCCAACTGACTCAAGTTGTAGGGAGATTAGAGTCACAAAGGAGGTTATCATCACAAACTAAGCCGAATCCAGTAGAGAATTTTAGCGTCATCACCCTCCGAAGCGGTAAAATTGTTGAACAACCAGACCCAAAGGAAGTAAGCGCAAGATCCGGAAGAAAGAAGAAAATTCGAACTCCCAGGGGAAGAAGAAGTAGTTGACACAGAATCCCAAGAAAAGAATAAAGATGAATCAAAAACTAATTCTGCGCCATCTCCCTATGACATTCCGCCTCCGTTTCCTAAAAGATTCATTAAAAGAGACAAACAATCAGATGAGAGATAAATCTTGGATGTATTACGAAAAGTGGAAATAAATATTCCGCTTCTTGATATAATTCAGATAGTACCGAGGTATGCAAGATACCCTAAAGATCTCTACACTAATAAAAAGCGACTGACCGGAAACGTGAAGGTAAATTTGAGAGAGCATGTCTCAGCTATTTTCCAATGAAAGTTACCGCCGAAACTGAAAGACCAAGGTATGTTCGCAAACCCCGTAAAATTGATAAAGTTAGGATTAAGCTAGCCATGTGCGATCTATGTGCCCCTATCAATGTAATGCCTCTCTCCTTCTATAATTTAATTTCCACTGAGCCTTTGAATGAGACGAGAGTTACACTTCATGTAACACCCCCAACCCGTATCCGACCCGGATAAGAGTATGAGGTGTCACATTGACTTTTCAAACTTTGACTCTTGACAAAATTCAAAGAAAATTTAAACATTTTATTAAAGTAAAAGCGGTTTAGTTACCTAAACTAACCACAATAACCAAAATCAATCAGAGCATACTTAATTCAACCAATAAGTACATGCCAACTATACTCAAAATAACCAAAAACATTTAAATCCTCTATTTTCTGATATGAAATTTTGTAAGGGAGGTGCTGACCTATCTTACTCTTCTTCTCTTCTCTTCTTGCTTCTGTAACCTACGTGTGAAACAATCACACGCTAAGTCGAAGACTTAGTGAGGCATAAAGAAAACACATCTAATGGAATTCATACCCACTAATCATGCATGACTGTTTTATGCTATCAAATTATACAACTCAATTACATATACATCAACATATATTCATGTATATTATATAACAGATACCATAACCCCTATCACACATATATCATATCATGCAATTCTTATCACACATCATATACATATATCACATACATTGTTCTCATATCACCAACCTGTTTATCCTTACTAATTCCCTTGTCATTACTTCAATTCCGTCTTATGAGCATATAATGAATATAAACATATTATATATATTTTAATATGCCACAATACATTACTAATTTCTATAATCATATAATACATAAACGCATAGAATTTCATATCACCGTGACATATATGCACTTCTACCATGTCACGAGAAATACACATATCATTATATCAAATTATGTTCTCTTTTCAAAGCCCATGTACACATGTGAGAACTATAGATATGTGAGTCTATAGAGGTTGTGCACTATGCTGTAAACCACAGCTCGTATAATTGCACCGAAGTGCCACGTAGAATTGCACCGGAGTGCCGCGTAGAATTACACCGTAGTGCCATATAATAATGTCCATAAGGACCATATATCATTCCTTAAGAATTTATATACATATACTAGGGATCAAGTATGTGTCTCACCAGACTTCACACATGTTCCAAAGAATACATATATGTCCCGAAGGACCACATATCATTCCTTAAGAATCATATACATATGCCAAGGATCAAGTATGTGTCTCACCAGACTTCACACATATTTCAAAGAATACATATATGTCCCGAAGGACCACGTAGACCCTCGACTCTTGGCATGCCAACTATACCCCTAGCTCTCATGACACATAACATGGGAATTAATATTTATGTTAACATAATTCACATATACACATAGTCATAGTTCTTTCACATAGCTCATCGTCATATAAATCACATATCCCATATACATATAAACACATGGTTCACTTACGCGTAGAACATTTACATATAATCGCATAGTCATATACTATTTCATATAACATATATTTTCTCTTTCATATATCTCATATCATGTATCATATCTTGTGATCATATAATCATGTTACTTGAAATCACATAACTTCTACTCATAGAGTTCAACATCATTAAACTTAGTTCCCTTTTTCATATCATCATACATTTATATATATTCTTATTTGTCCTATCAATAACCTATAAACTTACTCATATTCTCATATATCATATTTTAATATAATTTGTATAGTAATACTCTATAATTGTATCATATAATGATTTTACCCAAGTACTCCTTTATAAAGTTTATATTACAGGTTCAATTAGTCTCATTCTATCTTATAAATAATTTCCACTTATTTTATATCATTTTCCTTTTCCACTCACATAAACAATCTATTTATTTAGTTCAATTTCTCATGACTTCCACAATACTCTTTAATAAAACTTTGTAGATCTTCATTATAAATACATAAACCATAGTTTCCTTTAATTTATCAATCTTCCCTATATAACTTATGTATCCTTATTTATGCCCTCGAATTTATACTATTCTCTTAGAGTCTCCTAACATTTCTCGTATAATCACTTATACCATATCATATGACTTATACTTGATTATCTTATTCTCTCGTGTTCATTTCATTTCTTATGACTCTATCATATAACTTATTCCATGTTTTTCCATTATTACATAATAAAGATTTACATAAATCATATAGCATATACAAAGCATATCATTATCTTTAGTCATGCATACATACAATCAATGTAATACAGATAATCACATATAATTATAACAACACGTAATCATGTCCATGACTTCATGCATATTACTCTAGGAAATAGACTCATCGCAAGTCTTATTTCCATTAAACACTATATATCACTAGTATGCACTCACCTTGGCCTCACTAGTCAATTCCAATCTCTTATCTTTCCCTTGATCGATCTTACTTGCCAAATGTTCAGGAATTGCTTTACGCGCAGAATCTACATAAATGTACATTTTGAGGCAATCATTAGATACCTACACCTTGTAATTGGATACTAGCAACTTAAACGAACTTATTAAACCAATATTCACATTTTTCCTTTAGGGGGAATCGATTCCCTCCTGTGGGGGAATCGGTTCCCCTATGAGATTCTAGAATTTCTGGTTCGCTTGAGGGGTATCGATTCCCCATTGAATGGGTACCGATTCCCTTGAATGGGTACCGATTCCCCTTGCCCAGAAATCATATTTTCAGCATGAAATTTACTTCATTTCATCTTAAACACTTCATATTTCAACCTCTTCTATATACTAAACTCAAACACACATACTTAAGCCCATTTGTACTCATTTAATCCATCTTAATTCTCAAAATCCTCTCCTCTTAATGAAATTCAAGAATTATACTCAATTTTCAACATGTTCTAAATTCCTTTCTATCACTCCAAATCTCTTAATTCAACTATTGACAAGTCAAATTCAACTTAAAATTCAACTTATCAACTTTATTTCAAGATTTCATTCAAAAACTCAAAATCTTTAATCTCTCGTATACCTTTCATCTTGTTGTTTTAGAACCAATTAAGCTTTCCTTAAGCTTAATTACCATCCAATGATCAAAACCCAACCTTTAGTTGAACAAATAATCAACTAATGAAGAAACTTACCTTTTCCCTTGAGCTCTAACGGGAGGAGAAAGAAGAAAGGAAGAAGAGATGAAATGTTTTCATCTTCCACGTTTCAATCTCCTATTAAAGGGGATAAAAAATATATTTATTGTTAAATGACCATTTTGCCCTTTACTACTTTGGATAATTACTAAAAACTTCCTGGGATTATCTCCACATAAATCATTGAACTTTTCAACTTTTCCACTTTAATCACCAAATTCTAAAATTTTACAATTTAGTCACTAACCCATAATTTGGGATGTTACACTTCAGCTCGCCGACAAATCAATTATTCATCCTGAATGACTCATAGAAAATGTTATAGTAGAGGTAGAAGACTTAATTTTCCCTACTGATTTTTATGTGATTGATATGGAAAATGATCGTAGCCATATTGGTTCTGAAATCCTCCTCGGTCGTCCCTTTCTGAGCACAGTAAATACAAAAATTGACGTTTGAAGCGGTATCTTACTATGGAGTTCGACGGTGATATCGTAAAATTTAATGTTTATAAAGCAATGAGATATAGGATAATGTGCATAGTATTAATTTTGTTGGCATTACTAAGCTTGTTGATGATGAATATAACTTTGTTGATGATTTATATAGGAAATCAGATGATAAAAGAGACGACATAAGAGAGTTGAAAAATATTTCAGTTGTTGATTCAGATTTGATCTTAACTCCTTTAAACACTAAAGATTTACCTTCCCTTTTGCATGCACCAAAAATTAAGTCGAAACCATCGATGAATCGTTTGAAGAAATCATTTTTTGGTAAAAAAGATGTTTTGACGACCATTCTTTTTGACAAGATTTTAAAATTGAGAAATATCCGAAGAAATCTTTGTGAGAATTTTCAAATTTCCCATAAGGAATTTCTTAGTTGGAAAAAGCGAATGAAGTGGAAGTGTTTGTCACGGTACCTGTAGTCTGAACCAGGTCGTCGAGCTAATGACGTTAAATAAAGCGCTTCATGGGAGGCAACCCATTGTTTTCAATTCCGTTATATTTTTATTTTTTCGTTTTTATTTTTATTTTATATTTTTATTCGCTCAAGCATGTTTAATTTAATTTCTATTTTTATTTTGCAGGAACCAAATATTTTTATTCAAACCTAAACGATGAAGAATTACGAAAATTTCATTCGAACAATGTCAATTTCGGAACCTACAGAGAATACACAATCGAACAAAGAAGAAAAAAGGGAGAGGCCTAGCTGTGCGCACCATTTCATTAACGGCGTACGTTAGCAAAACCCAAGGGAGGCTTGACGCACGCTAGCTAGGCCAAAAATAACGCGTACTTACCCAAGGGAGGCTTGACGCACGCTAGCTAGGCCAAAAATAAAATTTCATTCGAACAATGTCAATTTCGGAACCTACAGAGAATACACAATCGAACAAAGAAGAAAAAAGGGAGAGGCCTAGCTGTGCGCACCATTTCATTAACGGCGTACGTTAGCAAAACCCAAGGGAGGCTTGACGCACGCTAGCTAGGCCAAAAATAATTTTCCCCCGCTTTTTTTTATTTTTGATTCCTCTGCCGCCCACCTTCTCCCCTTCCTTTTTTTATGCCGTGGACCCCACCCTATCACTATTCATCCACATTTTTTCAATTTTCAATACACTTTATCCTAATTAAAAACAAAACCCCAAATTTCATTCAAACTCAAACACCCACCCCTCCAACGCACGGCAGAACCAAACTTAACCCAACCCTCTTCATCTTCTCAAACCAATCGCTCCTTCCCCAAAAAACGAGACCATCATCATTTATTCCTCTCCTCACAGTCGCCCTTGCTAATGTGTTTTCAACCTCTCCAATCATAATGGTACGCACAATCGGGTAAAGCCACCGCCTCTCTCCCCCCCAAGCCGAGCATTGTTTTTCGTCCATCTCTGCCACACTTTCCATCTCCGTGTCAACCGTGGTTTCCTCTTTCTCTCGACCATGCCTATTAGATTTCCCATTGTGTTCCAATCATTCGGCGACATCGGATAATACTCCTAAGGTAAACTCAGATCCTATTTTCGTTCAACTATTATTAATGTATTATCTCGTTTGTGGTTTTACAGAGAATTTTGATGCTAGTTTTCCACCAACGACACCACCTGATAATGTTTCCAGTTCGCGGTATCAACTTAGATAGCTTGTTTTTTCGTCCCAACACCTCCCACCGTGGATGTGGTCGACAATAAATCCAGGGAGTACTCTATTCCTTCTCTTGCATTTTATTTTTACGTTTTGAGGAAAAACGCTTTAAGTGAGGGGGAGTAGAGTGTAGATTAAATTTCCCTTTGCTTATCTTTATGCTTTGAATCTAGTATGTGTTGGTTGGATTTGCGGAAATTTCATTGAATTTCTTTGTCTTGTTGATTATTTTTTGGAATGCTATGTTTGTTTGGAAACACATGATTGTTTAGGTTAGGATGTTCTTGATAATAGATAGCATGAATTGTGATGAGTTGGTGTTTTTTGATATTCCATGACTTCGTTGGTTGAAATGTGATTAGCTCAATGCATGAAACAATTTGGTGAGATTTGAGCCTTTACGAGCATATCATTTTCGCTCTCATTTTGTTGGATTGAGTGTGTCAAATTTGGCATTGATATTCTAGAACTGCATGTTAAATACTGTCAAGATTACACATGAACATGATGCTTAAAGATGATTTGGGCACCTTAGGATTAATCATTTTGTTCCCCCACTAAATTGTCTACCCATGCATTTCCCCTTAGTTAACCACTTTTGAGCTTATTCCCGCTTCTTTGTTTTCACCATATTCATAAACACGAGCCTTTTTTATTTTATCCATCTTTTCTAACTTTTTCAGGGCAAGTGAATAATTTAACCATTGTATGCTCCATCGAAAAAAAAGAAGAAGAAAAAGAAAAACAACAGTTCGAAAAAAAAGAAAAAAAGGAAAAAAAGTTGTTCGAAAGAAAAAAAAGAGAAACAAAAGACATGAGAAAAAATTGGAAAACGAAAACACAACAAAGAAATGCATTTCAAAAAGAAATTTGTTGTTTGATATGTCGTCTTTTATATTGTTGTGCTTAATGTTTTGATGGAGTTGAAATTATTATTTGTTAGTTCCTTGCCTTGAATATTTAGCCATATATTTAGCCTTTTCCTCACCTTTACCTAAGCTCCGTTACAACCAATAAAAGACCCTTTGATTTATGCATCGTGTTCTCATTAGTAGTGGAGATTTTATTTACTTGCAGGCCTATGGTAATGTCATGTCGATTATGACATTGAGCGTTTCTTTACCCCAAACACATTGAGTGATTTGAGTGAATCCCGGTAAGGTGTTGAGTTATGAGCATTGAGATTAATGAATGAATGGATATTACAATTGCACTTGACTTGTTCCAATTGGTGATGTTCAATTGATTGATTTCTTGACTTGAATAGTTATTGTGGTCTCTACCTTGCTTCCTTGAATGTGAAACTTGACAAAGAACGGTAAATGGAATTTTTGACTAGTTTGATTAATCATACTTGAGGACAAGCATGAGATAAGTGAAGGGGAATTTGATGAGTGTTCAGAATCGTTAATCTTTACTTCGTTATTTCTTCGGTTTTGAGGAATTATTACTGCTAAATTGGTCGTGTTATGTTTGTTTTCATACAGGTCCTTGCTTTCCAAAATTTGTGACAAATCGGGCGAATTCTGCATTTTTTTATTATTTGGTCACGGCTGGAGACATGGGCACGACTCTGGGCATGACGCAGTGTGACGTGCCAGTTTCTAGAAGGTCCAGTCAACGACGGCTTCTAGAAGACTTTCTCCTCACGCCTTCTGGAAAATGGACGAGCAGAGTTGCATTAGGAGACTAGTTTGAATTTAAATTTGAAAAACAATTATCTTAGGATTATTTTATTTATTTTCTTTGTTTATCCCTTAGGCTTTGAGAGGCTATAAATACCCACTTGGGGTAAGCCTAAACTCATCATTCGAATTACATTCTTCTTTTCTCTCTAGTTTTTATAAAAGCTTTCTCTTTTTACTTTTTATTTTTCTTTATTTTCATGTTTGTTTTTAATATGCTAAGTATGACTTTTGTCATGCTTAGCTAAACTTTTCATAAGCCGAGAGCTGTCGCGATGACTCAATTCCAACGGGAGAATTGAAACATACCCTTAATATCTTCGGAATATCTCTCTCAATCTCTGCGCTTATTTTTCAAAATCAAAATAGTTTTCAAAATCAAAGATCGACTTTGGTCAAGAGGTTGTTGCGATTAAATGTGTGGGAGGAAGATTCCGCTTATAGAAAGCAAATTCGACTTCCTGGGAACACACTTGGCGAGATGGCTTCGCCAAGAGGGAATTGAGATCGGAATTGACGTTTATTGAAGCAACAATCCGAGTCGGTCGCCACGAACTTAAACTGTAATTGATCTACGACAATTGATGTTGATAGAATCAATTCCCGAAGCCGGAATCAAAGGTTGCCTTGGGTATTCGGTATACAAGATAGAGTCATAGGGATAGTCCTTGTAGACAAAGTAACCGACGTGAATCCCGAAGAGAAAATCTTATTCAATGATCAGAAAGGAAATTGAGTCAAAGCGAAGCTTGTGGCTATTTTTACCGTATTTATTCACAAACTTTATTCTCTTATTTTTTATAGTTTTTATTTATTTAATCGTTTTTCTTTACTACTTAAATATATTTTTACCAAAACCCCTCTTTATTACTTTCACGCCTGGAATAGACCAATCAGACATAAATTAATAATTTTCCAAGTCCTTGTGGATTCGACCCTACTTCTCTACACTGCGAATTTTCCTTTATTCATTATCTGAGAAGAATGAAATTTATTTTGACATCTAAAATGACAGTTGCCAGAGTCAAACTCTAACAATCTCCATCTTAACATTAATTTGAAAGTGTAAAAGATTTGAGACAAAAATCCAAATTCGGAAATGACTTAGTTTGCATATTTGTAGGATTATCATGACTTTTAATTTTGCTCATGACAATATCACCTGAACAATTATATCACATAAAAATTGATATCGAACATCAATACGTTTTATCCTCTCATGGAATATTTGATTCTTTGTGAAAAATATAACACTATGACTACTACAAAATATTATATTGATTTGAATGTCTTCACTTAGCTCACAAAGAGACCCTTAATCAAATCGTTTCTTTACAGGCTTTAGTAATTATCATGTACTTAGTTTTAATAGTCAACAAAATGATCATAGTTTATAAGGTAGCTTTCCAACTAATGGCGTAGCCTCCAACATTGAAGACGTAACCTATGAGAGATCTTCTCTTATCAAGACTCTAGTAGAATCAGAATCAACATATCTATAACTCCATCTCTTGTCTTCCGAACTGTAAACATACATAAGAATTTCTTCAAAGATATCGAAAGATTATATACAACTTCTAATAATCTTTTCACATATTCTTCATATATACTAATTGTATTGATACATGTGTAACACCCTCAACCAATCAAAAGGTGAATCTGATCAAAGATGTACATTGAACCACCTGATACATGTGTAACACCCTCAAACCAAATCAAAAGTTGAATCTGATTCAAAGATGTACATTGAACCACCAAAATGATAACAAATAGACACTAAAAAATACATATTCAAAAAAATAAATCAATAATATAAGGTAAACACTTACAAATATAAAGCTCCTTATTAAAAATCAAATATAAAAAAATTTTACAACAAACTCAAATAAAATCGCAATCTCTTACATGTTCACTTAAGTTCTTATCACTATAATATTCTCTTGAGACTCATATAATAATATCATTGTCCTATTATGATCCACAAAATATGTAATTCGTGGAAGTAAATAATTTAAAGAATGAACTAACAAGCTCATGATTATCCTCTAATCAATTATATTTCATGAGGTCCAATGAGATCGTGAAATACCAAGGGAGAATACTGGTTTATCCTATTTCGGGATATAAGGCAAAATTTAGCTCCCAGTTCTAGCCTTTTTATTTTAAAAGTTGAAAAAATATGTTATTCAGTTTTTATTTCTTTTATATTTTAATCACTTTAAAATTTCTAAATAAATATATACTTATCTGCCTCTCTTATATAATATTTACTTTCGAGAATGAATTGAATAATCCTTAAAAGTATTTCCCTTGTTCTTGAGATAAGTGAATATATGATAGTTATATAGACTTTTGCATGATTTAATACTAAAGGTGACATTTAGACTTAAGAAATAATTAGAAAATGAAAACATACTAAAGCATTAGTGACCATTTGTTTAGTCTATCCTTTTTAATTTTATAAATTTACTGTGTCATATCAGTAATCCGTTGAAGGTATGAAGGTAATTAACTCTTCGTGATCACATCTTAATTAAATAAAAAGGAAAGTGATTAAACATTACGTTTTTTTTTTAATTCAGTGAAAAATGTACAAAACTTAAATGAAAGTGATCAATTCTATAATTTACTCTTAGGTTTTTTGCATTCCGAAAGATGAACAATAATAAAGTAATTTGTAGTACAATTTTACGAAATTCAATTAATTAAAATATTATAAACCAACATTTAAAGTTTCTTTTTTAAATGTAATATTTAAACAAGATAAAAAAGTTCAAATTGTAAATTAGAAAATAATAAATTTATCTCAAAATTAATATAGAATGACCTTAAAGTTCAAATTTGAAATGGAAATTATCTTAGTATTTTAATTGAGGACTTTAGCGTATCTTTTTTAGATTTTGAGAGATTTTTTTTATAGAGATCTCCCAGTTTTTTTAAAATAGAAAATATCCAGAGTTACAATGAAGATTTATAGGTATAACTGTAAACGAAACTAAATTATAATTAGGATATTTTCCTATAACCATTTACACAAAAACTAGCCACCTATATCACACAAGGACCGAAAAGATAAAAGATTAAGAAAATCTATTCAATGTTCGAACAAAATAAAGATACGAACAAATCTGACTACATCGGCATACAAACCATAAAAAAGGATGAAGCTACTGAAGGCCACCGACAAATTGCAAATTAGAGTCAAGGGAAGTGAGAAACTATCAAAAAACGCAAAATGTGTATCCAAATCAATCCAAGGGTCCAAAGCAGGGACGATCAACATGATAACAAATAAGCGCCATCTTGATCAGTCGTGGCGATGTCAAATCCAACAATAAGAAAAAAGATAAACGAAAACAACGAAAAAAATCATAAACTACCAAAAGGCAGAGAACATGTCACAAACAAAGACATAATTATTCTTATTAAAAACTAAAAATAAAAAAGACAACCGACGGGTGACAATCAACATCAAAATCAGTATTGCCGCCAGTTAAACAAAATTAGAGAAAAAATTAGATTGATTAAAAAAATTAACAAAAATTATAAAAATGAGGAAAAAAAAGAGAGAAGAAAGAAAACGACTACGATTTTTTCAAACATATTATGACTAGTTTATTAGATTTAAGAGATAAGTGTGTGTTTTCGGTAGTTGTTGTATCTTTCCCTACTATTTAAAAATTTTATTAGTAAGTCATGATTAAATTGTGAAAGGCAAAAATTAAATGAATGGAGGAAGGATAAAAGCAAATAGAAGATCTTAGATATTTTGGCTAATGGCCTATTTTTTTATTATATGTGATGATTATAAGATAATATATATTTAGAAATTTTTTTAATCATCGATATTGGATATATACATATTCTGCAAACACAGTTACTTGAATTCAGAATTTCTAGAAAGAACAATAATCTCTTTAATTGTTAAGGCCATTTGATGAGTTTCACCATTAAATTATTTATAAATTAATCATAAGTTTATGATTAATGAGGTGTGTATTGGACTAAACCACCAACCGAATTGTAGCAAATTGATATTCACATGGACTTAATTAGAGAGAAAAATAATTTAAAAACCATCATCCATCATCCACTGTTAAAACCACTCAAATGTGCATGTAAAATAATAGCAACAATAAACTAAAACCACCAGAATTGTAAGTGGAGACCTCGAATATTTCTTTTCAATTTTCTTGGCCGCCAAACACGTGTATAGATTCTTTATCAAGTATGTATATTGGGTTTCTATGAAACTTAAATTCCAACCAGGACTCTCCCGACACGATCTGCTACTTGTAAAATAACTGTTAACTAGTGTTTTCTACAGGAATAATAATATATGGATGGTGCTAGAGAGAATGGCAAAATCAACTGGTCTTATGTTTGATCGAATCTGTAACAGTCCCCCGCTATTCATTTTAATGAATTTAGTCCCATTATTATATTATGTTGAATAATCTGAATGATTATAAGATAATATATATTCAAAATCTTTCTTAATTATTGACAATACACATACTTTATCAATACAACTACTTAAATCTAATATCTTTAAAAAATAACACTCTTTTTTTATCATCGAGGACTATATTCATTAAAAGCTCATGATACATGTACCTTGCATAAAATTTGTCCGTCGTTATTTATTTAGCTTTTGAAGTGGGATTTGCTGATGACAGTGGTGACCGAGAGTCAAATCCACCAATACTTCTTTTGTTCCTTCTTTTTATTTTGTTTCTTCTTTTCAAGTGTTTGCATATGACTGTATGAAACACTATTCCCTTTTTGTGTTCCCCCACTAAAACAAAGTCACACCCAAATACCCCAAAATAATACTTCGGTGTAGGGGACCCGAACCCCTCTCTCTATTTCTTAAGGGAAAAAAATTAATTATTAGAAGGGATTTGTAGGGCAAGACATCTCAATAATGGGGACAGTATGCTAAGATCTCATGCTTTCAAGACATTGATTTGAAGTAAGAAAAAGAAACACTATCTCCTCTCTGATCACGGATTGATTGAGAGGGATTTGAAGAACTTCGTGTTCTTTGAATTTTTTAAATTTTCTTATAATTAAGTTAGTTTTTATAATTTTATAAATTATTTTAATTCGTTCTCTTAAAATTTTATAATTTATTATTTAATATAAAATCAAAACATTATTACAAATTAACCTCCATGTTTATCAAAATAATCATTTAAGTTTTTATTCTTTTTTATAAATATTTTGACTCTTGATGTTTCATTTTAAGATTAAAAAACTCATTCATGAATGAAAATTAATATTTAATAAACAATTAACGTTATGAAAGTAATGTTTTTTTATCTTAAAATAAAACATTAAGGGGCCAAAAATGCTCCCAAAGAAATAATAGTCAAAATGACTATTCATTCAAACTGTATGAGTCTTTTTATTCTAAAATAAAACGTTGAGATCAAAATTATTTAAAAAATAAAAACCAAATAACCATTTTGATAAACGTTAGAAGCTAATTTTAACATTATACCTATAACATTATACTTCGGTCATTATTTATTCTTTTTAGAGCCTCTTCTCCATCTAAACATAAAAGATACCCATTTACTTTTCTCAACCCTATCCATTTTTCTTACAAGGAAGGAATCTAATGAGTACTTTGGATATCATGTGGGATATTCTAGTGATGCATTGCTGAATGTGCCCCTTGGCTACACACAGGATAAGTTCTCAAATAAGGGCAGCATGGAGAGATAATTTAATTAATGGGGTCATGGGGTGCCATTGCAACTTGGGTATATGGCTCTTTCGTGCTTTAAAGGTCAGAATGTCAGACCATCGATGGGTTAATTAGTTAATAACATATAATCTAAATAAGAAATGAACAAAACAAAATCTGAATGCTTCTTGTTTGGTGTTTAGTTGATACTAGTGTTATTAAAATCGGACCGGACCAGTCGGTTCGACCGGTTGCATATCCGGTCCGGCCATCCTATAAAACCAATTTTGCAACGAACCGGTGAAGAATCGGTAAAATCGGTGTGAACCGGCCGGTTCAATCGGTTCACCGGTTTTGTTTTTTTTTTAAAAAAATTAAATCAAATAACGTCGTTTGTTATGATTTTTTTCAGCCCCAAATTTATTTTCTGATTATGATGATTGATACTTGTATCAATATACTTTTTTTATTTAGTTGTTGATGAATTTTATTAGGTATTGACCTTAAATATTATGTTTGTAGTTGATTTGAATCATTTTGTTTCACTTGATTTTATGGTATTTAACTTATATATATATATGTTATGACTTGTGATATTTTTATACCTTTTAATATTGTGAACTTAAAAAGAATGTTATATATATATATATATATATATTAATATTACTTTTAATATTATGTAAAATTAAAAAAATATTATTTTATATAAATCAGTTCAACCACGGTTGAA
This sequence comes from Hibiscus syriacus, assembly GCF_006381635.1. Lineage (NCBI taxonomy): Eukaryota > Viridiplantae > Streptophyta > Magnoliopsida > Malvales > Malvaceae > Hibiscus > Hibiscus syriacus. The sequence continues at coordinate 471,699 of NW_024061774.1, forward strand.
CCAGTAAATCAGTGAACTAGTACCTTCACCGGTTTAAGATCCAGTCCGATTTTAAAAATATTGGTTGATGCAAATGGGTTCACTTTTCACCAACGGATTAGGAAAGCAAAATTTTAACATTATTTTTTAATAATGAGAAACGTCTTTCTAGGTCATATTCCATTAATATTGAACTGTTTTATTATATTAAAATAATGAAATTAATGGTTATCCCACTAATTCTCTGATCTGACTTTTATTTAAATTATAATTCTTCAATATATGGTGGTGGTGCCTTGTTTTATATGAATTCTTCCTCCATTTCTACGACTTTATTTTATTCTAAAACAAGCACTGGTATTTTTTAGCAAAAAATGAACAAAAATTGCATGAAATATTAATGGGTGTAATCCACTATTCCTTATATGTATAATGGTGAACAACCAAATACACATCCTCATGCGTATTTTCAGATAGAAATTAGAAAAAAAACAATTTTTTTTGAATTAATCACTGATATCCGATCTATTGACCAACTAATCCAGACCGAGTACTGCAAAGGCAAGGGCAACCCTCCCAACCCAATTTGTTTCATTCGTAAATGCTAGGATTCGAACCCCCAACCTTGCTTAAGGGATCTGGTTCCTCATCCCACTAAATCAACCGGTTGTTGTTGGTAGAAAAAACATTTTGATTCCTTGACAAAAGATGCAAAGATTCAACACAAATATGTGTATGGTCTTTTTAAATTAATTAATTTTGACAAAAGAAAAAAAAAGTTAATTGGAAGTGAATTCCACCTCACGAGGGATATATATTGCCTATATGGAAGCAAGTAGACAATTAAAAAAGAAAAACAGACAAACTTCTTTCTCTTTGAAAAGATAATTAAGTTGGATATCGTCAGGTGTTCAAATATTTCTTTTACTATATATATATACATATACACCTTTTAAATGTTATCCTCGCATGGCTGCATTTTCCAATATATTAATAGTTATTTAGCTTTATGGATTGAGTTGTAATTTGAATTTTACATAAATTTTTATGTTTAAGTAACTTTATTATATTTATTTGGCTTTAGTTAAGTTGAATTTTAACAAACAATTTAGGATGATCTCGTTGATATATATCCACACATTAAATTGTTAGGTAAATTTTCATTTTTCATGCATATGCTTTATTACTTGTTAGTTGATAATTAGCCCTCCATGTTATAATAAGTAAGTTCAAATCATATTATTTAATGGGCTCTTGTCTCAAATAATATGTTCAAATCTTAAATGTCACATTAATCATTTGAAGTGATCCAAAATAAAATTAAAAACATTTAGTCGAAATAAAATTCACAAATGATTTATTTAGGTATTATTCTATTATTAGAAAATAACTTAATAAATATCTAATTATTATTCATATACATTATAAAGACTTCATGTTAATCATTATTAAATAACTTAACGTTCAAAATATCAAATTAAATATTATAATATAAACCCCAAATAGTTTATTTATATAATCTTATGTCACACTCCATAAAAACATATTGGGAGAATTTTATTATGAAAACTTTGTGCTATTATTCGGGATTTTGATGTTTTGAGTCTCAATCCAATACTAACATCATGAAGCATTTGAAACGAAAGCCAGAAATGATGATAGCTAGAGACGTATAGATAAATAAAATTATTTTTAATTAAAGAACATGTAGTAACATAATAATTAAACATGACAAACATACATATAAGCATAACAATCATGTCTCTCATTAGCCTAACGATGGTACAAATCAACCCAAATAAATAACTTTGTGAGGGATACTCGGTCATTCTTTAAATTTTTTATTTTGTCGGAGAATATACTTTTTTCCTCCATCTAAGTTAGCGAAGTTTTAAAGGGACTTTCTTTCTTTGGCTTATGATTTTTAATAAGATCATATTTTGCTGAGACAAAAACAAAAAATAAATAAATAACTTTGTGAACCATGGCCTAGTGCGGTGAACCGCAGGAATCTTCCTCCTGTACAATCCAAATCCAATGCAAACATACAATTTGCCATGCAATAGCACTCCGTAGAATCAATATCAACATATTTTCATATTAGTGGCATGAGAAAATCTTCACACTAATTGAAAATGTTAGTGTTATGACCCAAATTTTTCTTGGATCAGGCCACGAAAATATAATTAAAACAAAGATATAAGTGCATTTTTTACCAAACAATAAATTACAATCAGAACAGTAATAAAGTGTGAGGACTTGGTCAGTGTTCATTGTAGTATAATCCATTTAAATTAGGGTTTCCTATCCCTTATATAAAAAGTAAGAAATAGGATTTTGCGATCAATAAATCTTGTAATTTTCGACATTGTGAATTTTTTTTCCTTTGCCCGTAATTTTCTATCTTTTTTATATAAATCAAAGATTTTTTTTATTTTTTTGATTGTATTCGTTTATCGTTAATCATTCTGATAATCGTAACAGAGAACAATAGCATTATCTTCGTGTCACAACTGCACTCAGAAATTGTATAATTTCCCACTCAGTCAATCTTCTAAATGATATCAGTATGCTCTTACGACGGCAAAATGAACCCAAACCGATGTGGTCATGCCATGACATAGCATGATACGACAAGAGGAATAATGAGATCAAATATCGGATTATGAGGTTTTCCTTTTTGATCAGAGCACAATACTGCATTAAGCGAGGCAGTCGCGAAACTGAAGTTATCTTTCGGAAACCGACAGTGTAGGTGAAAAACTGTCTGATAGGTCTACTGTCACAAAATCCATCCCTAGCTTCATCGGTAGAAACCATAGCTTTCTCTTCGATTTTATTCTATCTTTTACCAAATTTGGCATATTTATTCATAAAAGATATCGCTATTTTAATAGTTAAAGAAAAATAAAGGGTAAATTACATCAGTACTCATTGAACTATACTCTCTCACATTTTACTCACCTTACTTCCAATTTTTCTAATCTACTTGCTGAATTTTCAAATTGCTCATGTTTTGATCACTTCGAAATATTTCATTATTATTTTCGTATGACTTGGCATTTTTATTATTATTTAATATAAAATAATTTAAAAGTTAAAATAAAAACAGAAGGTGGTTGGATACCACCGCTGACTGCTGTCAACTGCTGATTGTTTGGCCCAAATTTCATAATTTCTTTGTCTCGATACTATGAGCCTGAATCTGGCCTCCATTTTGTCAGAACTTGCTCCGAAGTCCATGAATTGGAGATTGAAAGTGAGAAAACCAAAACATTTCAGTCGAGAATCACGGGTTTTGGGATATTTTCCGGTGAAACAATCACCAAATTCGGGATCAGGGGGTCAAAACGAACCGACTAGTGAAATTCAGATAGAAAGGCCACCATATACGGTGGTTGAAGATGGTCGACGGTGACGTCTGACCATGTTCTGTTTTTATTTTATATTTTCGATTAATTTATATTAATAATAAAAAATCATGTCATAACAAAATAATAATAAAATAATTAAGAGTGATCAAAACAGGAATAATTCGAAAGTTCAATGAGTAGATTAGACAAATTAAAGTACAATGAGTAAAATAGGAGAGATAATATAGTTAAGTGAGGAATGATGTAATTTACCCCAAAAAATAAACCAAGTCAAAACCCTTAAATAAGGATGAAGCTTCTGTCGATTATTGGTTTGAAATAAGGGACTACGTAATAGAGTTTTAGTTGAATAGCCTTTTAATTAAATATAACTTTGTCAATACTAAATTAAACAATAGTTTGGTTGTATGGCGGGGTGTTGGGAAATTCACCCCACTAGACCATGTTTCAAACACACTTATGCATTTTTAGAATAACGAATAGAATATTTTAATTTTGTAGAATGTTAAAACTATATTGTTAGTTTTTTTAATATAAGGATTCTTTTGAATTAAAGGAAAAAAAGATTATTTTATAGAGTGATTAAAACTAAAAAACTCTAGAGTTGATTATACCAAATTTTTAAAAGTGTTCATAGTCTTAAAACTCTAGTTACCCTTAAACACTTTGAAGAAATGTTCTCTTATTGAAATGAGCTTCTAAAAGTTTTTCTAGGTGTTTTTAGTTTAAAAACTACTAAAATTGAATTAATGGTCATTTGAGGAATTTTCATCGGGCATTATCGCTTCGTTTATCGCTCTTTTTCCAAAAGTTTAGAACCCGTCGAAAATTGAGGAATTCAGACCTATTAGTTTAGTAAGCTCGGTTTCAAGATATTGACAAGGTGTTGTCAAGATGGTTAATTCGGTGATGGTTAAAATTGTTAGTGACTCGCAATGTGCGTTTGTTAAAGGTCGACAGATTTTAGATGGGGTATTGTTTGCAACTGAGCTGGCTCGCGAATAATGGAATGCGCAGATCAGATTGCTTTAAAGTTAGGTGGTAAGTTTTGCTGGTTGCAGGTTGAAGATGTTGCTGTTTGCGTCTAGCTGCTGTGGGAATCTAGTTTTTGGTGTTCTCTCGTGCAAGTGGGAAGATTGCCATCAAATTTGTAGCTTAGATTCTGTGTAAAGTGGCTCATGAGAGTCTGTGGGGCCTAGCAGTCGCAAACCAGCATGTCTTTGTACGTTGCTGAGCAGGTGAGTGAGCCCTTATGTGTGTCCAGTTCAGTTTCAGCAGGGTTGTTGTTGCCCAAGAGCGAAAATATGGTCTGTTATGTGGGGTTTTTTGTGTAACTTTGTTCTCTTATGTATCTTTACGAGGCTTGTCTTTGTAATAGTTTGGGTACTTTTTCCTCCATTTAGGTTTAGGGAGGTTTTAATGAGATCCCTAATCTAAGTTTGATTATTAAAATCCATTTTGCTGAACAAAAAAAATGATCATTTGATTGATACTCTAAGAAAAATATCGATACCATAAGAATAATACTGATAATTTTTATGTTACCAATATTTACTATAAAGAAAGTTTGAAAAACATGAAGAAGTTTGATACCCTTACAAAATATCAATATTCATTTTTGTAAAATAAACTTTAAAGATCAATATTGTAAGTCAAGTACTGATAATATACATAATAGTACTAATATTTCTCCATAAGTACCAATACTTTGTTTATTTATCAATCTTCGAGTGTCAAATTAGCAGTATGCTTAAGTCAAGTATCGATATCGTCTAATATAGTATCGATATTCTACCAACATTATTGATACTCAAGATTCTCTAACGGCTATAATTTTATAATTATTACAAATAATATCGATACTTCACTTAGAGTATCAATACCATAGGCTTCTAGGCATTACTTATTGTGAGAAAATTGTTTTCCCATCCCTATAATCACTCCCACACCTATCACTCCCACACTAACCCAAATAACTAGAATTTAGTAAAGGAGTATATAAACAAAATCTTATGACATATACGAAGGCAAGAATCATAGAAAAAGCTTGTGCAATCATCTTTAAGCTAAAAAGAGTCATTCATAATCAATTCTTATTTACTTTCAAATGAACACTAGCTTGTGTATTCATTCTAATTCTTTCTACTAGTGTTCTAGAGCGTTTTAGTGCTTGGATTGTGCAAACATCTTTCTTGTCGAGGATTCTCATAGTTTTCTGATTGTATTTTTTTTTCTTTTTGAGAGAGTTGTGTTAAGTGTGGATATAAGTTTTAAGAGAGTTGTAAGATTACACCTTACCTTAAAGGTTAAACAAATTAGTAAATTTGTGAAAGTCCATAGGGTGTATAACTAAAGTAGTGTATGTAAAGTTCATTGAGAAATTGAACCACTTTAAATTGTTGTGTCTATCTTTCATATCTTTCTCAAAGCTATCGTAAAAAGAAAAATATTTTCCAATATACACCCTCTAGATTATCTCCATTGATCGATTGATTTAAAAAATTGTATTAGATTAATTCACTACCATCATCAACGGGTGCAAAAGTTTTGAGAAAATCCTATCAATGAAGAAATTTTGAGAAATATTCTCACTACTAAAAGTCTTGGGAGGCAAAACGACTCTCGTTGAAGAAGTAAAAAACTTGAAAATTTTCACATTTGATGAGTTTATTGGATCACTTCTTACTCATGAGATGAAATTAAAAAAAACGAAAAAAATAAAGTGAAGAAAAAGAAGGTTGGAATTGCATATTGGATCTTTGAATATCTAGATATTTGTGGCCATATTTGAAGCGGATGAAAAGGCTTTTTGGGAAATCTTAGCCAATAAAGAGAAATAAGAGAGTAAGGTGAGGTCATTGGTAGTTTTTTTTTACCAATAAAAGGATCCATGAAAGTAGCTCAATCACGATAACGATTGGATAAGTGGTATCAATTTAGGGTTCAATTAGAGAAGCAGAAATTTTTTAATGAAGAAGGAAATAAAACAAAAGGAAGAAGTTTTTTTAAGTGGTATCAAATTGGTATTTTATTTAAATTTCAGGCTCAATTTTTTTTTTTGTTAACATATCATGTCATCAATCTAACGGGAGTTGATGGCTCAATGACCAATATAACAAATATATAATATAAAAGGCTGAAATGATACTTTAAAGTTTGGTGATCAAAGTAATAATTAACTAAAACAAAAGTGAACTCATTGTAGTTTACCCTTTTAAAATTTTTTAAGAATTTTTTATATTTTAAAAATTTTAATATTTTTTAAGACTTATATAAGCTCGTGAACTTTCGAAAAAAACAAAAATTTTCTATCATAGTATAAGCAATCGTTCGGACATGAATTATCATGCAGTACAACAATGATGAGAGATAAATATCGTTAGCCAAAAGACTTTGTATCATTTGGTCAAATTTGGATTATATTGATAATATCTTTTATCGTTTATTATATGTTAGAATCAAATCCATGAAGGCCCCAATTAATTTCCTTTTAACTTTCAAGAAAGTGAAAAGGAAAAATCTTTGAAAACCTAAAGAGGTTATCAGAAGAGAAAAATAGGAGCAGTTAATAGGACACAAAGTAAGAGATTAAAGAAAACAAAAGGCAGATTGAGTGGCAGCTCGCTAAGTGCATTGGTTTGGTACTTGTAAAAGAGTTAGCAGAGTAAAATCCAATTTCACTATTATTTCTTTTCCGTTTTGATTCCTTAGAGCTATTCTTTTTGACAAAAAGATAAAAATAAGAAAGTTACTTTTTAATTTGATGAAGACTATATTTGTTGAAAAGTCAAGCATGAAAAGTCAAGCAAATAGGCCAAAACTTTCAATAATTTTGGTGGGTGATTTCGGTGGAAATTTTTTGGTGCATGTGCAATCAAAAATTAGTTGTTTTTGTTGAAAAAAATGACAATGAGAAAATTGCAATTAGTCCCTAGACTTTAGGATATTTACAATATTAATCCTTAAGCTTCAACTATAAATACACTAACACATTTAGCTTCAAAATCATCCCAAATCATTTCTTTCTCCCAATACTAGAGAGCTTTCTTGTGAGTTGTGAGTGTTTTTATACACCTGTAAATTTTCTCTTTAGTAAAAGATCTGCAGCAGTCTGGAGACATAGGCAAAATTGGCTGAACTTCGTTTTCAATTTCGGGTATTATTTTTCCACTTTTATTTTCGCATTCTCACTAATCTGGTTATAGGAAAATTACTCGTTTATTTCCCAACAACTGGTATCAAGAGCTTTTGGTGTTGAATTTTTTCGATTTTTCTGCGATGTTACTATTCACATAAATAGTGAATTTTGTGAATAGTAAAATTTAGTCGGCGATACGAATTTATCGACGGAGGTGTTCTAATACACGGTGGTTCGCAGGAATTGTTAGAAACGATCCAAAGAAGCCAGATTCGAGTGGGAGCGTGGCTTTGAGAAACGAAGAGGATGAGCTCAAGAGGGAGTTGCTCATATGAAAGGGAGCAATGAGTGGGGTGCGCTCAAGACCTTCTTAGAAGGACTTAGACTAGGGGCGATGCTCGGGGGAGAGCATGGTGATGCCCAGAGACTTTCGGAGGCCATAGCTGTAGACGGGAAGCTAACTGAGCTTGCAAGTGACAAGCCAAGTAGCGATGTGTCGTCCAGGCCCATGCCCAGAAATAGTGGCAATAGTGGGGGAGACTGGGAAAAGATACAACGGAGAGATGGTAGAGAAAGAGCTTTTGGTGTTGAATTTTTTCAGTTTTTTTTTCTGTGAGGTTACTATTCATGTGAATAGTGAATTTAAATAGTAAAATTGGTCGGCAACGAATTTGTCGACGGAGGTGTTATAATACACGATGGTTCGCAAGAATTATCAGAACGGTCCAAAAGAAGCCAAATTCTAGTGGGAGCAATGGCTTTGAGAAACGAAGTGGATGAGCTCAAGAGGGAGCTGCCCATATGCAAGGTAGCAATGAGTGAATGAGGGCGCTCAAGACCTTCTTGGAGGGACTTAGACTAGGGGCGATGCTCGGGGGAGAGCAAGGTGATTCCCAGAGACTTTTGGAGGCCATAGCTGTATCCAGAAAGCTGACTGAGCTTGTAAGTGACATGCCAAGTAGCGTGTCGTCCAGGCCATGCCCAGAGATAGTAGCAATAGTAGGGGAGACCGGGAAAAGGTACACTGGAGAGATGGTAGAGAAAGAGCTTTTGGTGTTGTTTTTTTAGGTTACTATTCACATGAATAGTGAATTTTGTGAATAGTAAAATTTGGTCGGTGATACGAATTTGTCGACGGAGGTGTTCTAATATACGTGGTTCGCAGGAATTGTCAAAAACGATCCAAAAGAAGCCAAATTTGAGTGGGAGCAATGGCTTTGAGAAACGAAGTGGATGAGCTCAAGAGGGAGCTGCTCATATGCAAGGGAGCAATGAGTGAATGAGGTGCGCTCAAGACCTTCTTGGAATGACTTAGACCAGGGGCGATGCTCAGGGGAGAGCAAGGTGATGCCCAGACTTTTGGAGGCCATAATTGTAGCCGAAAGCTGTCTAAGCTTGCAAGTGACAAGCCAAGTAGCGATGTGTCATCCAGGCCCATGCCCAGAGATAGTGGTAATAGTGGGGGAGACCGGGAAAAGGTGCAGCGGAGAGATGTTAGAGAAAGGTCTTCTAGTGGCCAATGTGAGCCATCGACTGCTCATAGCCAAGGAATGCCATCGGGAAAGAATGACAAGGCTAAGTCCGGGGCGAAGAAGAAGTTGAGTAAGGAAAAATTGAAGTGCTACTTCTGTGATTGTCCTCATTTGATTAGAGGATGTCCGAGAAGCGTCGTCTTATAGCCATCATGAAGAGGGTGGAAGAAGGAGAAGTAGCAGGAATTGGCGTCGTCTTATGAGGCAATGCTGTTGATGTTGAAGTAGCCGGACCCGGAAGAAAGCTCGAGATTGCGAGTATCTAAGCAATCAAGACAGAGGAAAGACTTGGTGAGACTACATATTCCAAAGTAGCTGAATCTAGGAGCAAGAGTGGTGCGACTACAAGTTCTCAAGTAGTCAACCCAAGATCGAAACGTGACAACTGTGGGTGTAAAAGCAGTCGAGCACAAGGGGACTCGGTGCGATACAAGAGATAAAGTCGTCAAGCCGAGGGTGCAGAGTGAGCAAGTTCGCTCACAGTATGCCAGGATGGAGGCGTGGTCCAAGTTGAGGTGTCTCAGGCATAAAGGGACACTTAAAGAGTATGTGAGCCAATTCAAAAGACTTATGCTCAAAGTCCCAAGTTTAACTGAAGAAGATGAATTCTTCACCTTCATGTTGGGATTAAAGCCATGAGCGAAGAGAGTGTTGGAGCGAAGGGAAGTCAAGGAGTTGTCTAAAGCCTTGACAAACGCTGAGCCCATCAAAGAATTTAGAGTAAAGAATAACAAGACTTCCAAAACAAAGCCGAAAGCCGAGGGTAGCGACAAGAGATTCTGTGATAAAGGCAAGTCAAGGACGAATGTTATTCCTTGAGTGGCAGAGAAATTCCACTCAATGATGAACCAGATGGTGAGTCTGGGGAAGATGCGTGTAGTCTTGGCACAAGTTTGAGTTTCAAATATGCTAAGCCGAGGGTAAGAGTCGAGCAAACGAGGGGGCGCAAACTTAAGATGCCAAAACTATTACAAAATTTCCCGAGGGGAGCCGAGTCATCCAATGTGATGAGCCTAAGATTAAGTTGTCCAAAGAGAGGATGAACCCAGGATCGAAGAGCGTTGAGAGTGGCTCAATAAGGTTTCATTTCTGCCAAGGAGAGTAGAAGCCAAGTGCAAGAAGAGTTATCCGTGTCCAAGGAGTTGCTGAGCATGTTCATGTAGAGAATGGCTTCAGAGACCATCTTAAGAGAAAGTTCGAAGCAGGGGCTTGTCTAGGATGTTCAAGTGAGGAACAATCCTTCAAAGACTAGTGGAGCTCAAAATCCGGCAGACATGTTAACAAAGACGGTGACTACGAACAAACTAAAGTTGTGTTCAGCTTCAGTTGGCATGCTAGACTAACAAGACCAAAAATGCTGCTGCATTGATCGAGTTGTGAAGACAAATTAAAATCGATCTTCAAGTGAGAGATTGTTGAAAAGTCAAGCATGAATTGTCAAGCAAGTAGGCCAAAACTTTCAATAATTTTGGTGGGTGATTTCGGCGGAAATCTTTCAGTGCATGTGCAACCGAAAATTGGTTGTTTTTGTTGAAAAAATGGCAAGGGGAAAATTGTAATTAGTCTCTAGACTTAGGGTATTTATAATATAGTCCTTAAGCTTCAACTATAAATACCCTAACTCATTTAGCTTCAAAATCATCCCAAATCATTTCTTCTCCCAATACTAAAGAGCTTTCTTGTGAGTTGTGAGTGTTTTGTAAACACTGTAATTTCTCTCTTTAGTAAAAGATCTGCAGTAGTCCAGAGACATAGGTAAAATTGGTTGAACTCCGTTATCAATTTCGGGTATTATTTTTTCGCTTTATTTCGAATTCTCACTAATCTGGTTATAGGAAAATTACTCGTTTATTTCCCAATATTATCTCCACCATTACAGCACCCTACACTTTGTGTTCTTTTTATTACTTTGATCAATCCATAAATTCATAATTAATAGTATTTTTAAACATTTAGTTACTCCTTCAAATTGATTCAAAAATTATGGAATAAGACATGCACATGATAGAATTAAACGTGGTTCGATTTGCCTACCTCTATGTGTGAGATGAACAATAATCCACTATAAACATAGATAACAGAATAATATAAATACATGATATTGCATGTACCCTAAAACCCGATATCCCAAAACAATCTTCCACATCCCTACAAAATTATCTTTGTAACATAAACTCAAAAGTTGCAAAGATCCAAAAAATGATTATATTTCTCCAAAATAATTCTCTCTACATATTCTGAAAGCTAGATATTATCTATTATAGAGCCAAATACTTGGTCACCGAGACATTATCTTTATAAGATTCTTGCCTATAATAAATATTTACTTTATTAAATAAACTTAATTACCAAGAAATCTTCAACCACAAGAATTACAATAAAATTCAACTTAATTACTGATTATAATTTAGGTCAAAATATAACACATATGTTTTAAACTCATCAATTTTTCGTTAAAAAAATGATGGTTGTTTGAGCTAGAGTTAACTTGCTGACTGATATAGAATAAAATTATATTTTAATGATATATAGTGGCATCGTTGTTGCTTCAAGCACTGGCCCAACGGTTTGATGTTTCAGGCACTAGTTAGATGACATAATATAAATGGAGATTCGATCCATAAAATACAACTCAAATGGTTCTAGAATAAGGTTTTATCATATCACAATCACATGTTAACTTCCAACTCAGATGATCGGTAATTTTAACGAAAAAGGACTGGTTTGGAACATATGAATAGTTAGGTGACGTTTTTGTAACTTTTAATAGTCAAAGAAATCAAACAAAATATTACTTTATACTTGGACCATTTGTGTACTTTACCCTTAAATTATCATTAAAATATGTAAATATTACAAAATAATTTTAACATTATAATATTTTAAAATATTAATAAGTATTTTCTTTTATTATTCAAATTTGGCCTAATTCAAGTTCACTCATAAATAATTCCATTTTTATGCCGATGATAAAACTATTCAAATAATTGACATATTAGACATCATGGGGATCATCACCATTATCACCAGCAACAAGATGAATTCATTTCTAAAGATATAACCAAGTAAGAAACTAATTTAGGGGACTAGCATTTGAGTGGGAAACATTGAAATGCAAATACAATTTCTACATCTAATTATATGGAAAAGACAAAACCACTAGTGTCTGGTATTATTATGGATGCTTTTCTAAACTTAATGTTTTGATAGAGACATAAATATGCCCACTAAACCTGGCATGCAAATGACAGAGAAATTAATTTGTAAATAAAATTCTTTTTAGTGGGTCTATTTGCACTCCTTCAAAAGCTCTTGTAAAAGATTCGAATATTTGTATCTATAAAATATGATTTTCAAATATTAAAAAAAGATTCTAAATAGATATTATTCTTATAGTCACTTCGTATTATAAAAAAAAATTCTAAATAGATATTATTCTTATAGTCACTTCGTATTATAAAAAAAAGGAGTTACATTCAAATGTCTCAATAAGCTTTTTATAACTATTCTAATTTAAATTTGTAATTCAAGTTTGATCATATAATTTTTTTAATTTTATTTATAATGTTAAATTTCCAACATTAAATGTTATTTAAAGTATTTAACATCGACATCCCATCCGATTAAGCCAATTGGTTAGTAAAAAATCCTGATGTTCATCTTTAAACATTGATTATCTAATTTTTATATTTATGATGTGGGTAATGTGATTGAGTTCGAGTATATGAATTATTTTAATTTTAAATAATGATTTTAAATTTATTGGGATCCTAGATTGAGTACTATAATGTAGATGTATAAACATTTAATATCAAATTATTATGAGTTTCTTTAACATATATACAATCTTGTACTTACTATCTAGTAAAAAAATTATTACCAAATTATTTACAAATATTTTAAGATAATGACTTTTATCATATAATAATCCTATTTTATTCTTTTATAATTATTACTAATATTCTATTTTGTAGAAATATTATTTGCTACATCGGCCACTACCAAATATTGAAACTTAAGTATAAATAGTGTAGGACATGAATATCAAGCCAGTTCTTTGGTGTAGAATTTGAGTATACGAACGCACATAATTTATTATAAATTAAAGATTTTAAGTTCATGATTGAGTTGTGATGCCATACACTAAAATTTTATTATATTGCACAATACCAGAGCCAGCTATAGGAAGAGCCCTATCTTTTCAACTTTATAAAATTGTTTCCACTTTCTAACTTAATTATAAGGGTCTCTATGTTTTTACATTTTATAAAATTGTCCCTATCTTATACCTTAATTACTCCCTCCGTCCCATAAAAACCGTGGATTATTGACTTTTTTGATCAATTTTTTAAAATTTGACCTAATTATTATTTATAATTTATAAATTGATAAAAATATGTAAAAATATATTTTAAAAACTTTCATCAAGTAGTTTTCAATATATAGTTTATAAAATTTAATTATTTAAAATAACAAGATCATGTTTATATTTTTTGACTTTTTAAAAGTCAATAAGGGAGAGTATTTACGGGACGGAGGGAGTATTAAAGTTTATAATTTTTTCCAATCTTATAAAATAATTCTCGTTTTCTACCCTTTATAATTGAGACTCCCTATTTATTTAATTTTATAAAATGACCCTATTTTCTACTTCATAACTGAGGGCTCCTAACTTTTTCAATCTATAAAATTCTCAAATTTTCATCACCCTCTCTATCTCTCGTTAATTCATTCACTTTGAATTAAATCTAATAACCTTTTTATCTTTTTCAAATCGCATTCTTCAATTTATCACTATCATTAACTCTTAGTATTCTTCAATGTTAATCTACGGTAAAAATAATATATTATTCTTCATTTTTTTTTATTTATTGTTTAAAATCAAACTTTATATCATACTCACATTCATTTTTTGTTCATTTAATTGTATTTAAGATGTTTTCTTAACAAAACAATAAAAATAATGTATTGACAAAATTAATCATTTTCTATGATGTATAATATATTAAATTATTGTTTAAATTAATAAAATATATTTTATTTATAGTGCTTATTTTAAGTTTTTTTTGTTCTATATTTAGATTGTTATTATGAGCACGAATCAAATTATCTCAGTAGTTAAAAAATGAATGTTATTCTTAAAAGTTCCGAGTTCGAGCATCAGGGACTGTAACATGGTGATTGAGCGTATTGTTAATTTGAGAGAATTTATAATATATACTACTTTTTAATCATTTTATAAAAAAATTACTTACTATGACAACTTTACACTGCAGATATGTCTTAAAGATGTATCTTCTGTTGTATGAAGCACATTGATGATATGTTCGTAGTATATTTGGCATTGATGAACAGTTAATCTTCATCATCTATCGAATTTCCATATGAGACAATTCACCTATTTCTAAATTTTAGAAATTAACTTCCTAACATAAAATTCTACAGTCTCAAAGATTCTTTACGATATAACTTAGTTCATTATTTCGATTGGTGATTGCTTTGATTCGTTGTTGAGACCCATATCTAACTGAAGATATTTTCCGCTTTGATCTGTAAGCTTCAACCATGAGTTTTATATCTTCAGCATTGATGAACGTTAATCTTTCATCATCTATCGAAGTTTCCATATGAGACTAATTCACCTATTTCTAAATTTTAGAAAATTAACTTCCTAACATAAATTCTACAGTCTCAAAGATTCTTTACGATAACTTAGTTCATTATTTCGATTGGTGATTGCTTTGATTAGTTGTTGAGACCCATATCTAACTGAAGATATTTTCCGCTTTGATCTGTAGCTTCAACCATGAGTTTATATCTTCATATTTTTTATCACGAATCTTATTGAGTTTTTCAAATAAAATAAACCTGTATTTATCCTCTTGTAACTTTGTTAGTCATGACGGATTTAAAAATTTAAAAATGAGAGTCTAAAGTTTTAATTATTTTTAAAAAAAAATTAATAGATATACCAAATCATCTATTTTTTTTCTTTTTTCCTTAATACATTAATAAATTTAACATTTTTCCCAATATAAGGATCCACTAGTGCATCCGCCCCTGTTTGCTAGTGGCATGCTATAAATTCATTGAAAGAACGGACAGTGAAATGGAAGCATCTCTCCTAAAGAGTAATCAACTTTCTTTTTTCCTTAATACATTTAACTAAATTTAACAATTTTTCCCAAATAATAAGGATCCACCTAGTGCATCCGCCCCTGTTTGCTAGTGGCATGCTATAAATTCATTGAAAGAACTGGACAGTGAAATGGAAGCATCTCTCCTAAAGAGTAATCAACAAATTGTATTTATAGGTCTTCATATAGGATAAAAACAAGGTCTGTAGGGTACATCTTCATAGAATTCCCTACACATGGGGAAAAACTTTTCTCCAACTAGATCGTTTACTTTTTTTATCCGAAATTGAAACTTGATTCCAATCAATTTGAGTTCAAACCTGAATAAAATGTTTTGAATTCAAAATGAATCTAAAATAATAGAATCAACCATATATGGTTATTTATTATAGTACTTACTTGATATTTATGAACAAAAGTGGCCTGTAAAGTCGTGAGCATGTTCTAGAAAGTTTTTGATAAGAATAGGTGTAAAATTTTATGTTGTGAAAATTAAAATTTTAGGATGAAAAAATAATAATTTATGAATAAAAATATAAAAAATTAAATTAAATTATACGAGAATTTGAAACATTTTGGAAATTGATTATCCAAGAAGCGCCTCTCAAATGAAATTATTGAACTCTGATTAACAGTAATAACTCCAATGCAAATCATGATTTGTCAGACCAAGTATGAAGCATTCAACTCCTAAAAGCAGTGACACAGGTTTGGTCCTGGAAGTGCACCGAACGACTTCTGCAACTTGTAAGAAGTAGCAGCCATTTCTTCATGATCTGATCCTCAACAGTATTAAACCAAAAACAATGCAATTGGCCCCTTACATCATACTCTCACCTACCAGCCAACTGAATCACAATGCTTGGAATATGCAACTTGTTGGTCCATTCATTTTATTGTCTAACACATCATAGCTATGCACATTAGCACGCAACGTTGCGGTCGTTATTTTGTGATTTTTAAGCATTGAAAGGTCACTAAATAATATTGGAATGCAGCATGATTAAAGTGTAAGAAATTGTTATACAATAGCCTAAATCACAGTGTTGAGCACTAATACACTACAATGTGATGATAGAAAATTAGAAATAATAATATTTTCAATTGTCCCAATGCAAATTCCAAGAGCCAAAGATCATCCTTCACTTTCAGCTTTAATGAAAGTGTAATCCACCATCAGAACAAAACAAAGTGATGATCAAGTGAGAATTGTAGCAGCCAAAGATTACAATTTATTTGTTTGTTCTCTTTTTATTTTTTTAGCTTTCTTTAATTGCTTTTTTAACTTTTTTACGATGATAATAATGATAAAAATGGTAATAATAATATTTTTTGATTAATCTAGGGTAAGTACAAGCAATATATGTTAAAAATAATTTTCAACCATTTGACATTGAACACTCACACTCCTGACATTCTTGGTGCTCGAAATTGGGACCTGAAAGAATAAAAATAATTACTTTACAACCAAGGTCGCTTAATTCATGTAAAATATTAATATAACATCAACAAATGATGATGATAATAACAATATATTTTATTAATAATAAAGATATGGGTCATATAAAAAGATATTAAGGGAAAAGGGGTACCTAAAGCCCAAATCTTTGTTGAGCTTTGCGGGTCAGATGGGCGGCTCTTCTTTTAACTGAGCTGCTCTTCCCTTCTTTTTCAGTTGGAACGGGCCGCGTAGACGAGTCTAATCAGTAGAGGGGGCATCTGGTCAAATTGGATCAAACTCACCCACTGGTTTACTTTCCTTTTTTTTTCCCTCTCTTTTTTAATTTATAATAATAACAATAAGGTAAATTACACATTTAACACTCTACCTATTTCCTTTTTTTATTTTTTTATAATAGAGGAAATAAAATAGATATTTTAGATAGTATGATGTAATATAATTCAAAGGTAATTAGCACTCTGCCTATCCTTAGCTCATCTAATTATCTTAAATCAATGTAAAAAATAATTTTACGTCGTATAATTGAATCTTACTTTATATATATTGACAAGAGAATGGAAGAGTTGTATAAGGAGGAATTCAAATCTTAATATGAATTAAAACTGAAGTAATATCTTTTGTCAGTATGCAATACTATTTTTATTTCATATAAAATTAATACGATGTAATATAATTCAAATTGAAGATTAAAAATTTACAACTGTGGCGTAAAAGTCTCTCGAAACGGGCGATGAAAACATTTCCCCTTGCTGGAAGAATTACATTGGCCAAATCAATTTTGTAGGTCATCCTAAATAATGTCTTTCAAATTGCATTGGTCCTTAAAGGAGTTTGTGAAGAAATGTGGAGAAATTGATCCTAAATTTTGTATGGGTTCTTCGACGGAAAAGAAACGAATAAGCTTAGTAAATTGGCATTTGATGAAGAAAGAGTAGTCGGAAGGGGGTTGCTTCAAAGACTTAACAATGCAAAATAAGACATTTCTTATGAAGATAGGATTCAAAATTTTAACCGACACGAACAACTTATAGGTAAAAGTGCTGAAGGCGAAATATAAATGGAATGCTCGTGTACATGAAAATCTGCAGATGTGGAACTGTTCTCGCCTTTGGATAGGAGTCAACACCATTTGGAATGAAATTCAGTGGAACATTATACATAACATTCGAGATGGTTGTGACACTAGCTTTTGGCATGATTCTTGGCTTGACAATGAGGGCCCTTTTTGCACGAGAAGAAAGGAGACAGCCGTACCCGATCATTCCTTAGTGGCAAGCTAGTGCTTAAACACAAATGATTCAAATTGAACAGCTATAAATCAAGTCTCCCAATTGAAGTAACTCTAAAAATTGATGTAGTTTTTCCACCTCATACGACATTGGGTGAATATAGAATAGGATGGAGGTGGAAAAACAATAGAACTTTCTCAACCAAATCAGCCTACAGCCACATTGCATCACCAAATAATATTAATCTTACGGGTGACTGGAATATTATATGGCATATAAGTTCCTCTAAGAATTCGGGTCTTTCTTTGGCTGGCGTTCCATGAAAATTATTAACCATGCAATGGTTGCTAAGAAAACACTAAAATGAGTGAAGAATAGAAAGAAGGCTGTATTAATCAACGTGAGTTTACAAGAGACCTAACTCAGTTTATATACAAGCTTAAGTACAATAAACTGTTGCTAACAAATTCATAACGCAAGCAGTTCAGCATCCCTAATTTGTTAAGATTGAGTAACAGACTTGAGCTGAGCCAGCAGTCTAATATTTTAGAATTTATTTAACATTCTCCCTACTCCTTTCTCTTTCAACTTCTTCAAATGAAACAACGCTCAACTTTTGACAAAACATGCAAAAGTACTCTTTGGTCAACGCTTTGGTTAACCCATCTGCTGATTTATGTTCAGAGGGCACAAAATCAATCTTCAGCTTGTTTTCTGCCACCTTCTCGCGAATAAAATGTATATGAAGCTCAACGTGTGTGGTCTGTGAGTGGTAAATTAGATTTATACTCATGGCAATTGCACTAGAGTTGTCACTTCAGACAACCGGTACCCCATGCAGCTCAACCTTCATGTCCTTCAGTACAACTTCCAACCATGTTACATCAGACGCCTCATCAGCCAAACTTCTATATTCTGCTTTTGTGGTCGATCGAGATATCATTCTTTGTTTCTTCGAGCACCCCATGACCAGGTTGCCTCCTAGATAAACACAGGTGCCAGATATCGATCTCTAATCATCTACACTTCCTCCCTGGTCAGCGTTTGCAAACGCAACCAGTCTAAAGGGTTCTGTCGTAATTGAAAATCTCAGGCCATAATCTAACCTGCCATTTACGTATCGTTTACACGCTTCACAGCAGCTAAGTGTTGTTCACACGGAGCATGCATAAACTGACCTAATTTATTGACACCATATGTAATGTCAGGTCTCTTGGGACAAGTATTTATACAACAATAATCCAACGACACTCCACTACTCCTTTGGATCAGCCAGTGCACTGCTAGCGTCCTTAGTCAGTTTAAGCGATTAAACCATTGGTGTAGGAATAGAAGAAGCACCACTCATATTGGTTTTAGCCAGTAACTCCTTGATATACTTCTTCTGGCAAAGAAAATTAGAGTTACCCATTCTCTTGACCTCAATACCCAAGAAAAAATTAAGTTGACCAAGGTCATTAAGTGAAAACTTTTCTCCAAAAAGTCTCACAACATTTTCAACCATGGTTTTCAGAACCGGACCGGTTAGCGAACCGGCCATGCTACCGGTTCACTGGTTCAACCGGTCGAACCGGTTCGACCGGTCGGAAGAACCGGACGACGTCATAATTATTTAAAAAATTAAATAAAAATACCAAAAATATTTAATAAAAAATAATTTTTTATATCACAAGTCATATTCAAAGCAAGTCATAACATATATAAGTTAAAAACCATAAAATCATGTGAAACAAAATGATTCAAATTAACTACAACATAATATTTAAGGTAAAACATATTAAATAATAAATATAATTATATAACTATAATTAAAAAATAAATTTGGGGCTAAAAAAATCATAACAAAATGATATTGTTTGGTTTAATTTAAAAAAAAAAAAAACAATCCCACATGACTAAGAAACATAGAAGAGCATCCCAAAAGTCTAAAGAGTAAAAATATGAGAACAAAACAATCCCACATGGCTAAGAATGTAACATCCTCCATGTCGGGTTAGTGATTAATTTGTAAAGTTTCAGCATTTGGTGATTTAAAGTAGAATGATGGAAAAGTTCAATGACTTATTTGAGTTATTTTGTGTAGGATTGCATTATAAAGAAGGAAGATTAGAATGACAAAATGGTCTTTTTTATAGCAATATAATTATTTGGGGTTAGTATTATATTAACCACGCGGAAGTATAGGAAATTAAAAACAAGCTTCCAGAGTCCTCTTCTTCTTCTTTCTTCTTCTTCATACGTGAGACCCAAGCTAAGGTAAGATTCTCTTGTTAGTGAATTTCTTGATGAATTTATGGTTGATTCATGACCATTAGGCAATAGTTAAGCTTAAAGGAAGTTTAAATTGTCTTAAAACCTCAAGATGAGAAGTATATGAAGAATTAAAGAAATGAAGTAGAAAAGTGAAATCTTAGATTAGAGTTCATAATAAGAATTGGAAGTGAGATTTGACTTGTCATCAAGTTAATTAAGGGATAAGAAGTGTTAGAATAGGAATTTGAACATGTTGCAAAACTAGTATAATTTTTGCAATTACATAGGAATGACTAGATTTGGAGTTAAAGAAGTGATTATGGAGTAGAAATAAGTTTAAGTATGTGTATTAAAGTTAGGAATATTAAAGGGAGTGAAATAAGAAGGTTTGAGCTGAAATAAGGTGATTTTCGAGCTCAAAATGGGATTTCTGGGCTAGGGGAATCGATACCTATTCAAGGGGAATCGATCCCCCCTCAAACTAATATGAATTTCCAGAATGCTAGAGGTTAATTTCAAGACTTAGGCATCTGATAATCATCTTGAAAATTTTGCTTATGTAGATATTGAGCCTAATCGAGTTCCGGAACCATCGACAAGTAGGATCAATCGAGGGAAAGACAAAGAAATCTAGGTGAGTGCATATGCATAGCATGAATATGTATTTTATTCAGTTCTAGATTTGTGATAAGTCTAGATTCAATATTTTGATACATGATCGTAGTTCATATGATGATATATGACATGAATTCATACCATATGCATTATGGGACATGAATATGAAAGAAAAAGTTATATGAGTTATATGATAAATGTATGGAAATAATATGTCCACGTGATATAAATTAGATAAATTGTGAAAGCCCATGTTATGTAAATGAGAACTATAGGTATAGTTGGCATGCCAAGGGTAGAGGGTCTATGTGGTCCTTCGAGACATATATGTATTCTTTGGAACATGTGTGAGGTCTGGTGAGACACATACTTGATCCTTGGTATATGTATATGATTCTTAAGGAATGATATATGGTCATTCGAGACATATATGTATTCTTTGGAACATGTGTGAGGTCTGGTGAGACACATACTTGATCCTTGGCATATGTATATGATTATTAAGGAATGATATGTGGTCCTTATGGACATTATTATATGGCACTCCGGTGCAATTCTACGCGGCACTCCGGTGCAATTCTACGTGGCACTTAGGTACAATTATATGAGCTGTGGTGACAGCATAGTGCACAACCTCACAATACTCACATACCTTAGGTTCTCTGTATGGTACCATGGGCTAATGAACTTACTAAGGTGAACTTATGAATGTGAATTTGATAAGTATATTTGTAAGAAACATGGTTTTGGTTATTGCATTGTTTACATACATCTTATTATTGCAACCCATCTCATTTTGGCAATTACTTTATTTTTATTGATATTATTATTATATTGCCTCACTAAGTCGATGACTTAGCATGTGAGTGTTTCACACGTAGGATCCAGTAAAGTAGACGATCGAGGTTAAGCAGCTGGACAGCATTACTCCTGCAACTATCAGATCAGAAGCAACTTAATCAGTAGGTCATTTTGTTATGAAAATGGATGTTGGCATGTAATTAAAGAGTTAAGTTGTATGCTCTGAATATTTTGGTAAACTTATATTACCATATGTATATTATTGTATTTTTTAATATAAGTTCAAGTATTTTACTATTATTTGTAATGAGTTATGTTTTAAAAGTCAATGTAATATCTCTGACTCGTATCCGGGTTGGATACGGGTTGGGGGTGTTACAAAGAAACATATAAGAGCATCCCAACTAACTTCTATAAATAATAGAGGTAATTTAGCATTCAAAATCATGGAGCCTTTTGGTGAGCATTGAGTGAACTATTCTTTCACTTCAATCAAGCTTGAATTTTAGGCTTCAATCGAGCTTTTAATTTTTTTTTGAGTTCAAGCCTTTTCGAGTTCAAGTTTCAATATTATATTTTGAGTTCGAGTTGAACTTGATAATTTTTAGCTCGTGAGTTTGAGTCGAGTTGAGCTTACTTTTAAAGTTTTCAAGTTCGAGTCGAGCTCAGCAATACTCGAGTTTGACTTGGCTCGTTTAAAAAACGACGTCGTTTGGTTTAATTTTTTTAAAAAAAAAAACAAATTTGGCGGTTTTTTCCGATTATTAGCCGGTCCGGTTCAAACGGTTCAGCGGTTCCGGTCGGTTCACTAGTAGCGGTTCAACCGAGTAGTCTGCTTATGAGCTCACAAATCCAATTGCCAGCAAGTACTCCCTCAACTGGGTATACCAATTCCTCGGGGCTTGTCTCAGACCATACAAGGCTTTGTTCAACTTGCAGACAAGTGTTGAACCATCTAAAGCTTCTTCTCAAATCTTTGAGGTTGTTCCATGAGGACATCTTCTGTCAGACCACTGTTTAAGAATGCATTATCTATATCAACTTGCCTCAAATTCCACCTATTACGAGCTGCCACTGCTAGCACTACATTGATCATCGAGGATTTAACAACCGGACTCAATGTATCATGGAAGTCTTATCTAAGAACTTGAGAAAAACCTTTAACAATCAACCTGGCTTTATACCTCTGCAACATTCCATCCGCATTTATGTTAACTCTTTCTAACCATTTACACCCAACAATAGATCTCCCTTCAGATAAGGTAACCAGAGTCCAAGTATTATTCCTTACTAAGGTATAATACTCACCATAGACTGCTACCCTCCAATTATTAGACTATAAAGCCTCATATATTGAACTTGGCTCTCCTTAATGTACACTTGAGTATAGTTTAGGTTTAAAAATTCCCGTCTTATTGCGAGTTATCATATGGTGTGCCCAGTGGTAGACCCCTCAACTTCACGACCATCAAAACTCGAAGGCACAACTTCTTGCTGACCATTGCGTGGTACACTGTTATGATCCACCTTATCACCTCCAAATTGATGAACTAGAGCTTGCAACATGCCTTGATCATTTGCTATGATCCACGAGCTAGGGAAGGATTCACTAAATCTGTTGCCCATGCTTTACCATAACTTGTGACGTCGTGCTAGATACTCCCTCCTTAATGAGATCTATGGTATCATGCGACCTTTTTTTGAGGACCACAAATATTTTCGAGCATAATTGGCCGTTAGTGGCGTGGTCTACAATCTGTACACCAAAAAGTCAAGGGGACTTGGTTTTCGTGATATATAGTCCTTTAACTTGGCAATGCTTAGTAAACAAGTATGACGATTTATTCAATACCCATATTGCTTGTTAGAATAGGTATGGGAAGCAAAGTATTATCTAAATAGTGATGTATTTAGTGCTTATGTTGGTTGTCAACACACTTTTTCATCCGGGTACAACACTCTCAACAACTCCGATTTAGTGGGATTCAGAAAACAAACATTAGAGTTTTACTATGATTCAAACACCTAAAAATATGATAGAGTTTTATTATGATTCAAACTCCTAAAAATAGGATAGAGTTTTACTAGGATTCAAACTCCTAAAAATAGGATAGAGTTTTACTATGATTCAAACTCCTAAAAATAGGTTCCACAAGTATTATAAATAGCCATTGTAACTCACTATTGTAACACACGATTTACATACAAAATACAGAGGAAAGCACGAAAAAAATACAAAGACAAAGCTATTGTAAATGATTCGAAAAGAAAATAAAAGGTAACATCTTTTTTACCTTGATCCGTTCATTTCTCGCATGTGCATGTTATTTTTCTTGAGATTTGGTTCGAATAACCCAAAACATGGGTTGTGCCGATGACCAAAAAGGGGTGGGGTTTCGAAGTTTCGAATCTAGATATACTCCTGAGGCGAGTTCCTATTTTTAAATATTCAATTCTCCCCCCCTAAATCAATTTTTTTCTTCAAAATTTGCCCATCGATTTGTTTTTCCTTTTGATTCGGTCCCTTACATTTACATTTTAATTATTATTATTTTATTTATTTAACTTTATTTATACGCACATTTCCTTTATTACTCATTTATTTAATTGCTTTATTTTCTTTTCTTTTTTTTTCATGTAATATTTTTTTACATTTTATGCATTTTTTTATACTTTAGTATATATTTTTATTTTTTTAGATTACATATATATATATATGTTCTTTTTTATTATCTGTTTTATTAATTTTTATATATTTACTATTTTTTATATTTATTATATATATTATTTTTACTTTTTATTATTTATTGTTTTATTTATATGTATTTTTTTTTTTTTTCTTTATTTTTTTATATTTTTTATTTTACTTACTATTTTATCTTTGCTTTCTTTATCTTATCTTTTATCTAATTTGTTTTTTTCTTCATTTTAATTTAATTTATTTATTTCTTACCTTTTTATCTAACACGTTCTTGGCTCTCTTAAGGGTACACCTTTAAAACTATCTAAGGTAAGTAATGGGATCATTTTTACCTTTTAATTTTAAATTACAATTTCTTAATTTAAGACAACTGAAAATTGCGTAGTACGAAAGGCAGTTCAAGGGTGCTAACCCTTCCTTGACTGTAACCGACTCCCGAATCCGACACATCTTTGGAAAGTCGCATATCAGGTAAGAAATAGGGTATCCTATCAACCAATTTGTTTTAAAATAAATGATTGGTGGCGACTCCAATTCGTTTAATCCAAGTCGAAGCCCAGTTCCGGGCCCACCAGAAAGACGGTTCCTACAGCTTGGCGACTCTACTGGGGACACAGGTAAGTGAGTCAGGCTAAGATAATTTTCAGTTGTCTTTTTAACGAAAATGGTAAGTTTAAATTTTAAGGTAACATTTCGATTCTTATTGCTTACTTTTGATTATATTTTCGAGTAAATAGTTATACTAACCGTTTTCTAATGATTTCAGCCCAAACTTTTTTCATCTAAGGCTCTATATCTGAGCTCACCGTGCGGGCATAAGGGAATGTTTCCTCTCGAGTTTTCTAAGTCTACACAAGCTTGTCATGGCTTAGAACTAAGGGTCTGGCAAGCCCAAGGGGGCACCATCAAGGAGAACTCGAGTACCTTTTTTTTAGAACATAAATCGGGAGATTATGGAGAATTAGAGCCCACCCCAAAACCTCATTTCCAAACCCTAGGCTTGTTTGATATTATTTCCTGCTTTACTTTCTGTTTAAAGCATGTGAACTATATAAATATGCGGTTAGGATGTGTTTGAAATTAGCAGGCGGGATAGAGATCATGTCCGGGTAGGAATTAAAGCATGTGGGGTAGGACTTTTATTTTCATGATTTTTTTTATCTTTACCACACTAACTCTTTTTATTTTTCTTTTCATTTATTTCATTTCATCTTTTGCATCATTCATTCAAAAGAGGTGTTGATCCACCAAAAACGTGTTAGTTAACAAAATAATCTGAATTAATGAACAAATGTGTTTTAATACAAGAGATGAAAATGCAGAGGACAGTCTACAAGGCGACTGTGTGTGTGTCACATTCAATCCAGAAGACGTGGTGCCCACAATTGTAGATTATATCCTCTATTGCATTATAAAGGACTCAGAAGAATCAGTCTACATCAAGCACGGTGAAAGTCTATCTTGGAAGAACTGACTGATAGATGTTGTAGGGCAAGATGAAAGTTACTGATCTTGGGAGTCCCTTCAAAAAAAACAATGGCAAAACGATAGTTGAAATTGGAGACCATTGCTGACGAATTCAAGAAACAGAGAAATGAACTTCACATAGTTCCTATCAATTTACGGCTCCAATGACGTATTCGTTGGGAATAGGCTCAACAAAAGATAAATGCCAGAGATGCAGTCATTTGAGACTTCTTGGGCCAGTACAAAAAGCAACTTAACATTTACACGGTTCATCCAGAGAAGTCAGATCAATTCGACAGGTTATTCAACGGGTGACAGACGAAGGCAGAAGACTAGTCAGCATGTCAGAAGCTGTCAGGATATTTTTGTCTCTTAAAAGATAAAACATTTTTGTCCCCAATAAGGATTATTCATAATAACAGGCACATTTTTTGGATCAATGCCTCGAACATTTCATGCATTTTTGCATTTTGCATTTCATTTTTAAGCATTTTCATGAAATCAAGTCATGGAGAATTCGATGAAGTGGTCCTAATCACGTGACACCACATAGAAGCGATATTTTAACAATTAAAAAAACTAAAATCAATACAGTGGGAGCCTGATCAGCTGATTGTAGGACAAAGCCTGCCAGGATGATCTGAGACCAGAATCCCCATATCCTAAGGGCTACGATATTGAAGCTGTGTGCAGTTACCACATAAGAAGCTTCAGTCACTCCTCAAAGAACTATAAGGCACCAAAGATTGAACACGTCTTTGATCTTTCATGTTTGCTTAATCTTTTAATGATTGAATTTGTGCTACCTTCTAAGGTGGAATAATTGAAAAAAAATTAATCTTTAGTTCTTTGAATATTAAATGAATTAAGGATTCTTTTAATTCTTCAAGAATTATAGATTTTTGACATATGGCAAGATTAGACCTTTCTTATCCTATCTCAAATCCCCAAAAAATACCTTGATTCTTTACCCAAAATAATTGATGATCATTACCACAAGACCAGATTTTGACATTACCAACCTTTGAAACTTTTGAACCTTTCTTTTAGTCAATAAAGTTACACCACTGTCTTTTTAGGCTCAAAATTGACTTTTTTATACCACTAAGGCCTAAGACATTGAGTTGTTCATTTGGACATGAGACTTCTTCTAACTCGGGGCATTTCGCAGGAAGTCTGAACATTAAGACATGTCGGGACCAAGAAGCAGAAAGAAGAATTCATTCGAAATAATTCTATCATGCATTAATTACACTGTTTTCATGTAAATGAAATTAATCTCGAAAATCTATCCCCCTAGGGATACATCTTCTGTGAAAACTTCTATGTATGAAATGATGAACGGCTTTATTTCTTTATCCCTTCACAACAGGAGAAAATATATATCCCTTGTGTCCCCTTTTGAGCCTATAGTATTTTTCTTCTGATTCAACCCTAACCAAGGATCACCCTCCACACTGGGGGGCAAGGTGGAAGAAAGCTGCTCACATGAGTAAAGGCATCAATCCAAAGGAGATACCAAATGCCAAGTGCGAAGATTCAATCATAAGAAAAAAGAGAAAAAAACAAAGAAAAAGCAAATAAAAAAAATAAAAAAGAGAAACAAAAACAAAGGAAAAAAGTGAAGAAAAAGAAGACAAGATGCATATGTAAAGATTCACTCGATTAAAATGACGCGTCGAGATTCAAATTATGAGATTGATCAAGCACAATTATTCCAGAATCACTTCACTCGAAGATCATGCATTCAAAGAAAATCAAGAGAAACACATATGAGCAGAAACAAATTGGGCAAGACAAGATTGAAGGCATCAAAATGAATTGATCCATGGTTCGATACCCTGAAACACTTGTTTGGGCCTATTTATCCTTTTCTTTCAAAACCATTAACCATGACCTACATTACGTGCCTTAAAAGTCCTTTATAATCATACATGAAGTTCTGAACAGAAGAGACTATCTTTAGATTTCATCACGCCCATCAGGTTTAATCTTTATTTACAAAAAACAGTGTAAATTCATGATAGAGAAAAATAACAAAGAAGGGTTCAAGACGTAAATTTCGAATGCACTACAAGAAAATATACATTTAATGACAGACGAACGATGACACACACTAATTTATGACTTGCAAAAAATGTGTCATAAAAAAATGTCATTTTTTTAAAATTTGAACGATTTATGACTTACAATAATGTGTGTCATATTTAATAGTCATAATCTAAAAAATTTACAAAAACACAAAATACATTTTTTAATTGTGTGTCATCCATAAAAATCGTATTTTAATTTCCCTATTATTTTCATCATTTCCCGCTTCTTCCCCTTCTATAATTAGTTCACGCCTAATGTTTTCCACTCCTTTCATTCTCTCCTTTTCTCTCTTGATTTTTATCTCGATTCTCTTCTTCTTGTTAGGCCCGAGTTTGACTGTGATAAGCTAAAACAGTTCACATACAAAGCTTATCCCTGAAAATTCCTAAATTTCATATATCCTTTCAAAAAAATTTAAACAATGGTTGGAGAAGACAACATCTCGAATCCACTAATGGAGGATATGTGTGCGAACGACATCGGGGATGTAGACGATGCACCGTCATCCTCAACGGAGCAAAAGTTATGGCCCATCATTAGTGGCGAACACCTAGAAATTGAGGCCTATGCTGCATTTTACTCCGGCTGTACCAAGATCATGAGGCTCATATTCATCGTCGACCACTGCGACAATACCACAATACATTTGGAA
Source organism: Hibiscus syriacus (assembly GCF_006381635.1). Classification (NCBI taxonomy): domain Eukaryota; kingdom Viridiplantae; phylum Streptophyta; class Magnoliopsida; order Malvales; family Malvaceae; genus Hibiscus; species Hibiscus syriacus. The sequence goes on from NW_024061774.1 coordinate 500,133, forward strand.
TCCCTAAGGATGGCTTATGATGAGCTCAAAAAGGGGGAGAACAATCAGCTATTCTGTGAAATAGTCCAGAAGATCGACGGTTGATTGGGTCTGAACTATTCGATGGATGCCGCCTATTGCGCTATGGTTGATCGAAAAGCCGAGCAAAGGAAAGAGAAGCTCGAGAGTGAACTCAATATCTACAGGGTAATTTTATCTTTCTTACTAAATTTATTTTCTAGAAACTATTTAGTTCTTTAGTTCTTTTAATTTGTTTGGTTTCTAACTTTCAGACTAATTTAATCAAAGAAAGTATAAGAATGGGTTACAATGATTTTGGATATTTTTAATATGCTCATGGTGCACTGGGGGATGCTTTTAAAAGCTACGTTCGAACTCGAGATTACTGTACTACGTCAAAGCATATTATTCAAATGTGTTTGAGCGCTATTCTTGTGAGCATTGAGATGGGTCAATTTTCTCATGTGAGAAGCTACATTAGTAAGGCTGAGCAAACACCCAAGGCACTTGACCCTCCCACAACTGCTAAGCTACGATGTGCCGCCGGATTGCTTCATTTGGAGTCTAAGAAGTACAAGCTTGCTGCTCGGAAGGTTTTTCATCTTATAAATTGTTTTTTGATCTTGCAAAATTCAAACGTTGCAATTTTTCAGCTTACAATGATTTAGGATCGTTACATGCACTATCTTTTATTCCTGATATGTTGAATTTGAGATATGGTTGAAGTGTGAGTAGTACTAATCAAGTCATTTTCTAGAATGTGAGTTCAGAAGCAATTTAAGCCACACAATTTGGTTTGAAATCTTGTCCTATAAGATCAAAATATATGCATCTTGATCTTGAGCTTAATAAGTTCAATGAACTTAGTGTAAACAATCTTCATTTTAAGCATGCCCGGAGCATTGCTTTCCTCAAAGGAAGCCTAGAATCCTTTATGGTATTGGATTTGGTGGAGGACATTATGGTAGAAAACTTAAAGAGAGTTAATTTGATGGACTCAAAAGAAAACTAGTATTGTAGTGTTCGTTCTGATGCTATTGCAGTGCAATGGTTGTGTACCTCAAGGATTTAGTTCTGCTTCCTTTATCTGGAGCAATCCTTAAAAGTTTGTTGGCCTGATCAATTCCTAGTTTGCGTACTATACTTTTTTTTGCAGAGGTATCCGTCTGTTAGTCATCTTGTATTGGTTATTAATATGAAATGTAACAGGCGGGATTTTGTGATTAGTTTTATTTGAGAATTACCATTTCATTGTTGGATTGATTGTCTTTTCTATGCGTGCAGTTCTTGGAAGTGGGTCCTGAATTGGGGAATTCAGACAGTGAAGTCATTGCTCCTCAAGATGTTGCTACTTTGGTGTTCTTTATGCACTTGCAAGCTTTGGTCGAACTGAACTGAAGGCATAAATCTCTCTAGTCTCCTTTTTTTATTTTCTGGTAATGTCTTACTGTTGTTTGATAGATTTGTAGTCATGCAATATATTTTACTTTGCAGAATAAAGTTATTGACAATATCAACTTCAGGGATTTCTTGGAGTTGGTACCTGAAGTAAGGGAGCTTATTAATGATTTTGATTCAAGGTATTATCTATCTTTAAGTAATATGTAGTGAATTTTATGTGGTTAATATTATAATATACAATTTTTTAACCCGTGGCTTCGTTTTTATTGCAGCCATTATGCTTCCTGCTTGGAGTGTCTTGGAAACCTCAAATCTAACCTGATGCTTGACATTCATATACATGACCATGTTGAGACTCTGTATAATCAAATCCAGAGCAAAGCCCTCATCAAGTATACCCACCCATTTGTGTATGTTGATATGCGAATGATGGCTCTGGGATACACTGTTCTGTATATACTCAAAATTTATCTCATGAGTTCATTTACAAGGTTAAAGATGCAGTGGGATACCTAGTGAAGTGGCCTAGACATCTAGTCATTCGATGCTCTTATTTGGTAATATTTTCATTTATTTAAAGTATTATATAGGTCTAATTTAAATGATTTCTTTATATTTTCATTTATTTAAAGAAATTATATAGGTCTGCAATCTCGCCATTAGGACATAAGGAAAAATTCAAAAATAGCGATGAGGCAAGTCGAAGCGTTGCAGATCGATTGTCTCTAAGAAAAGACAATGGCATCGGCCTAGTGCCATATAATCCAGGGTTTGTTTTTCATTTGATTATAAAAAAAATTTAGTAACTTAATTTGGTTTTTGGTTTTTATAAAAGACATTGGGTGTTGGAGGGGATAGATATGAAGCAACAAGTTATTATCATGATTCATTGGGGCCCACCAATGTCCATCAGCAGTTGAAGTAGATTATTAATGCGTAAGTAACATAAATTATCGAAACATTATAGTATATTCTTTGATATATTTCATCAATTTTTATAGGGCAATGATATTATACACTGCTCAAAGTGGATCTAACAAAAGGGTTAGCCTCAATTGGATCAATGTTTTGGTGAGGACTTCGATCATTCGTTGTTTAAATTGCAGCTTTCATTTTGACTAATCGTTTATTGTAAACTGTTTGTAGTGTCTCCGTCAGTCGGGAGGTACCGAGTGTGGATATTATGTTTGTAAGTTCATGAAAGAGATAGTCGAGAACGGACTTGAAGTGCTGGTCAATAAGAATGTAAGCAAACTTTTGTGATACACATCTGTCATATCATACATACACATTAGTCATACAACTATCATATGGACTAGTATATTTTCTTGTAGAATAAAGAATACAACTATCATACATAAACATTTCTCGTATCATATACACATCTTTCATATCATACATACACATAATCCCGTCTCAACAATATATGCAAATGCTAGCTGTAGGAATGCCAATTAAGTTCGTCACAATAAAATGTGTTTTTTGTTACATTGTCCCCATTTCCAGAACTTAGTGGTCTCCTTATGACCTGAAACTAAAGATCCATTGTATTTTTTTTGTGCTTTGTATTTTACCTACAGAGGCGAAATATAAATTTGAGAGCATAGATATTATTTTTCTATGCAAGCTTCATTTCCATTGTTTTGCCTAGTTTTGTAATGCATTTTCCTCTCCCTCAATCTTGTCATGCATGTTGTAGCTCCTGTCAAAATGACATTTAAAATGTAAGTGCTATTCTTTATCTAAAATAGTTGTTATTATTCTCAATTATTGCTTAGCTACAGTATCGATGTTCTCTTTCCTAAACAAATGTTCTCGGTGTTGTAGATATGCATCATGTGTAATACCTATAAATTCCTTCTTCGCATCAAGTCTTTGGTAAGTATTTAACTATGGTATGACTAGAATTTGTGTTTGGTGTGTGGTGTAGTGTTTTCCTTATTATGGTGTGGTTTGTGTTGTGTAATGAGTTACTTCTGTCAGCAAAAAATACATACTGCTTGAAAACCCTGCCGAGACTGAAAGCAGAGTATTACTTGTGAACTTGTTGCTTTTTTCAGACTCTTTTTTGTTTTAAGTATAGTATTGTTCCTCAATGATCTGTCTGTTTTCCTATCCTAATGGTCGTTAAAGAGTTACTGCACCCAAGTTGGTAGAGGTTGACTTGAGTTTGTAAAAATTCTCAACTAAATAAACCTGGATGATTATTGTTAAGCTCAAATCAAGTATAGATGTAGTAGCAATACCTGCTACATGTATTGTTTTATCCTTTATTTTGTTTCTTAAACTTGAACTAAGGTTAAGGGGGTTTCGCGGAGTGGTCAAGTTGCATTCTCTGCATAATAAAGTTTCTTAATTAAGCAGGATCTTAATTTGTTGAATTACTACCATTTGTCTTGCTTCGTGTTTTCATATTTTAATGCCTTGCTTTGAAACTGGTTCTAACAACACTAATTTATTTTTCTTATACTTTTAATAAAAATTAAATTTTAAATGCATTTAAGCCGTTGAGTTGCCAAAAGGTTTATGCTATAGGTTACAAATTGCTTATATGATATAGAGCTTATTATGTACTGGTTGTGTAAAATTTTGAAATCTTTGTTTTATTTAGCTTACCTTTTGTGATATTGTTTTTGCATATTCTAAGCATCCTCATTTTTTTTGTCAATACAGGTTTGGCAACATTGCTATTTGCACATATTTGTGGCTTTTATCTAGATGCTCAAAGCTCTAAGTATGTGGAAACAAAGTGCATTATTGTATATATATATAATGATTATATGTTCTTTCTCAATATCGTATTTTCTTTGTTTTTTTGACTAATCGTTTATTGTAAACTATTTATAGTGTGAATATATTGTATACAAATGGGTTACTTATATATAATATGATATATATATTTAGTATTATGAGGTATTAAATGTGATTTAGTTTGATTATTTGTCAATATACAATATATATATATATATATATATATATATATATATATATATATATATACGAAATACAATCACGTCACACGAATGTGTGTCATTTATTTATGACGGGGGCTTCAATGACATGCAATGTAAGTCATATATGCGTGTCATAAATTTATGACACACAAATGTGTGTCATCTTCATTTATGACGGGGGCTTCAATGACGCTCAATGCGTGTCATAAATGCGCATCATAGATGTGTGTAATAAATGCACGTCATAGATTTATGACACCCAATTGCGCGTCATCAAAAATTCATGTCGGTGGCTTCAACGACAGGTATTTGTGTGTCATCCGTACCCATAGATGACGTGCAATGCGCGTAATTAAAGGGTTTTTTCTAGTAGTGATGACGTCTTGAAACCAAAGAGGATTCGAGTTGAAAACCTAAAAAGGCAGCTTGAATATACAAATTCCTTGATGAGTGTGACCATGAAAGCTGGAGTCGGAGAACACTTCCAGTAAAGGAGCATGCAAGCTACCCCATGAAACCATTGAGAATCAAATAACAAAAATGCCAAACCGTTGACCAAATACAATAACCTGAGACTTTTTTTTCCTTGTTTAACCATTTCCCAAAGATAGCTTTGATCTTGGCACTTGTCAATAGCTATAATTTATTGAATGATTAACAATGTAATTATTTCATTGATATCCAATGAACTATAGTTTTATGATTCGTCTCAGTTGTAAAACCGTGAAAGGGCAATATTTTTAAAACTTTTGATTAAACATTTTTCGAAACTCTTTTAATTGATATTTTCATAACTTTGAAAATAAAAGAGAAAGAAAAACATTTTTTCAAACAAGACAATTTCTTAGAGTGGATCTTGGTAAATGACATGTGGCTCTCAGACACAAACTCATGCTTAGAATCAATGCTGAAGCAAAAAATGAGGAACAATGAGGGCATCTTTGAAGATTCAATATCAAATATTGGGGCGTCTTTGGGGATTCAACATCCTGATGCGAATTATCAGATCTTCTGAAGGCTTTTCCTCCATATACAGGAACAAGCAGACAAAGAATGAGGCTCCATCCAGGAGATAAAAAAGAATTAATTCATGTTGCATGCATCTTAGACATCACATTTATCATTTTTAGCATACATAATTTTTTGTAGCTTTTTGAGTCAAGTGTCAACTTCAAGACGAAAGATACTCAATTCAAAAGCACATTCAAAAGTTGAGGGTGGTTGCTCGACCTCACGACAAAGGGCACTATCTAACGACAAAATAACTTTTTGAGTCTCGTTCAGAGTCAATTTCAACTTCACAGTGAAGGATATTGAACTCGAAAGAGATGTAATTTACAAGTGTGGATTTTAACTTCACAACGAAGAACGTCCAATTAAAAGCTCAATTTCACAGAGAATCAACCATCCATGATTTCAACTTCACGAAGAAGGATATCGTGCCCGATGAAGTGATTTAACGTCAGAGCAAATATGCCATCCACACATTTGACTTCCTTAAGTCAACGATTAGAGCTCCTGAAATGATTTCTTTAACATGCAGGAATAAGCAGAGATCGCCTTTGAGATTGTTTCTCTCGAAACAAGGGTTCGTCTCGCTTGAGACTAATTTACTCAAAACAAAGTGTTGTCTCTCTTGAGACAGTTTCTCTTGAAACAAATTGTGTCTCTTTTGAGACAGTTTCCCTTAAAACAAATTTTGTCTCTCTTGAGACATTTTCTCTTAAAACAAATTTTGCCTCTCTTGAGATAGTTTCCATTGAAACAAAATCTTTGAATCTATTTTCCTTTAAACAAATTGTGTCTCTCTCGAGACAGTTTCTTTTGGAACTAAGTTTTGTTTCTCTTGAAACAAATTTTGTCTCTCTTGAGACAGTTTTCCTTGAAACAAAGTTTTGTCTCTCTTGAGATAGTTTTCTCCTGAAACACCAACCTTTGAATATGTTTCTCTTGAAACAAATTTTTGCCTCCCTGGAGATAGTTTCTCTTGAAACACAAAAAACCTTTGAAATCGTTTCTCTTGAAACACGAAAAACCTTTGAAATCGTTCTCTTGAAACACGAAAAACCTTTGAAATCGTTTCTCTTGAAACACACACAAAAAACCTTTGAAAATATTTCTCTTGGAACACAAAGACCTTCGAGTTCAACTACACTCAGCTTCAAAGGCACATCATTTACAACATAGCTCAAGGCAAGAAGGGCCATTTGCCAACAAAAGACCTTCGAGTTCGAGTACACTCAGCTCCAAGGCACATCATTTGCAGCATAACTCAAGGCTAGAAGGTTATATTTTATCAAAGACCTTCGAGTTTGATTACATTCAACTCAGAGGCAAATCAAATCTACAACATAACTCAAGGAAGAAGGGCTATCTGCCAACAAAATTGTCGAGTTCGATTCCATTCAGCTCGATGATACATCAATCGCATTACTTCTCGGTTGCAGTTGAGGTTTTCAAGTCGAGAAGAGGACCTAGGTTAGCCGTGCCTTAGTGACAAGCAACCATTTTTAAGCAGCATAGCTTAAAGTTAAGAAAAGCTATCTGTCAACGAAGATTTCTGAGTTCGATTCCGATCTAAGGTCTTTAAACCGAGAAGAAGACCGAAAGGCAACGAGAAGCTACGTGCTGATTCAAATTCTGAACTATGGCTTCAATTCCATATCATTTCAAGATGAACTCGACTTCACGACGGAGGAGTCATTCGCAACTCAATTCGACAGTGAGTTATTGAAACATCAGTCATTTTTCAACTCCACCGAACGAAAAGTGTTTCTTTTAATCTTTGTCTTATCCCCGTTACGACTATGGGCAAACAGGGACAGTTGTCAACACACCTTTTCGTCTTGGTACAACACTCTCAACAACCCCAATTTAGTAGGATTCAAAAAACAAACGTTAAAGTTTTAGTAGGATTTAAACTCCTAAAAATAGGATAGAGTTTTACTAGGATTCAACTCCTAAAAATAGGATAGAGTTTTACTATGATTCAAGCTCCTAAAAATAGGTTCCACAAGCATTATAAATAGCCATTGTAACTCACTATTGTAACACACGATTTACATACAAAATACAAAGGAAAACACAAAAAAAATACAAAGGCAAAGCTATTGTAAACGATTCGAAAAGGAAATAAAAGGTAGCATCTTTTTTACCTATATGGTTCATTTCTCGCATGTGCATGTTATTTTTCTTGAGATTTGGTTCGAATAACCCAAAATGTGGGTTGCGCCGATGACCAAAAAGGGGTGGGGTTTCGAAGTTTCGAACCTATATCTACCCCGAGGCGTGTTCCTATTTTTAAATATTCAATTTTCCCCCTAAATCAATTTTTTCTTCAAAATTTGCCCATCGATTTGTTTTTCCTTTTGATTCGGTCCCTTACATTTACGTTTTAATTATTATTATTTTATTATTTAACTTTATTTATACGCACATTCCCTTATTTCTCATTTTATTTAATTACTTTGTTATTTTTCTTTTCTTTTTTTTCATGTAATATTTTTTTACATTTTATGCATTTTCTTTTTTTACTTTAGTATATATTTTTATTTTTTTATATTACATATATATTTTATTTTTATTATTTGTTTTATTAATTTTATATATATACTATTTTTTATATTTTTATTTATTATATATATATATATATTATTTTTACTTTTTTATTATTTTATTTATTTGTTTTATTTATATATTTTTTCTTCTTTTTATTTATTTTTTTATATTTTTTTATTTTACTTACTATATTATCTTTGTTTTCTTTATCTTATCTTTTATCTAATTTGTTTTTTCTTCATTTTAATTTAATTTATTTATTTCTTACCTTTTTATCTAACACGTTTCTTGGCTCTCTTAAGGGTACACCTTTAAAACTATCTAAGTTAAGTAATTGGGATCATATTTTTACCTTTTAATTTTAAATTACTGTAGACACTAATTTTTCACTTTGTTTTAAAATTATTTTAAATTATTATTATTATTATCAATATTAATATATTATTATTATTATTATTATTAAAATTATTATTATTATTAATATTATACATTATATCTTATTATTATTATTAAATAATTACATTACAAGACCCAACTCAGGCCCGATTTACAAGCCCAAACATGGAGGCCCGATCAGCCAACTAGCTCAGCTAAACCCTAAACCTAATTTAAGGTTTGTATCATCTCTAACCGCCTCAGCATCACAGTCGTTGGATCTGAGAGATCCAACGGTCCACAGGAGGTCCAATATGATGCAACTAGGGTTTCTAAACCCTAGCTTCTACGTTGCCACGTCCCAGCCGTCGCTCCAAAGTTCCAACCGCCCCACGCCTCCAGCTGCTTCTAGAAGCCCAAGCCAGATGTCTCGTCCAACCGTTGTCGACACTTCAGTACTGCCACGACGCCTCTGACGAACACTCCAGAAGCTTTGCTGCCATGACATCGACCGTCCACGTCGCCTCTATGGTGAGTCACCAGCATAGCTTTGGTGACTCACCGAGCCTTTCATCCTTTAGACCGGTCCGACGAGAGCCACATCGAGGCTATAAAGCCTCAGTTCCCCTGCAAACAAAAAAAAAGGAGGGAGATGAGACACCACGAGAGCAAGAACTACACCAACGATCCCAGACAACTACGTATCTAAAGAAAAGAGAAGAAGACGAGAAAACTTACCATCGAGGAAGCTACGCCGTCGTCAGAGCCTCCACACACCGCAAAAGAAATCGAAATACCGTGGGTATTTATGTAGATCTAGGTAATTTCGGGGCTGTTTAAGGGAAAAAGAGGTCATATTCGGCCAGGAGAGGTTCAAAGCTTCATTTTGAGTGTATTTTTAATTTTACGGTCACCATGGGTGGTGGTCGGCATCGGTGATTGGCGCCGGAGCGCGGAGGCAGACAGCTGTCGGAATTCCCTCCGGCGAGGGAAAACAAGAGAAAGCGAGAGAGTTTCTAAACTCTCTCAGTTAGAAGAGAAGATAAAAAAAAGAAAATGAGAGAATGGCCCGAAGGGACAGCCGTTTGGGTTCAAATACCCTCCACCAAACGACGTCGTTTTGGTGGAGGGGTATTTGTGTAAATACTCACTTGGTCAAACCATGCCCGCATCCATTAAGTTTGTATACTTCCATTTTGGTCACTAAAATCAAGTGTTATATGTTTTAATTATATCGTTTAATTTTGTTTTATTATAATTTAGTCACTGCAATAAATTTATATATACTTTAATTTAGTATTCTAATTTTATTTTATTTACAATTTAGTCACAGTAATTATATATATTTAGGGTAAATACCGAACTTAGTCCCTTATAGTTTAGTAATTGTTATTTTAATCCCAATTAATTAATTAAGGACAAATTACACTTTTAGCACTTAGATTTATGATATTTCAAATTAGACCATTTAATTTTAACAAGTTATATTTTAATCCCTAATTTTAATTTATTTAATTTATTATTTTTTACCCTAGTTTTAATTTTATTTATTTCAGTCATTGTTTATTTATATTTTAATTTTATATGTTTATTTTATATTTAATTATTATTATTATTATTATTATTATTTAGTCATATAAATATATACAATAAATATTTGTTTATTTTATTTGTTTTCTATTAAAATCCTATTTATAAAAATAAATTTATATAAATAATCATATTTTAATATTTATTTGTTTATTAATATCGAAGAAAAGAGCTGTCTTAAAGCACCTAGAAGCCATTTTATGATATTCTTAAATAAATAAATGTTCTATTTACAAAACTCTATATATATATTTAATATTCTTCCTTAAAAATATCCGATTAAAATACGAAATAACAGAATCATGAATTAAATTTATTTTTGAACTTTTAAATTTCCAATAATAGAGACAATTTATAATTAATGAGTACCAATTTTGGGCGTTGTGGGGGTGTTAATCCTTCCCCAAATGTAACCGACCATGAATCCTTTTTTATTTCTAAAAAGAATGAATTTTTGGTTAAACGCATATCAGTTTATCTTTTAACTGATGTTTTCTTAAAAACTCTTTTAAAAGATAATTTTTAGGTATTCGACCTTCCTAACCCAAAAGGCCGATGGCGACTCCCAAAACATTTTTTTCAAAATCATTTTTCATCCACATTATTTTTCCCGCCAAGTAAAAAATTCGTGCCCGGATGAAAACCAGTTACGACAGCTTGGCGACTCCGCTGGGGAATAACGGTCAAACTTTAAAATCAATTATAAATTGTCTCTATCAATTAGAAATTAAAATTCATATTTATTTAATTTTTAATTCTTTTCTTTCAAATTTTTATATACTTATTATTTTCATAATATTATATGTATATTTATGTTTTATTTTTAGGTATTAAATTTTATTATTTATTTGTTTGTCAGAGGTTTGAACATTTCTCCTCACACACAACACTTGCATTGCATCACATAAGCTTTATAATCAAGCTTGTCCCTTTTAAGTGGGAGTGAAAGCGACGTCTTCGTGAGAATTTATTCTCTGTGTCAGACCTAGCAAGTAATTTTCAGGGTTCATATGCTCTATGTATTCGTGAGAATTTATTCTCCGTGTCAGGCATAGGGAAATGTGTCCCTCGAATTGAACTCGATCCGCTTAAGTCTGTAGTGGACTAGGATTGAGGGTTTGGCAGCCCAAGGGGCACCAACAAGGACAGTTCGAGTACCTTTACTCATAGAACTGAAACCCTGCATATAATGAACCCTAGAAATTCATCCGATCTAAGACAGTATGAACCTCTGTCCATAGGTGTACACAAAGGAGAAATAAGGTCTAACTTTTTGTCTTTTTAATTTATTTTCTTTTCTTTGTCCTAAATAAATGCATGCAAACTAGAAATCATGTGGTTAGGTTAACTTTTCCAAACAAAGCATGGAACTAGAAAGCATGAGGTTAGGATTTATACCTTGATAGATAGATTTTTTTTCCATTAGTTGGTACTAACTATTCTATTTTTTCTTATTTTTCCATTCATGTTACATTGCTATAATTTGTTTACATTGGTTTCTTTTGTTTGCATTGCATAATCATGGCATAATCAAAAGGTATTTACTGGAAAGACTGTTCATCAAATTGGAAAGAAATCGTAAATGGACAAAAAGTTTTGTGATCAAACAAAATATGATGTGGCCAAGGAAAGACATCTTGAGGAAACTCTGAGGATAGAAGCAAGCTATGCACCCAAAGATCGTATGCCCATTGAAGAGCAAAAGGAGATACGAGAAATAAGAGAGCAAATGACCAAGATGATGGATAGAATATCTGTTTTGGACAAAGGAAAAGAGATTCATGCACAGAAAGAGAGAGCTCAATGAACCTAATCCTGCAATCTCAGATACGCAAGGAACTTCGGATCTTAACCAATTTGAGAAATTACAAACAGTCATCATTCGTATTCACAAATTGTCTGGAGATACCAAAGAAATGGTGACCAGTGTACAAGCTCCCAGAGATGAGAAGAAGTCATATAATATGAAATCGTCGAAGTTTAGTCTGCTCCCGACGTCTGAAACTCAGGTTCAATCCAAGAAAAAAGGCGGTTCTCATTTTGATACTATCCCCATATCATATAAAGAGTTATATGAGAAGTTACTTGAAGTGCGAGAAGTGGCTCCGTACTACATAAAACCGTTCCAACCTCCATATCCTAATTGGTATGACATTAACGTTTATTGTGAATATCATGCCGGCACTCAAGGACATACCATTGAGAATTGTCTTGCCTTCAAACGTCGAGTCCAAGGTATTTTGGATCAGGGAATCTTACAGTTTATGATAAATGATCGACCTAGTTTGGTAACTGAAGGACCTGTTAGATTGATACCAAAAGTATTCCACGGTAAGAGTATTAGTAGAGGCATCCAGAAGGAAGAAGATTTGCTAAGGTTCGAAGCTCAAATACGTCATTTGAAGGATCAAAATAAGAAGTTGAGCACAGAAATAGAAACCATGCATGAAGATTTCCAAAAAATCAGTCAAGCCTTTCGAAATGCTGGCATAGGAAACACCCCAGAAGAGTGGATCACAGAGGTCACCAAGCTGAAAAAGAACTTCAACATATACGAAGATCTTGTCCAAGAACTTCTTAAACGCAAAGGTTCTCTTACAAGGGAAAATGAGCAACTCTGAGAATTGACACAAAAGATGAAGGAAAAAGATAAAGTCATGGAAGAAGTTGCAGTCCAGACAAGCAATATGGTTCTTAAGTGACAAACTTAGCTGACTTTACAAGGAGTTGAAGCTGACTGAAGACTCAACTTTTGAGCATAAATGAAAACTAACTTGGCTTTAGAGAAGTTAGGAGGGAAAGTTATCCCTTATATGTAAAGTTTTTAGGAGTAAAGCTATTCCCTACATGTAAAAGTTTGTTTGATGCACGAAAACTTTTGTGTTCAATGAAATATGTTCTAAGATGATCACTCTTGAGTAACACCTTTTCATACATGCATTTACATTTCACATCTTTCCATTTTTATTTTGTATTCATACTTTTATGTTTGTTTTGCATTGAACATTTGTATTCTTATTTCTACATTTATGCATTTTCGCATTTTTATTACAGTTTTATTGTTATATACATTAATTATAAAAACATGTAAATAATTCATGAAAGGTTCTGTAACAGTAAAACCAAGACCATTCATTCATATTACTTTACCATCATCATGAAAATAAGGGAGCAATCTTATAAGGGACTACAAGATCAGTGGCCAGAACAATTGACAGGGTTACCTCAGGATATAAGGAAAGAAACATCAGATTCAGTACCAGATGGATCAAATCAAATTATTCAGAGGATGACATCTGACAAAGAAGAGATAACTGATAAAGAGCAACCATGCTATCAGATTGAAGAGTCGAGAAAGATAACATACATTGGGGCACCCTACTTGAACCCAAATAATAGCCTCGTTCATTATTCACAATATGAGGAAAGATTCAAGAGGATGGATGAAGCAATCAAAAATATGAAATGTGTTGATACTTCCCACAAAGAACAGAAGCAAGAGAGCTCAGCTTGGTTCCAGATTTATTATTCCCCATGAATTCATGATGCCTGATTTTGAGAAATATGACGACACCAGTTGTCCTCTAATCCACCTGAGAATGTTTTGCCAAAAATGGAAGGATATTTAAGTTCTGATGATCTGTTAATTCACTCCTTCCATGATAACCTCATTGGTCCAACAATAGTCTGGTACAATCAGTTGACCCAAGAACAGATCAAGAAATGGGGTTGATTTAGCGGATGCATTTTTGGGACAATATCGGTATGTTAAAGGCTTAGTTCCAATACGTATGGATCTTCGAAGAATAAAGAAGAAAGCCAATGAAAGATTTCAAGAATATGCCTTAAGATGGAGAGGAGTGGTAGCACAAGTTCAACCTCCCATGTTAGAAGAAGAGATATCACATATGTTTAGGGATTCCATTCCCGCTTCTTTCTTCGAGTTAATGCAGGCAAATCCGACGAAGAAATTCAGAATCTTGTGATAAGTGGAGAATTAATTGAGAATGTAATCAGCGAAGAAAACTCAAAAGTCACATCCAAGAGCCCGACGGATGAAAAGGAGAAAGCTGATGATGTGAATGAGTGTCACATCCAGAGTCCTCACAATTGAAAAAGAAATAGAGCAAGTAGTTGTTCGGATCGACCAAAGAAAGTCATGCGATCAAGAACAAAATTGGAAGTGTTCCAAACTTCCATTTTAGACTTGTACCTTCATTTGGTTAAAGGTAAGTACATCACACCAAGACCAATGAAAATGCCACCAAACCCTTCTGCTCATAGCTATGATCAAAGCAATGTTTGTGATTTCCACTTAGGTGTATTTGGGCATTCCACGGGCAATTGTAGGCAACTGTTAAAAGAAATAGAGATACTTGTTGACAAAAGAGTTTTGACACAAGAAATAATCAAGAAATGGGGGGTAAATGAAGACAATGACCCTGATCCTATTACACACTCGACATTAGATGAGGCATGATAAATAAACAAGTGGAAGTGTTATCTACCACTGTAGTACCTTTCATTTTTAGCATCTTGTTTGAACTTGTTTTTGTTTCTTTCTCTGCCTTTTTGTTCAATAAATAAATGTGTGTTGCTTTTATGGTTATGAGGAAGGAATCAAATTTTAATCTTGAGATTATTGAGTATCAAGTAAATTAAATATTCTTTTAATTTTTCAAGAGTTATAGGTCTTTGGCAAGTGGTAAAATTATATCTTACATATCCCATCCAACGCCAATTACTCGACCCTTACCAAAACCAAATCCTGACACTATATTTATCTAAGACTCTAAAGAAATATCTCTACCTGTTTTTAAGACACTCACTCTAGATATTTACCTTCTCGGGTAGAATTGATTTATGATACTACCTTCTACCATATACATGACTTCAAAAGTCACACATTTGTCCTTCCAAATACAAAACCATCATAAACAAAAAAAAACTCAAAAGAACCAAACTTTCAATTATCCGTGAATCTTACTGCAAGAAGAGAAGAGATGAGGCATCATTGACCAACTCATTGAAGATAATTTCGAGTGATTAGGGAATACTCAAAGAAGAAAGAAAAAGTGATTGATTGAAATAAATATATCATGCATTAATTATATTTTTTTCATGTAAATAAAGTTAATCTTGAATATTCATCCCCCTGGAGATACCTCTTTTTACAACGGCTTCTATGTATGAGATGACTAAACTTCGCGCACAGATCAAGTATGCAAATTCATTGACATATCGCCCAAAGATGAATGAGGCAGTTGAAGGAGCAAATAAGAACATTAAGATGATCATTACAAAGATCACTGAAACTTACAAGGATTAGCACGAGAAGCTACCTTTTGCTTTATATGCATATTGAAATGATGTTCGAACATCACTGGGCAACACCTTATTGTTCAGTCTTACCAATTTGAGATACCATCACTTTGTATCTTAAAGGAGGTAAAATTAGAGGAGGCTGAAGGGATCCAAGCTCAGTAGATGCATCAGACACAGATGATGAAAGATCACATCCGAGAGAGTTCCAAGAGGGTGATCTAGTGTTTAAAAAGATCTTGCCTATACATAAAGATTCCGTGAGAAATGGATGTATAATTGGGACGGTTCAAATATTGTAAAAAATATGCCTTTTCCGGAGAAGCATTGATTTTGGTAGAAATGAATGGGAAAGTTATGAGAAACCAAAATAAACTCAGATTCTGTCAAGAAATATTATACTTGAAAAAAAATGAAAAAATGAAAAAAAAAATTGAACCAAGATGGGTGACTCATGGAGCCTCAAGTTACAAGATTGATCAAGTACAATTAATTCAAAGATTCATATTCAACAAGAAGCGCAAGAAATACTGGAAATGAATGAATCTTATGGAAAATCCCCAGCAAAGCAGATCCAAGTCAAGCAAAGCAAGATTGAAGGCATCTAATTAGAAGAGAATATCTTCAGAATTCATTCCGCCTCTCAAGATTGATTTTTATTTGCAAAAATTGGTTTTTAAATATTTAATGCATGATATGAAAAATGATAAAAGGGGGGTTCAAGATATAAATTTTTAAATAAACATCTTAGAACCAAAGGAGGATTCGAGTTGAAAACCTAAAAAGGCGGCTCGAATATTAGATGGTGCAACAACGACATAAGAGACGATCTTAAGCTCTTAATGAAGCACCACACATCCCAAAGATGTTCATGAGAGTCTGGAAACAAGAAGTATCTCCATCAGATGAACATAACAACCCTTCCTTCAAGATAGTGGAAGCTCAAAGAAGACATATATGCTTGACCAACCTGAGAGACCTTACTTTACCAGAATCAACCTACACCTTAAATCAGTCAATAATTGTGATGCTTGCCATAGGACTATGATTTTTGAATGGTTTAAAAAAGTAGTTGATTTATTTGATATTTATTAATTTCATTTCTTATGATTTAATTCTATTGTGAACCTGAAAAGGGAAATACTTTACAAAATTCTGTCATTCTTCGATAAAGAAAGAAGAAAAAACATTTTCAAATAGGATAGTCTCAAATGAGGAAGGTTATTGAAGTAAATTGTTGCCTATTCTACTTCTATTATAGAAAAAGAAAGTGATGCCAAAAAGATGAAGCATTTCACATTCTTAAAAGCAAGTGATCCAAGAAGACAAAAAGCCTAGAGAATTGAACTTGTAGCGCTTTCTTGTGACATTATCAGCAACTCATCAAGAATGATTACCTTGTCCAACTAATTCGGGAAGAGTGGGATATATTGGAGTAGCAGAAGAAACAGTCGTTGTAGCAATCATTGCAAAAAAATGCACCAAAAAAATCTTCTGGTTCATCCCGATGCTGTTTATTTCTTCCAGTAAGGTTGTTACACGGGATGCCACCGACAACAAGGTCGAATTCTCCAAATCTACTCATCAATTGCTCCAACTGATCACTATTCAGTTCTTGCACATCTGCCTTCAAAGGTATGCCAAGACAGTAGAAGGCAACCTTTGCATTACTGATCCCAGAGAAAAGAGTCAGGACATTGATACCACCGGGGTACATGTCTCTAGCAGATTCTACTCCTCGTGTATGGTTTTTAGGGAAACCTAGAAGCATTTCCACCTCATCAGGTTCAAGTGGAACAACTTTATTCCTTCCAACCCATACCACATTCCATTTTGGGCACTCATCAAGAATATACTTTTGGGACACTTGAAGGTGACTCATCGTCATAAGCTTCAAGAGCCTTACCGATCATTTCTGTTAATTTGGCACTTCCTGTACATGTTTGTAAACAATTCAACTTTGTGGCGCATAGAGAAAGCAGTATAAAAGGAAGTCTGTTTTCAATGGGCATATTATGAATATAGCCTCTTTTCAGTGCAGCAGCATGAAAATACTTCGAATCTACAAATTTTGGCTTTACATCATATAAGTACCATGACATTTCGGTCCAACCACCAACTGGAGCAAGTGCCACTTTCTCGTAGTAGAAATAAGGAGGCCCAATAGTATCTTCTGGAAGTGTTCTTTGAGTTATCTTATCTGTTTCGGTAGGAATCCCAAAACCAATCATTGGATTTGGAAGATGAACCACATGATCGTCTTCATTAAGAAGCTTATTTTCAAGCTTTCTCTGCTTCTTCTTTTCTAAAAATCATAGCCCGAGTTTCGCCTTTTCTTGTAATTGGGGGCTTTGCATAATGGATTCCTATCTTCTACCGGAAGAAGTGTGTCAGCAGCCTTAGCCATTTGAGCATCACATATGAAATCTGTCAACTCTGCAATTGATGAATCCGGACCACATATCTCCATGGTTATTGAAGTCTCAGCCTCTGAGTACCCCATTTTTATCAAGTATAACAGTTTTTCTCCTCATCAAAATCAGAATTCAGGATTTCCTTGGTATCAGAAAAGCTATCAATATCTGTGAAATCATCCTGAAAGGTCACTTCATAATCAAATGAGTAGTTATCATAATCAATATGTTGCATGGGTGCAGACTTTTCAATAACCTGTACCACTGTAAATGGTTACTTCACTCAGAAGATGCACATATCTCGGACGTTTCTGTTAGAATGATTGATTACTTCTTAATTCTGTGACAACAAGAAGAGAATTCCTCCAGTTACTTGACAACACTGCTATTCAGTGACACTAGAATGAGAATATTCAAGATCAACAGATTTGGGGCACGAATAAAGCTACAAGTACCTACAATAGTGCATTGTCCAAATTGGACCTCGTGGGGATCATAACACTTCAGTCAAATAAACATTGAGAGTGAATCATCAGTATGAATATTTGGGCATTCTTGGAGGCTCATCTCAGCAAAAAAATAATGTTGAGCACACTGTTAACATCTGTATCAGCAAATGTTGGGGCATTTTAAAGGTTCATTCAGACAGATCTATGTGGGTTATTTTGAAGGCTCAGATTAACAAGAAGAAGATGTTGGGGCAGACTGAAAGCCCATTTCAATCAGAATCAGGAATGTTGATGTATTCTGAACGTTTATATTAGCAAAATATTGGGGCATGCTGAAAGCCTTTTTTATCAGAATCAGGAATGTTGACGCATTTTGCACGCTTGTATTAGCCAATGTTGGGTCATGCTGAAGGCCCATATCATCATGTGTCAAGATCATTGACTTGAACAAATATTTCCAATGAGACAGAAAGATATGAAGAATAAAAACAGTGAAACACTGACAGTCGAGCTGACTATACATAATTGCTTCGTTCATCATGCAGTTACATTATGATCATGTTGTTGAACAAATATCTACTCAGCAAGTATGGTTTCCAATACCCAATCTTCTTAAACCATGTGTCACATGACAGCGTGTTCTTTGTTAAGCTACATCACAGTTGTATGAATAAAGATGGTCCCTAGGCAGACTACTCGATCCAGGGTTCAGTTCCTCAAGATCTCAGCTTTGAATATTGTATTCTGTGTGTCAGTGACAATTGAAAATATTTCTTTGAGATTCTGGCAGTTAGTTTCAACCATACTGTTGGGGTTACAAAGCTGTTTTTCACATCAATTTTGTTTACTTGATGACATTGAATAAAAAGGCTCAGCTTATGTATATTGCTCTTTCCCGATGTTACTGGGGTTATCATTGCATGCTAGACTGAATTGAGTTTTCATCTATTTTGGTTTTATCATGTGCTTTTCATCCCCAACGGCAATAATTCTACGGATATCGTTTTGTACATGGATCCTATATCTGAAGTGTTCTTACTTTCTACAAGGCTCATTACGAAAGAAAACTTGATCAGTATCACACTTGCCCTTACCCGAGATGATATCAAGATCAGTTGGTGTCTCTTATTCAATTCGACACCAGCATATTTTGTGAATTTGACCAAGTTTTGGTCATGAAGCACACCAACATCTCACTTGTATTCCATTGAGTTTTGTTCTCAAGTGGTCTTGTGACGTCATACAAAAAATTTGAACACTATGCAAAGAGCTTCATTGACCAGAAATCTGGGCAAAAGCCACAGGAAAGGATGAATGTGTTATCAAATGTTTTATGAACCAGTGATTATGGTGTTGAACCAATGTTGCGATCATATGGTTTCCATTTATTGGTCCAAGATGAAGTATGTCTTCTTCAACCCCAAGATTAGAAGTGAGATATGATGAAGATTTCTTTCCACTAAGGGAAGCGGAAATTTTAACAACAAAAACAGTGGAGCCAATTATGGTTGAACGACAGGTTATTGTTAATCATCTCAATATAATATGGTTCAAGTTGCCTTATTCGAGATTTGATTAGATATGGAGACATGAAAGAATTAGGATAAATCCTCCTTATGATGTGTTTCAAGAGTCAAATTAGAACAGACATTGCTCTACTAATTAATCTCTGCTAAGTCAGGCATATCTACATTTACCTTTTTCAAAGATGAGATACACTATTCAAAGATGATAGATTCTCTCTTCAAAGATGATAGATTCTCTTTTTAAAGATGATAGATTCTCTTTTCAAAGATTAAAGCTATAACATCCCAAACTATGGGTTAGTGACCAAATTGTAAAGTTTCAAAATTTGGTGACTAAAGTAGAAGAATAGATTAGTTCAGTGATTTATTTGGAATTATTTCTAAAAGTTGTTAGTAATTATTAAAGGAACTAAAGGGTAAAATGGTCATTTGATCATTTAAGGAATTAAAAATGTGATAGTGGGATATATATTTTACACGTGGGAGTGTAGGAAACCAAAAACAATGTTTCCAGAATTCTCTTCTCCTCCGTTCTTCTTTGTGCGTGAAGCTCCAGCTCAAAGGTGAGTTTCTTAATTAGTTGGTTATTTGTTGAATTAAAAGTTGGGTTATGATTCTTAGGTGATACTTAAGCTTAAGAAAGTTAAGTTATCTTAAGATCAAAAGATAAATGAGTTAGGGAAGATTAAAGATTTGGAGTTCTTGAGTGAATTTCCAGAATGGAGTTGATAAGTTGAACTTGAAACTAAATTTGACTTGTCGTCAGCTTAATTAAGAAGTATTAAGTGTTAGAATTAGATTTGAAACATGTGGAAAATAGGGTATGATTCTTGAAATTCCTAAAGAGAGGATATTAAGGAGGATATTAAGGTTAAAGATGAGATAAATGAATATTAATGAGTTTAAGTATGTATATGTAAGTTAGGAATATGAAAGGGGTTAAAATATGAAGGATTTAATCCAAAAAGAATGAATTTTCGGGTTCAAAAAGAGGATTCTGGGCAGAGTGCATCGATGCATATTCATAGTACACCGATGCATCAAGGTTAAAACCCAGAAATTGTTTGACGGTGTATCGATGCACAGGTAGTGCATCGATGCACTCTTTTAATCTAAAAACACCGAATGCAATTGGTGCATCGATGCATAAGGCATGCATCGATGCATCCCAGTAATAAACAAACATCGAATGTATTTTATGCACCGATGCACAGGTAGTGCATCGATGCACCGACAGGGAATGCATCGATACACTGTGCAGTGCATCGATGCATACCTTCATTAAAAGATGAAATGGCTTTTCTTTTAGCCTAAGAAGTGAAATTTAGAAGATATCAATTAGTATACTGATATGTATCAATGTATTATTATGATGTAGATATAGAATAAAGCTTGTTCCGGAACAATCTAAGGATTAAGATTGATTCAAAGCAAACAAGGCTAAGGTGAGTGCACATTCTCTAGTATATGAGGTTCAAGGGAAAATAAGACTTGTGATAAGTCTATTTCCAATAGTGAAAAACATGAATTCATAGAAGTGTGTATTTGTTATGATTTATATATGTGCATGAGTATATGTGTTATTGATATGAATATGGTAAGTAAAAGTGATTAATGGTGATGATAAGAATAATAATAAGGATAATGAAATGATAGGTATATGTGAATATAGGTATTGATGTGCTTTGTATGTATTGTAAGATGATATGTTTATGTGATAACATGATAAGATGACAATGATTTACATGTCATATGAACACATGAGAAATGTTATGAGCCATATGAAAGAGAAAGTATATGTGATACATGAGGGTGAATCCTATGTTTTATGAATATAAACTCATATGAGAATTGACATGAACTATGTGATTACATGTATATGTGAATGAAACCATGAGATTATATGAATATATGATATGGTTACATGAATATGAAAAAGGATATAAAAGATAATGCCCATGTTATGTGTCATGAGAGCTAGGGGTATAGTTGCCATGCCAAGAATCGAGGGTCTATGTGGTCCTTCGGGACATATATGTATTCTTTGGAACATGTGTGAAGTCTGGTGAGACACATACTTGATCCTTGGCATATGTATATGATTCTTAAGGAATGATATGTGGTCCTTCGGGACATATATGTATTCTTTGGAACAGGTGTGAAGTCTGGTGAGACACATACTTGATCCTTGGCATATGTAAATGATTCTTAAGGAATGATATATGGTCCTTCGAGACATATATGTATTCTTTAGAACATGTGTGAAGTCTGGTGAGACACATACTTGATCCCTAGTATATGTATATGATTCTTAAGGAATGATATGTGGTCCTTATGGACATTATTATATGGCACTACGGTGCAATTCTACGCGGCACTCCGGTGCAATTATATGTGGCATTTCGGTGCAATTATATCAGCTGTGGTGACAACATTAGTGCACAACCTCTATGTACTCGCATATCTTTAGTTCTCACATGTGTATCATGGGCTATTAAATAGATAATATTAATAAAGTGATATGATAATATGTTTGTTTCCTTGTGGAATTTTATGTGTGATATTGATTGTACAAATGGTAACTTATAAGACCATATGATGAAAGGAATCAGTGATAGTATATATATATAGTTTACATGACATGATATGTATATGTGCAATTGGTTATGGTATATGTTATATGATATGGACAAAAGAGATCATAGGAACATGAGATAAGAGATATGAATGATAATGACATATATGTATGCATATATTTGTTACATGTAAAAGTATGAGTGGTATGAAATGATAGTAGTAATTGTTTAGGTATGATTATTAGTTACCGTTTACCTTATATGTTTATATGTCTCACTAAGTCTTTGACTTAGCGTGTAAGTGATTTACACGTAGGTTTCGAGAAGAGTAAAGAGCAATGTGGAGCAAGACAGGTCAGTTCTCCTTACTAAAGGTCAGATCATAAAAGATGTTAATAATATGTATTTTAGTATATAAAGTTCTAGTTGGCATGTTTTCAAAAGAATATATTGTTTAAGCTATTAACAGTTTTATAAATTTTTGAATAGTTATATGTAAATAAATAAGTGAAATATACACGCTCTGATTGGTTTTGTAGTAATGAAAATGTCTTTTATGTAAATTAGTCATTTATATGTTATAAAAGTTTTAAATTACTCACTATTTTATACAAGTACATGTTTTAAAAGGTCAATGTGACACCTCGGATTCGTATCCGGGTCGGATACAGGTTGGGGTGTTACATTTAATGGTATCAGAGCTACGGTTTAGCCGATTCTAGGCATCAATCGAAGTAAAAAGTGTTTTAAAAAGTATACATGCCAACATAAAGTGAATAATTTCTGATCTGATAGTGTAAGGAGTGTATTGTCTTGCTAATAGAATTAAAATGT
Organism: Hibiscus syriacus; assembly: GCF_006381635.1. Lineage (NCBI taxonomy): Eukaryota > Viridiplantae > Streptophyta > Magnoliopsida > Malvales > Malvaceae > Hibiscus > Hibiscus syriacus. The sequence goes on from NW_024061774.1 coordinate 523,132, forward strand.
TATGTTATATTAGATGTATGATCATGAGAGCTTCCAAAGTGAAGCACAAGGTAATAGACTGAAGGTAATAGCATTCACCTGCCGTGGCCAGGCAGGGAGAAGAGCGAAAAACCTCAGGAAGTGCCTGTATAAACTTAGGGAATGTCTTCACCATGTTGAAGAATATTCTGATGAATTTTCAATTTATATTTTTTTAACTCATAGAATGAATGTATCGAATTAGTTGAAAAGTTAAGAGCACCCGAGTTCAAGGATGGATTTGAGGAAGGTTCTGTTGTTACAGACCTATGGTTAGATGATATGATAGAAGGTTTTTATTTCTACAAAGAGGAGAAATTAAATTGAGTAGTTTCGTTACTACTTTGACAAGTTAGAGTATGGCGGATAAATGAAGCTCGAATATATGAGCTTGAAGCAAGGGAATTACCCATGCATGTGTATGAAAGTAAGTTTGATAAGTTAAGCAGATTTATTGTTGAATTGATTCTGATTAAGAAGGATAAAAAGGATACATGTGATTGATTGTTTAAGACTTGTGCCTTAAATTAAAAGAGTTTTACTGGTTTTGAAATTGTTCTTATTTTAAGAAATGGTTGATCGTGTTAAAGCTCTAGAGAGAGCTAAGAAAAAAAGGATTGGAAAAAAAATCTCAAATGATTAAGAGAATTAGTGCTTCATAGAATTTAGCACCATCAAAGAAAGGTAGAGATTCTGGTTCAACTTTAAACCAGACATGAATTAGTTGTATTCTCCGTCAAAGAATCAAATCAGATGAGAGTTCGACAGACTCCAACAGTAGGTTTGATCTTGAAAGATTAAACAAAGAGTTAATTGAGGATAAGTCAGGGTTAAAGACAACCCTTGTGAATTGGGTTAAAAGCTCTTTTAGAATTTATGTAAATCGAAGAATAAAAAATATTTTAAATGGATTAGATGAGCATTGAAATCTGGTGATTTTTTTTTGAAACAAGTGGAGAAAACATTAGTATAAGAATGGTAAAGAATAAGGTTTTGTGCAAGTAAAGTTGACTATCAAAGTAATGAAAATGTGATAAGGAGTGATAGTTAAGGATAAATATATGTGATATAAAAGAGCATGGGAGTATGAAGAACATGACATGGTTTAGTTATGTATAAGACAATGCGGATTATAAAAGGATAAATGGATAAAGACCAAGGAATGGATTAAGTGTTTTGCTAGAAATTAAATAATGTGAAGGATAATAAGTATTTTAAATGTATCAAGTGAGGTAGATACTGTTTTTGTATTTAAGATGGAAAGAGTTAGCGTGGGCTAACAAGATTATGGGACGGAATGTATTGAAATTACAAGATTTCAAGATATGGTAGGTTATGATAACCAAATATGAAGTGAAACTGGATACAGTTGTATACTGTGATTATAGTAAAGTGATAGAGTGAAGGAAGTGAGGATTCAAATGTTTGGGTAAAACTAAGGATTGATAAGAAGAGTTTAAGTATGGGTACATCAATGATCAGTTTATAAATAAAGGAAGTTAGAATGTTAAGCTTGAATAATGAAAGTGACATGGTGTATGAGATTGAATGTTTATTTGATTAGTTGAGTAAACTATTGTTGAAATAATTCCGACTGCAAAGAATGTATATGAATGGTTCGATGAAGGTTTATGTTTTAGATTGGAAGAATCGATGTTGACTAACAGAGTTATAAGATAGTAGTGTATTAAAGTTAAAGGATTAGAAGATGATTTCAGGGTAAGCTAATTATGTATGGTGTGGATTGAGATATGGTTATGTATTTTAATCATTGAAATGAAAGGTAATAAAGGGCACAAGGCATAATATTGTATATGAATGAGAGTATGGGTTCAATAAGTGAATTACACTGGGTTGATTTTAACTGAAATGATGTTTATGATTAATATGATCAGGGCTTACGCCCTAGATTGAAAAGTTGTTATTAATTAGCTGTAATGGCATGGATGTTAGAATTATCAGATTTGAAGGAAACATAAAGTAAGTTAATCAAATGAGATACGAATCTGGATGTGGTTGTGTATTTTGATCATATAGATATAATATAGGCAAGGAGATAAATATTTATGTGTTGTAAAGAAAATTTTGAAGGAAGAAAATACAAGCAAGATACGATAAGAATGAGGTTCTGTATAAGTGAAGTTGATTAGTAAAGTTATAAAGATATAATAAAGATTGATAATCAAAGATAAGTTTAAGTGATAGGAATAGAGTATGTGAACATGAAAGAAAGATATGATTGGTGTATAAGAAGATTTTGATTTATGAAGAAAATGAAAGGATGAAGTTTAAAGAATTAAATGTGATAAAGATTATGTTGAGATATAGGTTATAAGTTTAACCAGAAGTAAGAAAGGTATGTCAGGTAATATGAGAAATTGTTTAGTTATGCAAAGTGTATGTTTAATCAGTTATGATGAAGATTCAAGGTTATGTTTCTTGGTCAAGTGGATGTAGTCAGAGAAATGAAGAAAGATTTATATGTATTAAGGAAGTTTTAGAGTCGGTCAAGTAAGGATGAAATAAAAGTTTTGTGATTCTTGAAAGACAATTGAAGATTGACAAGGAATTTGATTGATTTATGAGTTTGAGTAATAAGAATTAATTTGTCTATCTGATAAGTGACATGATAGGAGATATAAAGTAAAAAGGTAGTCAAATAATTGAAAAGATAAGAACCAAGTTATTAAAGATGATACAAAAGATTAAGTTCAGAAAGAAGTATGAGAACGTTAGAAGATATGTTCTTCTCAGGATGTGCAGTGAAAATTCGAGGATGAATTTTTAAAAGGAGGGGAGATTTGTAACATCCCAAACTATGGGTTAGTGACCAAATTGTAAAGTTTCAAAATTTGGTGACTAAAGTAGAAGAATGGATTAGTTCAGTGATTTATTTAGAAGTATTTCCTAAAGTTGTTAGTAATTATTAAAGGAACTAAAGGGTAAAATGGTCATTTAATCATTTAAGGAATTAAAAATGTGATAGTGGGGATATATATTTTACACGTGGGAGTATAGGAAACCAAAAAAAATGTTTCCATAATTCTCTTCTCCTCATTTATTCTTTGTGCGTGAAGCTCCAGCTCAAAGGTGAGTTTCTTAATTAGTTGGTTATTTGTTGAATTAAAAAATGGGTTATGATTCTTAGGTAATACTTAAGCTTAAGGAAAGCTTAAGTTATCTTAAGATCAAAAGATAAATGAGTTAGGGAAGATTAAAGATTTGGAGTTCTTGAGTGAATTTCCAGAATGGAGTTGATAAGTTGAACTTGAAACTAAATTTGACTTGTCATCAGCTTAATTAAGAAATATTAAGTGTTAGAATTAGATTTGAAACATGTGGAAAATAGGGTATGATTCTTGAAATTCCTAAAGAGGAGAGGATATTAAGGTTAAAGATGAGATAAATGAATATTAATGAGTTTAAGTATGTATATGTAAGTTAGGAATATGAAAGGGGTTGAAATATGAAGGATTTAATCCAAAAATAATGAATTTTCGAGTTCAAAAAGAGGATTCTGGGCAGAGTGCATCGATGCATATTAATAGTGCACCGATGCATCAAGGTTAAAACCCAAAAATTGTTTGAAGGTGTATCAATGCACAGGTAGTGCATCGATGCACTCTTTTAATCTAAAAACATCGAATGCAATTGGTGCATCGATGCATAAGGCATGCATCGATGCATCCCAGTAATAAACAAACATAGAATGTATTTTATGCACCGATGCACAGGTAATGCATTGATGAACCGATAGGGAATGCATCGATACACTGTGCAGTGCATCGATGCATACCTTCATTAAAAGATGAAATGAGCTTTCCTTTTAGCCTAAGAAGTGACAATTTAGAAGATATCAATTAGTATACTGATATGTATCAATGTATTATTATGATGTAGATATAGAATAAAGCTTGTTCCGGAACAATCTAAGGATTAAGATTGATTCAAAGCAAACAAGGCTAAGGTGAGTGCACATTCTCTAGTATATGAGGTTCAAGGGAAAATAAGACTTGTGATAAGTCTATTTCCAATAGTGAAAAACATGAATTCATAGAAGTATATTTGTTATGATTTATATGTGTGCATGAGTATATGTGTTATTGATATGAATATGGTAAGTAAAAGGGATTAATGGTGATGATAAGAATAATAATAAGGATAATGAAATGATAGGTATATGTGAATATAGGTATTGATGTGTTTTGTATGTATTGTAAGATGATATGTTTATGTGATAAATGATAAGATGACAATGATTTACATGTCATATGAACACATGAGAAATGTTATGAGCCATATGAAAGAGAAAGTATATGTGATACATGAGGGTAATCCTATTTTATATGAATATAACTCATATGAGAATTGACATGAACTACGTGATTACATGTATATGTGAATGAAACCATGAGCTTATATGAATATATGATATGGTTACATGAATATGAAAAAGGATATAAAGATAATGCCCATGTTATGTGTCATGAGAGCTAGGGTATAGTTGGCATGCCAAGAGTCGAGGGTCTATGTGGTCCTTCGGGACATATATGTATTCTTTGGAACATGTGTGAAGTCTGGTGAGACACATACTTGATCCTTGGCATATTATATGATTCTTAAGGAATGATATGTGGTCCTTCGGGACATATATGTATTCTTTGGAACATGTGTGAAGTCTGGTAGACACATACTTGATCCTTGGCATATGTATATGATTCTTAAGGAATGATATGTGGTCCTTCGGGACATATATGTATTCTTTGGAACATGTGTGAAGTCTGGTGAGACACATACTTGATCCCTAGTATATGTATATGATTCTTAAGGAATGATATGTGGTCCTTATGGACATTATTATATGGCACTACGGTGCAATTCTACGTAGCACTCCAGTGTAATTATATGTGGCACTTTGGTTCAATTATATGAGCTGTGGTGACAGCATTAGTGCACAACCTCTATGTACTCGTATATCTTTAGTTCTCACATGTGTATCATGGGCTATTAGATAGATAATATTAATAAAGTGATATGATAATATGTTTGTTTCCTTGTGGAATTTCATGTGTGATATTGATTGTACAAATGGTAACTTATAAGACCATGTGATGAAAGGAATCAATGATAGTATATATATAGTTACATGACATGATATGTATATGTGCAATTGGTTATGGTATATGTTATATGATAAGGACATAAGAGATCATAGGAACATGAGATAAGAGATATGAATGATAATGACATATATGTATGCATATATTTGTTACATGTAAAAGTATGAGTGGTATGAAATGTTAGTAGTAATTTTTAGGTATGATTATTAGTTACGTTTACCTTATATGTTTATATGCCTTACTAAGTCTTTGACATAGCGTGTAAGTGATTTACACCTAGGTTTCGAGAAGAGTAAAGAGCAATGTGGAGCAAGACATGTCAGTTCTCCTTACTAAAGGTCAGATCAGAAAAGATGTGAATAATATGTATTTTAGTATATAAAGTTCTAGTTGGCATGCTTTCAAAAGAATATATTGTTTAAGCTATGAACAGTTTTATAAATGTTTCGAATAGTTATATGTAAATAAATAAGTGAAATATACACGCTCTGATTGATTTTGTAATAATGAAAATGTCTTTTAGGTAAATTAGTCATTTATATGTTATAAAAGTTTTAAATTACTCACTATTTTATACAAGTACATGTTTTAAAAGGTAAATGTGACACCTCGGATTCGTATCCGGCTCGGATACGGGTTGGGATGTTACAAAAGCTTTATCGGATTTCTACACAAGTCTAAGCAAAGAAAGCTGGTGTTATTCAAGACAAAATGGGGCATCAAAGTTCTGACTACGGCAAGAGTTCCATAAATGAAATATTTCTTCTGAAACTTTCATGAAGCAAAGAAGACACAAAGATACAAGTTGATCAGATGGTTCTTCAGAAATGCAAGCTTGATAGCATAAATTGCTACACTCCAGAGGTAACCCTGGAAATAAATGATGAAGTAAAGGAAGGCCAAGTTCACCACTTTGAAGACAAATGAAGATTGCATCAACATTCATGCATTCATAAGAACATCATTTACACAATAGACAATTCATTAGATTGATACATTTGATTGCATTCAAACATAAGGTTTTTTCAGATTTTCATAAGAACAAGAAGATTCATTATGAAAAGTACCTTACAAGAAGAAGGTGGAATTCAAAACCGCAAATGCAGGAATCACGCAAACATCTGAAGAATAGATGGACGTAATCCACAAGAATGAGCATTATCTTGAGATTGAGGCATGTTACCCAATCAACATGTTATTTTGAAAAATAATAAGAAAACGATTTCCATAGTTTCCCATTCAATCTTTTCTAAAAATGAAATTGTTGAACAGTAAAGAAAACGATTTTCATAGTTTCTTACTTATTAAACTATTTCCCACATCCATAAGACCTGCAGTGCTGGATGTTCTCGAAACAAAAATTTATCTCACTTGAGATTATTTTTCTTAAAACAAAGATTTGTCTCTCTTGAGACAGTTATTTCGAGTTATTTTGAAATGGGGCATGTTACCCAATCAACAAGTTATTTTGAAGAATGAGAAAACGATTTTCAAAATTTTCTCATTCAATCTTTTCTGAAAATGAAATTGTTGAATAGTAAGAAAACAATTTCCATAGTTTCTTACTTAGTAAACTATTTCCAACATCCGTAAGCCCTGCAGTGCAGGATGTTTTAAAAAGCCTTCGGGAGCTTTTTGATCTTAAAGCCTCAGGGTCATTTATAAGACCTACAGTGCATGATGTTTTCAAAAAGCCTTCGGGAGCTTTTTGATCTTAAAGCCTCAGGGTCATCTGTAAGACCTACAGTGCATGATGTTTTCAAAAAGCCTTCGGGAGTTTTTTGATCTTAAAGCCTCAGGGTCATCTGTAAGACCTACAATGTATGATGTTTTCAAAAAGCCTTCGGGAGCTTTTTGATCTTAAACCCTTAGGGTCATCTGTAAGACCTACAGTGCATGATGTTTTCAAAAAGCCTTCAGGAGCTTTTTGATCTTAAAGCCTCAGGGTCATCTGTAAGACCTACAGTGCATGATGTTTTCAAAAAGCCTTCGGGAGTTTTTTGATCTTAAAGCCTCAGGGTCATCTGTAAGACCTACAGTGCATGATTTTTCAAAAAGCCTTCGGGAGCTTTTTGATCTTAAACCCTAAGGGTTATCTGTAAGACCTACAGTGCATGATGTTTTCAAAAACTTGTTCGCGTGTTGTGAGTACTATAAATTATACGCAAATAATGTACAAGTATACACAATCGCTCAAGTAATATAATGATGAGTGAGTATCGTCTCCACAGGGATTGAGTGAAATTACAAAAGTCTAACAAAAGCAATGCACTATTCTATCTAAGTATAGTTAGTCTTGATATATACAAATGTCACGGTAATGTAAATGTGTATGCTGATGGATATGTAGTGATGGTCTGATGGTGTAGCAAATGGAAATACAATGGCAATGATGGATGTTTAATGTTGAGTATGGTGAAATGTCAAGGCAATGAAAAATGGTAAAAACAGTAAATAAAAATAAAATGAAAAGAAAATAATCCTCATGTGACAAGCTTCCAAGAGAATGAATGGTAGGGATTGATCTACGGATGCTAAACTTATTTCTCAAGTATATTTAAGTTAACTGGTCTTTACTTACTCGAAAGGGCTTTCCTAAAGTGTTCTAAAGAACCTAACAGAATAGGATGCCAAGGCATCTAACTCAACGATGTTGGCCAGCCTACCCTATTGATAAAGACACCCTTTTTAGTCGTTGAAATCCTATCCTAGCCTCTTCTGAGATCTAAGGGATTAAGTTATAATATTCCTAGGCCGGTTCAAAGCCCCTTGAAAATACTATAACCCATTGCTTATGAGGATCTTATCTTGCGTTTCTTTCAAATACTTACAAGTATTTTTAGTCTAGGATTCTTCCGAATACCTAACCTTCATCTAAGAAATTGACATTTTCATGCCTCTTACAAGCCAAGATGGTGAAGCATTCATAAGCAAAGCAAATAAAGAACCAAAATAAACTTAAATATACCATTAAAAATAAAGTTCAAACAACCATTAAATCAACCACCGCCAAATAAGTTAGTTCATGGTGGGGTTCAAAATATACAAACACAAAGTCATGAAAATATTTGTTCTAACAACCCACAAATAAATATAAAATAACAGTAAAAAGGGAAGTTGAGAAGAAGCCTTCGACGCGCCACCGGAGGTCTCCTCTCGGCCACCATGAACCACCTAGCTCGCTAGCTCCTTTTGGCTCCTAGCTCGCCACTCCTTGGAGCTTTATCAATGGATGAATATCCCAAGGAAGAAGATAGGAAAAGAGAAAATAAAAAATGTGATTTTTGCTACCGTATGTGTCCTCCTCCTCTCCTCTCCCATGAAGTGTCATATATAATAAAAAATATCTAGGGTAATGATGAGTTTGTTGGGTGCAAAATACCCCTCATACCCCTAGAATCACATGTTGGGTGTGAACCTTATCCTCCAAGTGGCAGTGGTCTTTTGGCAGCTCTGGCAGGTGGTTACAGTAGTCCTTCACGTACAGAGACAGCTTTCCAGTGCCAGCTGTCCTTATGCAGAAATATATTTTTTTGTCTTTTTATACGCCGGAAATGCCAAGGCATTTCAATCTGCTTTAGCAACTTGTGATGCCGCGACATTACTTCTCGAAGAATCCTTTTTTCTTGCTATTCCCTGCACACCACAAACAAACTACACCTTTCCCTCAAACAACACCATTAAGAAATAAAATAACACAACCACCACAAATGCACTATATGCAACTACATGATCCTAAAATGCCTAAAATGAGCTTTTAAACAAACAATAACTTAAGTGAAAAGGCCTTAAAAGTAGCTTTTTAGGAAGTTAACACACCCCCAAACTTAAGCTATTGCTTGTCCTCAAGCAATGGATAACAGTTACATAAGCAGAATGTCATGGCAATTTTCTACAGTAGGGGCGTAGGACAAAATTGAATTTCAACCCTCAGAAAAAAATAAGCTTCAGCATGCTAGACTTATCAAGAATTCAAGTACTTTTCCCTAGGTCAAGATCCCTTGTGGTAGTGTGTGTGCGTGATTGTATCCAATATATACTTAGCAAACTTAGACTATTTCTAATCAAGCCCCCTAGTTTTTGCCAAGGCATTTACTTATTCATCAAGCACATTTTTACTCCCTTTTCTTTGATTTTTTTTAATGCTGTTACGAAGGGAGTTAGCTCATCACACCTACTCTCCCACACTCTAGATGAAAGGGAGCATACCTTCCACCCCCGAGCTAGTTAAGTAGAGTCATCTCGTGACTACTTTCATTCACTCATATGCACAAGGCTGCCATTTATTAAAGAAAGTTCCAGGCAATGCCATGGCAAAGAGGAGTGTTCCTCTACAGCTATGCCTAAGCATTTATTCACAGTTTCATTTTTAAGGGAGTTTGTTTTTTATTTTTCTTTTAAGCACAAAACTATATTTCAATGCCAAAACTAACTAGTGTTCTTTCATAAAAAAATTCTAAATTTTCTAAGTATAGATAACATACAAATCCTGTAAAAGTTTTTCACAAAGAATCAAGCCCTAGAGTGAGTTCTATCATTCTCAACAGTCATTTACATTCAGATTCTAGCCTAATATTATCATCATCGGGTATCCTCAAAACATTTCATCTAACTGTCCTAGCATTTTCTGATGCCATGGCATAAACTTATGCTAATGCTATCATGCATATGACCTACCAAGAACCATACCTCCCCCAAACTTAAGGGAAGCATTGTCCTCAATGCTGAAAGAGAACTATACTAAATATAAACTATATGCCATGCAATCAAATGCAACCAAATGAGAATGGATGTAAGAGAGGTACCTCAATGAGTGCGTGGTGTTGCCTTGGAGGTGCTAGCAGCTCCTCGTCGGGTGTGCTTGCGTATAGGTGCTGGGCTGGACTCGGACAAAGTGGAGTAATAATGCGCAATATTGGAGCGTCCAGCCATGGTTTTGATGCATTTGCCACGACGTGGTGCAGGAGAAGGTCTGGGTGCTAGGACAGGGTTGGGTGTTTCTTCGACAGGGACAGTGACCGGATACTCAAGAGTTTCGGAACAGTGTAGAGTAGGACTCAGATCATCAGCGGAAGGATCGGTTGCATCTTGTTCGGGCTCTAGAGATGCCTCGGCATTAAATGCCGGCAGGATTTCGTCTGGGAAGCCAGGTAAATGATAAAGAAATGATAAAGGAAGAAACTTTTGAAAGCTTTGAAAACTTGGATGTATTTTGGCTATGGAGAGAATAACAAAAGAAGAAGATGAATGAAGGAAAGAGAAAAAGTAAAAGTTAAAATGAAAAAGAAAAATTAATAAAGAAATAGAAAAGAAAAAGTTAAATGAGGGAAAATAAATGGTAAAGGAGTAAAGAAGAAAAAAATTAAAAAATGACTCAAGTCTCCAATTAATGCATTGTCCTTTCCTCCCTTTGGTAACCGCTCCTTGCACGGTTTGCAGCACTGTGGTCCCTACAAAACATATCAAAAATTAAATAGAAAATGAAATAAAAATAAAAATAAAGAAAAACTTAAATTTTAAATTTTTATTTATGCACAGACACAAATTCCATGTTGTGGCATCGAATTTTGGTTCTCCTCTAGGCACGCTTCAGTATCGTGCAGACATAACACGTCCTTGTTGTGTGGTGGTGGAACTCCATTGTAGGCTTTCAGACGCTGGCCATTGACCTTGAAGATCACCCCATTGTCTATTCTCTTAATGTCAATAGCTCCATGGGGATAGACATAATGCACCTCAAATGGTCCTGACCATCGAGATTTGAGTTTCTAGGAAAGTTTGAGTCTGGAGTTGTAAAGCAAGACTTGTTGCCCCTCATAAAATGATGTGGCATCAGTTTCTGGTCATGCCACTTCTTAGTTTCTCCTTGTATATTCGAGCATTCTCATATGATTGTGCTCTAAACTCTTCCATTTCGTTAAGTTCAAGTAATCTCTGCTCCCCAGCTAGTTGAGCATTGAAATTCAATCGCTTGATGGCCCAATAAGCTTTGTGTTCAAGCTCAACCAGGAGATGACAAGCTTTACCATATACCAACTTAAAGGGTGACATCCCTAAAGGAGTCTTGAATGCAGTTCTGTACGCCCAAAGTGCTTCATCCAACTTTGGCGACCAATCCTTACGCCTTGGGTTCATCACTTGCTTCATAATAAGGTTGAGTCTTCTTTGTGGTTCTATTGAATTACCGTGGCAATCTTCAAGCAAAATCTTGTGCATGCAGATCGTGGGACTTATGCCTTTCAAATCGGCCATAGTCCAACCAATTGCTTTTTTATGCTGCATCAACAAACTTAACAAACTTTGCTCTTGGTTAGCAGTAAGGTTAGCGGAAATAATCACCGGTAAAGTCTCATTGCTACCTAAGTATACATATTTAAGATGCCCTGGCAAAGTCTTAAGTTCTAGAGTGGGTGCATGCATTAATGAAGGCTTAGGAGGAATAAATTTATCAAAATTTAGAGTTTCAAAATTCATACCTGATCTAGCTTGTAGTAAGCTAGATTGTTCCTCTTTCTTCATCCACCCAATATTCATTTTCTGCTAGCTGAATAAAATTGTTCTGGCAAAGATATTCAGTCTTTTCTTCAATCACTGAGTTCAATTCAGAAATACCTTGGCATTCTTCAGTGTCATCAACATATTTGAGCGTTCGAAAAACATTGACAGTCACACACTGATCAGCCACTCTCATGGTGAGTTCACCTTTTTCACAGTCTATCAAGATACGTCCAGTGGCTAGAAAAGGTCTTCCCAGAATGATTGGTGCCTTGGCATCAACTTCGCAGTCCAGAATTAAGAAGTCGACTGGAAACACAAACTTATCCACCCTTACTATGACATCCTCGACTCTCCCTTCAAGTTTCACATGGGATATATCGGCAAGTTGTAAAATAACTGAGGTGGGTCTTGCATCTCCTATGCCAAGCTTCAAGAATATCAATTTTGGCATTAAGTTGACACTTGAACCAAGATCACACAGAGCCTTTCCAACGAAATTAGCTCCAATTGAACAAGGAATAATGAAGCTGCCCGGATCATTTCTCTTTAGCGGCAACTTACTCAATGAAGAACAAAATTTTGTTGCCGTGGCAATAGTCTCTACTTTCCTCTTCTTGGTACAGATTTCCTTCAGAAATTTGGCATACATCGTCATCTGTTCAACAGCTTCTAAGAGAGGTATGTTGATATGGATCTGATCAAGAATGTCCATGAACTTCTTGAACTGAACTTCATCATTATGCTTCTTCAATCTTTGCGGAAGGGTGGGGAGGTCTAGCTTCCTTAGTTGCAGGAATAGAATTTGCTTTGCATTGGCATCAGAATCTGGTATCTTAGCAGAATCCTCCTCCTTGTCCTTCTCAGTAACTCTATCATCATGTAATTCAACTTCAGTAGTGGGATTAGAATCATCATGTTGTGGCCCACTATCCTTGACTTGTCGATTGATTTGTGTTCCACTCCTAAGAGTTAACACATTGCATTGCTCTTTTCCAAGTGCTCTAGTGACTTCAGTATCACTTGGCAAACGTCCTTGCTGACGCTCTTGCAATGCCGTAGCAATCTGACCAACTTAACCTTCCAAAGCTCTCAGAGACAAGCTATGGCTTTGAAGTAAGGCGCCTTGACTATAAAGTAAAGCTCATTGATTCTTAATTGAAGTAGAATAGTCTTGCAACATTGTCTTCGTAGTGGATATGAACTCTTGAATTGTAGCTTCCAATGAACTCATGCTTGCTGAAGATGAAGCTCCTTTGTTGGAATTATGCCATGGCATAGCATTTTGGTAACCTTGAGGCTCATTGTGATTCTGCTGCCGAGTAGGTTGATTAACATTGTGGGCTCCTTGATTTTCCCATGAAAAATTGGGATGCTGATGCCATCCAGCATTATAAGTGTTAGAATAAAGATTGTTGTTGCCTCGATTGTAATTACCTACAAAGTTGATGGACTCATGGTTGGTTGGGCATTCGCTCTCGTGATGATTGCCTTGGCATAACAGACATGACAGACTAGTTGCTTTCACTTCCTTCACATCAGTGGAACGTTGTAAGTTCTTCAACATATTAATGATGGCTGAGAGTTGAGCGGACACCGAATCCTTGGTATCTAACTCAAATGCTCCAGGTGTTCTCCTTCCACTGCCAAGCCTTGAGGAAGGAAACTGATAATCATTATTAGCAATTCTGTCCAATATAACAAACGCCTCAGTAGGTGATTTATCCAGCAATGTCCCATTTGCCGAGGCATCCAGTAACATCCTCGTGGGTGCATTGACTCCATTATAGAACATGACTACTTGAGTCCAATCATGAAAACCATGATTTGAACACTTCCGAAGCAAACTCTTGTAACGATCCCAACACTCATACATGGATTCGTCGTCACCCTGGCGAAAAGAAGATATTTCATTCCTTAGCTGCGTATTCATGTTTGGTGGGTTGTACCTTAATAAGAAACTCTTGCAAAGATCGGCCCATGATTCCATAGAACCGGCTGGTACACCACTCAACCAAGCCCTTTCTCGGTCACGCAATGAATACGGAAAAAGCTTTAATTTCAGAAAATCCTCATGCACTCCTTCTTGGCGAAAAGAATCACAAACTTCCAGAAAATTGCGAATGTGTTGTCTGGCATCTTCAGTTGGCATACCCCCAAACTGCCCAATAGAATTCAACATGTTGAACATGACTGGTTTTAGATCGAAATGTGCAGCTTGAATTTTAGGTGCCACAATCCCAGGATTCAGATCATCCAGCATCGGATTTAAGTGATCGCGAATAACGCGCGGCCTAATAGCAGGATCAGCATTGTCTAATGCCACGGCATTATGATTTCCATCATCCTGACCAATGCCTTGGTTTCCAATCTGATACATATTTCTTTGAGCACGTCTTCTTCTTCTAAAGAGTCTTTCAATCTCAGGTTCTATTGGTTCCAAAGGCTCTTCAGAATTTCTTCTAGTAATACACTAGATAAACTTGAAAATAAAACAAAAATATCAAGTAAACTACACACAAATAAAAATGCAAAACAAAATAAAATGCTCTGGCAAAACTAAATAACTTCAGGCTGCCAATCCCCGGTAACGGCGACCAAAACTTGTTCACGTGTTGTGAGTACTATAAATTATACACAAATAATGTGCAAGTATACACAATCGCTTAAGTAATATATGATGATAAGTATCGTCTCCACAGGGATTGGATTAAATTACAAAGTCTAACCAAAGCAATGCACTATTCTATCTAAGTATAGTTAGTCTTGATATATACAAATGTCACAACAATGTAAATGTGTATGCTGGTGGATATGTAGTGATGGTCTGATGGTGTAGCAAATGGAAATGCAATGGCAATGATGGATGTTTAATGTTGAGTATGGTGAAATGTCAAGGCAATGAAAAATGGTAAAAACAGTAAATAAAAATAAAATGAAAAGAAAATAATCCTCACGTGACAAGCTTCCAAGAGAATGAACGGTAGGGATTGATCTACGGATGCTAAACTTATTTCTCAAGTATATTTAAGCTAACTGGTCTTTACTTACTCGAAAGGGCTTTCCTAAAGTGTTCTAAAGAGCCTAACAGAATAGGATGCCAAGGCATCTGCTCTCACTCAACGATGTTGGCCAGCCTACCCTATTGATAAAGACACCCTTTTTAGTCGTTGAAATCCTATCCTAGCCTCTTCCGAGATCTAAGGGATTATGTTATAATATTCCTAGGCCGATTCAAAGCCCCTTGAAAATACTATAACCATTGTTATGAGGATCTTATCTTGCGTTTCTTCAATACTTACAAGTATTTTAGTCTAGGATTCTTCCGAATACCTAACCTTCATCTAAGAAATGGACATTTCCATGCCTCTTACAAGCCTAGATGGTGAAGCATTCATAAGCAAAGAAAAAAAGAACCAAAATAAACTTAAATATACCATTAAAAATAAAGTTCAAACAACCATTAAATCAACCACCACCAAATAAGTTAGTTCAAGGTAGGGTTCAAAATATCCAAACACAAAGTCATAAAATATTTGTTCCAACAACCCATAATAAATATAAAAGCAGCAAAAAGGGAAGTTGAGAAGAAGCCTTCGACGCGCCACCGGAGGTCTCCTCTCGGCCACCGTGAACCACCTAGCTCGCTAGCTCCTTTCGGCTCCTAGCTCGCCACTCCTTGGAGCTTTATCAATGGAAGAATATCCCAAGGAAGAAGAAAGGAAAAGAGAAAATAAAAAAAATGTGATTTTTGCTACCGTATGTGTCCTCCTCCTCTCCTCTCCCATGAGGTGTCATATATAATAAAATATATCTAGGGGTAATGATGAGGTTGTTGGGTGCAAAATACCCCTTATACCCCTAGAATCACATGTTGGGTGTGAACCTTATCCTCCAAGTGGCAGTGGTCCTTTGGCAGCTCTGGCAGGCGGTTACAACAGTCCTTCACGTGTAGAGACAGCTGTCCAGTGCCAGTTCCTTATGCAGAATATATTTTTTTTGTCTTTTTCTGCGCCGGAAATACCAAGGCATTTCAATCTTCTTTAGCAACGTGTGATGTCGCGGCATTACTTCTCGAAGAATCCTTTTTTCTTGCTATTCCCTGCACACCACAAACAAACTATACCTTTCCCTCAAACAACACCATTAAGAAATAAAATAGCACAACCACCACAAATGCACTATATGCAACTACATGATCCTAAAATGAGCTTTTAAACAAACAATAACTTAAGTGAAAAATGCCTTAAAAGTAGCATTTTTAGGAAGTTAACAGTCATCCATAAGACCTATGGGCAGAATGTTTTCAACATTTCCATCCTACTTAAAATAAGCTGAATGAAAAATTATTGTCTTTTTTGTCTTTTCTCTATTCTTGTTAACACAAGAATGAGCAAAGAGGGGCAGTTGTAGACACTAATTTTTCACTTTCTTTTAAAATTATTTTTAATTATTATTATTATCAATATTAATATAGTATTATTATTATTATTATTATTATTAAATTATTATTATTATTAATATACATTATATCTTATTATTATATTAAATAATTACATTACAAGACCCAACTCAGGCCCGGTTTACAAGCCCAAACATGGAGGCCCGATCAGCCAACTGGCCTAGTTAAACCCTAAACCTAATTTAGGGTTTGTATCATCTCTAGCCGCCTCAACATCACAGTCGTTGGATTTGAGAGATCCAACGGTCCACAGGAGGTCCAACATGATACATCTAGGGTTTCTAAACCCTAGCTTCTACGTTGCCACATCCCAGCCGTCGCTCCAAAGTTCCAGCTGCCCCACGCCTCCAGCTGCTTCCAGAAGCCCAAGTCAGATGTCTTGTCCAGCCGTTGTCGACGCTTCAGTACTGCCACGACGCCTCTGACGAACACTCCAGAAGCTTTGCTGCCATGACACCGACCGTCCACATCGCCTCTATGGTAAGTCACCAGCATAGCTTTGGTGACTCACCGAGCCTTTCATCCTTTGGACTGGTCCAACGAGAGCCACACCGAGGCTATAAAGCCTCAGTTCCCCTGCAAACAAAAAAAAGGAGGGAGATGAGACACTAGGAGAGCAAGAACTACACCAACGATCACAGAAAACTACGTATCTAAAGAAAATAGAAGAAGACGAGAAAACTTACCACCGAGGAAGCTACGCCGTCGTCAGAGCCTTCACACACCGCCAAAGAAACCGAAATATCGTGGTTATTTCTATAGATCTAGGTAATTTTGGGGCTGTTTAAGGGAAAAAGAGGTCAGATTCGGCCAGGAGAGGTTCAGAGCTTCATTTTGAGTGTATTTTTAATTTTACGGTCACCATGGGTGGTGGTCGGCGGTGGTGATTGGCGCCGGAGCGCGGAGGCAGACATTTGCCGGAATTCCCTCCGGCGAGGGAAAATAAGAGAGAAGCGAGAGAGAGAATGGCCCGAAGGGCCGGCCGTTTGGGTTCAAATACCCTCCACCAAACGACGTCATTTTGGTGGAGGGGTATTTGTGTAAATACTCACTTGGTCAAACCATGCCCGCAGTCCATTAAGTTTGTATACTTCCATTTTGGTCACTAAAATCAAGTGTTATATGTTTTAATTATATCGTTTAATTTTGTTTTATTATAATTTAGTCACTGCAATAAATGTATATATACTTTAATTTAGTATTCTAATTTTATTTTATTTACAATTTAGTCACAGTAATTATATATATTTAGGGTAAATACCGAACTTAGTCCCTAACAGTTTAGTAATTATTATTTTAATCCCAATTAATTAATTAAGGAAAATTACACTTTTAGCACTTAGATTTATGATATTTCAAATTAGACCATTTAATTTTAATAAGTTATATTTTAATCCCTAATTTAATTTATTTATTTTATTATTTTTTACCCTAGTTTTAATTTTATTTAATTCAGTCATTGTTTATTTATATTTTAATTTATATGTTTATTTTATATTTATTATTATTATTATTATATTATTATTATTTTATTAGTATAAATATATATAATAAATATTGTTTATTTTATTTGTTTTCTATTAAAATCCTATTTATAAAAATAAATTTATATAATAATCATATTTTAATATTTATTTGTTTATTAATATCGAAGAAAAGAGCTGTCTTAAAGCACCTAGAAGTCATTTTCTGATATTCTTAAATAAATAAATGTTCTATTTACAAAACTCTATATATATATATATATATATTTAATATTCTTCCTTAAAAATATCCGATTAAAATACGAAATAACAGAATCATGAATTAAATTTATTTTGAACTTTTAAATTTCCAATAATAGAGACAATTTATAATTAATGAATACTAATTTTGGGCGTTGTGGGGTGCTAATCCTTCCCAAACGTAACCGACCACGAATCCTTTTTTATCTAAAAAGAATGAATTTTTGGTTAAACGCAAATCAGTTTATCTTTTAACTGATGTTTTCTTAAAAACTCTTTTAAAAGATAATTTTTAGGTATTCGACCTACCTAACCCAAAAGGCCGATGGCGACTCCCAAAATATTTTTTTCAAAATCATTTTTTATCCACGTTAATTTTCTCGCCAAGTAAAAAATTCGTGCCCGGACGAAAACCGGTTACGACAATTACAATTTTCTTAATTTAACAACTGAAAATTGCGTAGTACCAAAAGGGCAGTTCAAGGGTGCTAACCCTTCATTGACTGTAACCGACTCCCGAATCTGACACATCTTTGGAAAGACGCAGATCATGTAAGAAATAGGGTAACGATCAACCTATTTGTTTTAAAATAAATGATGGGTGCGACTCCAATTCGTTAATCCAGTCGAACCTAATTTCGGGCCCACCCGAAAGACGGTTATAACATTAGTAACAAAACATCCTATGCATTGAAAAGTATCGACAAAACCATTCAGATTTTTCCAGGTGCACTGTATTGGAGAGTTGGACGAGATAACTACGTCTATATGACTAAAGAAATGGGGTTCGAACTTAGTTTCCCTTACCAGATATTACTCATATATTCTCACGCTGTATTTACATGCATGGCATTTCATGCACAGTGGAATGTCTAGCTAAAACGAGTCAAGTGACTGACTTGATTTTGTCGACTTCACTACCCCAATCCAAGGGTGATCAATAGGATAATCATGATTCCGATATATACTATGTTCGTTCGGGTTAATGGTGGCTTCAACGTCCCAATCATTCTCTGACATCTGCTTCCAGAGTTCGGGAAATAGTTGATAAACTATAGATCCTCCTAAGATTAAGATCTTTGCTTGACCCCAATCCAAAGGGATGTGATCATATAGGATAATCATGATTCCGATATATACTATGTTCGTTCGGGTTAATGGTGGCTTCAACGTCCCAATCATTCTCTGACATCTGCTTCCAGAGTTCGGGAAATAGTTGATAAACTATAGATCCTACCTAAGATTAAGATCTTTGCTTGAAGAGTGGTGCATGGTGGGTTACCCGTTGACAAGTGGTTATGTGAAGCCGGCACAAGTGACGACCTTGAACCAATGTGTAGCTTGGAATAAGAGGCGATGGTTCATATTTTATGGTATTACTCTTATGCCCAAGAAACTTTTATTTGTGCATGTATGCAAGGTACGTTCTTATATAGTCAGTTTATTTTTCCATTGGATTGGTTAGATTTGGTGATTACTAATTTTGATCTAGATGACCTTGCTTGCTTTCTTGTATTGCTTTGGAACCTCTGGAACGGGAGAAATTTCAAGGTGTATGATAACAAGATTCAGCCCCCATGGATACTGGCCACAGATGCTACCTTACTTCAGCACGACTACCTCTTGGCTAGGATGTAGGCGTCGGGGAGAGCGAGGATGTTGCAGTCTTCTCCAAGAGTAACTTCGTGTATTGATCCTTCGAAGTGGTAACCTCTCCCTCCAGGTTATGTGAAGATCAATCTTGATGGTGTTTTTGAGCCTATTGAGCGTATAGCGGCTATAGGGGTTATTACTTGAGGTTTCATTCTCTAGGTACTTGGCGACATGATTGCATCATCACCATGTTGTGTCGAAGCTGGGCTTTCGTAGATTCAAGCTCTGAGCACAAAATTTACTTTAGTGAATGAGTATCGATGGACCCATGTAATCTTTGAATTAAACTCAACTATTGTAATCAACAAGTTGTCTAGACTAGAGAAGAACTTGTACACGTTGGGTTATCATCTTCAAGAAGCTCGTAGGATTTTAGATGATAATTTAAAATATAAAGTGTGTTTTGTTCCTAGAGTTTGTAATCTAGATGACATGGTATTTTAACTCAGTTTGTCCCAAGATTAACACGTCTACTGTGTCGAATGATTCTTCTTCAGATAATGCAAGGTCCTAGAGCACTCTTTTCCCCTTATAGGTCTTAGAAAGGTTTTTTAATAAGGCCAATTTTTTCAAAAAAATAAAAATAATTTTAACAAAACATGTAAAAGTTTTTCTTTTTCATAACTTTATAATTAATATTTTTAATTATAAAATGTTCCTTTTTTAATTAAATAAACAATTTTGGATTGAATTGTTATCTTCTTTTTTATTAAATAGTATTACCTACCTAAAAGAATGTAAGGATTCAAATTCAAATAAGGTAAGATAACACGAACATCTTTGAATACTCAACCAATCAATAAATATTTTTCTTGTCATAAAAGTAATTGATTTTAATTATTTTTAAAATTAAAAAAATTATATTTTTTTATAAATCTGGTATGAATACAATGTAATATTTGTTCAAAAGCTTTCAACCATTTGACAATAAACGCTCATACCCCTATATATATACATATCATCAATGCAAAATTTATTCAAAACAAGGTCATTGAAGATTAAGACCTTATTTAAGAAAATTATGGGTAACCTATGTGAATAATTCCCTTTATTTTTAGTATGATTGACTTTGGTCACCAATTTAAAAATAAGGATACATGGTCCCTAACATCATTGATCTATTCAATTTTAATCCCTCAACTGTTAGCTCATGTTAACTTTTTAACGAAAATATTACATGAAAATTAAAAAATTTTAAAAATATCTACTCTTTTTTTCTTCTTCTTCCAATGTATTCCAAACCAAATAGAAAATAAAATTAATGCATAAAAAGGTGAACCCTATCCATAATTCCAACTCCTCCTAAGCCTCCCAAAATATCATAAATTTAAGAACTTTTCTACCTTCATTTCAGCAAGCAAAACCTTCTTAGAATGACATTCTCATACCCATAAACCATAATCTCTGCTCTTTGAGCTTGGAATTAAACCCAACTCTTCAATCACATTAGAGACCATTTGCACTTAATTTTTAAATTAATGACCAAAGTCAATTAGACCCTAAACAGAGGGGACTATTCTCATAGTTTACCCAAAAATTATTTCGGTAAGAAGTTTGCACGCCATGCAGAATTGCATATTAGCAAACGATCAAACCCATGTTGAAGTTTATCGTTTTAAGTAATTTTTTCTGTTTTAAAGTTTCAATTTCAGCCCAGTTTTTAACCTTTCTCCATTAGCCAGCCAATAGTCTTTAGTTAGACCCATAAATTTAAATTTTAAAGATGATATTTTTAATAGACGACAAAAATCTAAATTAAATAAAAAAATTTCCCTCTACTGTTTTGCTTTGGCATGCAAAGAGCAATGGATCTTGTAGGACACTTACGAACTTTTTTTCTTAATCATTTTGATAATGCATATACCTTGCAAACACATTTGTTATTAAATTATAAAACAAGAATAAGAGGAAAACAATTGGAATTAGCAAAAGGTTTACCAACCATTTTGTTTTGTTGGAAAATATATTTCAAAAATCTAAACATCATCATTCCTTGCGAAGATCAACTCTGGCATTGTTGGCGACAGCATCAAGTCCATTCTTCTCTATGGTCGACAAACGCAGTTTCACATAGCGTTTACCTGCTTCCCACCAAACCTTTTTGTATTGCAGATTCACGAACTGCAATCTCTTCGTCTTGTGGTTCGCTTTGTTCGCCTTCTTTCCGGTGAAAGGGCATATTCTCCCTGTAAAATCATATCAATCACTGCAACTATTCACCTTATTCCAAACAAATTAAACGGCTCTAATTTAAATGAACAAATGTTTGAGGATGACAGCATGCTCTTTCAAGGCAATATCCTTATGACCATCTTTACTCGAGCTCAAAGATGAGTGTCATATACAAATATGTATTCCACATGACAGTATTTACTAGTTACACGAATGTATTGGACACTGGTGTTTTATAGAAAATGAAGAATTCGGATAACATAACACATCATTATAGCAACTGAAATAAAAATACCTCTAATTTCACTTTCATAAATTCTAGTTTTATCTAATTCAAGCCTAGAATTAGATAAATGCAAAGATCCCACCTTGGGATTTATTTCTTGTATATATATTAATCCAAGGTGCAAGTTAAACTAATAAGTTCACATTTCCACTTAAAACTCTAAATTCAAGTAACTAACCCCAGATATTATTAGAAATTTTGACTAAAACTCTTCTAATAACACCCACATGATAAAAAAAACTTTGCTTTTCAATACCGCATGAAATGCTACAATTGAAACAGAAGCATAAAGAAAGGAGCAAAATAGAAAACAACCCAGAAATTAAAATAGAAAAAGAGAGGGAGGACTGACGAGCAACAGGCTGGAGAGCAGGAGAGAAAGGTGAGGACACGGGCTTTACAGGAGCCGCCACGTTAGTGAACCAAGAGGCTGTAAAGATGAACTTGCCTTTAGAGGCTCCGCTTTGTTTAACCTAAGAACTGAACTACTTCCCAAACTGGCCAACGTCGCCATTGTTGCTTTCTCTGGTTTATCTGTTTTGTGATGGAAAAATCAAAGAAGAGGAAGGATTTGTGGATAGGAGAAGATAGGGTAATAATTTTATCCTTTTTTTTCATTTGGAGTTTGAGTTATTTGTTATACTATTTTTTTCCGGTAATACAGCATGAAAAAACTTGACTATGGTGCTTTCTCCATATCAACTAGCATAAGCACCTCCCTCGGTGAAATACGATAGGCAGTTGTTCCCGGCAAGCTTATCCGCCACGTTATTAGCATTACGTTCGATTTGACGAATCTTTGCTTCCCAGTTCCTGTTCAGTATCTCATGAATAAGGACACCTATGGTATTACCATCTCTTCCACCATGGCGGTTGATCACTCTCATTGCTTCCGCACAGTTAGTTTCAACTTTGATTTTCCTAACTCCAAGGTTCCAAGCGTACATAATGCATCATGGATGGCTCATAACTCCGTATTTAGAACTGAACATATGCCAAGGCTTCAATAAAAACCGAAACCCAATCACCATTAGCATCACGCAAAGCTCCCCCGCAGCCGTCATGTTCCTAAGTCCCCCAACGGCTCCATCTGTATTGAACTTCGCCCAATTTAACTCTGATTTTTGTCATTTATCCTGATGACGCCTCTCCATGTTGTGCCACAGTTGAGCACCAGTATGTCCTCACGATCAACATAATGCGACTGAAATACAAAATTGCACCTTCTTTTCCATATCTTCCAGCAAAGGATAGGAAAAAGGATACCCCAATTTTGATGGTTCATCGGAAACTCATTCTCCCCATTAACATTCGCAAGCAGCCAAGATCATTAGGCATATTCAAAGTCATCCATTTTATCAGCAGCAATTATACGATTCCAAATAGCACGAGTACCTGGGCATTTTCGAAGAACATGAAGCATGCTTTCATCCTCACCATTACATAATCGGCAGGTAGAAGACGAGGCTAAATGCCTACGAAAGTGTTCCTCATTGGTTAACAATTTCCCATGAAGTGCAAGCTAGAAAAAGATTTTAACCCGTTGAGGCACTAGTGGACTCTAAACTGATCTCCACTTACTGCTATCCTCTTGGTTTAGGACCTCTGAAAGATTACTGTAAGCTGATTTTACATTAAAATCGTGAGTTGAAGTCCACCTCTAGTGTGGTCTATCGCTGCCCAAAGCCGAATGGAGAGGGCAAACTGCAGCTATGCGAAGACAAACATGCTCAGGTACCAAGGAATACAAGATACTCTAGTTTCACTAACCTGATCCCGTAACCAAAGAGCGCAGTCAGCAAGGTAGGATCCATGTTGGACAAACTGTGATCTTGTAATACCCATAGCCCGTATATATTTCAATAAACGAAACAATGTCACATCAACTTGACAAATATTCATTGAGCATAAAGGTTTAAAATCTCGTTTCTTTTTTTTTCTTTAAACTTTCACTATTTCAACTTAAAACTTTTACTTTAGTCATATAAATCGTAAAATAATTATTAATCATAGAAATGAATCCGATTTCAGTTAGTAATTAGGTAGTTCAGTGCTGATCATAACTATAACACTGCCTAAATATTGTTTAATTTAAAAAAAAATTAAAAACATAATAATATTCATTCATAAATGTCATTATGACTAAAATTATCAAAAACTAAAAAAAATCCTAGTTTACTATTTTAGACTTTTTTAAAATAGATTTAATAAAGCATATCATCATATGTAATGTACATGCTATTAATAAGTCAATGATAGGATGTCTTACTGATTATGTAGGTAGGTTTGACTTCCAAAAGATGCTCAGAAAACTCATCACTTCGCGTCCTTTTCTATATTTGAATCTACGCGTGAAAATCATCACGTGTTAAGTAAAACTTAGTGAAGCAATAATATACTTAAAGTGATATAAAACATAAATTTCGTAAAGTATACAACATAAAACTATAATTTAAATAAAAACATTAAAACTTTCAAACAAAGCTAGCCTTGTTTTTCTCTTGAAAACTTGAAAATCATCTCATGATTTTATCAAAAATCATGTAAATCAACATCAAATATCATAAACCACTCATGTTCTTTTCATTCAAACATATTTCAGAACTTTCATTTCATTTCAATTCCATATTCCTTCTTTCATATTCTTGTCATAACTTTCACATTTAGTTTTATAGCCCAATATATATGTAAGAGAATACAAGGCAAGTGAGTTAGACAAGTGTACGCAATAAATACTTCAATTCTATAATCAAAATCAGAACATATAAGCACGCACAGTGCTATCACATCAAAATCATAATATGCACATTAAGTTCAATCACATCGAAGATATGCTAGTGTACCCACCGGTAACACAATAGTATATCATAATCATAATCACTCCACATCATGGCATGTCAATTGTACCTATGACTCTCAATGCAACATACAATGGGCTTTAAGATCATGTCATATTCACTTATAGATCAACATTTCAATTCAGAACCATTCTCAAATCATCATTACTAAAATCATCGCTTGGGTAGTTCATATCCAACAATTATCGGTTTATAAAATACTTTAGGCAATTCATACCCAAAAATCACTCTGAATTTCATTCGAATAACTTCAGAAAATATCATATATAAATCTTGGGTAATTCACACCCAAAAAATCATTCATAAAAATTTGAAAGCATTATGGAAATATTCCAAAATCAGAATTAACCATACTTTTTAAAATTAAACATACGAGTTGGCCTATCACAAGTCTTTCTCAATCAAAATAATTAAATAAATAAACGCACTCAAATTAACACTTTATATACAAGTCAAACATAAGCCTCACTAAGCTTTAAGCTTCATTCTTTGTTTTCGATTCGCTTCTTCACGAATTTATCACAATTTTATATTCCGACAGTTTGTACTATCTTCAAAGAAATTTATTATGTACTATATACAAACTTAAAAATTATTTTTATACCACTGGAAACTAGACTCGAATACAATCTAATCACAAAGGCACTTCTTTTAGTTCAACTTGTACAATTAATAGCGAATTTTAAAGTTGACTGACAGAAGTTGTTTTGAGCAGAATCTGTTGTTCTATTTCTCGCCTGTCATCGATTAAAAATTCATATATTTTTGTATGGACTCGAAATCAATAGCCGTTTGTTTTAGAAAAAACTAGACTTATATAGAATTCAGCGGTATAAAATTCATCCTCTAATCATTTCTATATTATTATGGTGAATTTCTAAACTTACTTTCGAATCATAATTTCTAGACAACTTTCCCTAATTAGCTCCTTAACTCAATCCCATAATTCTATAAGTTCAATAAATGAACATATAAGCTAGAATCATCATTCACATAACATTAGGAGTCTCTTCTTACCATAGTAACTGTCACTGGCTTATTGCAAGCCAATATTTGTGTGATACATAAATACAAATTAAATACACTCACCTTGGTCGCACAACCGAACTTTATACGATACTTCTTATTCACGGGCTTCCTCCTTTCCTTTTGGGTCTTTAGGAACGCTAGATTAATAGTTGTTTGACAGCGTAACATAATAATATAGAAAATTCAAACTATATGTTAGTAACAAACTAACATAATCTAAACTTAAATATAAAATTCAATAGAAAAAATAAATACTTTAATCGATATACAACTAAATCGACTTCTGTCGTAATCTCAAACTAAATCGTACTTCCGTCATAATCTCAAACTACATGTTCATCGAATTCCATAAATATTTATCTCCACTATCAACCCTTCAACTTGTACCAATTATAAATATCAAGCCACTAATTATGAATTCTTTCTAAAATTCATCTGAACTTTTCCGTTGAATTCATAATGATCATTCACCATTATGATCATTGCACTTTAATTTCTAAAATTTCCAGCACCTTAATAAAATTCTCAAATCAATACTTTAACATTCAAAAACTTTCAATTCCATCTCAAAACTTCTTGGACTTTTCAAATTTAACCATCCACAAACTTATAATTTGATCTCTCAAAAATTAGCATACCAATAAAATTTCCAGCCTTGCAACATTTTACCCAAATGATACCTCCACATTTAATAAACTTACAATCACATCCTAAAACTTATAGGACCTTTCGAATTCCACCTTTAATTTCTCCCAAATTTGGAATTCAATCTCAAATCAGCTTCCTAACTTAAAATTCAGCATTTCAATATTAAAATTCCACAATGAACACCCAAAATCATATTCATGCTATAATGTCCCACAATTCACAATACTTATAATTAGCCTTTTTTTCTATTTCAAGCTTCCAAATTGATCTCCAAATCACATAGAACACTTCCAATATCAATTCTAGATCATATGAAAATTTTCAATATTTTCCCCTAATCTTTCTTATGTCGAATACCCTTAGTAGACTAGGACTTGATTTCCATTAAATTTCAAGCATGATTTCAACATCCTTTCATTAAATTCATGCTATTTCAATCATTACAACATCAAATTTATTCACAACTCAATCAATTTCTATAAACCCTAACCATGACCAAACATAATATAACCTCACACACTTGAATTTAGCATGACATAAGCTTTAGAATTACTCAACAAACATCAAAAATAAAAAATCTCCCATCAAATTCAAAATCAAATTTGTTCTTCAACCACTCAATTCATGAATCTCAACATCTAAGCAGATTTTCATGTAATTTTTATACTAAATATTAGAGAATTTCAAGAAGATTAATTCTCTATCTAATGGCTTAACCCAAAAACCAAAGAAAATGGCTTAAAAATGGAAAATAATTTTTTTCTCACCTTCCATGTAGTTCACGGCAGCAAGGGGGAGAAGATGAACAATTTTGTTGATTTGTCCTTTTATTTATTAGCCTTTACACTGTTTTAATCTAAAAATTGAATTTAAAATTCATTTCATGAGAAATTCTCAAAATACCATTAATGAATCTTGAAAATTACCACTTTCTATTGAAAATATCTCAAAGTCAAGGATGAACCAAATTTAAGTTCAATTTTTATTTTGGACATGAAATTTTCAAAAAATTCATTTTAGTCACTAAATTTTCTATTGTTCATGCAAATCTGAAAAATTACATTGATCTATGCTAAATTTCTCTGATCTAAAATATAAAAATAATATTTCCAATACTCATCTAACATCCTTCAAATTTTTGTGAAATTCCGGTTCGATCCGATTATCCGATTTCCATACCGAACTTTATCACTTTATAACCTTTAACACAAATCACATACTAAAAATCTTATTACCATGAAATTTCTGTTTTAGGCCAATATGTTCATTTACAGGGTAAAATATATATAAATTTTCTAAAATTACTTGGTGGTCCCTAAATTTTTATAAATTTTATACTTTAACCACTAAACTTTCTAATTTTACATTTTAGTCACTAGTCAAAATTTATGGTATTACAAATCTTCGAGGGCCGAATAAATCAAGCCAAGTATCATACCAAAATTCTATTTATTGGTCATCTCGAATATTCCAAAAAACTCTTCGCTTTATATCATTCCAAACACATACCAACCCTTTTCCACAATCTAGAGCAACCTGGCCGATTAATGCTATTTGGAACAACCTCCGTCCACCGGTATTTATTTTTTATAACACGAACCCACAGTTTGTTGGCATCTTCTACCAATTGCTTTCCAATCTTCATAAGAAAAGCTTTATTTTGCATACCAAGATCCTTAATACCAAGTTTGTAACCACCCAAAAAAATTACAAAATAATGTTTAATTGAAATTTGGGGTTAATTATGAAAATTGGTGAAATTTGGGGACTAAATTGGAAGTTCTTTAAACTTGTAGCTTGTTTTAGAGTTAAAGGAAAATTCAGGGACCAAGCCCTAAATTTACCGTAAAATATTAGGTATTGGTTGTTATATACGTGAATTGGTTTCTGAAAATCATAAACCAATTCCTCCCAAAATTCCCTCTCCTAACCTCAACTTCCGACGATGATCCCGACGCCGTCTGAATTGCGATCGCCGTTTTGAAAGCACCATCGTGTTCGTTATCGAGTCAGGAACAATCCCATCAATTTAATTGAAGCAAAACGCTGCCAAACGTCGTGAATTTCAAGTCAAAGTATCGACGTTTTTTTTTAGCTCAATCGCCTAGAAAATCCTAAATTCATCGTCGATCGTTGCTCCGTTTACGACACCTCCCGCACCATCGTGTTCCTTGTGCCGTTCCGAGTCCGCCGATTTCATCCTCGGTCTCCGTCGACGGCGGCGCGTGGGGAGGTGGATCAGTCAAAGATTCGGCCGAGTCGAAATCGAGCTCTCCGCCGTTCAAAAATTTGAACCGATCTTTGTAAGTATCTCGAAATCGCTCAAAATAATTTTTAGAAATTTTCCATGATTTTTAGAGCCCCGGAGGACGTCGCACGCGCCACACGCATCGCCGCAGGGCAAGTGAAATATGGAAACCGGTTTAACCCGGTTTTGACCGGTCATGACCCGACCCTATCCGTTGATTCGACCCGACCCTACCCGTTGACCCGACCAGACCGTTTACCGTTGACCGTTGACCAGTGCTATTCTGGGAATTAATTCGGTTATGGTGCTATTCTAGGAATTAATTTGAAAAGGGTGCTATTTTGGTAATATTTTTCGAAAAATGTGATATTTTGGGAATTAATTCGAAATTGGTGCTATTTTGGGAATTAATTCGAAAAGGTGCTATTTTGGTAATTATTTTAAAAAGGGTGCTATTTGTGTAAAATATTTGACAGTTTGTTGACCTCCTTTGACCAAAAATTTGACCGGCTTTGACCGGTCATTAAACGATCGTTAATCTTTTCCAAAAATACCTATCCTGACAGTTTTTAATGTTCTGAATCCGTTTTTGTGGTCCGTTTCGCTAAATTCAAACCCGATAGTCTCCAAATCGTCAGTCAAACCTGTTGACTTTAATTTTGACCAAGAATTCGAAATTTCGGAAGGTCATACTTTATGTTTTTCGACGTCCTGAATTTGATTCCGAAGTTTGTTTTGCCATATTCTGACCCGAAATTCCCGAATCAAGCTTGTGAATCCAAAAAGGCTCAGTATTTTAGTATTTTGATTATTTATTTGAGATATGGTTAAGGAATTGATTAAGTAAGATATTTTATGAAGGTACTCGTGTTTCACCTGAGCAAGGATCAGTCAGGTCCGATGTTGTTCGTTCTTCAGATCAGTCCGAACCGCGTATTACAAGAACTACCCGATCTAGCGCTGCAGCAGAGCGTGATCGACAAAACCAGTAATAAGCTTCCCTATCTGATTTCTCAAACTGTTACAGGTGTGTTTCCCTACCAGTGTTATCTTACAGTTATAAACTATATATCCGAACTGGTTTATATTATGAGAATATAATAATATACTTTATGAAGAAATATCCGGTATTTTGAATAATGTTTACTAAATGTCTGATTTACTGTATAATTTTTATATGGTTTATAGTTATAGTATTTTTGGTTCATGATTTCTAAATATGGAACATTTCCATATTTAATGGATTAATTACTGTTTTTACTCCAATGTATACATGTTTATTTTGTCATTTGGGGTACGATTGAAGGAAGTATTATCAGGTCCCTTTGCTGTGTGCGAAGGTAAGCCTTACAGTTTACCAGGTCCCTTTGCTGTGTGCAAGGGTAAGCCTTACAGTTTCCCAGGTCCCTTTGATGTGTGCGAAGGTAAGCCTTACAGTTTACTAGGTCCCTTTTCTGTGTGCAAGGGTAAGCCTTACAGTTTCCCAGGTCCCTTTGATGTGTGCGAAGGTAAGCCTTACAGTTTACCAGGTCCCTTTGCTGTGTGCAAGGGTAAGCCTTACAGTTTCCCAGGTCCCTTTGCTGTGTGCAAGGATAAACCTTACAGTTTTCCTAGGCTCCTCTGCTTTGTGCACAGGTTAAGCCTTACTGGTGTATAGGCGGGGTACGGTTCAGGTGAACCTACACAATTTGGTGATTGGATGGGGGTAGTATGCATGTTATTAAAATATATTTGATAAATTGTTTTATCTTATCTGAATTATTTTGTTATGTATATGTTATACACTGTATGGGACACACTGGGCTTTTTAGCTCATTCTGTAAATTTTAACCTTTTTCAGATAACAGCAGACCGTAAGCTAGCAGATTTGGCGTCAAGAGAAATCAACTACTTTATTTTGTACGAACATATATTTCTATATGTTTTTCGGTTATGTTTGGTGACATGTATTTTATTATCGTTGTGGACTTATCTGTATTATATATTATCTATATTATATTAACGTTCTATAAGTTATATAAAAAAAACCTCTAAATGGGATATGTGACCCGCTTAGGTTTGGGTCTATCTTACAGACCGGGTCTGGGGGGTTACATTTGGTGGTATCAGAGCTTTCGGTTTTAAACACTTGGACTGTATATGGGTCCTAAACTTTAAATTTTTAAGAAAAAAAATGTCACCTTATGTTATGATTTAAAATTTTCTCGAGGTCCCTGATGCTAATCTGACATATGTTTCAAATTCTTTCTGTAGAGCCTTATAGATCCAACGATGAATGCTGCTAGAGGTCGTAGGACAGGACGTGGACGTGTTAGAGGGTGAGTCACTCGACCTTCTGTTACGATAGACGATCCGATGTCACCATGTGATCCTCCTGTTCTGCAAGTAGATCCGACTCTTTGTCATGATGATCAGTTTACTCCTGTGAGAGACCCTCCTGTCACTGAAGATGAGGATACTGAGATGAATGAAGATGATATTAATAGAGCTATCTTTCGCATGTTTCAGAGAGCTGCTAGAGCCCCTAGTAACATGACTGCAGTGGAGATTTCAAATTCTTTGGTCGCTGCTGGTGTAATTCCATTCGAGGGTATTACTGGTGGACCTCCGATAGACGCTGAGTATTGGCTGGAGGACACAGAGAGGATTATGGATGAGATGGACCTCAGACCTGAGCAGAAGTTGAAGAGGGCCCTAACTATGTTGAAGAAAGAGAGCTTCAGATGGTGGCAATCAATTTCTGGTAGTATTCCGAGAAACCAGTTAACATGGGAACTTTTTAAGACACGTTTCCGGAGTCGCTACGTCGGAGAGAGATATCTGCAGGAACGACGCCAGGAGTTTCAGAATCTAGAGCAGGGTAATATGACTGTTATGGACTACGAGGTTGAGTTCATTATGCTCATGGACTTGTTGACACGGAGACAGATCGATGCTTGAGGTTTGAGAGTGGACTCAGGTATGAGATCAGGAGTCGAGTTGCTACCCACCGAGAGAGGAATTTTGATGCTTTAGTTGAGATAGCCAAAACTGCTGAGGAAATAGAGTGACTGGGTATGGAGCACAAAAGAGATAGTGATCGAGCTCAAACCCGATTCAGAAGGTCTTATGGTTCTATAGATTCTTCTGCACATCCCAACAAGAGAGGCAGGGGTGAATCCTTTTAGAGAGGTGGTGCAAGTGTCAGGCCTGTGGCATCCGGTTCTTCAGTCGTACATCCTTCTAGACATGGTGGATCTTCTGGGCTGCAACCTATACCGACATGTGTGCACTGTGGAAGATGTCATTATGGTCAGTGCAGGCTGAAATTGGGGATATGTTTTAGATGTGGTTTCGGTGACCATTTCATGAAGGACTGTCCAGAACGAGATCGTTCAGTTCAGACGCCAGCTCGTACTCCCGCTCGTACTCAGAGAATTGTTCAGACTCCTGCGGGTGGTAGTACTCAAGAGAGAGCACCTGGATTAGCTAGTAGAGGTCGAGCATCTCAGAGTAGGGGTCCAGTCAGATCTGAGGCCAGACAACCTGCTTTGGTTTACACTGCTAGACTTCGACAAGATCGTGATGGGCCTAATGTGACTGCAGGTACTGTTACTATTCATTCAGTTCCATACTTTGCATTGTTTGATAGTGGCTCTACAAATTCCTATGTATCACATTCCGTTTCTAAGGGTCTAAATATTCCTGTTGAGAATACTGAGCGTTCATTGATAGTTCAAAGTCCCTTAGGCAAATCCATCGTGTTGGATCGTATTTTTAGAGAGTGCCCTATAGAGATCAATGGGGAGATTGTTCTGGCTGACCTGATGGAGTTACCCTTTGAAGAGTTCGATTTGATTCTCGGCATAGATTGGTTAGACAAACATCGAGTAAATATTGATTTTGAGACTAAGAGAGCTGTTATGAAGACCCCAGATAATCGAAAGATTGTAATGATCGGGGAATGACGTGGATTTCTGACGAATGTTGTGTCTGCCTTGGTAGCGGAGAAGATGATCAGGAAGGGTTCCGAGGCGTTTCTTGCTTATATTTTGGACACTAGGAGATCGCAATCCGATATTGAAGGCATCCGAATTGTCAAGGAATTTCCCGATGTTTTTCCCGAGGAGTTGCCTGGATTACCTCCAGATAGAGAAGTCGAGTTTGTGATTGAAGTCTATTCTGGTTCCACCCCGGTTTCAATGGCTCCTTATCGTATGGCCCCAAAGGAGCTTAAGGAACTAAAAGTTCAACTTCAGGAGTTGTTGGACAGGGGATTTATTCGACCTAGTGTATCACCATGGGGAGCTCCAGTTCTCTTTGTCAAGAAGAAAGATGGGACATTGAGACTCTGTATTGATTATAGAAAACTGAACAAGCTCACTGTTAAAAATAAATATCCTCTGCCCAGGATCGATGATCTATTTGACCAATTTCGAGGGGCTTCTATCTTTTCAAAGATAGACTTGAGATCTGGTTATTATCAAATCAAAGTGAAAGATTCGGATATTCCGAAGACTGCTTTCCGTACTCGATATGGGCACTATGAGTTTTTAGTGATGTCATTCGGGTTAACTAATGCCCCTGCTGCTTTTATGGATCTGATACATAGGATGTTTCGACCTTATTTGGACCAGTTTGTAGTTGTATTCATTGATGACATACTGGTGTATTCTAGAAGTGAAGCAGAACATGAGGAGCATTTAAGGATTGTTCTTCAGACTCTAAGGGAGAATAAGCTATACGCTAAGTTGAGCAAGTGTGAGTTCTGGCTCAGCGAAGTGACTTTTCTTGGACATATCGTCTCTGCTGATGGCATTCAGGTGGATCCGAGCAAAGTGGAGGGTATTCTGAACTGGAAGCAACCCAGAAACATCTCTGAGATCCATAGTTTCTTGGGCTTAGCGGGTTACTACCGTCGTTTCGTTGAGGGGTTCTCCCTTATTGCAGCTCCTCTGACGAAACTATTGAGGAAAGATGTTCCATTTGTCTGGTCTGAGGACCAACAAGCTAGCTTTGAGAAATTGAAGACTATTCTAACTCAAGCCCCAGTGTTGATTCAGCCTGAATCTGGGAAGGATTTTTCTGTCTACAGTGATGCTTCTTATTCTGGATTAGGATGTGTTTTGATGCAAGATAGGAAAGTTGTTGCTTATGCGTCACGTCAGTTAAGGCCGCATGAGCGTAACTATCCTACTCACGATCTGGAATTAGCTGTTGTGGTTTTTGCTTTAAAGATCTGGAGACACTACCTCTACGGAGAAAAGTGTTATATCTATACTGATCATAAGAGTCTGAAGTATTTGCTTACTCAGAAAGAATTGAATTTGAGACAGCGTCACTGGTTGGAGCTTTTAAAGGACTATGATTTTGAGATAGAATATCATCCAGGGAAGGCTAATGTAGTCGCAGACGCCTTGAGCTGTAAGGCGATATCAGATCTCAAAGCCTTATTTGCCAACTTGAGCTTATTTGATGATAATAGCCTGTTAGCAGAGTTACAGGTTAAACCTACTTTGGCCGAGGAGATTAAGGCCAAACAACTCCTTGATAGCTCGTTGCTTCCCATTATTGAATTAGTTAAACAAGGATCGAGTTAAGAGTATACTGTGGATCAAGATGGTATTTTGTGTTTTCACGGTCGTTACTGCGTCCCTAAAGATGATGAGTTAAGACAGATTATTCTTCAGGAAGCTCATAGTAGTCCTTATGCTATGCATCCTGGCGGTGACAAAATGTGCAATAATCTCAAAGAGCGCTACTTTTGGACTAGTATGAAGAAGAATATTTCAGATTTTGTGGCGAGGTGTTTGACTTGTCAGCAGGTTAAGGCAGAGCACCAACATCCGTCTGGATTGTTACAGTCAATTAAGATTCCTGAGTGGAAATGGGAGCACATTACGATGGACTTCGTTACTGGTCTTCCTCTGACTCCTTCCAAAAAGGATTTTATCTGGGTGATTGTTGATCGACTCACCAAGTCAGCGCACTTTATCCCTATTCGGGTTAATTATTCTCTGGACAAACTGGCTAAGTTGTACATTTATGAGATCGTTAGACTTCATGGTGTTCCGTTGTCTATCATATCTGATCGAGATCCGAGATTCACTTCCAGGTTCTGGAAAGCTTTGCACGAGGCTCTGGGTACTCGTTTGAATTTCAGTACAGCTTTTCATCCTCAAACTGATGGACAATCTGAGCGAGTGATTCAGGTGTTGGAGGATATGTTACGAGGTTGTGTGATTGATTTACGTGGTAGTTGGGAAGATTTCTTGCCATTAGCTGAGTTTGCTTACAATAATAGTTATCAGGCGAGTATTTGCATGGCACTGTATGAGGCTCTATATGGACGTAGATGGCGTACTCCTATATGTTGGACAGAGTTGCATGATAGAAAAACTTTGGGTCCAGACTTGGTTCGAGAGACTGAAGATACTGTCAGACTGATCCGTGATCGCTTAAGAGAGGCATTTGATAGGAAGAAGTCATACGCAGATAAGCGACGTAAGGATATTGAGTTTGAGGTTGGAGATCAGGTTTTTCTCAAGGTATCTCCATGGAAGAAGGTATTGAGATTTAGACGTAAAGGTAAACTGAGTCCGCGATTTATTGGGCCGTATCGTATTCTGAAGAAAGTTGGACCTGTTGCTTATCAGCTTGAGTTGCCTTCCCAGCTCAGTCGTATTCATGATGTTTTTCATGTATCTATGTTAAGGCGATACCGTCAAGATCCAGATCACATCATTCAGGTTGATGAGGTAGAGCTGAGACCTGATTTGTCTTATGAGGAGGAGCCTGTTCATGCTTTAGAGAGGGATGAGCAAGTTCTTCGGAAGAGGCGTATTCCAATGGTCAAAGTTCAGTGGAGTAATCGTAGCCCCTCAGAAGCTACTTGGGAGACATTGGAGTCAATGGAGGTTCAATTCCCTCATCTATTTTCATAAGGTAAATTTCGAGGACGAAATTTCTTATAGAGGGGGAGAATTGTAACCACCCAAAAAAATTACAAAATAATGTTTAATTGAAATTTGAGGTTAATTATGAAATTTGGTGAAATTTGGGGACTAAATTGGAAGTTCTTTAAACTTGTAGCTTGTTTTAGAGTTAAAGGAAAATTCAGAGACCAAGCCCTGAATTTACCCTAAAATATTAGGTATTGGTTGTTATATACGTGAATTGGTTTCTGAAAATCAGAAACCAATTCCTCCCAAATTTCCCTCTCCCAACCTCAACTTCCGACGACGATCCCGACGCCGTCCGAATTTCGATCGCCGTTTTGAAAGCACCATCGTGTTCGTTATCGAGTCAGGAACAATCCCCTCAATTTAATTGAAGCAAAACGCTGCCAAACGTCGTGAATTTCAAGTCAAAGTATCGACGTTTTTTTAGCTCAATCGCCTAGAAAATCCTAAATTCATCGCCGATCGTTGCTCCGTTTACGACACCTCCCGCACCATCGTGTTCATTGTGCCGTTTCGAGTCCGCCGGTGTCATCCTCGGTCTCCGTCGACGGCTGCGCGTGGGGAGGTGGATCAGTCAAAGATTCGGCCGAGTCGAAATCGAGCTCTCCGCCGTTCAAAAATTTGAACCGATCTTTGTAAGTATCTCGAAATCGCTCAAAATAATTTTTAGAAATTTTTCCGTGAATTTTAGAGCCCCGGAGGACGTCGCACGCGCCACACGGGCCGCCGTAGCGCGAGTGAAATCTGGAAACCGGTTTAACCGGTTTTGAACCGATTTGACATGTCATGACCAGACCCGTTGACCCGACCCTACCCGTTGACCCGACCCGACGACCCAACCCTACCCGTTGACCGTTGACCGGTGCTATTATGGGAATTAATTCAGTTTTGGTGCTATTTTGGGAATTAATTCGAAATGGGTGCTATTTTGGTAATTTTTCCGAAAAAGGTGATATTCTGGGAATTAATTTGAAATTGGTGCTATTTTGGTAATTATTTTAAAAAGGTACTCTTTGTGTAAAATGTTTGACAGTTTGTTGACCTCTTTTGACCAGAACTTTGACCGGCTATTAAACAACCGTTAATATTTTTCAAAAATACCTATCCTGACAGTTTTTGACGTCTTGAATCCGTTTTTGGGGTCCGTTTTGCTAAATTCAAACCCGAAAGTCTCCAAATCGTCAGTCAAACCTGTTGACTTTCATTTTGACCAAGAATTCGAAATTTTGGAAGGTCATACTTTATGTTTTTCGACGTCCTGAATTTGATTCCGAAGTTTGTTTTGCCATATTCTGACCCGAAATTCCCGAATCGAGCTTGTAAACCCAAAAAGGCTCAGTATTTTAGTATTTTGATTATTTATTTGAGATATGGTTAAGGAATTGATTAAGTAAGATATTTTATGAAGGTACTCGTGTTTCAACTGAGCAAGGATCAGTCAGGTCCGGTGTTGTCCGTTCTTCAGATCAGTCAGAACCGCGTATTACAAGACTACCCGATCTAGCGCTGCAGCAGAGCGTGATCGACAAAACCAGTAATAAGCTTCCCTATCTGATTTCTCAAACTGTTACAGGTGTGTTTCCCTACCAGTGTTATCTTACAGTTATAAACTATATATCCGAACTGGTTTATATTATGAGAATATAATATACTTTATGAAGAAATATCCGGTATTTTGAATAATGTTTACTAAATGTCTGATTTACCGTATAATTTTTATATGGTTTATAGTTATAGTATTTTTGGTACATGATTTCTAAATATGGAACATTTCCATATTTAATGGATTAATTATTGTTTTTACTTCAATGCATACATGTTTATTTTGTCATTTGGGGTACGATTGAAGGAAGTATTATCAGGTCCCTTTGCTGTGTGCGATGGTAAGCCTTACAGTTTACCAGGTCCCTTTGCTGTGTGCAAGGGTAAGCCTTACAGTTTCCCAGGTCCCTTTGCTGTGTGCGAAGGCAAGCCTTACAGTTTACCAGGTCCCTTTTCTGTGTGCAAGGGTAAGCCTTACAGTTTCCCAGGTCCCTTTGCTGTGTGCGAAGATCAGCCTTACAGTTTACCAGGTCCCTTTGCTGTGTGCCAAGGTAAGCCTTACAGTTTCCCAGATCCCTTTGCTGTGTGCAAGGATAAACCTTACAGTTTTCCTAGGCTCCTCTACTTTGTGCACAGGTTAAGCCTTACTGGTGTATAGGCGGGGTACGGTTCAGGTGAACCTACACAATTTGGTGATTGGATGGGGGTAGTGTGCATGTTATTAAAATATATTTGATAAATTGTTTTATCTTATCTGAATTATTTTGTTATGTATATGTTATACACTGTATGGGACACACTGGGTTTTTTAGCTCATTCTGTAAATTTTAACCTTTTTCAGATAACAGCAGACCGTAAGCTAGTAGATTTGGCATCAGGAGAAATCAATTACTTTATTTTGTACGAACATATATTTCTATATGTTTTTCGGTTATGTTTGGTGACATGTATTTTATTATCGTTTTGGACTTATCTGTATTATTAATATTATGTTTTATATTATATTTAACGTTCTATAAGTTATATAAAAAAAAACCTCTGAATGGGATATGTGACCCGCTTAGGTTTGGGTCTATCTTACAGACCGGGTCTGGGGGTTACAGAGTCCCCCTTGATCCACCAATAGTTTAACTGCATCCCGTCGAACCAAAGCAACTCCACCAGAATCCCCATGATTATTCCAAATAAACCTTCGAATAAGCTTTTCCAACGCATCACAGATTCCTTTTGGGAGCGAGGTCGACTGCATTGCATAGCTTGGAATTGCTTATAAGACTGATTTTGCAAGAGTTATATACCTAACAAGCGACAATGTCTTCGCCGCCCAACCCGACAATCTTTGCTCAACTTTTTCAAAAAGGTATCCGTAAGTAGCCTTAGTTACACACTAGTGTAATAGAGGCACTCCTACTTTCCCAAATCGAGAACTTCTTTAAATCCAAAGCTTTGAGTTATTATATTCTTTCGGGCAACATCACATTTTTTGGGGAAAAAAAAAGATTTCAGTTTTGCAGCACTCACTTTATGTTCAAACGAAGCGCAGAATTTCTCCATAACATCCTTAATGACCGCCATTTGATCCATACTAGACTCAGAAAATAAAATTAAGCCATCTGCAAAAAATAGGTGAGAGATGTCGGGTCCATTACGGGAGAGTTGTATTTGCCTCCAAGTGTCAGATTGAACACAACGATTAATCGCATGGGATAAGCGCTCCATACAAAAAACGAACAAGTATGGAGATAGGGGTCACCTTGAGGAATACCCCGAGACGGAGTGAAGCTCTCCAGAGCATCCGCATTCCATATAATCTGTGTTGAAACAGTAGTAATGCATAACATGATCCAATTAATAAATCTCGCCAGCAGGCCTACTTTCTCAAGCATTTCCTTTACGAAACCCCATTCTAACCTGTCATAGGCTTTCTCAAGATCCACCTTGATTGTCATCCATGTTTTTGCCCCTTTTTTCAAATTCCTCGAATGTATAACCACCTGTGCAAGGATTATATTGTCTGTTATATTCTGCCAAGGGATAAAGCTCGACTGATTTTGAGAGATCCAATCCGGAAGAAATGGTTTAAGACGGTTGATAAGAATCTTCGTTATAATCTTATACGGCACTGTACACAAACTAATAGGGAAGAATTATCCTCTCAGGAGCCTCCACTTACGAAATTAACACTAAAAGTGTTTTATTCGGCCATTCCTCAAGGACATCCATCTCAAAAAAACTCCTTTACAAAACATAACACACTCTTCCCCAGCGTCTGCCAATTCCTTTGGAAGAAAATAGCTTGATAACCATCAATATCGGGGGCCTACAGGGGATCTATCATGAAAAGAGTGCTCTTCACCTCCTCAATGCTAACTGTTCCAGTTAAAACGCTTACCTGATTCATAGTCAAACGATTAAATCCACCTTTAAACTCATTCCACGTCAATTGCCTAGCTTCGGATTGAAAAGATTGCCAAAAAAAAAATTAATTGTATTTTCTTCCAACCTCTCAGAATCATCGCTCCACGTTCCTTCCTCGAACCTCAACATTCGAATATGGTATACTATTTTCTAATAGCACAAAGAATACCAAAATGCCCAATCAGGGGGGAAATGTTCTAAAATGCAAAAATATTTTTTATTTAATAATTTATGTATTATTTATAATAATAATATTTATATTTATGTTTATTATTAAGTTATTTCATAAATTAATTTCATGAATTAATCCGATATCAATTCAACTAAAAATGATTAAATTATTTTTATTTTGAATATTAACTGATATTTTTATTGTTGGGTAAACTACTCAGTTGACCACTTAACTATTTAACCCTTTTAATTTTGCTAACGATCTTTCAATTTTGTCAATAACACCATATAACTATTTAATTGTTTCAATCAAGCCACATAACTATAATTATGCCAATTCCTTTTAACTGCCACGTTATCATTTCCGTCAACAGATAATGACTAGTAGCTTGATTAAAACAATTAAATAGTTAAGTGGCGTGATTGACAAAATTGAAAGATCAATGACAAAAGTAAAAAAGATAAATAATTAAGTGGTCAATTGAGTAGTTTACCCTTTATTGTTTTATAATTTTATGTAATATTTAAACGAATAATTAAAAATTACTATTTAATTATTAAAAAATTAATCATATAATCAATCATATATTTAATAAGAACTTTTATATATAATTTTTACCATTACATACGTGTTCATTGTTAAATAAAATTTAAATAAAAAGTTTACGAACTAATCTTTAAAGGAAGAGACTACTCATTTTTTTATATAAAAAAAAATCATAATTAGTCATTTAACTGCACACAAAGTTGAGCCGTTGGAAAAAGCCAGGGTAAGACTGCATATATTGCAAAATAATCTGCAATGTAATCAAAGATTATCCCTGCATTAATGGTGATCAAAGGGGAGAAAGGGAAAGTAGCCCTATTCTTCCAAGATTACAAAATACCAGTGTATAATACACAAACTATCCATGAAAATATACCTACTTTTACAGTAATGTCGAATAAAAGTTGAAGAGTTTAAATGGGGTGACCATCATCAAGCTAGTCACATAGATTTAGCACCTCACTTCCAGTGCCCCAACTAAGGGTCGTCAACTGAAACCCGATCAAAATTCGGAAAAATATATATATTATCTTGTGTAGCATGAAGATGCAGAATACATTTGAAATGATAAGCATTTGGGGAGTTCAAAGGTTTGGCGAAACAGTTTTATCTCCAGTTGCGGAAATCTGATTCATTTTGGAAATTTCACCCGGTAGAGGTTCGGATCAATATACTCTACTGTCACAATCCGGTTATCGAATAACCGTCCATTTATAGAATGTGCAGCCATGCATGATGCTTCTGTTCTTCTATACTCAACAAACACACAACCAGGCTCAAAAATCCAGTTCAAGTTGTTATCCTTGCTATTTTCATCCTTCTGAATAGCATCTAATTCTGTTCCTGGACTACCAGCAGAACCATCGATAGCTTCTGGTAGCCTTCCATAACCTTCCTCCTGATGCAAATCTTCTCTGGGCAACGATTTCTTATCGACATTTATGATTTCACTATCAATATTATCAGCAACGTTGTCATATCGAGAGTCTGGTTTCTGCAGGGTAGGGATCTCCTGAACACTTGTTATTGCCTCGCTCTTAAAGGCAGGATCTTCAATTGCCACCTTAGTATGACCTTCTGGTAATTCTCCATCGATTTCATCAGGATTTGCACTTTCTTCAACTACTGATATCTTATCAACAGTTTTGGTTTCTCTTTTAAGGTTATTATCAGAATACCTGTCAGAATGATAATTTGATTCGTCTTTCGACGCATGGACCAGATTAGGGACCTCTAGAGAATTTGTCTCGTC
Source organism: Hibiscus syriacus (assembly GCF_006381635.1). NCBI lineage: Eukaryota > Viridiplantae > Streptophyta > Magnoliopsida > Malvales > Malvaceae > Hibiscus > Hibiscus syriacus. Next base: position 564,716 of record NW_024061774.1, read on the forward strand.
TAAAATCTCCAAGGTCGGATCTTCCACAACCATTTCAGTAACAACCTGAGCTCCAGCAGCCATGTTGCTATCAAGCACCCCTGGCTGATCTGGCTCATCATCCAAACTCCCATGGTTTCTGTCTTCTCTATTCATGTTACCTTCGAACTCACCTTGTCGACATAACCCACTGTCCAAGAGGTTGCTAACAGGTTTCTTATCTTTATACGTGTTGCCAACCCCTACTTCGGGAGAATTACACGAAAAAGTTAAACCACCAATGCCTCCAGAGTTTCCATCAGCAACTTCTTTTGTAGTCTTGGTTTCGACACTTATTTCATCATCTACTACATTCTGTACATTTCCAGTTTCCCTCGTATAATCATCCATTTTGTTTTCTCCATTTGTGATGATACCGTTTCCATGGTTGACAACATTAACAGATTTAATAGTACCAAACCTGCAGAAATGATATATGTATATATGAGCACACACACACATATTCAGATTAACCCAACAAAAGAAATATGACCATGAAAGGAGATAAAATTGAAATAGGGGTTTTGTAAGACCTGGAACACTCTACCCGTACATCTGCTAGTACTTCTTCCACCTCAGTTCCTGATAAAGATGAAAAGTTCTCTGGGAACTAAGCCACAAAACAAAAACAATAATTAAGATAAGAAAGATGAATTTCTTTCCAGGAAAAAAGAAAAAAACATAAGTGGACTACAAATAAACTTATCTACAGCACATCTAAATTAGATCATTACCAATATAACTACAAATTGATCTAAACCATATACTTTACCAGATTTTTAAGCTTAAGGACTTGAGTAGGTTTCTGAAGAAGTGGCCTCGCAAGTTCAGGAATAATACAGGAATTTAGATCACCATTTCCCTAGAACAAGTATCTCTAGTTAGTACAAATCTCCACATAATATTACGGCTAGTAAAGAAAAAAAAACTAGGGGGTGAAGCTAGTTAGAAAGCAACAGTGCTTGTTAGTACCGATGAAAAGCCATCAAGAACAGCCTCAACTGCAGTCATTACTTGCCCTCCCAACTTCATTCCGTTCAGACCAGCACAGGCTTTGTGAGAAACAGATTGGTCGACATACTGACATGAGTTTATCAGATAATCAAGTCAGGCAGAGTAGATTTGTTTACACGTACAAAAGAAAATAATAGATGTAAGAAAGAGTTGTAAGAACAAAAGCAATGATTTGACAATCATTTGAACAAAAAAAAGGCAACCAACAATACATTCCATGTTACCTCGACCATAGCATATTGTTCACCAAGAACCTTGTTCATAGCAAAGTGATATGTCTTCAAAGGACCAAAAGAATTAGCAATCTCCATGAACTGAAAATTGCATACAAATCCTAGTCAGTTTATAAGGGTGATAAAATTATAAATGGAAATAAGAGAGAATGATGATTAGTAGAGAAGAGGAAGAAGATGCAGGAATAAAAGGACCCTAGATAATCTGTGTGCAGCATTGGGACTTCTAGAGTCATATTACCATTTCAGATGAAATAGCCTTTGAAATTCCACCAATGAATATCTGCACCAACTCACAAGGAAAAGGAAATAATATAAAGATTGCCACAAAAAAGGGAAAAAACAGTACAAGTAGACTGAATGCCATCCGCAAATGGTGCATGCCGTAATAATGAAAAAGGAAAGGGAAAAAACAACAGCAAGATGGGTACGAGTAAATTACAGAAGTGCAGGCGATGCCTTAATAGCATGCAATTCACATCATTTATGGAAAAGAGTAGCAAAGACTAACATTATGAACACATACCTTGTGATGTGAATCCTCCACAACATCATCGACTGTGGTCAGTGTTGCTCCTGATTTCTCCAGTTCACCAGTCTGCATGAAAATAGCAACTGTCTGAAAACCTGCTACGATGGTAACCACAATTGACCTCAGAAACAGCAAAGCAGTTGAAATGTACTAGCATCTTTCTGGCAGAACAGAAATTGCTAATTAAATTACAAACATTTTATCTAAGACTAGATAAATGAAGGGAAAACATATAAAAGTTATCCAGGTTATTTGACGTCTGAAAGTACAACAATATTCTAAATTACACAAATGCACCATGATGTGCAGAAACATTTGAAAATAAAACTCTTTTAGGCTTCATAGGTTCAAAAATTATCCAGTGGAAAATCAGAGGTGTGGTGGGGGCTCGCAATTGCACCACATTGATGTGCCGAATAGAACCTTAATATAAGCCCCATGTATCAGCGCACAGCATAGACACAAACCCCAAAGAGTCAACCTTATGGATTTAAATGGGTATTCCCAAATACAAGTAAAAATATTGTAAAAGTTACTTGATTTAAGGAGCAGTTTAAGAATTACACACCACTGAACCTTACTATAAGAGGTTAGTTAAGGTGTTTTGATGGGTCCAGTGGAAAATAAGAGGTTGTGTGGAGGGAGGACTCCCCAGTGCACCACACCAAGGTGCCAAATGGCACCTTCATATATGCTCCATCTATCAGTGCACAGCAAAGACACATACGCCAAGGTGTCAAGCTTATAGATTTAAATGGGGACTCCTAAATCCAAGTAAAATATCGTAAAAGCTACTTAAGAGGCATTTTAAGAATTGCACACCAAACTGTAGAGAAAGGAATAATTACTTCTGTAGATGAAAAGAATTAATTAAAAACATAGAAAACTTCTAATCAGCATGTTCTACAGGTCATACAGTACCAAATATATATAATTGCTGACAACTGAATTAGTTAGACAGAAGTTACAGAATTTAAAATTCCCATAAGTCATTATACCAACAGCAATAATTACAAAGACTAATTATGAAATTTCTAGTCATAAATACTTTATCTTGGTTTTTGAGACAAAAAAATTGCAGTGTTAATAATAACATATCAGCATTTAAGCAAAAGAGATTCCTAAAGATTGTCCATAAATAAATTCAGTATACACAAACAAGAAAAAAAAGTGTATAATAAATCTGAAAGAGAGAAAAGAATACATATATCCACAAAGATCAATAATTAAAGTAACAGAGTTATTATTTGTAGTACCACTTCAACAAAGTCCTTTGGCCGTCTGATTTTGAGAACGGAACCAGAGAAAGTACTGCCATCAAAAGAAAGAGCTGCAGAAGCATCCTCTGGCGTAAGGAATTCAACAAGAGCTTGGCCGTTTCCTTTGTGTATCTGCAATTTGTAAGGCATAATATCACATCTTTCTATATAGCATTCATATGTTTAGCACGAGAAAATGTACACCATCAAAATAATACATCATACTTACAATGCAGCTAATACATGGTTTGGTCCTATGGATATGACTAATTCCAGATGAAAGCAAAAAATTATTGAAGGATTCCATCAGAGCTTTTTCAGAGGCTGAAGGGGGAACATTTTCTACATAAAGCCTTCTCATAGGCCTGGTAGCTTCTGTCAGCTGAACCGAGTCAAAGGATAAAAAACTGGTTGAAGCCACAGCTAGAGGCTTCCCTGTTGCAGAAACACTGGGAACAGGATTGACTATAGCATGCATGTTTAAGGAAACCATTTGACTTAATGCTGGTAAATTAGAAGAAGCTGAACCAGAAAACAGATTTTCTGTTTCTGAAATTGCAAGATCCCACTTAGCTGTTCTCTTCTCTGTTGAGCGATGAACTGGGGAGGGCGACCTAACAGCAGCTTCAGTCTTTCTTTTCCTTGGATAGTAGCCACCAAGACCGCTAGTGGACCCGCCATGTCGCCTATGGTGACCAGTTGAACCGTTACTTGTCATTCTACTCCTGTCATCAGAATTTTGTATTCCAAACCTCCCTTTTATACCATGAGAGGAAAGTTCACGCTCTGATGCAAGATGATATGCATGCTTGTGCGCCCTTGGTGAGAGAGAAATAGATCTTCTATGCCTGTTGTCATGCTCCCGGCTATGTGACCGTCTCCTTTTATGGTGTGAATCCTCATGATGGGATCTTGATGGTTCTTTTGTCTCCTTCTTGTCTCTACTTTCTGAAGCATGCCCCTTTTGACTCTCATGTTTTTTAGTAGTATGTCTTTCTCTATTTTGTTCATTGTCTCTAGTTTGATGTTTTCTCTTGTCATCTCTCACAGATTTCCCCTCACTTCTACTTACATGGCTATCCGCTAAGTCTCTAGAATGCTTCTTTGTATTTACCTTTTCTGAACCACCAGCTGTTTGCTCAGCTTTTCTCTTCACATGAATTTGTTTCTCATGCTTGCCTTCATCCTTGACGCCCGTATCTTTTCTCACCTCAGACTTCAATCTTCTTTCAGGCTCATGATTCTCCCTAGTTTTCTGTTTAGAGATGTTATCATTTATCCTATATGAATTATCTATTTTCTTGTTGGAACTTCTCTTCTCCATTCCCTCCAATAAGTTCTTTTCATGACCAAGAGAAAAATCTTTTCCGTGCCCGTTCCCGCCATCAGATTTGTTAACATTAAAATCATTCAGGATTGGGCTGTCCATCGCTATCTTTCTCACTTTTATATTTCCTTCTTTGACACTTTCAGGATTATCACTAAGTTTTTTATTATTCCTCTTTAACATAATCTCTTCATAGTTGAAAGGCCTAGTCCGGGCTGAAGTTCCTTCATTGGAATCATGTTGTGGGTGCTCCCGAACTTTTTCGTGCTTTACCTTAGGCCGACTTGATCTGCCCATCTTACCAAGTATACTAACTAGTAACTACAATACTTCTCAAATTCACTAAAAGAACACACTAAGCACTCAGTCCAATAACCAAGATGCATATCATAAGAAAGCCTCAATACCAAATTCTGATAAGCATCTGAAGGTTCTTTATTTACTGCAAATAAAGTAACACACAATATGAGAAAAATGACATTATTTTTCATACGGTAATGAAAAAAATCCACAAATAACAACCTATTTTACTATATGACAATTCTACATACCATTTTCATTGCTAGAAACCACTACTAAAAGAACCCTAACAAAATTTACAAAGGAACACTTACTTTTCCAACATTTTAGCCTTCAGGTAATCAGTTTCTTATACAGACAGAAACAATAAAAGAAACCCATGCATTCTATTCTTAAAGTTTTTTTCTAATAAAGAAATGAAATTATAAGAAGTACCCAGAAGAGGAAAAAGAATACGAGGAAACTTAATCAAACTTTCACCCAAGTTCTGTTCTAATAAAGAACTCGAGACCCAACAAAGATTAGAGAAAACAGAGCAAGTAAAAAGGTTTGTACCTTGAAGCCAAGCCAAGATCGGTTGGGGTACACAGTTACCTTGCCTTGGGTAGGAACTTGAAAACCTAGAAATTGAACTGATATAGCTATCGTTAAAATAAATGGAAGGAATGGTACGATGCAAGGGTTCCTACCTTTTTCTTTTTATTATTATTATTTTGTTTAATTTCAATTTATTAGAGGGATGGTTTTTTCTCTCATTATTATGGAAATTCAATTGGGTAAAAAACAGAATAGTAATCCAAAAATATTGTATAAATAGTATTATTTTATATTTCTTACCATTTATGTTTGATGCACATTTTAAATTAAATTTACCTAATTTTTTGGGTAAAGTACAAAAATGGTCCATCGACTATAGGGTTTACTTTGTTGAGTCTATTGACTATAAAAAATTACAAAATGGTCACTGACTTTAGGATGTTGCTTTGTTGAGTCCATCAACTATTAAAAGTTACAAAATGGTCACACGACTATCCATTATGTTCCAAATTTGTATTTTTTCATTAAAAAATGACGACAATTTGAGTTGGAAGTTAATATATTGTTTGAGATGTGATAAAATATGATCATAAAACATCAAACTACTATCATATCTTGGACAACATATTAACATCTAGTTCAAATTACCGTCATTTTTTAATGGAAAATGACGAGTTTGGAACATAATGAATAGTCAGATGATCATTTTGTAACTTTTAATAGTGAAGGGACTCAACAAAATAACATTCTATAGTCAAAGGACCATTTTATTATTTTTAATAGTCGAGGGACTCTAAAAAGCAACAACCTATAGTCGAGAAATCATATGTATATTGTACCCATTTTTTATAATATATCTTCATTAAATTTACTAATCGGACATAAAATTACATGTTATTTATATATCAAATATTAATTTACTGATATTAAATTACATGTTATTTAAGATACTCATACTAACTATTTGCTGATGAGATCAAATAGATTATGATGAATATAGGTGGTTCACCCAATCTAGTTTGGGTGGAGAGTTACCATCGATAATAGATCGCTTATTGGACAGTGTCAAAGTATTATGTCTCCAAGAAGATGTAGAGAAAAAGGAAATCATAAGGGTGAGTTTGTTTTATTTGAATAACATAATGTCTCTTGGTCTTGGTACGTTGATAGATTTTATAATGGTCTTTAATGTGTTTGTTAGTTGTAAGGTCATGATAGCTACTAGTATGCTAGTTGACTAAGTAGATAAGATCAGGTGACTCTGGATTTGACTCTGACAAGTCGCATGGTCTTGTCAAAAGTAATATCAATAAGTCATGATTTCCCGAGATTTAGGTATTCAAAATAATTCTTTTAGAACTCTGGGGATGTTGGGTGTCTAAGACTCTCCATTCGGAGACGTTATTTCAAGCTCATTCGTAGTGAGTACGTTCTTCAAGTGTATTGATATATGCAGATGATATAATAATTGTCTCTCCTTAATTGAAGGAATTTTATAAAATGACTTAACTTAAACTCACATACAAAGATATGATTTTTTGATAAATATGTCATTATTCTTTTTGGACATTGCGGTGATAATTATTATTTTTGAATGATAGAAGAGTGTGCATATATCATTACAGTGCGAGTGATGATATGAGACACAATATATTAAATGATGAAATTACATGACACACTTCCATTATTTAAAAATGAATACAAAGTAACATCATTATTTACTTTCTTTGTTTGGTTTTCAACCACAATTTTCTCTACAATGTTATCTGGTTTCCTTTTGAGTCTTTTTTATTGCCACGTTGAAGAGTATAGTGAGGGTAGTCATTGTTTTAGAAGAGAGTTGAGGCATGTAACACCTCAGAAATTGATCTAAATTTTTTTCAAGTATGTTATTTTGATAGTTGATTATTCTTGAAATTTGATTAATTTAATTTTATGGATTAAATAATAATTGATTTCGGATAACGATTTAGTTATGAAAATAGAATAAATGTTGCATTTGAAGACTTTAGTAAAAAAGCCAAATTTAGGGTCTGTGTGATAGTTTAACAATATTTTTTGGAGAATGAATTTTGAAAAATAAATTACATTTTTAGAAAATAATTCCAGAAATCATTTTTTTTGTGTTTGTATGATGTTGTGTAAATCATTTTCAACTGTTTGATAAGCATTTCAGAAAATAATTTTTAGATTTTTTTATTGTAAAACAAAATATATTATAGATTTTATTATTTCATTACCTTAATTTTTAAGTTAATTGATTGCTATAAAACTACAACCGATAAAATTTTAAATGTAATATTATAATGTGTAAGTATGATCGATAAATTAAAAAATATTTTTCATAGAACTGAAAAAGAATTAGTAATACACGATGTTAAACAACAATATTACTTAACTATATGTCTCCAACATGTATTTTTATGTACTTTGAGGGTCATATACTCGTGCAAATGTTTGAAGAGTTTCAGACACAAATATTTCAAGAAAAACATAGAGATAGAGTAATATAGGACACAATGAAACTTTCATCAATGACGTTCATCGCAATTTGTGTTCTCTTCAATGCAAATGGACCTACATTCAAAGAATAGAAGTTCCGAAGCTAAGACTCGGACCTTAAACAAAAAAGAGAATTTTTAGTAATTATCACAATAACACTCGCCAACTCTCTTGCTTCATATTAAAATTATTTCTAAGGTGTTATAAAGATTAGTAAATATGAATTTTCATTTGAGTTTTCGCACCTTTTTCTGGGCAACCAAACAGCCAAATTCCAAAGAATAAAACAAAGGTTTACATATATGAAGAACCAGGGAATCACTAAATAAAGAAAACAATGGTCAAATCGACCTCATGTGTATGAACTTATAAAAAAAGATTTAATAATAACATTGTAATCATCAACTTGACAATCAAAAACAAGTAAATCCCAAGTTGAAACCGAAAAGAAAAAGGGCAAAGCAGAAGTGGAAGCAAAGTACCCAAATAGAAAGTTCTTTTCTCCTTATCAAACAGATCCTTAGATGTTAAAGTGAAAACAAGATAAAAATTTATCAAAATAAGCTATTATGATATAAATTAGATAACTGATAAATGATAATTTTTAGTGGGTATGTGCTATCTTGGTAGAATAGTTTTGTGTAAGCTTGTAAAAATAAATTTGTTTTATTAGCTCTACTGTGAAATCTAAGGTTATAATTTTTTACTTAAGAAAGAGATCGAAAAACTTAAGAATTAATTCTTCATCCTTTGTATCTTTATATGATTCACAAATTATCAAGTGTGGTTAAAATTCAAAGCCTAAAATGATAAGAGAAGACATGAGTCTGAAACATAAAGAGATAGGTCTTAAACCACTTCGGTTGAAAAAAAAACATAAAAGGAAAACTTGTTATCCTTTGTATCTACTCACAAACTGTCAGTTGTGGTTAAAAAAATAAAATGATTTATCAATTTTCGAGCGATAGGTCTTAAGCTCATTTGATTGAGAAATTCATCGTCGATACTCAACTTAATTTTCTAAGTTTCGTGTGATTAAACAAAGTCATGTGAAGACTTATAGTGTACATCATTTCATATTTATATGACAAACAATATACATGCATAAGGTTGAACTTTTGCTCTTAATGGATTCATAGCTCAAGTTTTGGATAGTGCTAATAAAGAGGACTATAAGAAACCACCAATGTGAAAGGATGAGTTTTGTATTCTTAACGAGTTCATAACCTATGTTTTGGGTAGTCTTTTTTTATAAAGACTTGATGAACTCACTGAAAGTATATGATGAATTATTAAATGTTGTTAATGAATATATATCCCAGATTTTGGCTGGTCCATGTTAGATGAACTTGATGAATTTACATTATCTTAAAAATTATAAGGTTGAGCTTACTAAATATTTTTAATGATTTTATAGCTCTAATTTGGATGGTCTATACTAAGATAAACTTGATGAAATCACCTACATAAGTGTGAAAAACTAGTCACCTTCCATAAAAGACCTTGAGTTATTTTTCTAAAGCACTTACCAATTCCTGAGGTATATTGGCTAAAATATTGATCTATCGTGAAATTTATATAGAGAATAAATTAGTCATATGCTATGAGCTTATTTTTATTTTAATAAACTTTAAATTCGTTCACTTATTAAGAGAATAATTTCTTATTCCACTGTGTATTAGTTCCATATATGTTCACTAATACTTACGTGATTAATTTCATTGTTTCTCTTTTCTTGCATAAAAAAATCTCTACTTATTGGTATTAATGATGCATTGTTAGTAATGCAAATAATGGATAGGAGAAGGTTACCCATATAGAGAGAGTGGATGATTATCACTTGATAATTTTACCCATATGTTACTTTTATATAAATGGTTATCCTTTCTCATATCTAACTAAGAGGAGATACACTTATTCTATTTTACCTCCTCTTAGCCATGTAATAGAGCTTCACTTTTCTTTTCTTTTTTTTTTTGCTAATACAGACACGAGAAAGTGCTTAAATTATGTAAGCCAAATCCCGTTCATAATGACCAACAACATCTGCAGGAGGAGCATGGAAAAGCCTTTCGCCAACTGGACAACTTCTCAATAGCTTCGTTAATTGATCGGCCACCGCATTCACTTCGCGATGAACATGGCTGATTTTAATCTCCTACTGACGGTTCAACATTCCTTTAGTCAGGTCTACTACTACATTACAGTCTACGTTAACAATTTGCTTATTGAGCATATCCACTGTTATGTTTGGCTTGTAAATTGTCAAATTTGGCAAGTTGGAAAATTCATCTTTGGTAGGTGGTCAACTTTGCACATGGGAATTTCATCTTGTTTGGTGGCCAACTTATTGGAAAATTCATCTTTGGTAAGTGGCAAACTTTGCACATGTGAATTTCATCTTTGGTCCCTAAAATATTAGGTTATTTATAAGTTTAGTCTTTAAAACTCAACTATAAATATGCCTAAGTATTTCATTAGAAACCATCCCAAAAGCTTGTTTTCTTCATTCTCTCACTTTGGGAATTCTAAAGAATTCTAATTGTTATAATATTTTGTTTATAGTGAAGCTGTCATCCGGTGTGGTGCCCGAGGAGTAGATGATATTCTCATCGAACCTCGTAAATTTGGTGTGTTCTCTCCTTTATTGTTCTTTATTCGGTTTTTCCATTGTGTTTCAATATTCAATAGTTAGACGAGTTTGTCCATTGTGTAACATTTTTTGGTTTTGATCTTGACATTTCAGATCAAGTTTGAAACTACGTTCGTGTGGGAAATAACAGGTTTCTCTAACAATTGGCATCAGAGTTTCGGTTGAGGTTATCCTAGTGGTCCCGTTGCTGGAAAGATATAGTTCGTGCTATTGAATATTGTTCGTTAGACTAAAATGCCAAAATACGGATCAGTTAAGACATCAAGCTCTTCATTTGGACTGGTGAGGAGGGTGATGTCAAATGCAAACTTCTCGGTGGAGTTGTTCGATGGATCCGATCATTTTGGCATGTGGCAAGACGAGGTGTTAGACGCTTTATTCCAACAAGGTCTAGACATCGCCGTTAGGGAATAAAAACCCGTAGATATGGAGGAGAAAGAATGAAGAACAATCAATCATTTGGTGTGTAGCACGATTCGGTCTTGTCTTTCTAAGGAGCATAAGTATGGCTACAAGAACGAGACTTCTGTAAGTAAGCTGTGGAAAGCATTGGAGGAAAATTTCCTAAAGAAAAGCTCTCAGAATCGTCTCCAAATGAAGAAAAGATTGTTTAGATTTGATTATAAACCAAACACCAGTATGAATGAACATATCATTGCGTTCAATGAGCTAGTGGCAGACTTATTAGGCATGGATGAAACCTTCAAAGATGAAGATTTGGCTTTGATGTTGTTGTCATCTCTTCCAGATGAATTTGAGCACCTTGAGACAACGTTACTTCATGGTAAGGATAATGTTACCCTTAACGATGTAACTGCTGCTTTGTATAGTTATGAGCTCAAGAAGGAAACCAAGAAGGAGAGCAAGTACGAAGCAGCGGAGGCCATGGTGGTAAGAGGTCACTCGAAAAGTCAAAAGCTAAAGAGGAGAGGGAGATCAAAGTCGAAGACCAGACTGGAAAATATGAATGTGCCTTTTGTCATGAGAAATACCACTGGAAGAAAGATTGTCTGAAGCTGAAGAAGAAAGGAAAAGCTACTCCAGATGCATGTGTTGCAGAGCATGATGAAAATGACTCTGACATATCATTGGTTGCTTCATCAACAACATTCCATTCAGATGAGTGGATATTAGATTCGGGTTGTACCTATCATATGTCCCCTAATCGGTAGTGATTCTCCAATTTAGTAGAACTAAATGCAGGAGTTGTTTATATGGGTAATGACAATGCCTATAAAATTGTTAGGATATGTTCAATTCGATTGAAGAATGAAGATGGATCAACCATAGTTCTAACTGATGTCTGGTGCGTGCCCAGTTTGAAGAAAAATCTTATCTCGTTGGGAGTCTTGGAATCCAAAGGCTCAGTAGTCACAATGAGAGATGGAGTTTTAAAGTCACATATGGTGCACTTGTGATGATGAAGGACATCAGGAAAAATAATTCGTATTACTACCAATGTAGTATAATTATTGGAGCAGTTGCAACAGCTTCCAGAGGTATTGATTTGGACACAACCCAGTTGTGGCATATGCGATTGGGACATGCCACAGAGAAATCCTTGCAAATTCTGGCAAAGAAAGGATTGTTGAAATGTGCAAAGGCTTGCAAATTGAACTTTTGAGAGCATTGTGTTATGGGAAAGAAAAAGAGAGTGAAGTTTGGCACCACTATATATAATACAAAAGGCATTATGATTATATTCACTTAGACGTATGAGGTCCTTCAAAGACACCGTCTTTGGGAGGAAACCATTATTTTGTAACTTTTGTAGATGACTTTTCCATAAGAGTTTGGGTGTATCTAATGAAGTCTAAAGATGAAGTGCTTTAAATTTTCCTTAAATGGAAAAATATGATCGAGAACCAGACTGGTAGAAAGATAACGTATTAGGACGGACAATAGAGAGGAATATAAAAGTGACCCATTCTTTGACGTTTGCCATGAGTATGGTATTATTCAACGCTTCACTGTTAGAAATACACCACAACAGAATGGGGTGGTAGAGCGTATGAATCGAACACTATTGGATAAATTTCGATGTATGTTGTCTAATGTTGGGTTAAGTAAGACATTTTGGGCTGAGGCTGTGACATATGTTGGCCATCTCATTAATTGTCTGTTGTCATCAGCGATAAGAGGAAAAACACCATTGGAGGTATGGTTTGGAAAACCTTATATTAATTATGATTCCTTACATGTATTTGGATCCACTACTTATTATCATGTGAAGGAAACTAAGCTTGACCCGAGAGCAAAGAAGGCTCTCTTTATGAGAATCACCTATGGAGTGAAGGGATTTCACCTTTGGTGTTTAGACACCAAGAAGATAATTTGTAGCAAAGATGTTACCTTTGATGAATCTGCCCTAGTAAAGAAGGTAACAAATAAAGATGTCCAGACAAGCAGTACTCCGCAGCAGGTGGAGCATACTCCAAAACAGGTGGAGTTTCAACAGACGATGATCCCAGAAGTTGTTGCAGCTGATTCTTCAACTCCCATAGAAGAATCAGAATATGAAGAGGTTAAAAACCAAGAACCATTGGAGACACCAGAACCACTTATAATTACAAGGCCAAGGAGAGAAATTCGTAGACCTGCTCAATTTGTTGATATGGTGTTTTATACTCTTCCAGTTGTTGATGATGATATCTCTATCACTTACCAAGAAGCAATACAAAGCTTGGAAAGTGATAAGTGGAAATATTCCATGGATGAAGAAATGCAATCTCTCCAAAAGAACAACAATTAGAAACATGCACAATTACCGAAAGGTAAAAGAGCAATTGGATGCAAGTGGGTATTTGCAAAAAAAGATATATCTCATAGCAAGAAAGATGTTCGTTACAAGGCAAGGTTGGTAGCTAAAGACTACGCTCAAAATGAGGGAATCGACTACAATGAAGTATTTTCCCATGTCGTGAAGCATTCCTCCATTAGAATATTGTTGGTCTTGGTAGCACAATTGAATTTGGAGCTAGCTCAACTTGATGTAAAGACAGTTTTCTTGCACAGTGATTAAGAAGAGGAGATCTATATGAATCAGACAGAAGGATACAAAGATGGTGGTTGTGAGAAATGAGTTTATAAGTGTAACACCCCCAACCCATATCCGACCCGAATCCGAGTCTGAGATGTCACATCAATTTTTAAAACCTTTAATTGTTCAAAATAATGAAAATTTCTCATTAAAGAAAACTTCATGTTATTTCATCATAAGAGTTTACAAACTTATCAGAGCATATACTAAAAGAATAAAATACATATCAAACATTTCTTTTCTGATATGAACTTTGTAAGTGAGATGTTGACCTGTCTTGCTCCTCTTAGCTTCTCTTCTCGCTCTTCGGAACCTACGTGTGAAACAATCACACACTAAGTCTATGACTTAGCGAGGCATAAAAACTCATCTAATATAATTTACATACACTAACCATGCATGAATAATTTATGTTATCATAACCATGCAACTCATATACTTTTCATCCAGTAAGTACAAACATACATACATGTCATCATTTATGTTTCTATCATATTTCTACCCTATTATCGTTCATATTTCTTATCTCTTGTTCGTATTATCTCTTATGCTCTTATCATATATCTTATAATTCATTCTTATCACAGATGCAATCACTCATAACACACATATAACAATTCTTATCACAAATCATATATATACTTACATTATATTCAGGATTATCTCTTTATTAGCTCATGTGCACATATAAGAACTATAGATATATGAGTCTATTGAGGTTGTGCACTATACTATCACCACAGCTCGTATGGGATCCCACTAGGGGCATGTGAAATTTGTCCCGAATGACTTATGTATACGTCCCGAAGGACCTCTGTATGTCCCGAAGGACCACTATCTATATGTTCCAAAGAACATAGGTAACACTGTCCATATGTCCCGAATAACATAGGTAATCCTGTCCATATGTCCCGAATGACATAGGTAAACTATCCATATGTCTCGAAAGACATAGGTAACCCTCGACTCTTGGCATGCCAACTATACCTCTAGTTCTTATTTCACATAACATGGGCATTCTCTTTCATATCATTTCTCATATTCATATAGACATATGATTCATTTTCACGTATCACATATACTTTCTCTTTCGTATATCTCATGTCTTATGATCATATAAATATATTATTATTACTTATTTTTCATATGATGTCACATTCATATTATCACATATACTTGTACTCATAGGGTTCAATATCATTGAATTTAGTTCACTTTTCCATATTATCACACATATATATAAATCTTCCTTATATCTCTTATCTTATAGTTTGGCATTATCATTGATACTCGAGTCTCCTCACTAATACACTATTCTCATATTATTATATAATATAATCTTATTTAACTCATATCACTTCTCATTTAGTCATATAATTTTATTATACTGATTCTTATAATTGATCATATATAGTATGTAACATATATAGTATGCAACATGTATGGTCACCTATCATATGTTCATACAACTCCTTTTGTCCCTATCATATAACTTATTTCATGTTCTTATATAATCATATAGATCCTTTGTACTATTCCATATGACTTATCGCACTAACATATATTTGTACATAAATCATACAACATACACAATAACATGTCACCACATCTACCCATGCACACATAGGAACTATAACGAATACATATTTCTATCTATGAATTCATGCATTTTACTATCGGAAATAGACTTGTCACAAGTCTTATTTCCATTAAACATCATATATTACAGTAATATGTACTCACCTGGCCTCACTAGTCAATATCGATCCTTTATCTCTTCTCGATCGATCTTACTTGCCAAATATTCCAGACCTTGTTTAGGCTTAGCATCTACATAAATATAATTTCCAAGACGATTATTAGAAGCCTAAACCTTATAATTCGATGATAATAAATTAAACTAATTTATTGAACTATAATTTATTTTTTCTTTTAGAGGGTATCGATACCCTTCTTAGGGTATCGGTACCCTCATTATATTCTGTGATTTTTCGTTTGAGAGGGTATCGATACCTGTTGAATGGGTATCGATACCCCCTAGCCCAGAATCACATTTTTATGCACGAAAATTCTCTTCATTTCTCACAAATACCTTATATTTCAACCCTTTACATATTCATAATTCATATACACATGCTTAAACCTATTTCTACTCATTTATCACCCTTTAAATCTCAAAATTCCTTTCCACGACATAGAATTCAAGAATTAAACTAAATTTTCAACATGTTTTAAAACTCATTCTATCACTTCATATCTCTTAATTTAACCCTTGACAAGTCAAATTTAACTTCAAATTCTACTTATCAACTTTTTTCCAAAATTTCATTCAAAAACTTCAAATATTTAATCTCCCATAACTCTTTCATTCTTTGTTTAAAAGCTAAGTTAAGCCTTGCTTAAGTTTTTCTATCAACTAATGATCATAACCCAATCTTGAATTCATCAAAAAATTAAATAACCATGAACTCACCTTTGCTCTTGGCTTCCACGTGAAGAAAAATAAAGGAGAAGAAGAGAACTCTAGAGAAATCTTCCCTTTTCCACGTAGTTCTTTATCTTATAAAGGAAAATAAAATCTTACTTGTCAAATTACCATTTACCCTTTAATTTACTCAATAATTACTAACCATCGTTCATCATATATTTCCAACAATTCCTCAAAAATATCTATAAATAAGTCCTTGCACTTTAAAATTTTTGAAATCATACCTCAAAGTTTCAAAAATTTCATTTTAGTCATTAACCCTGATTTTGGGATATTACAAATCTCCCCTTCTTTTAAGAAATTCGTCCTAGAATTTTCATTCCACGCATTAATAAAACATACCTTATAATGTTCTCATATTGCCTCCTTTACTTATCTTTCATTCCTTTAGTTTTTCAACAACCCTTTTCCCTTAGATATTCATCTACTGTCACTTATCATATAAACAATAACTAGTAACCTCAATCCTTTCCATTCAGAATCATGAATCAACTGCTTCATTAAAAAAATCTCTAGTTACTCCACCACAATAACTAAACTCTTATTACATCACCATTTGACCTCGAACACAACCTTAAATCTTCTTCAAATGTGATTAAACATATACTTATGAATCAAACAATCTTTTCCACATCACCTTACACACTTCTCTTACTTCTATATCAAACTTATCATCTACACCTCCATATAACCTTTATCATATCTAATCCTTTAAACTCAATCCTTTTCATTTCTTTATTCCATTATTCCTTTATTTATTCAAAATCAAAATCTCCTTATACACAAATCATATATTTCCTTTCATGTTCACATACTCTTGTCCTATCACTTATACTCATCTCTGTACCAATCTTCATTTCATCCTCGTAACTTTGATAACCCAATTTACTTATACAAAACTTCATTCTTTCATCTCTTATACTTGTATTTCTTTCTTAAAGCTCCATATAAATACTTTTCTCCTTATACATCATAGTTATCTAATCAGAATACACAATTATATTCAGATCCACATCAAATTGATTAACTCAACTTTATATTTTCTTTCAATCTTATAACTCTATCACCTTTACTTTGACAGCTAGTCAATAATATCTGTTCAATCTAGGGCACAAGCCCTAGTCAACCAATCATAGACATCCTTTCCAATCGAAATTATTTCAAAATTAGCTTACTTAACTTATCAAATTCACCTCTATTCTCATACATCCTGTAATTTCCATTGTTCAAACTCAAAATTCTAACTTCCTTTGTCTTATGAATTGATCATCAATATACCCATTCTTAAACTCTTCGTATCAATCCTTAGCTTGTCTCCATATCCACTTTATATTTATTTATCTTAACCTGACAATATCTTATAATCTTATAATTCTGGTACATTTTTATCACATACTCTGGTTAACAAACGCTAACTCTTTCCATCTTAATACAAACCCTTATCCATATGTACACTCTTGCTTTTACACAATATTTCCTTCGTTTCAAACTCATAGCTCTGACTTTATACATCTTATACGCTTGTCACTGATACACTTATTCTTGAACTCTTTTACCAATTCTCACTGTATCATTTGATCTTTTAATGCTCTTATGGTGACACGGTTCACTATTCTATCTTATCCATGAAATAACAAAATGACTCCATATCACCTTTTCGATTCAAACAATGAAAACTTTTATCGTTATCCTGATATGATTTCACTTTCCGAAACCAACCCTGAAACCAACCCTTAATCTTATAAGACACTTCTGAGGTTTCTACTCTTCATCTGCCTGGCCAGGGCAGGTGAATTGTTGTCACCGTCAGATTTGCCAGCTATCGATTCACTTCGACAATTTCTATCAATTTCTACTATATCATACTATCTCTATTAGCAAGACAACATACTCCTTACACTATCAGATCAGAAATTTTCACTCTATGTTGGCATGTACACATTTTTAAAACTCTTTACTTGTTCAAATAATAAAAATTTTCCATTAAGAAAACTTCATATTATTTCATCATAAGAGTTTACAAACTTATCAGAGCATATACTATTCAAATAATTTATATTACATGTCAACTATATCTAAAAGAATAAAATACATATCAAACATTTCTTTTCTGTTTTAAACTTTGTACATACATACATACGTGTCATCATTTATATTTCAATCATATTTCTACCTTATTATCATTCATATTTCTTATCTCTTGTTCGTATAATCTCTTATGCTTTTATCATATCTTATAATTCATTCTTATCACAGATGCAATCACTCATAACACACATATAACAATTCATATCATAAATCATATATATACTTACATTATATTCAGGATTATCTCTTTATTAGCTCATGTGCACATGTGAGACTATAGATATGTGAGTCTATTGAGGTTGTGCATTATGTGTCACCATAACTCGTATGAGGTCCTACTAGGGGCATGTGAAATTGTCCCGAATGACCTATGTATACGTTCGAAGGACCTGTATGTCCCGAAGGACCACTATCCATATGTTCCAAAAACATAGGTAACACTGTCCATGTGTCCTGAAGGACATAGGTAATCCTGTCCATATGTTCCGAAGGACATATGTAAACTATCCATATGTCTCGAAAGACATAGGTAACCCTCGACTCTTGGGATGTCAATTATGCCTCTAGCTCATTTCACATAACATGGGCATTCTCTTTAATATCCTTTCCCATATTCATATAGACATATGATTCATTTTCACGTATCACATATACTTTCTCTTCGTATATCTCATGTCTTGTGATCATATAAACATATTACTTATTTTCATATGATGTCACATTCATATGTCACATATCACATATACTTGTACTCATAGGATTCAATATCATTGAATTTAGTTCATTTTTCCATATTATCACACATGTATATATTCCTTATATCTCTTATCTTATAGTTTGTCATCATCATTGATACTCAAGTCTCCTCACTAATACATTGTTCTCATATTATTCTATAATCTAATCTTATTTAACTCATATCACTTCTCATTTAGTCATATAATTATATTATATTGATTCTTATAATTGATCACATATATGTAACATGTATGGTCACATATCATATGTCATACAACCCGTTATGTCCCATCATATAACTTATTTCATGTTCTTATAATTATATAGATCTTTTGTACTATTCCACATGACTTATCGCACTGACATATATTTGTACATAAATCATACAACATACACAATAACTGTCACCACATCTACCCATGCACACATAGGAACTATAACAAATACATATTTCTATCTATGAATTCATGCATTTTACTATCAGAAATAGACTTGTCACAAGTCTTATTTCCATTAAACATCATATATTATAGTAATATGCACTCACCTGGCCTCACTAGTCAATACCGATCCTTTATCTCTTCTCGATCGATCTTACTTGCCAAATGTTCCGCAACTTGTTTAGGCTTAGAATCTATATAAATATAATTTTCAAGACGATTATTAGAAGTCTAAACCTTATAATTCGATGCTAATACCTTAAACTAATTTATTGAACTATAATTTTTCCTTTAGGGGGTTTCGATACCCTTCTTAGGGTATCGGTACCCTCATTGCATTGTGATTTTTCGTTTGAGAGGGTATCGATACCTGTTGAATGGGTATCGATACCCCTAGCCCATAATAACATTTTTATGCACGAAAATTCTCTCCATTTCTTACAAATACCTCATATTTCAACCCTTTACATATCCATAATTCATATACATATGCTTAAACCCATTTCTACTCATTTATCACCCTTTAAATCTCAAAATTCCTTTCCACCACATAGAATTCAAGAATTAAACTAAATTTTCAACATGTTTTAAAACTCATTCTATCACTTCATATCTCTTAATTTAACATTTGACAAGTCAAATTTAACTTCAAATTCTGCTTATCAATTTTTCCCAAAATTTCATTCAAAAACTTTAAATCTTTAATCTCTCATAACTCTTTCATTCTTTGTTTAAAAGCTAACTTAAGCCTTCCTTAAGTTTTTCTATCATCTAATGATCATAATCCAACCTTGAATTCATCAAGAAATTAAATAACAATGAACCCACCTTTGCTCTTGGCTTCCACGTGAAGAAGAAAAAAGGAGAAGAAGAGAACTCTGGAGAAATCTCCTTTTTTCCACGTGGTTCCTTTATCTTATAAAGGAAAAATAAAAATCTTACTTGTCAAATTAGCATTTTACCCTTTAATTCACCCAATAATTACTAACCATCATTCATCATATTTCCAACAATTCCTCAAAAATATCTACAAATGAGTCCATACACTTTACAAAATTTTGAAATCATACCTTAAAGTTTCAAAAATTCTATTTTAGTCACTAACCCTGATTTTGGGATATTACAGTAAGTTGAATAAATCACTATATGGATTGAAGCAATCTCTGAGGAAGTGGTACAAGCGATTTTATAGTTTTGTGAGGAGGAAAAAATACACTAGAAGCAAATATGATCATTGTGTATTTACAAAAGCTCAAAGATGGATATTCATTTATCTTCTCTTGTACGTTGATGATATGTTGATCGCTTCGAAGAATCAAAAGGAGATAGACAAATTAAAGGCTCATTTGAATTAAGAGTTTGAGATGAAAGATCTAGGTGAGGCCAGGAAGATTCTTGGTATGGAGATAAGTAGATATAAATAGAGAGAAAAGTTTTATTTAACACAGAAGTAGTATCTGAGAAATGTATTACAATGTTTTGGCATGAATGAAAATACCAAACATGTAAGTATCCCACTGGCTTTTCATTTGAAACTTAGTTCTCAGTTATCTCATAAAACTAACGAAGAACGAAAGTATATGGCAAAATTTTCATATGCTAATGCAGTTGGGAGCTTGATGTATGCAATGGTGTGTACGCGTCCTGACATTTCACAAGCAGTTGGAGTTACGAACAGATACATGCATGATCCTGGAAAATGACAATGGCAAGCTGTGAAATGGATTCTACGGTATCTCCAACAAATCGTGGATGTTGGTTTAATTTTTGAACATGATGAAACACTTGGTCAGTGTGTGGTTGGATATGTGATTCCGACTATATTTGATTTGGATAAGTGTCGATCAACTACTAGGTATTTGTTTACTCTTGCTAAAGCCCCAGTAAGTTGGAAATCTACTTTGCAATCTACGGTGGCTTTGTCTACTACAGAGACAAAATACATGGCAGTTTTAGAGGCTGTGAATGAAGAATTTTGGCTTAACGGGTTGATGGAAGACTTGGGAGTTGTTCAAAGTCACATTAGTCTCTATTGTGATATTCAGAGCGCTATTCACTTAGCAAAAAATCAAGTCTACCATTCAAGTGCTTCAGAAAATTACGATAGCAGAAAATCCTGCAGATATGATGACTAAGGTAGTAACAGTAATCAAGTTCAATCATTGTTTAAACTTGATTAACATCCTTAAAGTTTGAGCACCTTCAGGTATATGGCGTTTGTGATCGCAATTAGAAGCACAACTAGGCTTGGTATTTCAAGCCAAGGTGGAGATTTGTTATGTTTGGCTTGTAATTGTCAAATTTGGCAAGTTGGAAAATTTATCTTTGGAGGTGGCCAACTTTGTACATGAGAAATTATCTTGGTTGGTGGCCAACTTATTGAAAAATTCATCTTTGGTAGGTGGCAACTTTGCACATGGGAATTTCATCTTGTTTGGTGGCCAACATTGGAAAATTCTTTGGTGGGTGAAAAACTTTGCACATGGGAATTTCATCTTTGGTCCCTAATAGGTTATTATAGTTAGTCCTTAAAACTCAACTATAAATAGGCCTAAGTATTTCATTAGAAATCATCCCCAAAATAAGTTATCTCTTCTATTTCTTTCTTTTCATTCTCACTTTGGGAATTCTAAAGAATTCCATTTGTTTTAATATTTTGTTGATAGTGAAGTTATCATCTGGTGTGGTGCCCGAGGAGTAGACAATATTCTCGTCGAACCCCATAATTTGGTGTATTCTCCTTTATTGTTATTTATTTGGTTTTTCCATTGTGTTTCAATATTCAATAGTTTGACTGGTTTTTCCGTTGTGTAACATTTGGTGGTTTTGATCTTGGCATTTAAGATCAAGTTTGTGTGAGAAATAATCCGGTTTCTCCAACATCCACCGCCAATTGACAGTCCGACTCCACCTCAACACGACGATACCCTTTATCCCAAGCAAGCTTCAGAGCATCATCGATAGCTCATAATTCAGCTAGCAACGTTAAATAAATGCCTAAGCTTCTTGAGAAACCCACAATCCACACGCCTTGCGAATCCCGAATGACACCCCCTGTTGCGGTAATCGAATTTGAGCCTCTCATCGCTCCATCAAAGTTGGCCTTTACCTAGTCCAAACCAGGTCCTTTCCACCTAACATGTGCGCAGATTGTCCTCCCGACTTATGTCTTAGTGTACGCGACAAGGATTTCATTTTTAAGTCTGAAACTCTGCACCAACAAATCTTCTTTTTCCACATAATTCTGATTGAGCAAGAGGCTACATCTCCTCTTCCATTTTTTTCCAGCAAACCACCAAAAATAAAGTATCCCAATGCAAATATGGAATAGGAAAATAAATGATCCACTCATCATGAGGAATACGAAATTGGTTACGGAGATCATGGGTAATGTCTTCTACTTTAGAGTTACAAAGAGCACACCTGGTAGCATCGGTTATGTGTCGGCGAAATTATTCATCATTTGTAACCTACAATGAAGAGAGATCCATAAGAACACTTTAATCCTTTGGGGAAGTTTTAGTTTCCATATCACTTTCCATTGGTTTGAATCGTTGCTTCCATCACGATGCGTCAAGGCATTATATGCTAATTTAATAGTGAAATTATGATTTACCTCCCACTGCCAAGACAAAGTATCTATCCAATAGTTGGGTTTGGAGGGCAAACCGCTACAATCTGATAGCAAATGTTGTCCGGAATATAGCTCTGCAATCGGTACCAATCCCACTCCCCAGATGCCGTTAATATCTCGCTAATCGTCCTTCGTTCCGGTTCGGATTCAAATAATTTATTATGCACAAGAGGGCCAATTTCATCAAGCCAATTATCAATCCACAAATCAACTTTATTCCCATTACGAATATTCTAAAAAAAGTCCATCTCGGGTATCACCCCAAACGCAACACAAACCCTTCTATAATATAGAGCTTCGTTGGCGATTTATATCTTGCAGATTAGCCTCAAATACATGGTATTTATCTTGTAGATCTTTTTACCCAAAGTTTGTCCGTTCTATTAAGCAATTGCATTCCAATCTTCATAAGGAACACTTTGTTTTGGTTTCCTAAATCTTTGATGCCCAAACCACTATACTTCAATAGATCTTTCACCCAGTCCCATTTCACTAAAGCAAGAGCGTTGGCCCCCTCTTTCGCATTCCATATGAATCTTTTAATTAACTTCTCCAAGGTATAGAAAACTCATTGCGGGAGCCAAGTGGATTGCATAGCATAAGTAGGGATCGCTTGAAGTACAGCTCGAGCAAGAGTAATACGCCCTGCTAGAGATAAAGTTTTCACTGCCCATCCAGATAATCTGCTTTCCACTTTATCTATAAGATATCGATATGTTGCATTTGTTAGATTTGGCTTGAAATTAAGTTGGTAAGTTGTAAATTTCATCTTGGTTGGTGGCCAAACTTTGAATATGAGAATTTCATATTTGGTGGCTAACTTGTACACATTGGAAAATTCTTTGGTAGGTGGCCAACTTATTTTTCATTTTTGATCCCTAAAATATTAGGTTATTTATAAGTTTAGTCCTTAAAACTCTACTATAAATAGGCCTAAGTATTTCATTAGAAATCATCCCAAAACAAGTTCTCTCTTCCTCTTATATTCTTCATTCTCCCACTTTGGGAATTCTAAAGAATTCCATTTGTTGTAATATTGGCGATATAGTGAAGTTATCATCCGTTGTGCCCGATGAGTAGACGATATTCTCGTCGAACCTCGTAAATTTGGTGTTCTCTCCTTTATTGTTTTATTCATTTTTTCCACTCTGTTTCAATATTCAATAGTTTGACAGGTTTATCCGTTGTGTAACCTTTGGTGGTTTTAATCTTGACATTTTAGGTCAATTTTGAAACTACGTTCGTGTGGAAAATAACTCGATTTCCCTAATAATTGGTATCAGAGGTTCGGTTGAGGTTGTCCTGGTGGTTCCGTTACTAAAAAGGTACAGTTCGTGCTATTGAATATTGTTCGTTGAAATTAAAATGCCAAAATACGGATCAGTTGAGACATCAAGCTCTTCATCCGACTGGAGGAGGATTTCAAATGCAAATTTCTTGGTGGAGTTGTTCGATGGATCCGGTCATTTTGGCATGTGGCAAGGCGATGTGTTAGATGCTTTATTTCAACAAGGTCTAGACATCGCCGTTGAGGAAGAAAAGCTCGAATATATAGAGGAGAAAGATTGGGGAATAATCAATCATTTGGCGTGCAACATGATTCGATCTTATCTTTCCAGGGAGCAGAAGTATGGCTACAAGAACGAGACTTCTGCAAGTAAAATGTGGAAAGCATTGGAGGAAAAATTCCTAAAGAAAAGCTCTCAGAATCGTCTCCACATGAAGAAAAGATTGTTCAGATTTGATTATCAACCAGGCACCATTATGAATGAACACATCACTGCGTTCAATGAGCTAGTGGCAGACTTATTGGGCATGGATGAAACCTTCAAAGATAAGGATTTGGCCTTGATATTGTTGTCATCTCTTCCAGATGAATTTGAGCACCTTGAGATAACGTTACTTCATGGTAAGGATAATATTACCCTTAAAGATGTAACTACCGCTTTGTATAGTTATTAGCTAAGGAAGAAAACCAAGAAGGAAAGCAAGTACGAAGAAGAGGAGGCCATGGTGGCAAGAGGTCACTCGAAAAGTCAAAAACCAAAGTGGAGAGGGAGATCAAAGTCGAAGTCCAGACTGAGAAAAGATGAATATGCCTTTTGTCATGAGAAAGGCCATTGGAAGAAAGATTATCCGAAGCTGAAGAAGAAGGAAAAGATACTCCAGATGCATGTGTTGCAGAGCATGATGCAAATGAATATGACATATCATTAGTTGCTTCATCAACAACATTCCATTCAGATGAATGGATATTAGATTCGGGTTACACCTATCATATGTCCCCTAATCGGGAGTGGTTCTCCGATTTAGTAGAACTAAATATAGGAGTTGTTTTTATGGGCAATGACAATGCCTGTAAAACTGTTGGGATAGGTTCAATTCGATTGAAGAATGAAGATAGATCAACCAAAGTTCTGACAGATGTCCGATACGTGCCCAGTTTGAAGAAAAATCTCATCTCGTTGGGAGCCTTGGAATCCAAAGGCTCAGTAGTCACAATGAGAGATGGAGTTTTAAAAGTCACATATGGCGCACTTGTGATGATGAAGGGCATCAGGAAAAATAATTTGTATTACTACCAAGGTAGTATAATTATGGAGAGTTGCAGCAGCTTCCGGAGGTGATGATTTGGACGCAACCCAGTTGTGGCATATGCGGTTGGGACATGCTGGAGAGAAATCCTTGCAAATTCTGGCAAAGAAAGGATTGTTGAAAGGTGCAAAGGTTTGTAAATTAAACTTTTGCGAGAATTGTGTTCTGGGAAAGCAGAAAAGATTGAAGTTTGGCACCACTATACATAATACAAAAGGTATTGTGGATTATATTCACTTAGATGTATGGGGTCCTTCAAAGACATCGTCTTTGGGAGGAGACCATTATTTTGTAACTTTTGTAGATGACTTTTCTAGAAGAGTTTGGGTGTATCCGATGAAGTCTAAAGATGAAGTGGTCCAAATTTTCCTGAAATGGACAAATATGATCGAGAACCAGACTGGTAGAAAGATCAAACGTCTTAGGACGGGCAATGGAGGGGAATATAAAAGTGACCCATTCTTTAACGTTTGCCATGAGTATGGTATTGTTCGACACTTCACGGTTAGAAATACACCATAACAGAATTGGGTGGCAGAGCGTATGAATCGAACACTATTGGAGAAAGTTTGATGTATGTTGTCTAATGCTGGGTTAGGCAAGGCATTTTGGGCTGAGGCTATGACATTGCTGGAAATCTCATCAATCGTCTGTCGTCATTAACTATAGGAGGAAAAATACCATTGGAGGTATGGTCTGGAAAACCTGCTACTGATTATGATTCCTTACATGTATTTGGATCCACTGTTTATTATCATGTGAAGGAATCCAAGCTTGATCCGAGAGCAAAGAATGCTTTCTTTATGGGAATCACCCATGGAGTGAAGGGATTTTGCCTTTGGTGTTTGGACACCAAGAAGATAATTTGTAGCAGAGATGTTACCTTTGATGAATCTGCCCTAATAAAGAAGGTAACAAATGAAGCTGTCCAGACATGTAGTACTCCGCAACAGGTGGAGCATACTCCAAAACAGGTGGAGTTTCAGCAGACGATGATCCTAGAAGTTGATACAGTTGATTCTTCAACTCAAATAGAAAAATCAGAAGATGAAGAGGTTCAAAACCAAGAACCATTGGAGACACCAGAACCACTTGCAGTTACAAGGACAATGAGAGAAATTCGTAGACCTACTCGATTTGTTGATATGGTTGCCTATGCTCTTCTAGTTGTTGATGATGATATTCCTATCACTTACCAAGAAGCAATATAAATCTTGGAAAGTGATAAGTGGAAAAGTGCCATGGATGAAGAAATGCAATATCTCCAAAAGAACAACACTTGGAAACTGGCTCAATTACCGAAAGGTAAAAGAGCAATTGGATGCAAGTGGGTATTTGCAAAGAAAGATGGATCTCATAGCAAGAAAGGTGTTCGTTACAAGGCACGGTTGGTAGCTAAAGGCTACGCTCAAAAGGAGAGAATCGACTACAATGAAGTATTTTCCCCTGTTGTGAAGCATTCCTCCATTAGAATATTGTTGGCCTTGGTAACACAGTTGAATTTGGAGCTAGCTCAACTTGATGTAAATATGACTTTCTTGCACGGTGATTTAGAAGAGGAGATTTATATGACTCAGCCAAAAGGATACAAAGATGATGGTCGTGAGAAATGGGTTTGTAAGCTGAACAAATCGCTATATAAATTGAAGCAATCTCTGAGGTAGTGGTACAAGCGATTTGATAGTTTTATGAGGAGGAAAAAGTACACTAGAAGCAAATATGATCATTGTGTGTATTTGCAAAAGCTTAAAGATGGATCTTTCATTTATCTTCACTTGTACGTTGACGATATATTGATCGCTTCGAAGAGTTAAAAGGAGATAGACAAATTAAAGGCTCAGTTGAATCAAGAGTTTGAGATGAAAGATCTAGGTGAGGCCAAGAAGATTCTTGGTATAGAGATAAGCAGAGATAGACATAGATGGAAGCTTTGTTTAACACAGAAGTAGTATCTGAGAAAGGTATTACAATGTTTTGGCATGAATGAAAATACCAAACATGTAATTATCCCACTACTAGCTTCTCATTTGAAACTTAGTTCTCAATTATCTCCTAAAACTAACGAATAACAAGAGTATATGGCAAAAGTTCCATATGTTAATGCAGTTGGGAGCTTGATGTATGCAATGGTATGTACGCATCCTGACATTTCACAAGCAGTTGGAGTTGTAAGCAGGTACATGCATGATCCTGGAAAAGGACATTGGCAAGCTGTGAAATGGATTCTACGGTATCTCCAACAAACCGTGGATATTGGTTTAGTTTTTGAACAGGATGAAGCACTTGGTCAGTGTGTGGTTGGATATGTTGATTTCGATTATGCTGGTGATTTGGATAAGCGTCGATCAACTACTGGGTATTTGTTTACTCTTGCTAAAGCCCCCGTAAGTTGGAAGTCTACATTGCAATCTACAGTGGCCTTGTCTACTACAGAGAAAGAATACATGGCAGTTTCAGAGGCTGTAAAGGAAGCAATTTGACTTAATGGGTTGATGGAAGATTTGGGAGTTGTTAAAAGTCACATTAGTCTCTATTGTGATAGTCAGAGCACTATTCACTTAGCGAAAAATCAAGTCTACCATTCAAGGACTAAGCATATCGACTTGAGGTATCACTTTGTGCGGGAGATCTTTGAAGAATGAAAGATTCTACTTCAGAAAATTGCGACATCAGAAAATCTTGCAGATATGATGACCAAGGTGGTAACAGTAATCAAGTTCAATCATTGTTTGAACTTGATTAACATCCTGAAGGTATGAACACCTTCGGGTGTGTGGCGCTTGTGAGCGCAATTAGAGGCACTACAAATTTGGGGAGTTAAAGAAGTTGAGTAGGCTTGGTAATTTCAAGCCAAGGTGGAGATTTGTTAGATTTGGCTTGAAATTAAGTTGGCAAGTTGGAAATTTCATCTTGGTTGGTGGCCAAACTTTGAATATGAGAATTTCATATTTGGTGGCTAACTTGTACACATTGGAAAATTCTTTGGTAAGTGGCCAACATATTTTTCATTTTTGATCCCTAAAATATTAGGTTATTTATAAGTTTAGTCCTTAAAACTCTACTATAAATAGGCCTAAGTATTTCATTAGAAATCATCCCAAAACAAGTTCTCTCTTCCTCTTGTATTCTTCATTCTCCCACTTTGGGAATTCTACAGAATTCCATTTGTTGTAATATTGGCGATATAGTGAAGTTATCATCCGGTGTGGTGCCCGAGGAGTAGACGATATTCTCGTCGAACCTCGTAAATTTGGTGTGTTCTCTTCTTTATTGTTTTTATTCGGTTTTTCCATTTTGTTTCAATATTCAATAGTTTGACAGGTTTATCCGCTGTGTAACCTTTGGTGGTTTTAATCTTGACATTTTAGGTCAATTTTAAAACTACGTTCGTTTGGGAAATAACCCGATTTCCTTAACAACATTAGTCACTCTCACATGAAGCAAAGGGACTCCCGAGTACGTCCCTAGATTATCAACAACTTCATAACCAAAGTGTCGTAATCGGTTTTCGCCCGGGCACGAATTTTTTACTTGGCGGGAAAAGTGATGTGAATAAATGGTTTTTAAAATAATTTGGGAGTCGCCATCGGCCTTTTGGGTCAGGTAGGTTGAATACCTAAAAATCATCTTTTAAAAGAGTTTTTAAGAAAACATCAGTTAAAAGATAAACTGATATGCGTTTAACCAAAAAT
Organism: Hibiscus syriacus; assembly: GCF_006381635.1. Taxonomy (NCBI): domain Eukaryota; kingdom Viridiplantae; phylum Streptophyta; class Magnoliopsida; order Malvales; family Malvaceae; genus Hibiscus; species Hibiscus syriacus. The sequence goes on from NW_024061774.1 coordinate 593,806, forward strand.
TCATTCTTTTTATTAATAAAAAGGGATTCGTGGTCGGTTACGTTTAGGGAAGGATTAACACCCCTACAATGCCCAAAATTGGTACTTTTTAATTATAAATTGTCTCTATTATTGGAAATTTAAAAATTCAAAGATATATTTAATTATATTATTTCAAATTTTATTACTATAATTTTTAAGAATATATTAATTTAAATATATTTATAAAAAAATATTATTTATTTAGAAATATCAGAAAATGGCTTCTAGGTGCTTTAAGACAGCTCTTTTCTTCGATATTAAAAAATAAATAAATGACTAAAACATTTTCTTAAGATAATAAAAATTTATTTTAACATAGTAAGATATTTATTTATTCAAAAATATAAGAAAATGGCTTCTAGGTACCTTAAGACAGCTCTTTTCTTCAATATTAATAAATAAAAATAAATTTTAAAATTTTAATAATTTAAATGAAACTAAATTATAATTTTTATAATGTTTAATTATTTAAAATACCAGAATAGAACATCCAGTTATTTTAAGACTGCCATTTTCTTTGATATTGAAAATAAATAAACATTATTCTTTAAAAGAATATAGGTATATATTTATATGAATAAGATAATAATAAAATAACTATGAAAATAATAATTTAAACATATAAAATTAAAATATAAATAATAAAATTAAATATAAAAATAATAAAACTTATAATTAAAATTGGTGACTAAATTACATATCAAGATTAAAAGCTCTAGTTTGAAATATTAAAAAACTAGTGTTACTAATGTAATTAATCCTTAATTAATTAATTAGAAGTCAAAATAAAAATTATTAAAGTTATAAGGACTAAATACGGTATTTACCCTAAATATATATAAGTATACAGGCTAGGACTAAATTATAAACTAAATAAAATTGAAAGACCGAATTAAAAGGTTCAAGATTTGATTTCAGTGACCAAAATGAAAAGTTACAAAACTGTGGTGGCAGCGGGTATGGTTTACCCACGCGAGAAATTACAGATATACCCCTCCCCCTAAACGGCGTCTTTTGGGGAAGGGCTTAAAAATCCCAAAAGGCCGGCCCTTAAGAGCCAGCTTCTCATTTTCATCTTTCCTCTTCTCTCTCTATCTGAGAGAGAAGAGAAACTCTCTCGCCTCTCTCTTCAATCCTCCAAACGGAGGTTGGCCGACCACCGGCTGATAGCCATACTCCGGCACCGACACCACCGCCGGCCACCACTCACGGTGGCCGGAATATGCAAAAAATACCCTAATCTCAAAGATCTACTTGCCACGAACCCGAATCTAACCTCATTTTATCCTAAAAACCCTTAGATTTTCGTAAATCTAAGAAAATACCGTCGGTATTTTCGGTTCTCCGGCAAGATGAAAAGGCTCCGATGATCGCGTGTCTCTATTGGTAAGCTTCTCTCCTTTTTCTTTCCTTCTGTTTTATGGATTTTGATGGTTATTGTGTTATTTTCCTCTGACTTCTTGGTTGATGTTCGTATCTCTCTCTTTTTTTCTTACTCTCTGTGGCTGTGTGTGGTTACTGGTTTGCTTGCCCTCTCTTCGTTTCTGTCTCTCTTCTTTGTTTTGCAGGATCCGGTGGCTTTTATAGCCACCACCGAGCCATGCTCGGACCGGTCTAGAGGGGGAAGTTCGGTGAGTCACCGAGCTATGTGGTGACTCACCCCATAGCCGCGACATGTGGGGGGCAGCTGGCCTTCTGGAAGCTTCTGGTGAGGCGGCGGCTTCGTGGCTGTAGCGGGGGCTGGGACGTGTCCCTAGGGTTATGATACCCTAGGGTTTCCTTGTTGGGACCATCTGGGCCGTTGGATCAAAACTAGATCCAACGGTTGTGATGCTAGTGGCTGGGGCAAGAGATGATACAAACCTTAAATTGGGTTTAGGGTTTCCTATAGGCTTGGGCCAGTTGGGTCCTTTGTAACTGGGGCGGTCCAGTCTGATTTGGTCCTGTATTTATTAATAATAAAATAATAATTATTATTATTATAATAATAATATAAATAATATTTAAATGAAAAAAATGAGTATCTTCAGCTGCCCCTCTTTGCTTATTCTTGTGTTAACAAGAATAGAGCAAAGATGAAAAGATAATAAGTTTTTTTCATTTGACTTCCCTTGATTATGATGGGAATGTTGAAATAATTCTTCTTTGGGATTAGCTCTTCTCATTATGAACTTTTCCACTGAGGATAACAACTCATCTCCTTCTGTGATATAATCATGTAAAGGTTGAATAAGTTCTGCTCCTTATTATTCATATCAGTTCTTCTTATTCTGAACACTTCTGAAAATGTTGATGCTAGTCTATCTTCTTATGCAAAAGGTTGAACAAGCTCTTCTCATTATGAACTTCTTCTTTCTCTTCAGATAAGTTCTTCTCATTATGAACTTCTCTGGAAAAGATGATCCATTGAATAATGAATTCAAATAAAAGGTTTGACCAAATTTTTCTCATTATGAATTTCTTCTTCCTTCTTCAGATGAGTTCTTCTCATTATGAACTTTTTCTGGAAAAGATGATCCATCAAATGATGGATTTGAGCAAAAGGTTGAACAAATTCTTCTCATTATGAATTTCTTCTTCCTTCTTCAGATGAGTTCTTCTCATTATGAACTCGACCTGGCAATGCTGGTCCATCGAATGATGAATTCAAGCGAAAAGTTGAACAAGTTCTTCTCATTATGAACTTCTTCTTCCTTCTTCAGATGAGTTCTTCTCATTATGAACTCTCTCTGGAAAAGTTGATCCATCGAGTGATGAATTCGAGCGAAAAGTTGAACAAGTTATTCTCATTATGAACTTCTTCTTCTTTCTTCAGATGAGCTATTCTCATTATGAACTTGACCTGGCAATGTTGATCCATCGAATGATGAATTCAAGCGAAAAGTTGAACAAGTTCTTCTCATTATGAACTTCTTCTTCTTTCTTCAGATGAGTTCTTCTTATTATGAACTCGACCTGGCAATATTGATCCATCGAATGATGGATTTGAATCCTTGCTAAAATCTTTGTATTTCCTGTCAAAATTCAACATGGATAAAATGAATGAAAATGCTCCTATTTTGGCAAATGTCTAAATATGATGCATGAATATTGATGCAATCTTCATTCGACTTTAAAGTGATGAACTTGGTCTTCCTTCACTTCATTATTTATTGCCAGTGTTACCTCTGGATATCAGTGTAGAAACTTATGCTATCAAGCTTGCATTTCTACAGAATCATCTGATCAACTTGTATCTTTGCATCTTCTTTGCTTCATTTAAGTCTTAGAAGAAATGTTTTACTTGTGGAACTCTTGTCGTAGTCAAAATTATGACCCTGATGCCCCATTTTGTCTTAGATAAAATCAACTTCATTGCTTGGAGTTGTGCAGAAATCCGATAAAGCTTTCATCTTTGAAAAGAGAATATGTCATCTTTAAAAAGGGAATCTATCATCTTTGAAGAAGTAGATGTAGATATGTCTGACTCAGCAAGGATTAATTAGGAGAGTAGTCTGTTCTGATTTGACTTTTGAAACATATCACAAAGAGGATTTATCTTAATTCCTTTCATGTCTCCACATCTAATTCAATCTCGAATACGGTAACTTGGATCATATCATGTCGAGATGTTTAACAACAACCTGTCGTTCAACCTTAGTTAGTGACATTAGTTTCTTGTTGTTAAAATTTCAGCTCTCTTTCTGTGGAAAGAAATCTTCATCATATCTCACTTCTATCCTTGAGGTTGAAGAAGACAAACTTCATCTTGGATCAATAAATGGAAACCATATGATCGCAACATTAGTTCAACATCAGAATAGCTGGTTCATAAAACATTTGTCAATACATTCATCATCTCATGTGGCTTCTGCTCTTTGCATGGTGTTCAAAGGTTTTGTATGATGTCACAAGACCATTTGAGAATAAAACTCAATGGGAATACAAGTGAAATACTGGTATGACCAAAAAGTTGGTCAAATTCACAAAATGTACTGGTGTCGAATTGAATAGGAGACACTAATTGATTTAGATATCATCTCGGGCAAGGGCAAGTGTAATACTGATCACGTTTTCTTCTATAATGAGCGTTGTAGGAATTAGAAACACACCCACTATAAGAGCCATGTATGGAAAGATATCCGTAGAATTCTTGATGCTGGGGATGAAACGCACATGATAAACCAAATAGATGAAAACTCGGTTTAGTCTAGCTGGCAATGATAACCCCAGTAACAATCGGGAAAGAGCAATATACATGAGCTTCTCTCTTCAATGTCATCAATTAAACAAAACTGATGTGAAAAACAGCTTCGTAACCTCAACAGTATGGTTGAAACTAACTGACAGGAATCTCAAAGAAATGTTTTCAATTATCACCGACACACAAAAGGCCAAATTCAGATTTTGAGGTCTCGAGGAACTGATCCTTGGATTGAATGGTCTACAAAGGGACCATCTTTATTCATACAACCATGATGTAGCTTAACAAAGAACACACTGTCATGTGACACATGGTTTAAGAAGATTGGGTATTTGAAACCATACTTGCTGAATAAATATTTGTTCAACAACAGGACCCTAATGCAACTGCATGATGAATGAAGCAATTATGTGTAGTCAGATTGACTATTATTGTTTCACCATTTTCATTCTTCATATCTTTATATCTCATTGGAAATATTTGTTCGAGTCAATGATCTTGACATAGGATAATATGGGCTTTCAACATGCCCCAATATTGGCTAATACAAAAAATACCTCAACATTCTTCATTCTGATTGAAAGGGTTTTCAGCATGCCCCAACATTTTGCTAATATAAATGTTCAGAATACATCAATATTTCTGATTCTAATTGAAATGGGCTTTCAGTCTGCCCCAATATCTGCTTCTGATTCAACTCTCAATGTATGTTTAACTGAAATGTCATGATCCCCACGAGGTCCAATTTTGACAATGAACTATTGTATGTACTTGTTGCTTTATTCGTGCCCCAAATCTGTTTATCTTGAATACTCTCATTCTGGTGTCACTAAACAGTAATATTGTCAAGTAACTTGAGAAATTCTCTTGATATTGTCACAAACTTAAAAAGTACTCAATCATTCTGACAGAAACGTCTGAGATATGTGTCTTCTGAATGAGGTGACCATTTTCTGTATCTGGAGGGATTTAGTTGGACAGAGCAATATAAATTGCTTGGTAATCTGTTCCAGGCTGACACAGTGGCTTATCATCTTTCAGTGAAGGTCATCTCTGAAATATATTTTTATGTGGGAGAGAAACCAATTTATGCAAATAGTAATCTGATGCAATGGCAAGACTACATATACAATGGTACAAGCTCATCAAAAATCCGCACCCATGCAACATGTTGATTCTGATAACAACTCATCTGATTATGAAGCGATCTTTCAGGATGATTTCACAGATATTGATAGTTCTTCTAATATCGAGGAAATCATGAATTCTGATTCTGATGAGGAGAGTAAACTGTTATACTTGACAAAAATGGGATTCTCAGAGGTCGAGGCTTCAATAACCATGGACAGATGTGGTTCAGATTCATCAATTGCAGAATTGACAGATTTTATATGTGCTGATCAAATGGCTAAGATTACTGACGCACTTCTTATGGTAGAAGATAGGAAGCCATTATGCAATGATCCTAATTACAAGCAAAGGCGAAACTTGGGCTATGATTTGTGGAAAAGGAAGAAGCATAGGAAGCTTGAAAAGAAGCTTCTTAATGAAGACGATCATGCAGTTCATCTTTCAATTCCAATGATTGGTTCTGGGGTTCCTACCGAACCAGATCAGATAACTCAAAGAACACTTCCAGAAGATGCTATTGGGTCTCCTTATTTCTACTATGAGCAAATTCATCTTTCAAATCCAATGATTGGTTTTGGGGTTCATACCAAATCAGATCAGATAACTCAAAGAACACTTCCAAAAGATGCTATTGAGTCTTCTTATTTCTACTATGATCATATGGCACTTGCTCCAGTTAATGTTTGGACTGGAATATCACAGTACTTATTCGATGTAGAGCCAGAATTTGTAGATTCGAAGCATTTTCATGCTACTACACTGAAAAGGGCTATATTCATAATTCTGCCAATTGAGAACATATTTTCTCTTATCTTGTTTTCTCCACGCACTATACATGATGCTTTTCCATTGACAACAAACTGGTGACCTTCCTGGGATAAAGTTGAACTGTTTACAAACATGTATAGGAAGTGCCAAATTGACATAAAAGATCCGTAAGGCTCTTGAAGCTTATGACGATGAGTCACCTTCGAATGTCCAGAAGTATGTTCTTGATGAGTGTTCAAAATGGAAATCTGGTATGGGTTGGAAGAAATAAAATTTGTTCCACTTGAACCTGATGAGGTGGAAATACTTCTAGGTTTCCCTAAAAACCATACACGAGGATCTGTATAGAGACATGTTCCATGGTGGTATCAATGTCATGTCTCTTTTCTCTGGGATCAATGATGCAGAAGTTATCTTTTACTGTCTTGGCATACTTTTGAAAACAGATGTGCAAGAACTGAATGATGATCGGTTGGAGTAATTGATGAGTAGTTTTGTCGAATTCGACCTTGTTGTCAGTGGCATCCAGCATAACAACCTTACTGGAAGAAATAAACATCATCAGGATGAGCTAGACATTTTTTGTTGGTGCATTTCCTTGCAATGACTGCTACGATAATTGTCTCTTCTGCTGCTCCAATATATCCCACTCTTTTCGAATCATGGAAAGGTTTAATTGACAGTAAAAATGGTTATCTTCGACTTTTGGAATCCTGTAACCAATGTTACCCTATATAAAAGGCCTATAAGCGTAGATTCTGTTCCAATGTCTTATTTTGTGCCATAAGTCCTCAAATTCAAATTTAGCAATCTTCTGAAGGACATAATGGATATCATTTTGACAAAGAAAATGATCGACATAGAAGAAGTAGCAATAAGACTTGAGCCAGCATCACGGTATAACCAGAGTGCATGTAGTGACTTGTTCATGGCTTTATGATGTAATCTTCTAAAGAACATGAATTGATGGTTGGGGAAAATAATATGTCTGGTGATGCTTATCTCCCTCAGTATGAGATAAACGATAATCTTTCTTGATGAGCTACTAATAATGTCATAGGATAGTGTCACAATTTCAATTCTCCAGACTTTCTGGCTTCTTGGACCACTTGCCTTCAAAAATGTGAAGTGCTTCATTATTCTGGCCTCGTTCATTCTTTTTCTACAACAGAGGTAGAATAAGCAACAATTGCTTCAAGGACCTTTCTCATTTGAGACTGCCCTGTTTGAAAATGTTTTTTCCTCCTTTGTTTATTAAAGAATGAAAGAATTTTGTAAAGTATTATCCCTTTCAGGTTCACAATATAATCATAAACAATGAATTTAATGAATATCAAATAAATCAACTACATTTTTAAATCATTCAAAAATCATAGTCCTTTGGCAAGTGTCAAAATTATTGACTGATTTGAGGTGTAGGTTGATTTTGGTAAAGTAGGTTCTTTCAAGTTGGTTCAGTATGTCACTTCGGGCTTCCACTAACTTGAAGAAATGGTTGTTATGCTCATCTTGTAGAGATGCTTCTCGTTTCCAAAATGTCAAAAACGTCTTTGGGATGTGCAGTGCTTCTTTTAAGAGCTTAAAATCGTCTCTTATGTCGTTGTTGCACCATTCAATATTCGAGCCGCCTTTTCAGGTTTTCAACTCGAATCCTCCTTTGGTTCTAAGATGTTATTTAAAAATTTATATCTTGAACCCCCTTTATCATTTTTTTTATATCATGCATTAAAGATTTTAAAACCAATTTTTGTAAATAAAAATCAATCTTGAGAGGCGGAATGAATTCTGAAGATATTCTCTCTTAATTGGATGCCTTCAATTTTGCTTTGCTTGACTTGGATCTGCTTTGTTGGGGATTTTTCTATCATCTGGATCCCTCTAGACTGCCAAATTTTGGATTCATTTCCATTTTCTCATATCTTCATCATTTCTTGCTCTTCTTGTTGAATATGAATCTTCAAATTAATTGTACTCGATCCATTTTGTAACTTGAGGCTCCACGAGTCACTTATCTTGATTCAATTTCTCCTTTTTTTTTCCTTTTTTTTCTTTTTTCTTTTTTTTTTCTTTTTGTTGTTTTTTTTCAAGTATAATATTTCTTGACAGAATCTGAGTTTATTTGGTTTCTCAGAACTTTCTCATTCATTTCTGCCAAAATCAATGCTTCTCCGGAAAAGGCCTATTTTTTTACAATATTTGACCCGTCCCAATTAGACATCCATTTCTCATGGAAATCTTTATGTATAGGCAAGATCTTTTTAAACACTAGATCACATCTAGATCACCCTCTTGGAACTCTTTAGGATGTACTTTCTTGTTGTGATCTTCCATTATCCATTTCTGATACATCTGCCCATGGCAAACAGCTTTCAATTGGTTCTCATCAATAAGATTTAATTGATCAAATCGAAATTGGATACATTCAGTATTCTCCAATTTGTCCTCCTTTAGGATACAAAATAATGGGATCTTAACTTCAATTGATAATATTGCTTCCATCCCATAGACTAAACAATAAGGTGTTGCCCCAGTAGATGTTCGCACAGTAATTCAATATGCATATAAGGCAAAAGGTAGCTTCTCATGCTAATCCTTGTAAGCTTCAGTGGTCTTTGTAATGATCCTCTTAATGTTCTTATTTTCTCCTGCAAATGCCCCATTCATCTTTGGGTGATATGACACTGAGCTGGCGTGTTTGATCTGTGCTCGAAGTTTAGTCATTTCATATATAGAAGTCCTTGTAAAAAGAGGTATCTCCAGGGGGGTGAATATTCAAGATTAACTTTACTTACATGAAAAATATAATTAATGCATGATATATTTATTTTAATCAATCATTTTCCCCTTCTTATTTGAGTATGCCCTAATCATTATCATCAATGAGTTGGTCCATGATGCCTCATCTCGTCTCTTCTTGCAGTAAAATTCACGGATAATTGAAAATTTGGTTCTTTTGAGGTCTTTGGTTTATGATGGTTTTGTGTTTGGAAGGATAAATGTGTGACTCTTAAAGTCATTTATATATGGTGAAAGGTAATATCATCAATCAACTCTATCCGATAAGGTAAACATCTAGAGTTGGTGTCTCAAAAACAGGTAGAGACATTTCTTCAGAGTCTCAGATAAATGTAGTGTCAAGATTTGGTTTTGGTAAGGGTCGAGTAATTGGCATTGGATGGGATATATAATTTTACTACTTGCCAATATCTATAACTCTTGAAAAATTAAAAAAGAATATTTAATCTACTTGATACTCAATAATCTCAAGATTAAAATTTGACTCCTTGCTCATAACCATAAAAAAACACATATTTATTTATTGCACAAAAGGCAGAGAAAGGAACAAAAAACATATTCAAACAAGATGCTGAAAATAGAAAGTACTACAGTGGTAGATAACACTTCCACTTGTTTATGCATCATTACTCCTCTAATGTTGGGTGTGTACTTAGCCCATGATTTTTATCCTTATTTGCCCCCCATTTCTTGATCATTTCTTGTGTCAAGACTCCATTGTCAACGAGTGTCTCTATTTCCTTTAACATTGACCAACAATTCCCTGTTGAATGTCCAGATACTCCCAAGTGAAAATTACAGAAGCTATTTTGATCATAGCAATGGGCATAAGGCTTTGGTGACACCTTCACCAATCTTGGTGTAATGTATTGACCTTTAACCAAATGAGGGTACAGGTCTGAGATAGATTCTTGAAACACCTTCAGAGTTTTTCTCGCTCGCGAGGCTATCACCTTCTTTGATCGTTCTGATTGACTGAATGCTCTCATGTTATCGAGGGGGTTCTGCATGCTCATTTCAGCTATAATTGGGGTAATATTAACCAGATTTCTTAAGTTGTCCTTTGCCTTACTGGTTTTTGGAAAATCTGATACATGTATCTGAAGTGTCTTCTGGGTTATATCTGCCTCATTCTTTCTTAAACCTATAGGCCAATCTCGAATTACATCCATGGGAGCCTTTTGATTTCTTTTCCCATTTTCTTGTGCCCAATATTCTTCGTAGGATTTGGTTACATTAGTTTCTGTTGCAACAACGGTTTCTAAACATTGAACCTTAACCCCTTCTTTTATCTTGCATTTTTGAATTGCTTGCTCTAAAGGGTCTTGAAAATTTCCCTTAAGGTTACCAAGAACCTTAGCTGAACAATTTGGAATTCCAGTCTGATTTATCCAAGGAACTTCCTTATAGGTCCAATTCTCATTTGGAGGCCACTGTGATTGATCAAGTTGTGGAGTAATTGATCTGGCTAATAGCATTTTTGGATGCAATTTTTCACTCGAACAGTGGAAGGGAGGAAATTGAAATCCCTGCACATTCTTTTTCTTGATCACTCTATAAGGTTTAGCACCATGTTTTAACTGAATAAGACCTCACTGTATTAACCCCAGCTTCTTTCTTGACTTTAGTATTGTCAGAGCCTCTTATCTTGCCATTCTTGATAGCCATTTCGATGATTTCTCCACTTATGATGATGTTAGAGAAATTATTAGGAACAACCCCTATCATGTGATTAACATAAGGAAATTTTACTATACTGATGAACAAAGTAGTGAACTCTTTTTCAGTCAATGATGGATGTACTTGAGAAGTAACGTCTTTCCATCGTAGTGAATATTGTCGAAAGCTTTCATTGCACTTCATATTCATGCTTTGCAACATTGTTCGATTAGGGGCCTTATCAGTCATGTGCTTGTATTGACCCAAAAAAGCTTGAGCTAAATCCCTCCAAGAACGTATTTGAGTACGTTTTAGCTGATTATACCATCTGGATGTAGACCCAGATAAACTGTCTTGGAAACAGTGGATCAACAATTTTTCATTCTCTACATAGCCATTCATACGACGACAATACATAGTGATATGATATGAAGGGCATGTGGTCTCATTATACTTCTCAAAATCTGGAACCTTGAACTTTGGTGGAATAACCAGGCCAGGGACCAAACTTAGTTCTTTGGCATCAAACCCATAAAATGACTCAACTGTCTCTATAGATTTTATCACCTCTTCTATATTTTCCAGTAGTTGAGTGAATTTTTCCTTCTCAACTGATTTGTTTAGGTCAAGGACCTCATTACTAATACAAAATTCATCAGGCTTCAACTCAGAAGTAGTAGGACAATCAGTGGGGAACGATGCTCCAACTTGATATGGTGAGTTCTTAACAGCGAAGTAAATCGGTGATTGAATTTCCTGGGGTATAGAGGTGAACTCAGGAATATGAACAGGTGTAACATCCAAAGAATTTATGGGGTTTTCAACAAGACTCTTTCCAGCGGTCTGATGCTTCTCAATCATTTCTTTCATATTGTTCAGTAGATCGATATGAGAATTTTTATATTAGCTTCAATTTGTGCCAACTTGCTCCTTAATTCCTCTTGTATTTCTTTCTGCTCTATCTCAAATTTGGCTAGCCTATCCTCATTTTCATTAGACATTTTTCTTGTGATGTGCTGAGCGTTCTTGCTTCAAGGAAAAACCAAGATCATTTCGTTTGAAATCCTTATTTTAATGAATGAATGTTTTAATATATTATGACATAAAAAATGCAAAGATGCCAAATGTAAATATGCAAATGTAAAAATGTAAATGTAAATACAAACGTAAAAATGTACAAATGCAAAATACAAATGCATGTATGAAAAGGTGTTACTCAAGAGTGATCCTCTTAGAACAGATTTCATTGAACGCAAAAGTTTCGGTACATCAAACAAAACTTTACATATAGGGATATATTTCATTCCTAACTTCTTCAAAGCCAAATTAGTCTATCAGCTTAAAGGATATATTGTTTGTCTGGACTGCAACTTCTTCCATGACATTCTCTTTCATCTTCTGTGTCACTTCTCAGAGTTGCTCATTTTCCCTTGTAAGAGAACTTTTCTGTCCAAGAAGTTCTTGAACAAGATCTTCATATAAGTTGCAGTTCTTTTTCAACTTGGTGACCCCTGTTATCCACTCTTCTAGGGTACTTCCTAGGCCAGCATTTTGAAAGGTTTGACTGATCTTCTGAAAATCTTCATGCATGGTTTTCATTTCTGTGCTCAATTTCTTGTTTTGGTCATTCAAGTCCTTCAAATAACATGCTTGAGCTTCATAAAACCTCCTCGACTCTGAATGCCCTGACTGATGCTCTTACCATAGACTGCTTTTGGTATCAATCTGGTAGGATCTTTGTGTAATACTTTTGGTATTAATATAACCGGTTTTCTATGTGCATTGTTCTCTTCCATCCTCGGAGTTTCTTCAAGATGTCTTTCCTTGGCCGCATCATATTTTGTTTGATCATAAAACTTTTTGTCCATTTACGATTTCTTTCCAATTTGATGAACAGTCTTTCCAGTAAACACCTTTTGATTATGGCATGATCATGCAATGCAAACAAAAGAAATTCATGCAAACAAGTTATAGCACAATAAAATGAGAAAGGAAAATAAATTGGTTAGTACCAATTAATAGAAATAAAAATTCTATCTATCAATGTATAAATCTTAACCTCATGCTTTCTAGTTCCATGCTTTGTTTGGAAAAATTAACCTAACTGCATGATTTCTAGTTCGCATGCATTTATTCAGGAAAAGGAAATAAATTAAAAGCTAGAGTTTATTTCTCCTTTGTGTATACCTACTGACAAAATTTCGGCATGGTTTCAGATCGGGAGAGTTTCTAGGGTTTATTATATGCAGGTTTTCAGTTCTAGGAGTAAAGGTGCTCGAACTGTCCTTGTTGATGCCCCCTTGGGCTGTCAACCCTCAATCCTAGTCCATTACAGACTTAAGCGGATTGAGTTCAATTCGAGGGGATACATTTCTCTATACCTGACACGGAGGATAAATTCTCACGAAGACATAGAGCATATGCACCCCGAAAGTTACTTGCTAGGTCTGACACGGAGAATAAATTCTCACGAAGACGTCGCTTTCACTCTCACTTAAAAGGGACAAACTCAATTATAGAGCTTTATGTTATGCAATGCAAGTGTTGTGTGTGAGAAAGAAATGTTCAAACCTCTAACAGACAAATAATGAAATAAAATACTTGAAAAATAAAATGAAACATTAATAAAATAATATACATATAAATAATATGAAAATAATAAGTATATATAAAAATTTTGAAAAGAAAGAATTAAAAATTAAATATATAAATTTTAATTTTTAATTAATAGAGACAATTTATAATTGATTTTAAAGTTTGACACTCTCCAGCGGAGTCGCCAAGCTGTCTAACCGGTTTTCGCCCGGGCACGAATTTTTTACTTGGCGGGAAAAGTGATGTGAATAAATGGTTTTTAAAATAATTTGGGAGTCGCCATCGGCCTTTTGGGTCAGGTAGGTTGAATACCTAAAAATCATCTTTTAAAAGAGTTTTTAAGAAAACATCAGTTAAAAGATAAACTGATTTGCGTTTAACCAAAAATTCATTCTTTTTATTAATAAAAAGGGATTCGTGGTCGGTTACGTTTAGGGAAGGATTAGCACCCCTACAACGCCCAAAATTGGTACTTTTTAATTATAAATTGTCTCTATTATTGGAAATTTAAAAATTCAAAGATATATTTAATTATATTATTTCAAATTTTATTACTATAATTTTTAAGAATATATTAATTTAAATATATTTATAAAAAAATATTTATTTATTTAGAAATATCAGAAAATGACTTCTAGGTGCTTTAAGACAGCTCTTTTCTTCTATATTAAAAAATAAATAAATGACTAAAACATTTTCTTAAGATAATAAAAATTTATTTTAATATAGTAAGATATTTATTTATTCAAAAATATAAGAAAATGGGCTTCTAGGTACCTTAAGACAGCTCTTTTCTTCAATATTAATAAATAAAAATAAATTTTAAAATTTTAATAATTTAAATGAAACTAAATTATAATTTTTATAATGTTTAATTATTTAAAATACCAGAATAGAACATCTAGTTATTTTAAGACTGCCATTTTCTTTGATATTGAAAATAAATAAACATTATTCTTTAAAAGAATATAGGTATATATTTATATGAATAAGAAATAATAAAATAATTATGAAAATAATTATTTAAACATAAAATTAAAATATAAATAAAATTAAATATAAAAAGTAATAAACTTATAATTAAAATTGGTGACTAAATTATGACATATCAAGATTAAAAGCTCTAGTTTGAAATATTATAAAAACTAGGTGTTACTAATGTAATTAATCCTTAATTAATTAATTAGAAGTCAAAATAAAAATTATTAAAGTTATAAGGACTAAATACGGTATTTACCCTAAATATATATAAGTATACAGGCTAGGACTAAATTATAAACTAAATAAAATTGAAAGACCGAATTAAAAGGTTCAAGATTTGATTTCAGTGACCAAAATGAAAAGTTACAAAACTGTGGTGGCAGCGGGTATGGTTTACCCACGTGAGAAATTACAGATATACCCCTCCCCCAAAACGGCGTCGTTTGGGGATGCGCTTAAAAATCCCAAAAGGCCGGCCCTTAAGAGCCAGCTTCTCATTTTCATCTTTCCTCTTCTCTCTCTATCTGAGAGAGAAGAGAAACTCTCTCGCCTCTCTCTTCAATCCTCCAAACGGAGGTTGGCCGACCACCGGCTGATAGCCATACTCCGACACCGACACCACCGCCGGCCACCACTCACGGTGGCCGGAATATGCAAAAAATACCCTAATCTCAAAGATCTACTTGCCACAAACCCGAATCTAACCTCATTTTATCCTAAAACCCCTTAGATTTTCTTAAATCTAAGAAAATCCTTTGGTATTTTCGATTCTCCGGCAAGATGAAAAGGCTCCGATGATCGCGTGTCTCTATTGGTAAGCTTCTCTCCTTTTTCTTTCCTTCTGTTTTATGGATTTTGATGGTTATTGTGTTATTTTCCTCTGAATTCTTGGTTAATGTTCATATCTCTCTCTTTTTTTCTTGCTCTCTGTGGCTGTGTGTGGTTACTGGTTTGCTTGCCCTCTCTTCGTTTCTGTCTCTCTTCTTTGTTTTGCAGGATCCGGTGGCTTTTATAGCCACCACCGAGCCATGCTCAGACCGATCTAGAGGGGGAAGTTCGGTGAGTCACCGAGCTATGTGGTGACTCACCCCATAGCCGCGACATGTGGAGGGCAGCTGGCCTTCTGGAAGCTTCTGGTGAGGCGGCGGCTTTGTGGCTGTAGCGGGGGCTGGGACGTGTCCCTAGGGTTATGATACCCTAGGGTTTCCTTGTTGGGACCATCTGGGCCGTTGGATCAAAACTAGATCCAACGGCTGTGATGCTGGTGGCTGGGGCAAGAGATGATACAAACCCTAAATTAGGTTTAGGGTTTCCTATGGGCTTGGGCTAGTTGGGTCCTTTGTAACTGGGTTGGTCCAGTCTAATTTGGGCCTGTATTTATTAATAATAAAATAATTATTATTATTATTATAATAATATAAATAATATTTAAATGAAAAAAATGAGTATCTTCACAAAGCTATTAGGAATCGACATTTTATTGGTAGCTCGCAGTTTTTCGAGAAGAATACTTGTGTTTTAGCATTACTAACACGATGCCCATAACACCCACGAAAATAATCCAGGACCTCACGAACCACCATCACTTGATCCATTGAGGACTCCGCCAAAAGCAGTAAATCATCCGCAAAGAAGAAATGGGATATACCCGAGCCATTTCTTGTTAGTCGCACTTGCTTCCGAATTCCTCTTTTTACACACTTATTTATAACATGGGACGACCTTTCCATACATAACACAAATATGTACAGAAAAAGAAAATCACCTTGGCGAATGCCTCTCGAGGGTATGAAGCTTCCCAACATATCTCCATTTCAAAGGACTCGAGTGTATGGCGTTTGAAAAATTATGTTAACCTTAGGACCAACATTTATTATCGTGTTATGCCAATTCTGATGATTTTATTTCTAAGACAATTATTTTACCATGTCACACTAATTGTATCATTTTCTCTTATATTATTATTATTATTTATGATAGTCAATACTAACATTTCATTTTAGAACAATATTTTACTAACATAAAGATATTAATGTAAGAGTTAATGTAAGAGTTTTTCTATTATAAAAATTTTAATGTTTTATAAAGATATATACCCAATAAGTTTATAGTCTTATAGATGTTAACTGTGAGAATTGCAAAAAAAAAACATTTTAAATTAGTATAAATTACGTATTTAATACTTAAACTATCATTTTTTTTGTTTTAATATCCAAACTTTTAATTTTCAAAACCATACATAAAATTAATTTTTTGCTTCATTTTAGTATCTCGTTCAAAATTTAACATTAAGTTTTGAAATTTTTGAAAGTTTAGGTACTAAAACGGATCAAAACTGATAGTTTAAATACTAAATGTGTAGTTTACCCCTTAAATTATCTATTAAAAAGTGTAGATATTCCGATTCGAGTAATTCATCCAGAATTTTTTTTTTTTTTTTTTGAAAGAATCCATAATAAATTTAAGTTTAGTTAATGATTGATGATTTCATATTATGATTTAATTAAGAACCGGACTGATTAATGTAACACTCTTACTTATGGGTACATGTGAAGCATTTTAAGAAGTGATCAAGGTGGGGTTTATACAAACCATATTATTTCATATTCAACAATTAATGAATTTGACAATGCTAGATAAGATATAATTACATGTTGAGATTTCCAGAGAAATGAAGTAATACAGAAAATGTATCTCTCTCTTTTTTATTTTTCAGTTAGATCTATATATATATACATCTATTAGCTGAGCTGGCTTAACAGCCTTAACTGACTCTTAACAACTTGCTAACAGCCCTTAACCAACTAACCAACTCACACCTATATTCACACACAATCACACTCATGCATTACAATTATTCCAATATTCTTCCTGCTCCTTCGACCCTCTCAATGGGGATTACGCGCAGTTGATCTCTGAAGACTTCAAATGCTCCCTTTGTCAGCGACTTGGTTAGCCCGTCTGCCACCTGATGGCACGCCGGAACATAGTTCACCTGAAGTTGTTTAGCTTCAACCTTCTCACGAACAAAATGCACGTCCATGTCAACATGTTTTGACTGAGCATGATACACTGGATTCGTACCCATTGCAACAGCGCTAGTATTATCACACCAAATGATAGGTGTGATTCAATTTTTCACCCCCAACTCACCTAACAACGAGCTGATCCAAGTAACTTCAGAAGCTGCCTCAGCAACGCTTCGATATTCAGCCTCCATCGTAGACCTGGAGACTGTCTTCTGCTTCCTCGAGCACCAAACTACAGGACACGCACCAAGATATACTACATGGCCAGAAACTGATCTTCGGTCATCAAGACTGCCTCCCCAATCTGCATCAGCAAACGCCACAACATCTAGTGCCTTGCTAGCACCTGTAAATGTGAGACCATAGTCCAATGTCCCAGCTAAATATATGAGTATCCTCTTCACTGCAGCCATATGTAGCTCACGTGGAGCGTGCATGTACTGAGCAGTCTTGTTAACATTGAAGGCAACATCCGGTCGTGTATGACACACATACAAAAGAGCACCAACAATGCTCCGATACTCTCGAGCATTTGTTAATAATTCATCAGCGTCCTGTGTTAATTTTTGAGCACCAATCATCGGTGTAGCAGTGGGTGTAGCACCTAGTAAATTTGTTTTCTCTAGCAACTCAACTATATACTTCCTCTGAGACAACCCAAGGATTCATTTTCCTCGTAACTTCAATGCCCAAAAATAGGATAGTTCTCCTAATCTTTTAAAGAGAATTGCAGCTTCAACGTTCTCACCACTTCATCAATAACATGAGATGAGCCACCAGTAATGATATTCATCGACATAGACAAGAATATAAGTAAAGCATCTCCATTATCCTAACAAATAGTGAGACATCAGCTCGACTCACTGAATCCCATCCTGATCAAACTGGTTTTAAGTTTATCATGCCAGTTCCTTGGTGCCTGTCGAAGACCATATATGCTTTGTTAAGTTTACACACGAGCAAACTTCCATCAGCAGATATTCCTCAAACCCAGAGGCTGCATAAAGACATCCTCGGTTAGATCACCATTCAAGAAAGCATTATTCACATCAATTTGTCGTAATGGCCAATTACTCGCAACACAATTGACAGCACTGTATTCATGTGGCAAACTTAACAACGGACTATAGGTTTCTTTAAAATCGCAATCAGGTACTTGCGAGTATCCCTTTGCACAAGCCTAGCTTTGGTCTTTCCACAGTTCCATCAGGCTTCTTTTTATTCGAAATAACCATTTGCATCCAATCACCTCACGATCTGTAGGCATCTTCATAACCGACCAAGTATGTTCCTTTGCAGTGCATCAAACTCGGCCTGAACAGCTTCTGTCCAGCTAGAACTGTTGAGTGCCTCATAGACATTGTTCGGGACTTCACTCACAGCATTAGAGGTAAAAGCCTTTGGTTTGAATATGCCACATTTACTCCTTGTCATCATCGGATGACTATTAACTTGTGCATCACAAATTTTTCTGCACCTTCTTCAGTGGTACTCAAGTCTTGAGTCTCACCATGTGTACTGACAACCTCAATCTGCTCAGTATTACTAGTATTTGTCCAGTGACTGAAAATTCACTCGACGGTTGTTGCTGAGTACTCGACACATTATCAGGAGTTTTCCACCTGATGACCTGAACTTGCACCAGGCATACTTTCTTCTTGAAGTCTGCTAACATCAGTGACATTTCAATGAATCAGATGTCTGTTGATGGTTGATGTAGCAGCAGGTAACTGAGCACATTTCTTTGCAAATGGAAACTGACTCTCATCAAACACCACATGTCTTGTGATATAGATTCGACCATCATCAGCAAGACACTGAAAACCCTTATGTCGAGTACTATAGCTAAGAAGGTGCATGGTTTGGACCTAAAGTCCAATTTGTGCTTCAAGTATGGTCTCAAATGAGGAAAACTGAGACAACCAAATACTCTTAGCTGTCCATAGGCTGGTTTTTGATGAAATAGCTTCTCGAACGGTGATACACCATGCAAGACCCTTGTAGGCAGTCTGTTAATTAAATGAACTGCAGTACAACTGCATACGCCCAAATTTGATAGCATCGACGCTTGAGCTAGCAACACAGGCTAGTTCTATCACATGACGATGCTTGCGTTCCACCACTCCATTCTGCTCAAGTGTGTGGACATGTGAGCCTGTTGCAACACCTGCTTTCAACAAGCACTCGACAGCCTTCGATATTCACCTCCCCAATCGCTCTGAACAGCCTTGATGGGCAAACCAAACTGCACCTTAACCATCTGGAACATCTCAAATGCACTAATTGCTTGAGCTTTGTCTTTGAGCAGGTAAAGCCATGAGTGCCTGGTACATGCATCAACAAAGGTGACATAGTACTTGTAACCAGTCGAAGTAATATGTGAAGGTCCCCAGAGGTCTGTGAAAACTAACTGAAAAGGAGCATCATATACTGTTGGTAGAGCATGAAACGGCAATTTATGGCTCTTTCCCATTTGGCATGCAACACGTTTTATTAACACTTGAAGGAAGAATTACATTTATTTCTTTAAACTTTCACTAAGCTATCATGCGAAGGATGTCCCAAACGCTGATGCCACAAGTCATACACAGCTGTAGTCAGTTGTGTTGAGTAATTCTCTGCCTTGGAATTATCTTCAGGTGTTGAGTTAACTACAAAAGAGTATAAGCCACCATCTTCCTTTCCTCGAAGTAATATTGAACCGGTTTTCTCATCCCGTACACAGTACTCCTGCGCATGAAATTCAAGGAAACGTTGTCCCTAGCAAGCTTCGACACCGACAGCAGATTCTTGGTATTCTTGGAACATGCAACAGATCGGTTAACAACAGTACACGCGACAATGTAAATAGAGAAGATCTACCAACAGCTTGTACATCTAAAGCACCACCATCACCAACTAGTAATTTACCTGGATTATGAAAGTCCACTGTCTGTGAGATATTTGTGCCATCAGAGGTGACATGATGTGTGCACCGAATCCATCACCCAGTGTTCACGATCAACCTGTGACTTGAACTGATGAGCACCAGATTTTTGACTGGTATTGCAATCATATGAATTATCCTTGGCAGCATAGTAAGTATTTCCTGACTCCTCCTTTGAATAATTGTTGTTGTTGGCTGTAACACCAGGGAAGTCTTCATCAAACCGATGCCAACGTCGACTAAATGACCATTTTTGCCACATAATTGAATTGCAATCGAGACCGACCCCGACCTCGACCAGTCGATCGACCACGTGAGTACATTTGACGAGACACAGTGTTGCGATCAGACTGATCCACAGTCTTACTTGACATTTGCCCTTGAACCATATTGCACTCATAGGAAGGACTCAAAGCGGATCACAAAACCCTGCTAATTGAGTCTCCGCATCCATCATAGTGTAATAGCGTCAAGAGACACCGATTCACGCATGGTTGTTATGACAGCCACAAAAGGTTGGTACTCACAGGTAATCCCTTTAAAATGCTCGCAACATGCACTGCATGTGACACAACACTGCCACACGATGCCAATGCATCGCACACTTCTTTAACGCAAGTAAGATAAACTCGCATAGACTCGTCTCCTTTCTTAAGAGACTGAAGCTTGTAGTGCAAGCTAATGACCGCCGTTGTGGATCTGTTCGAGAAAAACTGAAGCACCGTGCTCCACACAGCAGAGGCTGTTTCAGCACGACAACTGAGGTAACAACTGTGGACTGATTGTTGACAGAAGCCAGGACGCAAGAGCACTGTCCTGAGCTATATATTCTTCATATAACTCGTTCATACCTCCTCACCAGAATCACTAACCACCGTTTGGGACAGAGCAGTCATGGAGCCAGTGAGAAGTCGTTCAAGTCTATGGCTGCGAACGGTGAGAAGCACCTGTTGCTTCCAACAGAAAACAACTGTGGACTGATTGTTGACAGAAGCCAGGACGCAAGAGCACTGTCCTGAGCTATATATTCTTCATATAACTCGTTCAATACCTCCTCACCAGAATCACTAACCACCGTTTGTGACAGAGCAGTCATGGAGCCAGTGAGAAGTCGTTCAAGTCTATGGCTGCGAACGGTGAGAAGCACCTGTTGCTTCCACAACAGAAAATTTGATTCATCCAATACGACATTGACTCTTTTATTCGAGAAAGCCTTAGCATTCCTCGAAACCCCCTCCATTGAAGAAGCAAGCTGATCAACGCTCATTATGAGAATTCTTGTCAAGCAGCGGAAATAGAAGCAAGTCGTCCGGATCGTCCAGCGAAAGATACCATGTTGAGATTTCCAGAGAAATGAAGTAATACAGAAAATGTATCTCTCTCTTTTTTATTTTTCAGTTAGATCTATATATATATGCATCTATTAGCTGAGCTGGCTTAACAGCCTTAACCGACTCTTAACAACTTGCTAACAGCCCTTAACCAACTAACCAACTCACACCTATATTCACACACAATCACACTCATGCATTACAATTATTCCAATATTACAAGACACAAGAGAATATAATGTTTACAAAATGATAAAATAATTTTGGAGAAATACAATGTATTGGGATAAATTTTTAATAATAAAAAAAAAACAAATGCTGTAAAGAATTAAACAGCCTTAAAGGAAACTGTACATTTGTCTTCTAAAACCACCCACAATGATCTTGATATAACAATGCGTTCCCTTGAGATTTCCTTCAAGTTTGAACAAAAATAAATAAATGAAAATCAATTCTAAAACAGACCCAAACCCCCAAAATCTCTTCTTCTTTCATATATCAACTCCTTTTTGCCAATTGGAAGGACCTCTTCAAGAACAGATTGGCATCTCTATCATTCCTGTGGCACAAAACCCTAAGTATTGTATTAGGATCCCCTTTATCCCACCTTATTGTTGGTGG
Source organism: Hibiscus syriacus (assembly GCF_006381635.1). Lineage (NCBI taxonomy): Eukaryota > Viridiplantae > Streptophyta > Magnoliopsida > Malvales > Malvaceae > Hibiscus > Hibiscus syriacus. Next base: position 615,847 of record NW_024061774.1, read on the forward strand.
TATAGGTAGCTTCTGACCTGACCCAATCGCATCTATCCCATTGCTTTCACTGGTGAGAGCACTCAAATCTTCAGCTAATTGTTCTGTGGTTTGACCCATTAACATTACCACCCCTTCAACAGGCTCAGCTTCCCTCTGCACCACATCGTCGGGTATCAACCCTTCACCACAAGTACAAAACACCATTTTTAAGCTCTCGAAATCTTCCTCAATCATCTGATGGTCCGACCTCTCGAAAAACCTAGAGTGTCCTCCGGCTAGTAAAACCAGAAGAAAGGCTTCGAAACATGCTTTCATCACTTCTTTCATCGCCAACGCTTGAGCACGGTCGGTAAGTATTGCGGTGAGAAGCGTGAGATTCTGCTTGAGGACCCTGAGCAAAGGTGTGATCCTCGCGTTGACGACTTCGCCGACGTAAAGGCTGTCGTAGAAAAGCGTCTTCGAGTCGAGGAAAACGAGACGGTAGGCGGCAACTTCCGATATGTGATCGCAAGCCGATTGAATGGCTACGTTGACGTGTTCGAAGTACGATTTCGAAGGACCGTGGTGCTTGCGAGTGTCGGTCAAATGGTTCGGTTTTGTCGTCGAGACTCGTGGTGAAAGGGTGAGGGTTTTGTCGAGGGATTGAAGGTGGAAGCTTAGGTAGTGTAAGGTATTGAGACGGACATAAAGGCGTTGCGTTCCACGGCTTGTTGAGGGGCGAGTATGGTGTTTCTCGGTGGTAATGAGTTGGTGCATGTCTTGTATTCCAACACTACAAGGATTGGCCATTCTCCATATTTTGAAGAACTTTGAGTCTCGGCTACATCTTGTTAGAGGAGGGAGTGAAGGGACGTAGCTTTGCTTTGACCCTGAAACCAATGTCACCAAAAATTGAAATATATTCGACCAAACTTAAATAAACATTATTATTATACTTAGATATGACAAGGAATCGGTTCAGATTTTTGGCCCACCTTATAATATTGTTAGTTGAGTTTTTTCATTTTAAAATTGAATTTAATTCTACCCAATCACACCTTAAAAAACCCAGTTCAATCCAAATCTAAATTTTCCCAAAAAAAAACTATCCGATCAGATCAAATGGATTAGAATTCGTCAAATTCGAATAAAATTATCATCCTTAATTATTAGGTGCATAAACTCCACCTAGAAACCACTAACCTACCTAGAAATAATCAATTAACATCAAATTATGATTCAAATGCACGAACTAAGCGACTTTAGTGGTAAATGAATTATTGTAATTCTTTGAAGTTTCGGGTTCGAGCATCAAAAATGCCAAGGGGTTAAGCATTCACAATTGACTGAGAATGTTCTTTAAACATATATTATCTTGTATTTATCTCATATTAATAAAAAAAAAGTTTACCACTAAGGGACAAAAAATGAATTTGTATGAAACATAAGTAGTGTATTCTTACCACATGATGCAACGAAAGTAGTGTATTCTTGGAAGATTTGCTCTAAACCTTGAGCTAAATCAGAAATCAAATCATCAGTGATGCCTATTGGAATGTCAAAGAAATCTTTCACCATTTGATTGACCGATCTAGTCAGCTCCTCACATGATTGTGCATATGGTTCAGATTTGGACTTTGGGTTCCATGTCTGCTACATTAATTTTGTAACCAATTAATAAGTCTGAATCATAGATTGTTTTATTTTTCATATGTCAATTTATGGTTTTGATCCCTCTACCATACTCAAGTTTGAGATATAATCCATATATTTTAATTTGACATGATTTATTCCCTCTATTTTTATAACACCATTAGTTAATCCAAATAATTAATTCTTAACTATCTCAATTAAATTGTTTACGGAAATTTATCTTAAAAGCACACATTCCAACACAAAAGAATCACGTCAGAATGACAAGTTAGATGGGTGTTTTTAAGAAGAAAAAAAATCCACAACAGCATGATAATCGAAATAGTTAACAGTTGGATTAACTAATATAGAGTATTAAATTATATCAAATTAAGTCATAAAGACTAAATATTAAATTTGAGCATAGGAGAGGGACAAAATTAGAATTTGACATTTTTAAGGCATAATGCTAAATTTAGCCCAACGTTTATCAAAATGATCGTGTTGGCCCCTATTCTTCTTTGGAGGATTTTGACTTAACATTTCATTTTAGGACAAAAAGATCCTTATATAACTAAAATGCCATAGGAAAAAAAGAATAGAGACCAAATTAATTATTCTAGCAAATATTAGGTCCTTTTGTCCTAAAGATGGGTCAAAATCCACCCCGAAAAAAAAAACAGAGTGAAAATGATCATTTGGAGCTAACATTAACAATATGCATTTTTAAAGGAAAATAGAGAACAAAGATTTGACTTACTTCAGTTTCTTTGACTCTAGGTATCAGCTCTTTCTCTTTCTTTGTTCTTTCATCAATCCATTGTCTCAGCAGCCTCAATATAATGGAATCAACTTCATAGGGAACCATTTCTCTAACAATTCCTTTGCCTCCGTCATCACACTCCACAGAATCCTCAACCACCATTTGCACCAAAACATTTTCTAGCTTTGCAGCCCTTTCAATGACCTCAACTATCTCACCGTTGAGCACTATTGTCTCAGATAAATACTGCTTCAACACTGCTCCATAGCTTTGGTGCAATGTCACGGCGGCAACACCGGCTGCAATGGGGTGCCATTTTTTCAGTATGGGACTAAATAATTCCCTTTCTTTTGCAGCCAAATCCTCGGTTTGTTTAGCCAATTGAAGTAGAGCTTCATTTGGTCCTCTATTTTCTTCTGTATGTTTCACGTTTTCATTTTCTATCATCTACAATGAAAGAAGGAGTCAGAAATAAAGCAAGCAATGAGTTTCACAGGATAGAGATAATGTATGATTTACTCACCTTTGCAAAAGCGTTTTGTACAGAGAATCGAATGTATGTATCTACGCGATCACCGTTTAAATCCACGAGCATTTTGTCCACTTCCATCATCTTGAGATCTTCATTTAAAATCTTTGCTGAAAACAATGCCATAGGCACGAGATTCTCGATTTCATCAGCATTTGCTTTGTTGAAATACTCATGGTAGTGAAGCAACCTCTTTTCAACCCAATTCTCCACCGAAACCAACACACAAGACAACAGTTTCACATAAGTTGTGTCTTTGTCTGCTTTTCTGGCATCGATTTCGACCTCAGTCAACATCGTATATGCAGCTGAAAGAAGATCGGGCTCGGCTTGATTCGTCACGACGTATTTCTGAAAAAGCACCCAAGTGAAACAAGCATTGTGGATTGCCCTATTGATGCCTAGAATGGACCATGTCTTTTTGATCAACTCTAGCAACTCATCGACCTCATCGAGGACCAACGTCTCGTCCTTGGTGTCGAATATGGCTTGAAGGAGAGAAATGTATATGTGAATGTTGAAAGGGTACCCATCGGCCCAATGGCACACATCGGTCGGGGTATTGTTGGTGCTTCCACAAGCTAAAGAAGCAACCGTGTTGCACAATGTTCTTGTGATCTCAGAGTTCTTGCTTGTGTCGATCGGATTCGACTCGCTAGCTCGGATCGTGTCAATTAATTGCATTACTAAATGGTTGGATTTGTCCAAGGGGATTGATGAGAGGAGACCTACTTCCAGGACCTTGAGTTGACGCCTTTGCCAAATATGGTACTCCTGGGTGTCATTGAATTCAGATGGCTTTGAATGCCGAAGAAGCTCAAGTGGAAGGATGATTGTCTCTGGTCTCCTACCCATCTATTGAAATCAATATGGACTTAGCCACAATGATATCGTATTTTTACATCAAAATTAAACAATATTGCACTAAAATAACATTCATTATATATGCAATTACGATAAACGCAACCGAAACACGGTCGTAACAGCAATTTAAATCTCTAATCTGTATATAAACACCAAAAATCATGCATGCAATGCTTATTATTGTACGTACTTGGCCAACTAGGGTTCTGGTGAGAGTCTTTCTAAGCCTACTATCACTCTGTTCCGTCACTCTCATTTGTTGCTTCATAATCTCAGCCGATGTCAATGGCCGTCTCGTCTTCGACGATTGCAATGTCGAAAACCCTATCCCACCTCCGAGGCTAAAACCAGAAATGGAAGCACTACGTCCATGATGAGTAGCGGGCGATGACTGTCTCGATCCGCCACCGCCACCACCATTGCTAAAATCCATAGAATTCATTGACCCCCTCCTGCAATGTGTTTTTCATTGCCTTCAACCCCAAGGAACGTTTAATCTTACTTGTAGAGATAGACGTCGAAGCCCCATTATTCGCCCGACTGCGAGGTGATCCCGGCGATCCTCCGTCTACATTATCATGCGATGAGTAAAATGTTAAAGCATTCCGTCCTCCGAAGCCTGGCAACAAACGACAAGTCATAAATAATATTTCATAGGCCGTTTCGCGAATGTCGTCGTCATCGAGACCTTCGAGTTTACCGAAAGGCCAAGCAAGGTCGACATTAGGGTTGATGGTGGAGGCCGTGGTGGTAGGGCCATGGAGGAACTCCCGCCGTGGTGGTGCATGAATGAAAGGGATCAGGTAATGAGGAAGGGGACTCGGTAACAAGCGAAGAATTAGAATTTTTGTTGGTTATCAATGACCACATTTTTGGGTTAAGGAAAGAGAGAAAAAATTAGAAATAAAATAAAAAAGACATGGCTTGTTTGTTGAGTTTGCCAATGTTGTATTTGCCCTGAAAACGAGCAAAGATTGGCTATTAATCTCACTTAAGATAGCAATTTTTAATTTACTTTTTATAATCTCTATTTCGCCTTTTAGCATTAAAAAAATGGGATATAAATTTTATTAAAGAAGTCAAATTCAGTTTTTCTCTCTCTCTTTTTTATGCTTAAATTTAAAATTTAATCTTTACAATCAATATAATTTGTTTCATTTATTGTCATGAGGCATAATTTAATCCTTTTAAAAATATGAATTCTTGAGTTAAGTGCTTGATCCGTAATTTTTCATGGATTGACATCATAGATCAACATTCTTGGCCCAACATGTACCATATTCATTATTTTCTATTTTAAACTAGATTTTTCTTTCTCAATTCTAAAAATATTTCACTATAACATTTTAAATTCTTAATTTCTTAATTTATTTTACTCTTCTATCATAAATTCCTATTTTTTAAAATTAATTTTACCCTAACATTCTAAATTATTAACTGTAACCCTGCTAAATGGACGGAGGTATCTCATCTAAAACTATCCCTATGATCTTAGCATTGATCTAATAGTGGGAAAGTCTCATCAGCTTCCATATTTGTACAGACAAAAGTGGAATATCATTAGGGGCATTAGCGGTTCACTCTTTATTGTTCAAACGAAAAGTCGCACTTCATCTTACTGGTTAGCATCCCAACAGGAGCATATCTCGAGGCAAATCACATTGACTTGCGGAGTGATTCATATTCATCTCAACGCTCTCAACAACATAGGGACCATGGTGGTTCACCCTGTATACTTTAGAGGGAAAATTATAAAATTTAATACAATTTTCCCTACCCGACGGGGGTCGGGGGCTCCGATCAAGAAGCTTCTCTCGTTGTATGGACAAAGATGTCTCTCATGAGGCATCTACAAGCGTCTTTAGCATCTATCTAGTGGTGGGGGAATCGTGTGGATCTCTACGAATCATTTAGATGTTTTCAAATAGAGGGATTAATGGATACTAGGATCAGCAGTTCTCCCAAGTAACTACATAATCCACCCTTTTTTATTTGAACAGAAAGCTTACTTTCAATGTCACAGTTTTCAATGCTTTAATTTCAATTTATCTTTGGAGGGATCTGCTACACGGTCTCTACTGGCTTATCTCAATGCTTTTCTGATTTGGACGAAGAGTTGCGTATACTTACAGTTTCAAATCCATAAAAATGTGCTCATTACAATAACTTACTAGGCTTGCATGCGCTTATCTCGCAATCCTCTAGGTTGGTGCCTTCCTTATCATCTCCCCATCACGATACTTGCATATTGATTTTACATGTTTTCATCTGCGTCTCTTATTGATTCTTACCTTATTCTAGTTGCCTAATTGGTGCTCCATAAAGTTCAAGAGTAGCATTTTTCACTTGTACTCTTGATTTTGCTTTGAACACAAAATTTCACCAAATATAATTCATTCCAAAATCTAAAGGAAATTTCGAAGGACATACTTTGCTGATATGCTCTAATAATCAGACATCATAATATACATGGACCATAATTGTAATCTTGATCAGGCTGAAAAAACTAACAGCTTCGGCTGTTTAGTGTTGCAGCACCTGTACGGCAACTCAAAAACTCAGCTGAGCAAACACCAACAGAACAACCCCCACCATGAAGCTCCGTTCAGCCATGTTAACGCTTGACTTCACCTTAAGAATCTGTAGAAACAAATACAGGGGGGAAATGATTATGCTACCACTGCGTTTTTTGCTACCATTACTAAGTGATCAACCCAAGTGGCCCATAGCTCCATTGCTATCAGTAAATATTCTTGGTACATCTTAACCCCTACTGTCATAAATTTAAAAATCAAGCATAATCATCTATCACCAAATTTTTATATGATATAAATATCAATAAAGTGCTCAAAACACGCAGACAAACAAAAGGATATAAACTAATATTAGCTTAAACAATAGCCCAATAAGACAAGTAGTGGCGCAGCAAGAAAACAAATATAAAGCAGCCGAATTTAGAACTACAATCAATAACAAAACCAAAGAAAGGCATCTATCATGCCTCAAAGCGACTTATTATGACTAGAAAATTTGATATTTCAAACTACTGGGATTTAAGCAACCCAACCGGTCCCATGGAAATTTGAGATACAACTTGAGCCTCTCTTGTTGCTCTGAGAACAATGAACCATCAGAACCACACGAGCAGATATAGTGTTATCAGTACAAAGAGGCATTGATCAAGTTGTCTATCAAATGACTGAATGACTTATGTGCTTGTCGACCCTGAGCAACACCATAACCGGCTTGTCCACCATGAGAACCATTTGCCTGAACGCCCCCATAATTTCCAGAACCTTGTGATGAATCAGACCTCCACAATGCATTTCCATAACCCGAATTTCTATTTGCATCACCGTATACACTTCCCATGTAGCCACCATTCCCTTGCATATCTCCACCACCTGAACCAGAATTATTATTTGGAGTACCACCAGTTCGACCTCCAAGAGCACCGCCCTGCATTCATATAAGATCCATCATTTCCGCCGTACCCACCATATCTATAACTTTGACTCCCATACCCAGCATCTCCAGTGGGAGATGACTAGTAGCCGCTGAACCTGGACCACCATTACCAGCACCTGCAGTTGGTTACCCCAAGGAGAAGGATTTCCATAACACATGGTACCGTAACCAGAAGGGTTTTAAGTACCCCGTGAACTTCTTGGGGCACCAGCAGGATTACTTGCATAACCAGAATTGGGGTTCCCATACGCTGCACTTGCAGGGACACCATAAGCAGCAGCTGCACCACTGTAATTCCCATAACCATCATAACCAACAGCATTATTAGAAAGACCATAACTATAGCTAGGTGCATCATATCCTAATGTACCACCATAAAGTGGAAAACCAGCTCCGATACTATGGACATGCATGTACCTGTTAGAGTCCATACGAATATCATAAGAACCGACATTCCCACCAGAAGCATCAGACCCCTGGTAACCACCACCAACTCATTGTCCGGCTAACCCCACCAGGATTAGCATCTTTAGGAAGTGTCTGCTTCACTTCAACTTGCTTGCCTTTCAAATCATTAAAACTTTAGTGCAAAACCCTATCAACTACATCTTCACTGTCAAATTAAATAAAACCAAATCCACGAGGCCGCTGAGTGTTCTGATCATACATGATTACAACATCACTTACATGACCGATCTTCTTGGTTCTTACATTTCGACCACCACTTCTAGAAGTTCTACCCTGATTAACATTCTCAGATCTAGCTGAAGTTTGATGCTCTTCTTTTTGATAATGTTGCGAAATATAGCTATCGGATAGAGCAAAATTGCAACTGATAATTTGAGAAAATAAAAAATGAAGAAAAAGAAGATACAAATTTTACGTGGAAAACCCCCAAATAATATAGGGTAAAAACCACGGGCAACGATAGAAGAATTTCACTATGAGAAAATAGGAATTACAACTTCTCTTAATTTAACAAGGAGAAAACAATGATAATTCTCTCTTGATAAAAAGGAGAAAACAACTCTCAAGAAACTCTAAATTCTCTAGTATTGGAAAAAAGCTAGAATGATTTGCGATAGTTTAGAAGTTAAATGGGTTAGGGTATTTATAGTTGAAGCTTAAGGACTAATCTTGTAAATACCTTAAAGTATATGGATTAAATGTGCAATTTTACCATCCCATATTTTCAACAATTTCGGTGCTAGATTTTTACACCGAAAAACCATCGAAATTTTTTGCCAAGTTGGTCATTTGCCATTGACTTTTCAACAATCTCTCACTTGAAGATTTGATTGGAACAATCATATTTTCACCATTATTTCTACCTTGTACCTTCATGTTGCTTACGTCTCTGACAGGCCACAAGAGGAACGACACCAAGTAAATTTATCATTGATCGCATTCGTCATGAAATCTGCTATGTTGTCTTGGTATGGATCTTCTGCATATTTATCGTCTCTTCTTCCACATTTTCACGAATGAAATGGTACTGAAATCGTATGTGTTTTTTCCTTGAATGAAATGAGGATTCCTGGCTAGATACAAGGCGATTTGACTGTCACAAAACATAGAGACATACTCTTGATTGTGCCCAAGCTCCTCTAATAGCATCTTCAACCAAACTGATTCTTTACTAGTTTGTGTAGCTGCTACATTATGCCTCTGTTGTGGATATAGCCACACTGACTGCAATTTTGAAACCCAACTTACAGCTCCACCAACAACTTTGAACACATGTCCTGTAGTAGATTTGCTTTTATCCAATCCCATGTATAATCAGAATCGATATTCCATTGATAAGTAAGTTTGATCCTCCGTAACATAATGCAACATTTGAGGTCCCTTTGATGTATCTCAGAATCCTCTTTACTGTATTCCAATGCTCTTTGCCTAGATTCTTCATGTATCGACTAATCATTCCCACTGCTTGTGCAATGCCTAGTCTTGTGCATATCATATCGAACATTAAACTTCCCACTGCGATGCATACGACACTCGAGACATCTCAATCCTCTCTTTTTCACTGCTAGGACTCATACTGGAGGATAATTTGAAGTTAATAGGAAGAGGGGTAAAAATTAGTTACAATCTTGTATGTTGAATCGTGACAAGATCTTCTTCAAGTAATTCTTTTATGAAAGCCAAATCTTCCTATTACTTCTGTCTTGGTGAATTTGCATCCCCAGAATCTTGTTTGTTGATCCCAAGTCCTTCATTTCAAATTCCCTAGCCAGTTGTGCCTTCAATTCTTTAATATGATCTTTGTTGGGTCCTACAACCAACATGTCATCCATATACAATAGCAATATAACAAAATTATTGTCACTAAACCTCTTGAAATAAGCACAAGGGTCTGTATTAAGTCTGTTGTATCCAAGGCACATAATGAAGGAATCAAATCTCTTATACCAAAACTTCGGCACCTGCTTTAGACCGTACAAAGATTTGTTCAACCAGCAAACCAAGTTCTTCTTTTCTTTTTCTTCAAAAACGGCTGGATGTAGATCTCTTCTTCAAGATTTCCATGAAGAAAAGTTGTTTTAACATCTAGTTACTCTAGATGTAAGTTCAATGTAGCACACATTGCCAAAACTACTCGAACTGTTGTTAGTCGAACCACAGGAGAAAAGATTTCATTGAAATCAATACCTTCTTTTTGAGCATATCCTTTGACCACCAGTATTGTACAATACCTCTCAACTTGATCGTCGCCATTTCACTTGATTTTGAAGACTCATTTGTTCCAATTGGCTTCTTTCCTTGTGGTAGCGGCACAAGGTCCCATGTATTATTTTTATGAAGGGCTTCAATTTCTTCTTGCATCGCCATCATCCATAGTGAAGCATCTGAGCTGTTTATTGCCTCATGAGATGTTGATGACTTACCGTTCTCTGTTAAAAGGCAGTATGCAATATTTCTTTCTATAACATAATCTGAGTGCCAATTGGGACATCTTCTTACACGATCTAATTGACGAGTTGTTGGAGCTTCAGAACTCTCTGGTTCTTGTTCATCATGTGTTGGTTCTGCTTCAGAAGAATCTCCTTGTTCAAACTCATTTTCCACATATATATGTGTAGTCTTTGACTTTTCAACGCTACTATCTTCTTCTTTTCTTTGTAGTTTATCCTCTACAAAGATAACATTCATGATGATGATCACTTTGCGAGCAATGGGATCGCACACGCAATACCCCTTTACACCATTAGTATACCCCAAGAATTTGCATTTCTTGGATTTTAGATCAAACTTTGAAATTTCTTGAGTTGTACATTACGTACACTAACCAAATACATGAGGTTTGAATAATCAGCTGGTTTACCAGTCCACATCTCCATTGGTGTCGTCAGCTCTATTATAGTTGATGGAGCTCGATTCACCAAATAACAGGCGGTATTGACTGTTTCTGCCCAAAATGATTTTTCTAGGCCTGCAGCCCTCAACATTGCTCTTGTTCTTTCTAACAAGGTTTTGTTCATCCGCTCTTCCACTCCATTTTGTTGAGGAGTGTTTGCCACTGTGAACTGTCTTTTGATGCCTTCTTTCCTGTAAAAGTCATCAAATTCTTCACTTGTGTATTCTCCTTCATTATCTGTTCTGAAACACTTGATCTTATTTCTAGAATCAAGTTCCACTCACGCTTTGAAGTTTTTGAAAGTTGAAAACATGTCCGACTTCTTCTTAATAGGATACACCCAACATCTCTCGGATTAGTCATCAATAAATGAGACAAAATATTTTGCTCCGCCTAGGGATGTAACTAGTGCTTGCCATACGTCAAAATGAACCAATTCTATAACACTTTTGCCTCTAGAATTTGACGTGTTGAATTTCAACCGGTGTTGCTTACTTGTTATGCAATGCTCACACAAAGTAAGTGATACATTTGTTAAGCCCTGGAAGTAGTTTTTTCTCCACAAGGACTTTCATTCCTTGTTCTGACATGTGTCTAAGTTTCTAATGTCATGGCATTGCAGAATCTGATCTACATGAAACAACAGAGGCTTCTACTTCTAGCAAAGTCTCTCCCTTCAGCCTGTACAAGTTTGTTGCTATCTTTTTGCCTTTCATCAGCACAAATGCTCCATGGAACACCTTCATGATTTCTTTTCGTGTTTCAATCTTGCTTGCATTATTATCCAACAATCCATATGATAATAAATTTTTTCAGGCCTTTCATGTGTCGTACATCTCGAAACAACTTTAATTGTTCCATCATACATCTTCAATTTGATAGTTCCAACGCCAACGATCTCTAAGGCATAATCATTGCAACTATACACAGATCCTCCTGAGACAGATTCATAATGATGGAACAATTCTCTTCTTGAGGTCATGTGATATGTTGTTCTTAAATCAATGATACATATATCTGCAAATCTCTTTATGCCTTCTACGGTGGTTGACGCTTCACAACATAGAGCATCTCCATCATCTGAAGTGTTTGAGGTATTTCCTTGTGGATTGGAGCTTTTGCCTATACTCCAACAATCTTTCTTCAAGTGACCCTTCTTTCCACAGTTGTAACACTTTAAATTCTTTTTTCTTCCCAACTTTGATCTACCATGTTTGTTACTATTGCTTTGGCCACGTTCTGTTGATCTCCCTCTCATCGTTGTCAACGCTTCTGCTTGTTTCAGATTTACTAGTCTGTCTTCCTTTTTCTTGCGTCGATTTTCTTATTGTATAACAATAGATGCAACGTCATCGAAGACTATACTGGTGACATTACTGTTTGTCAAGTTGATGATAAGCTGATCATACGAATCAGGTAGACATTGAAGTAGAAGTTCAACACGTTCTTGTTATCATATTGTACATCTTAAGGATGTAAGCTGAGAAAATAAAGTGTTCAGTGTGTTTAAGTGCTCCGTCACTGAAGTAGATTCTAGCATCCGGAGAGTGTACAATTTTCTCTTAAGGAAAATTTTATTGTGCAACGATGTGGCCTCGTACAGTTTGGTGAGATGATCTCATATCTCCTTAGTTGTCTTCTTCTTCTCGATGCTTGACAATACTTTATCTGCTAATGCTAGATAAAAGTTTACCATAGTATTCCCGTCCATTTCTATCCATTTGTTGTTATCTGTGAAATCTACTGGGCCTTTCACTGATAGCTGCTAGACATCCGTCTTTCCTCAGGATGACCTTTATCTTCAATTTCCATAATGAGAAATTTCTCTCATTGAACTTTTCAATATCAAATTTCATTGCCATAGTTTCTAATACGGATAGCTCTCACTATTTCACTATCATGAATAGTTTTCTGGAACCTTCAAAGAATTGGTAATACATTTTTCTTTCTTATGTTGGAGGATCCACCTTTTGATGGCAACCACAAAGACAATAAGTAGATATTACATACTTTAATCTGGCTCTGATACCAATTGTTATGGAATACAACTATCGGATAGAACAAAATCGCAACTGATAATTTGAGAAAATAAAAATAAAGATAAAGAAGACACAAATTTTAGGTGGAAAACCCCTAAATAATATAGAGTAAAAACCACGGGCAACGGTAGAAGAATTTCACTATGAGAAAATAGGAATTACAACTTCTCTCAATCTAACAAGGAGAACACAATGATAATTCTCTCTTGATAAAAAAGAGAAAATAACTCTCAAGAAAACTCTCTAAATTCTCTAGTATTGGGAGAAAACTATAATGATTTGGGATAATTTTAAAGCTAAATGGGTTAGGGTATTTATAGTTGAAGCTTAAGGATTAATCTTATAAATACCTTAAAGTATAGGGACTAAATGTATAATTTTATCATCTTATATTTTCAACAATTTCGGTGCCAACTTTTTGCATCGAAAAACCACCGAAAGTTTTGTTCAAAGTTTTGGCCAAATTGGCCACTTGCCATTGACTTTTCAACAGATAATGCTCTCTTAACTAAAATTTGCAATATATTGATGATATTGTTATTGTTATGGTTATCAAATGGTGATTTTGCATAAAATTCCTTTGACTCTAAAAAGTATTTTTTTTGTTTGTTTTTGTTTTCTTTTTCCTAAAATATTTTTTATTTTCAATTTTCAAAAAATTAAAAAAAGGTATGTTTGATTAATATAAACAAAAAAATATTTTTAGAAATAAAAATAATAAAAATGTTCGTATCTAATTTCTTAAAACAATTAACAAATAATTATTAAATAATTAAATAAAAATATAGTTATGAAAAAATTCATAAAAGTTCAATATGAGTTATGCAAATATAAAACAATAAAGTTGATAGTAAATTTTATAAAAAAAATATTTGAGTTTATATAAGATCATAATGTTAATGTATATTGAGTACCACTCTAAAATTCTTGTGTCGATTTTTTTCTCTTACAAAAGCTTCCATTAAACTTTTAATTATCAACTACCTCCCACTTGACTATTCGTTTGATTCACTCAACAAAAATATCTATCGAAAAAGAACACCAAGTTAATGAGGCATTGATCTTGCTCAACTTAGAAAAGAATACGTAAAAAAAAATTTGACTTCTAATCAAAAGTTGAGTGACTAAAATATAATTTATTTATAGTTTAATGATTAAAATATAAATTTATCTAAAACAGTTCATTTATTTGAGATTTAACTACACAATGAAACTAATGTATAATCGATTAACCGAGTGACTGGGTTGTGACTTTTTGAAATACAATGACCCCATTGTAAAATTTCAAAGAATATTGTGACTTTTTGTGTAGTTTATGCTTTTATACTAGTTTTGTGTTTTGTTATTCAATTGGGTTAAAATACATTTTGGTAATTGAACTTAGCTCCAAGTTTCAATTGATTCCTATATTTTTTAGTCTAATTAGGTATCTTAACTTGGTTTTTGGTTCAAATCTGTTCTGAACTCAACTTTTTGGTTAATTCAGTATTTTTTGGTAAAAAAAAAGAGATTATTATCATGTGCCTCATTAAAAAAAACCCTAATTCTAGTAGGAGGAAAAAAAGTACACGGCGTAATAATATTACATCATAAACACGAGACAAAGCTAACGAAATCAAAACAACCAGAAGAGCATAGGAACCACCTATCTATGCCTATTATCATCCCGTAATGAATCCTGAGCAAAATTTGGTGGATAATTCAGCCATCGAATATCCAAACTAACATTTGCAGAGTGTCTGGCCAAACAATCAGCCACGCAGTTCCCTTGACGACATATGTGTTGAAAACGGACCTCCCATTGCCGATTAATCATAGCAGAATTGGTGTCGTAGTGAATGCATCAGCTTGTTAACTCTGATCTAACCCGGATATATTTTCTTTTATTTTCACACACCCCCCCCCCCCATATAATTCGACTTATTTGTCAGGAGTTAACTATAATAATTCAATTTCTCTTATCAATCTACCTTGTAAGTTTTTATTATACTATTTTTTTTTTCCTTCAGTATTTTATGGATGTAAACCACCGAATTTATCATTAGTTCAAACTGCAGAAATCATACCAAAACCAACATCAGCAATAGTGATATTAAAGGTTACACAAACTTAAAAGAGTATAAGATGAAAGAAAAATAGCACTTAACAATAATTTAAGACTCAAAATACCGAACGAACCAGCTTACCTCAGTGGTTAAAAGAATCGTTGTTGCATACTCCTTTACCACTGAGGTCGCTCGGTTCTTGCATATTTTTGAACGGTTAAAATATATATAATTTAAACTATTTTATTTTAAATTTTAAATGAGTGATTGTAGTTAAATAGAAATAATTAAAATATTATTTTAAAATTTAAATATTAAAAAAGATTGATAATATATTTTTTCTTAATAAAATATCTTATATATAAAATATTATTAATGAATTATCTCAAAATGTTTTCATATTTTTATTGTATATAGTTTAAGTTATATTTTATATATTATATTAATAAGTGTAGATATAATTTAATTATATTTTTAATTTACAATATAATGTCTAAAATGAAGATTTTATCTTTCCATCAAAATCTCTTTTTAACATTAATCTCAAACAATTAAATTTTAAATTACACCTTTAGAAAGTCACTTTAAAAAGTTATTTTCTACAACACTTTTAAAAATCATTTTTTAAAAATAATGTCGAACCGACTCTTAATCTCTACTATGTGCTCTACAATTATAATTCTTCCTTAGTTGCTCCTCTTTAAACCTTGATTTGGTTTTAGACTTCTTAGCAGGTAGTTCTATAAAATTCTCAATTAATGCTATGGAGGGGTCACATCCTATAGCATCTTAATATGATCTGGCACGAGAATCGAAAGATTAAAGAGTCACATGAGATAATCGGAGTGGCTAACCTCAAAATTTTTTCGATGATTCAACCTCCATCAAAATATCAATTGTGAAAATCATACATTAAACCATAAGTAATTAAGTTATAAAAGTGGGAGCTCCCAATACATTTCAAAACAACAAGTATCAAATAATTCAAAAATATTTCAAGTAATTATGACAACTTCCAAGTGTTGTTCTTTTGGAGAGATTACATTTTTTCATCCACGACACTTTTTCACTTGTCACTTTTTAAATTTTGTATTACTTCTTGGTAAGTGATAGAAATATCATCATCAACAACTGGAAGAGTATAACAGATAAATATATCTTTAAAGATGAAAGCACTTAACTTAAGATTAGCAATAGACATTGAACAAAATAACTCTTAAATGATTTTGAGAATTGGTCACTTGTAGCAACTACAGATTCATAACAAATTTTAGGGTGGACACATAATAACGACAATTTCTTGTGGGATGGAGACAAATAAAATTTCAGGGTGGGCATCACTAGGGGTGTTCATTGTTTGGCTAAAACCGAATTAACCGACATAACCGAAATTTCGGTCGGTTAATTTTGAGTTCGATCGGTTAACGGTTAATATTTTTTCTCAAACTTCGATTTAAATTAATTCGATTCAAAATCGGTTAATTAACCGAATTAACTGAATTTATTAAATACTTAATATATATATATATACATATATATTATTTAGCTTTAGGGGTGTTTAGACTCGATTTTAATCGAATTATCCGAATAAACTAAAAATATTAAATATTTAATATTAATATATATATTTATACATTTCAGTTAATTCAATTAACCGATCAATTAACCGAACTTAATTCGGTTATATTAAATGTTTTTGAAAAAAATTCGGTTCGGTTAACGGTTAAAGGGAAAATATCAATTAATGAAATTTGGGTAATTCAGTTTGGTCGCTTAAGCGAATTACCTGTTTGAATACCCCTAGACACCATCACTAAAATAAATAACTATTAAAAAGAAAATTGGATTTAAAGGTGGATCCACCCACCCTAAACTCCACCTACATCCACCAGTGGTCACTTGAACCCAACCTCCAATGTTCCAAGACTGTAGCTTCATCATAGACAACAACAATAAATACACAGTAGAATGCCATGTGTGAAAACTATAAAGATCACACAACGGTTTCTCCCTTTGCTGAGTGTTGACTTCAGATTTCTTTAAGTTAGACAAAGTCTTCGATAATATCCTCTTTGTTGCCTTCAAAACGAAACCCAATTCCTTTCCCCAACTCTATAGCTTTTCTAGATTCATCGATCAAAATGTCCCTTCTACTCAATATGTCTGATTCCATGAGCGATGTCTTAGAAATTTCAAGTTTGTCAACTCCTTGACCTTTAAACTTGTCATTTTAATCTCGTGATTTCTCCATTCCCCCCCCCCCTCCAATTTGATAAAACCTTGTCTTGATTTTTTAGCATGGAGTCATATTTTTTTTGGTCTGGGACGATGTTCTTGAACCTCAAAGAAGGGAACTCATTGTTAGAGTAGGTGCATTTGATGGAATCGAGACTCTAGATTCCACCAAAGGGGGTTGGCCGTTGTTAGTCATATAGTGCTGGCAACTCGAGAACTGTCGATATTCTCAGAAACTAGCAAGGTATTGTCTCTAATCTTTTTGGAAGATTTTGTTTGAAGCCCATCGTTTGGAAGCCCACCTGAACACGGGATAAGTCTTCAGCGAGATCCAAGTCCACGTCATCTATGTGGGGCGAGTTGTTGTAAAGGCCCACCTCAATTGAAGCTTCATCTCCCTTAAGCGAGAGGGTTGAATCGGTTTTTTGGCCCAATACTCCAAGCGGGTTAATTTATTGGGATAATAGGCCAGCCCAATTTTTATTTTGAGAAATACAGTAAATGCTACAGTGCACATAGAACTCGAGGTGACGAGTTCCCTCAGATATTATTATTAAATGGTCATTGAGTAGTGGACTCCACGTGAGCCATTATTTTATTGTCATTAATATGACTCGTCACGTAGAAAAAATTATTTTTTAAAATTACAAAATAAAGTTTTAAATTTTAAATTTAAAAAAAGAGAAGGAACTCATCACGTCGAGGTGACGAGTTCCTTCAAATTAAAAAAAAAAAACTAGCCGTTTTGTAGCCATTGGTGAATGGGCATATACAACGTCACTTAGGGAACAGTCACTTGGAACTCGTCACCTATCATAATTTTAAAAATACTAGCCGTTTATAGCCATTGAGGATAAGGTTATAAATAAGGGTTTTGGGTTTTAGTTTTTTCACCAAACCCTAAATTCAAAAAAAATTGTAAAAAAAAAACCTACGTTGTGTGAAAATCTCAAAAAATGGAAAACCGAGAAGAAATGTTGCGTCTGGATAACATTCATGTTTAGATGAATGGAATATTCATAACCGCGGGATGACATACGGAGAGCGCATCAGTTGATGCTAATATATCTGGAGTAATTCAGTATATTTTCGGTCATATATGTACGTGGCTTCAAGTTGTACCGGTTGTTGATTGAGGCTCTATCGAATGTTTGTGGCTCGAGACACACACGTTCCATTTCCGTGGTGAAGCGACGATTACATTGGAAGACGTCGCTTACCAACTTGGTGTTCCTGTGAATGGAGCCCCGTGGTGAGGTAGAATATTTACAACCCCGCGATGTTGGTTTACCAAGTTTTGGGAAAAGATGCCACCATCTGACGTCATCGACGACTATCAGGTACGGATAACGTGGTTGTAGTCTGAATTCCAAGTTACGGCCGGCTCAACCGAGAACGAGGATATTTTTTTGTCCCGATTATATATTCTCTAACTGATCGGAGGGGTATTATTACCGATAAATCTAGTAATTTGGCACACACTCAGTATCTACAAGTTTTGGAAGACTTCGTTGTGTGTCGTAATACCAGTTGGGGCTCAACGATTTTAGCCTTTCTGTACCGGGAGTTTTGCAAGGCTGTAATTGCCCAACCGGGTTGAAAAGCAATGTAGCAGGCTGTCTGATACTGCTACAGTTCTGGGCTTGGTATCGATTCTCGTTTTTATACCAATTACAACAGCCCTAGTCTTGTTTTCGCTGGCTACAAGGTAATTGTTTAACTTCATTTATTTAACTTTTTTTTTAATTTCGTTAATTTAATTATTTTTTTATTTTTAAATATTTTAGATGTCGTCATAAAATATCTGAGATGAAGTTGGCGGGTGCCACTGTACGATATATACGGATGAAGATCGACATCGTCGGTCGATATGCAATATGACATACGATTTTTTATTATTTTTTAGAATTTTTAACTTTATATAACTAACTTTGATATTTAATATTTACAGTTTATTGGCTTCCGTATGTTGACAAGGAGATCAACCAGTTATTGTCAGAGAGATTTTTTTGAGGAGTCCCACTAATAGTGTTGTGACGCCATTATTACATTATGTGATTGTTGAGTGGCACGCTGCTGATAGAGTGATGTGACAGCTTGCGTCGCATCAGCCGATTTTACGCAAATCGTTGAAATGGACGCGCTTCATAGAATTGATACGTGTGGGAAACAAAACGAAAATTGGCCGGTGAAGCACGCTTACTACATCGAGATATGGAATCAGCGTCAACTATCGCTTCCCCCGAGTTACGACATTACACCGCTAGACCTAGATTTTAATCATTCTCCCTATCTCTGAAATTATGAAGCAAATGAGAAATCATATCTCACGACACCGCAAGAAAGGGTAGAATGGGAACATTATCAGGCCACATGCTCCAAGTCCAAAAAGAAAGCATCGTTGTCTTCTTCTTCCACTTCGACATTTGAAGCTGAAGATTACTATTATGCATCTCAGGCTAGTTTGGGTTTCTATCCTCCATTTCATACTTCAAACGAGACTTGACCGCTTTGGTTGGAGGTTCATGGGATGCATCGCAATACATTCAAGCATCTTCGACAGAACATGCGATTGCAGGTGAGTGGGATTATATCGTATATGGTCAACAAAGTAGCAGCCAAGTCGAATCAGTTATGACAATGATGGCGTCAAATACCATAAGCCCATCACCGTATTTCGAAGATGGATCGCAGAGTGTGTTAAGTACACTACTCGGCAAGATGAAGACAACGATGATCAAGGCCTACAACTCTGGTGTACTCGACGAGCCCAACGACATTATCAATCGACCACTCCTCGACATCATTAAGAAGTTATAAAAATATAAATAATTTTTCTATGTAACTTTCATGTAAACATTTATTTTTGTAATTATTTATTTACTTTGTATTTATAAAATATAAATAAATTCATTTTTCATTTAATGTATTATTTTTTTAAATTTTATCTGGGTGAACTTGTTAGCTTGAGACGATGAGTTATAAGTGACCATTCCCATCTATCCGTTAACCAACTGCTACAAAAAGTCTATTTTTTTAATTCGACGTGATGAGTTGCTTCTATTTTTTAAATTTAAAAATCTTAATTTTATTTATTATTTTAAAAAATAATTTTTTAATAAACTCATCATGACGAGGTGATAAGTCATATTAATGACAATAAAATAATAGTTCACATGAGATCCATTACTCGATGACTATTTAAAAATAATATATGAAGAAACTCGTCGTCTCGAGATAACAAATTCTATGTGCACTCTAATATTTACCGTATTTTCTTAAATAATTATTGGGCCGGCCTAATAACCCTACTTTTATACATTTTTTTTTGATAAGTACTACTTTTTATACATTGAAGATGCTTTTAAACGAGAAAATAAAAACTTTGTGATCCGCTGAATATTTTATTATATCTTGTATCAGCATTTGGCAGTACATCTGTACATGTAGAATATAGAAACTTGGTCAGCTTCACCTCACTGGTGCTTTCTACTCCACCGTCCCTTGAAAAAATGTTTGAAGTATCTATTAACTTCAGCCTTGGATGAAACTCATCTCAATATAAACAAGTCACAATTTATCAGATATCTTGTATAAACCCAAAAGAGGAGAGAGAGAAATGACAAGCAAGAATGTGGAGTTGGATTCGGTGTGGCTGATCCTGGCAGCGGTGGTGGGAGCTTATGTTTTCCTATTTGGTTTTCTTAAGAAAATAAATGAATGGTACTATGTTTTTCGGTTGGGGAAGAAGAAGCATCTCTCTCTCCCTCCCGGAGATATGGGTTGGCCTTTCGTTGGGAATATGATCTCCTTTCTCAGAGCTTTCAGATCCAAAGACCCTGATTCCTTCATCAACAACCTTGTTCATAGGTCTTCTTCTCTCTCTTTTGTCTCCACTAACCTTGAGCAAATATGATTTTGCAAGAATTGTAGTTTTTCTTTTTAATTTCACTTGACAGGTATGGTCGAACTGGGATCTACAAGACGAGTTTGTTCGGGAATCCAAGCGTCATAGTCTGTGGTCCGGAACTTTCCAGGAAGATTTTGTTGGACGACGAGCGATTCGAAGCCGGTTATCCTTCGTCTTTGATGAAATTACTCGGGACAAAGTCATTACTCGGTGCTGCAAATTCAGAGCACAGGCGTTTGCGTAAGTTATTAGTTGCGCCGATCAATGGCCATGAAGCGCTCTCCATGTATATCGGATATATTGAGGACATCGTGAAGTCTTCATTGGAAGAGTGTGCTAATTACACCTCCCCAATTGAATTTCTAACCGAGTGGAAAAAGATCAGTTTCAATGTCATCACGAAGATTTTCCTTGGCTCTGCCGATTCCGTTTCCGAGTCAATGACCGAGCACTATGGACTTTTGTTACAAGGAGCATTTTCGCCGCTGCCCTTTGATGTTCCCGGCTTTATGTTCCATCGAGCCCTCAAGGTAAAATTTCCGTTGCATCATTAATCTCATGTCACGTTTGTAAGTTTGATTTTTATTCCATCAGGCAAGAAAGATATTGCTGAATTTCATTCAACCTCACCTGGATGAAAGAAGATACAAAAACGGCGATGATCAGAACATCGAAAATGGCATTATCGACCAACTCTTGGAAGCTAAAGACGGTGATGGTGAAAAGCTCGAAAACGAACTGATTGTTAATTTACTATTTGGGTTCTTGTTAGCGGGTCATGAAACAGCTGCACATGTTGGGGTGTGGCTGACCATTTTACCTTCACGATCATCCCGAAATCCTACAAGCTGTCAAGGAAGAACAAGAGGAGATTGTAAAGAGGAGACCATCCTCACAAAAGGGCTTAACTCTCAACGAAATCAGACAGATGGAATATCTATCAAAGGTATGTTTTGTCATCAATATTTTTTCCGAGTATAGTCGAGTCACCCTCATTGTAAATTCTAGGCCATCGACGAGACATTGCGGTTGTGTGGTATCCCGTTGGCAATTTTCCGAAAGGCTAAAAAACGATGTTGAAGTCGATGGTTATATCATACCCAAAGGATGGAAAGTTTTGGTTTGGAACAGAGGCATTCACAAGGATTCCGAAATTTATTCGAACCCGAATGAATTCCTTCCTTCAAGATGGGATGTAAGTAGCAAAACACATGACACTAATCTTATTAAGAGTTGGAAAACAGTGATTTAACCCACAAAAGCTGTCATTGTTTCACATTGAAAGCAGAATCATACACCAAAAGCAGGGTCTTTTATGCCTTTTGGAGCAGGAAGTAGGACTTGTCCCGGTGCTGATCTAGCCAAAATCGAGATGTGTATCTTCATTCACTACTTTCTCCTTAACTACAGGTAGTTCACCTATGAGAATGAATGAATATGATTGAGGTTTCATAAACCAGAACTCAATTTGCAATATGTTGTGCAGATTTGAACGGATTAATCCCAAGAGTCCAGTTAAATTTCCTTCGGTAAGTCCAATAGACAATTGTGTTGCGAGGATCACAAAGCTTCCGTGATCATCAAACATGACTGTCATCATATCATGAAAACAAATATAGTTACTTTCTCTATTTGTGTATCAATTCTGCTGTAGCCTAAAGCTATTGGACAATGTGCAGACTTTCTACTTATAATAAGCTGATTATTGGTCATGGCATATATCATAGATGGATCCAGAAGCGATTTTCTTCTTGGAAATTTTACATTCTAATATAATTTAAATATTTTCTTTGTATTTTCATTGATAATACATTTTCGTACCTTACAATTTTATAAGTTCGTCACCTAACATAAAATCTTACATCCGTTCCTGATCTAGACCCTAATTATACTTTGAATTCATCAAAACCAGCAACTTAAAAGCGATAACGTTCATATCTGGAGACCAGGTTTGGTCAATGAATCAGAGAATTAGTTGCAGTTACGCCTGATGGGAGAAATACGGACGGTACCAGTGGCGGTGATGTGGTCAATCTTGACGAATAATTTCCAGAGCTTCCATGGACGTTTAGTTTTGTTGTTCATGATTCAAATAGCAGCCGATAGCGGTATCGCGAACGCTATATGGCAATCGCTGCGACATCTGAGACAACTATCGCAAAAAATAACAGTGTGCAACAGAATCACACCAATAAAGGCGTGTCGTGGACACAATTTAATGGAGGGCAATCTCAGCAATAGCAGACCTCTTTCCGCTATTTTATTATTAAAAAATCAGTTTTTTTAAAGAACAACTCATTTGGAAAAAATTCACGATTGTGATACCCGTAATAACTGCGATAACATTTACTATATCCGTAATTACGATAAACGCAATGCAACTGAAAACACAGTGACAACTGTAATTTAAATCCCAACAGAAAAAAAAAACTGTACTGGAGTCTGACTCAATCACAAGCGAACCATCACAGCAGTGGTCTGAGTAGTGATGGCAACAGGGCGAGGTGGGTTTTTGGCCACCTGACTCGAAATTTATGATTCTCGACTCGATCTCAATTTGGATCTAATTTAACCAGATTCGACATAGTAAAAATATATTCCGGTTCTGAAATTTTAACAAAAAATCCAACTCACCCTTACTCAAAAAAATTAAATATATTATATAAAAATAACCATAAAATAAGAAAAATGTTTAGAAGGATAAATGCAGGAAAATGGCATTCATCATTTCGTGCATAGATATCTTTGTAAAAGAACTACTCTTAGAAGGATAAATGTTTAGAATTAACTCATCAGTTTGTAGAAAATGTCTAAAAACAATTATTGTATGATAAAATAATATTGTATTTTTTTTCTTTTTCTTTCTTTTCCATTTTCGGTTCTTGCATGTCCAAACTGTTCGGGGTTTTATTCACCTTACACATATGAACTAGTTGAATTCAATTCCTTCATGTTTGAAAAATGTTGGATTTGCGCCCAAGAAGGTGAAGTTTGCATTTGGATGAAGTGATTGATAAACAAAACAAAATAAAAAGGAATGTATCATGTTGTCATTTATTATAATTATAAGGGTAAATTACACCGTTTCTCATTGAATTTTACTTTCTCTCATATTTTACTCATTCAACTATAAAATAAAAATAGAAGGTGGTTGGATACCATCGTTGACCACCGTAGACAGTGGTTGTTCGACCCCAAATTTCATAGATCGCTTCGCCTCGACACATTGAGTCTAAATCCGACATTCATTTGTCGAAACTTGCTTCGAAGTCCATGAATTGGAGGTTGAAAGTGAGGAAGCTGAAACGTTTCAGTTAAGATTCATGAATTTTGGGACATTTTCCTGTGAAATAACCATTAGATTCGGACTTAAGGGGTCGAGACAAACTGACCTATGAATTTTGAGTCGAACGACCACCATTTACGGTGATCGACGGTGGCTAGCGGTGAGGGAAAGAAGAGGATTCAAAATGACATCGTTTGGTGTATATTTAAGTTTTTCAACGACGTCGTTTTGATGCTTGTGCCATCTCATAACAATGTTAAAACTAAATAAAAAGGAATGCATCATGTTCTGTTTTTTTTAAAAAAATTGATCCCTCTCTTTATGGCATTTGTTCTATTTTATTTTTTGATATTTTTATTTTTAATGTGTGTTTTTTACGGCAGTATTATTTTCAATAATTTTAGAAGCTATTTGTGTATTGCCGTTAAAACATGTACAAACACAACAACGCGTTTTTATTTGACTCACTGCAATTTGCTTTGTAGGGAATAGAATACGTGCAGTGAACAAGAGAAATACAAAATTAAAGAGTCGAATGTAAAACATTTTTCAACTTGTGTTGCATGAAAAATAGCACATACTGATGATAAATTCTGGTTGTGTCAAACATTTTTCAACTTGATCTTGATGTACGTGGATGTTGATTATAATATAAAAAAATTTATAGCTATTGATCCATAATTCATAAAATTAATTCAAGCAAATAATTTATATTCAATTTGTGTATTATCTAAAATGCTATTTAAATATTAATTAGTATTATCAAATAAAAGTAAACCACCATTATATATATAGTTCAACATGGCTGCTATTATGTAAAAAAAAAAAAAACATGGCTGCTATCTTGATAGCTCCATATTGACCATCGACCTTAAATTTGTATTTTGACTTTTTTTCATGACCTCACAATCTTACTTTACGGGGAATCCCAACATTAAATGATTATTTAGTGATTAAATGAATTCTGTTATTTCTAGAGACCATAGGTTTAAGTATTAACGACTGTAAAAAAGTGATTGATCTTTAATTGTTAATGTAACAGGGTGATTGAGTTTTAATTGTCAGATGATTAAGAGTCTATAAAATAGATACTACTTTATAATCACCTCAAATTAATAAAAAAATTAAATAGTTATTAAAAATAATATTTAACAAAATATTAATAGAAAAGGAAATGTCAACCGAAACTCAAGTATATTTTATTTTATTATATATATTTTTTATGTTTTTGGTCATTTTGTCCATATCTGATTCTTATTTTATTCTACTATGAAGCATAACTTTAATTTAGATTCTAATTTTAATAATTTGCTCTTATTCGATATTAAGTGTCACAAATTTGATTTGATGCCATTCTAACTTGATCTCTACGACTTTCAAGCTAATCTTGATTCCATGCTAACTTTAATATAACTTACATTTAACTTTATCTCGATGTTAATTTTAAACTCAATCTGTTATTTGTAATATCAATTTGATTTGTTATAAATTTCATGCATAAATTACTTTTAGATATAGATAAATAATAACAACATATTTAATCTATGTAACTTAATAAAAATATTTAATATATTATTTATATTTTTAAAATAGTTAATCTGATATTTGTATTTAAAAAAATATTTAATGTGATGTTCGTATTTTAAGAAAATATTTGATTTGAAAACAAATTAGTTTCCTCTATATTTGTTTATAATTTTCACAAAATATTATAACACCTATGAGAATTTACTGAGAAGAATTTCTATGCGTCTATTTTTCATTGTCTAATAGTTAATGTATTATTTTGAACACTTTCTCACGATATAAGAATTATATTAGATATTTTAAAAATACAAGTAAATATCATGGGTTATTATATTAAAATACATGTATCACACTAGACAATTTAAAATTATATGCATTATATTAGACATTTTAAAACTACATGTATTAAATTAGACATTTTAAAGATATAAATATTACATTTATTATTTTATCATATTACAAATATTGCATAAGATAGCAAAAACTAAATTATCCTGATGGTTAAAAGTAATAGTTATTATCTTAAAGATTTTGAACACTAGCAATTGTAACATAGGTAATTGAGTGTTTATTGTTAAATAATTGAAAGTATTTAGAATAAATATTATTTTATAATTATTTTAGCTTAATAAAAAGGTATTGCATAGGACTTTATCCCTGTAGATAAATATAATTAGTTTATTTGTGTATAAATTTGGTTTGATTCAGTTGTATATAAATATTGTTAACATGTACATCTTAATCATCGGTATTAATTATTATCTTTGACTTTTTGGATTTGTTTCGTTAAAATTATATTTTTTATTAAGATAAGGTGATTATAAAGTAATATATGTTCTAAATACACTCAATCATTTGACAATGAACGCTCAATCACCCTGCTGTAGTAGGTGGTACTCGAACTCGTGAACTCTAGGAACAACGATTCCTTTCACTGAAGTAAGTTAATTCGTACCTATGTTCTGTTAAATGGTGCATTGACTTTCTGTATGTAATAGGAATCTTCTTACGCCTTTTAGATGACTTGTAGTTAGTTTCTAGCTACAATGTTAATTTTAAATTGGATTTGTTATTAATTTCGTAGTTAAGTTACTTTTGAATAAAGGGAGATATTGTGTCCTAAAGTTGACATGTGACATACATATTGAGAGCATATTATATGTAGTTTGAACTCCGGTTTTTTAGTGTCAATATTTGACAAATTTGTTATTCAAACTGTAGTGATATCGATCAAAATATTAAATAGATAGTCTATTAAGACACCGATCCGTGTTGGTTTAGTATCCAAACCCCTAGTAGAGAAAAGTAAAAATAATTTTATATTAATTTTTAGATATGTTGTTTAATTTTTCGAAAATTGTTTTTTGTCGTTCAGGTTTTTGAACAAATACCTCAAATCCTATAAATATGAGCTTTGAGATATGTTGTTTAATTTGACACTTATGATAATTATGTCGATGTAAAGACTAAATCCAAGATTAAAAAAAGTTTGGATTTGATCGATGTCCATAACTGAAGATTACCTCTTTGAGGGGTGTTGTGGAAGAGGTGGAGAACTTGTTCGTTGAAGTGAAGAATTATTTTTATTCAGTTTGAGTGTCTCATTGAATTTAGTGTTTTGTCTCGAAACTTTCACACTTTTAGAATTCGCGTCAAGGTGTAGATTTGTTAGAGTTTGATTCTAATTCAAAGTGAAATAAATTAATTAATATATAAATTTTGGAAAGTAAAAAACCTAGTTTGATTAAAATTTAAAACCTATTATTAGTTCTCATTTAAAAACATAATGAATGGTACCAAAATCGACATACATGACAGCTATAAAAACACTTTTATAAATTGAAGCTCCGTGACACATAGTTTAAATAAAATAATACAAATCAAAGTTTGAAATCTAAATACATAAGTAAGGTTCTTTGAATACACAAGCCCAATAAAGCAACAATATAGTAATCTAGAAGAGATGCTAAAAGTCCTGCTATGATAGTGCTCTATGAATGACTCAAGCTAACATGTGAATAGAAAACATCTGAACATTGAGCTTACAAAGTCTAACATTATAATCACTAATCTAAGACAACATTAAGAGTCCCATTAACACAAGCATGCTAAAGACATGATTGTTGAACTATATTTTAATTTGTTTGATATAACAAATTAAGGCAAAATGTTTTGGACTTGAATTGAATTTATTCAAAGTTTTCAAAAATAATTTAAAGTCCTGGAATTAAGCACAAAACGTTTTTCTGGACAAGTAGTATCAATACTGTTCTTACACTATCGATACCTCATGAACAATACCGATATTGTTAATATGGTACCGATATCAAGGTAAGGGAAATATTGATACTCACTAGGTAGTACCGATACAACTGATACTACCAGCTTTGCTCAAATTCCAGAATGCAAAAATAGTACCGATACCCAAAGGGGTATCGATACTACTGTATATATTAGTATCGATACCATAGACATAGTATCGATACCATCAGGCCCCAACGGCTAGTAACGGCTAGTTGATTTAAATATAACAAAGGTAGTACCGATACTCCCTTTATTAATACCGATACCCCTTGGTCTGGGCAGCTTTATTTTGCATGAAAATTGATCCCCAACGGCTCCAAACCACCTCCAACGGCTAGAAACGACCACAACAACATTCCAACACATAAATACAAGTTGAAGACACTTGAAGAAGGGTTAGAACACCTATCCAAGCAATCAAACACAAGAGAAGAGTTTTTCACTCTTTATTCCAATTCTCTTGTAAATATTTTATTCTTGTAAGCTTTTAATTTGTAAACACATTCCTTTTTAGAGGTTTTATTTGTTTACAATCTTTTTCCTTGTAAAGGGTTTTTGGTTCTATCTTAGCCATTGAAAAGATAGGGAGTTGAAAAGGTTATCTCTTTATCCTTGAAAAAGAAAGAACAAATTAGTGAATTTGTTAGAAAATCCTTAGTGATGAGCTAAGGTAGTGGATGTAGACTTGGTTGATAAGTCAAACCACTTTAAATCCTTATGCCGAATTATCTTATCTTTTTGTTCTCCTTACTCCCTAAATTCAATTTTATCTATTTAACCCCTTTGCACTTTTTCGGTTTTTAATTGAGCCTTTTCATAATCCCAACAATTATATTAAGCAGTAGATATACATGTATCATCATAATCAAGTGTTACATATTTAAAGTTCAATTGTTCTATCGCTAAAGTAGGAATTTCATGCTTCCCTTAATCCTCTGCTAGGGGCCTCGCCATGAGTACACCTCTATTGGGTCTCTAACCACAATGACTGTAATTGTTGTGCATTCTCTAAATGTAACACATGATAACTGCCTAGTATTTGATCTCACATAACATCAAATATTAGACATTTAAGAGAATACCGATATCATATAGCATCCTTAAAATTGTCACTAAGTTGATGAATGATCTCTTGGTCTCATATAATATCAGGTAGATCATGGAGGGGAAACCTGGTATCACAAAGCATTGGTAAAATTCATGCTTCGATGAAGTATTGACTCAGTCTCACATAACATTTTGCCAAGCTTTAAGGATAATTGTTGTACTGTACTGATAAAACTACAATGCATATCTGAGTGCCCAGAGGCCAAACATCGCTAACAATACCTCAGTAGGGCAACTGGATAGCTTAACTACACAATAGCTAGTATAACTCAACACACTAAAGTGAGGTCATCCCTTTGCTAGCTACTATCTTGCTCGTTCTTCCATTTAGAATGTTATGCAAGTGATTTATTAGTCTGTTACTATTTAGTTCATTTTAGTCATTTTTGTCTCCGAGGAGATCTCTATGTGTTTCATGATTATATGACAAACTATTGTTTCTACTATTCACTTGCTGTATTATTTGTTAGACCGATACCTAACTCGAGTTCATTTCTTGATAGTGATACTCTAGTCGCTCTCATTTAACTTTAATATAACTTACATTTAACTTTAACTCAATATTAATTTTAAACTCAATCTATTATTTGTAATATCAATTTGATTTGTTATGAATTTCATGCATAAATTACTTTTAGATATAGATAAAGAATAATATCATATTTAATATATATAATTTAAGAAAATAATTAATATATTATTTATATATTTAAAATAGTTAATATGATATTTGTATTTAAAAAAATATTTAATGTGATGTTCGTATTTTGAGAATATATTTGGTTTGAAAAAATTAATTTCCTCTATATTTATTTATAATTTCAGAAAATATTATAACACCTATGAGAATTTACTGAGAAGAATTTCTAAGTGTCTATTTTTCATTGTCTAATAGTTCATGTATTATTTTGAACACTTTCTTACGATATTAGAATTATATTAGATATTTTAAAAATACAAGTAAATATACATGTATCGTATTGGACAATTTAAAATTATATGCATTATATTAGACATTTTAAAAGTACATGTATTAAATTAGACATTTTAAAGATATAAATATTACATTTATTATTTTTATCATATTACAAATATTGCATAAGACAACAAAAACTAAATTATTCTAGTGGTTAAAAGAAATGGTTATTATCTTAAAGATTTTGGGTTCAAACACTAACGATTGTAACATAGATAATTAAGCGTTTATTGTTAAATAATTGAAAGTACGTAGAATAAATAATATTTTATATTCATTTTAGCTTAATAAAAAGGTATTGCATAGGACATTATCCTTGTAGGTAAATATAATTAGAGTTTATTTGTGTATTAAATTTGGTTTGGTACAGTTGTATATAAATATTGTTAATGTGTACATCTTAATCATCGGTATTAATTATTATCGTTGGCTTTTTGTATTTGTTGCGTTAAAATTATATTATGTTTTTTTATTAAGCTAAGGTAATTACAAAATAATATATGTTCTAAATACTCTCAACTATTTAACAATTAACGTTCAATCACCTTGCTGTAGTCACGGTGCTCGAACCCGTGACCTCTAAGAACAACGATTCTTTTAACCACGGAAGTAACTTATTTCACATCTATGTTCTATTAAATGCTGGCATTGACTTTTTGTATGTAATATGAATCTTTTTACGCCTTTTAGATGAATTTAGCTAGTTTTTAGCTACAATGTTAATTTTAAATTGGATTTTTTATTAATTTCGTAGTTAAGTTACTTTTGAATAAAGGGAGATATTGTGTCCTAAAGTTGACATGTGACATACATATTGAGAGCATATTATATGTAGTTTGAACACCGGTTTTTTAGAGTCAATATTGGACAAATTTGATATTCAAACTGTAGTGATATCGATCAAAATATTAAATGGATAGTCTCTTAAGACACCGATCCGTGTTGGTTTAGTATCCAAACCCCTAGTAGAAAAAAGTAAAATAATTTTATATTACTTTTGAGATATGTTGTTTAATTTTTTAAAATAATAATTTTTATCGTTCAGATTTTTGATCAAATTCCTCAAATCCTATAAATATTAGTTTTGAGATATGTTGTTTAATTTGACACTTATGATAATCATGTCGATGCAAAGACTAAATACAAGCTTAGAAAAAGGTTGGATTGGATCGGTGTCCATAATTGAATATTACCCCATTGAGAGGTGTTGTGGAAGAGGTGGAGAACTTGATTGTTAAAGTGAAAAATTGTTTTTATTAAGTTTGAGTGTCTCATCGAATTTGGTGTTTTGTCGTTAAACCTTCGCACTTTTAGAATTCGCGTCAAGATGGAGATTTGTTAGAGTTTGACTCTAATTCAAAGTGGAATAAATTAATTAATATATAAATTTAGGAAAGTAAAAAACCTAGTTTGATTAAAATTTAAAACCTATTAGTTCTCATTTAAAAATATAATGAATGATACCAAAATCGACATACATGACAACTATAAAAACACTTTTATAAATTGAAGCTCTGTGACACATAGTTTAAATAAAATAATACAAATCAAAGTTTGAAACCTAAATATATAGGTAAGGTTCTTTGAACACACATGCCCACTAAAGCTACAATATAGTACTCTAGAAGATATGCTAGAAGTCCTGCTTTGATAGTGCTCCACGAATGACTCTAGTTAATAACCTTTGAACAGAAAACATCTAAACACTAAGCTTACAAAGCCCAACATTATAATCGCTAATCTAGAGCAACATTAAGAGTCTCATTAACATAAGCATTCTAAAGACATGGTATTAAGGAGTAGGTATACATGCATCATCATAATCAATCTCTACCTACTTAAGGTTCAATTGTTCTATCGCTAAAGTAGGAATCTCATGCTTCCCTTAATCCTCTACTAAGGGCCTCGCCATGAGTACAACTCTATTGGGTCTCTAAGCACAATGACTGTAATTGTTGTGCATTCTCTAAATGTAACACATGACAACTGCTAGTATTTGGTCTCACACAACATCAAATACTAGACATCTAAGAGAATCCTGATATCACATAGCATCATTAAAATTCTCACTAAGTTGATGAATGATCTCTTAGTCTCGCATAATATCAGGTAGATCATGGAGGGGAAACCTGGTATCACATACCATTGGTAAAATTCCCGCTTCGATGAAGTATTGGCTCAGTCTCACATAGCATCGAGCAAAGCTCTAAGGATAATTGTTGTACTGTACTGATACAACTAAAATGCACATATGAGTGCCCATAGGCCACACATCGCTAGCAATGCCTCGGTAGGGCAACTAAGATAGCTTAACTACACAATAGCTAGCATAGCTCAACACACTAAAGTGAGGTCATCCTTTGCTAGCTATTATCTTGCTCGCTCTTTCATTTAGAATGTTATGCAAGTGATTTATTAGTCTTTTACATCTGTTAGTCTATTAAGTTGTTCTATTCAGTTCATTTTA
Organism: Hibiscus syriacus; assembly: GCF_006381635.1. NCBI lineage: Eukaryota > Viridiplantae > Streptophyta > Magnoliopsida > Malvales > Malvaceae > Hibiscus > Hibiscus syriacus. The sequence goes on from NW_024061774.1 coordinate 648,321, forward strand.
GTCATTTTTTTTGTCTCCGAGGAGATCTCTATGTGTTTCATGATATATGACAAGTTATTGTTTCTACTATTCACTTGTTGCATTATTTGTTAGACCGATACCTATCTCGAGTTCATTTCTTGATAGTGATACTCTAGTCGCTCTCATTACGCCTTCCCTCAATTTATACATGAATTGGAGGGACAGCTATATGTCCACGGTTTATTGACGTTCTCATGGTACACAATTCCTCTATTACGTAATCTGATTAGTTCATTATATCGCTTTCATGCACTTCCTCTACAATGATCCTTCGTTCCTAGTTATTCAATACGTGCACAACTGAAGATGCTTAGATGTATTACGCCTAACATGGTTACTTCGATCGTAACCCACTTCTAAGAGTGTTTATAGGCACCTTTTGTCATTTATGTCCCTCACGAGCTCAAGTCCCACCACTACGGGTCATCCTTAACTCTTACGGGCCTTATTGAAGTCAACTTTAACCATCCAAAATGAGTAGTATCAATACCCTACATGCATTATCTATAACCGTTAATCAAGTATCGATACTCCTATGAGTTTCGATACAAAAAATAGTTCTTTTGTGCACAAAATTCTCACAGTACCAATATTGACACCCTCACTATCTATATCGGGGCTGCAATATCGACGTTTCTCCTTAGAGTATCGATACTTCCCTTATAAATTGCCCTAGACTGTTCAACCAATATTGATACTTGAACCTAGAACTATTTTATTTAAGCTTGGGAAATACCCAAAAATCGTCCTAAAAGTGTTACTTAGGTCTCAATTCATGTGATAAAGCTTAAGGAAGTTACTTAGGGTCATCTAGCATCCTAAAAACACAATTTAAGCTATAAATATGCCATCTATATGGCATGAATCAAGCATAAACCCTAGAATGCTCAAATACTCAAATCTCAACAAATCTTTATGCTTATGAAAGCCTTAACACCTCAAAGGATTAGAAATACACTACATTGTTGATAGAATCCCGAAATGAAGCTCCTCAACCACACTTGCCTCCTCTTTCCTTCTTGCACTTTGACTCTCTCCGAGGTTGACTCTTCAAAGGTGATATGGAGCTTAAGATGGAGCTCAAAAGATGTTGGTAAACACTCTTTCTCTCTAAATATATGGTTGAAGCTTGCTCAAAAAAGATGGATCCTTTAAGTTATGAGTTGAAGAAATAAAGAAAGCAAAGATAAATTAAAGAGATGAAAGGAATAGAGAACAAAGAAGAAAATGGTTAATAGATTTTTTTCCCTTTAACCTCACGCTCAATATGATATAAAATCCCAAGGAATCAATCTCATATTCATAAATGAGATAATCACACTTTTGGTCCTTCCTCTTTTTCATCTAATACAAAAATTCCCTTTTTATAGCCAATCGGACCCAATTTACATCCAATTAAGCCCTCATTTGGCCTGACACTTTACTTACGAACTCCAAGAGGTCCATATACCTCCCGGGCAAACCCGAAACTATTAGCCCAAAATTTGGGGTGTTACATCTTTATTAAAGTAGATTTCTACTTTGTTTATTTTCTTTTGTAATCAAATATCTATCCCTATAAATAAATACTAAGGGTAATGATTATATATCAAGTTTTTTTCTCCAAAATCCTCTTGTATTTTCTTCCTTTATATTAGTGAAATTCTTCTCCTCTGCCCGTGATTTCTCCCTTTTATGTTCACATAAATCTTAATTTTCTTTTTATTTTTCTTTTTCGACCGTGTTTATTTGTTTGCCGATAATCGTTCCGATATTATAACACCAACTTCTTGTAATCATGGGTCTGGTTTATAAGGGACTTATCATCCATCATCTGGAACATAAATCACTCTTCGATGGCGTATTTCTTGATGTATGCATTGTTTGTTTCATATTTTCCAACATTTCCCAAAATGATTTTACACTTATATCTTTGAGAAACATGTCAAAAAACTTGTTTGACATGTGACTCAAGAGATAATCTATGACAGGCTTGTTATACTTCTCGATCTTGTTTGAAGAAACTCCAATGACATAAGTTACTGGCATAAGCTATAGTTTTATTAGGAAATAGTCAAGATCAAACTGGTCAAAGAAAATGATGATCCTTTGTGACCTCCTCCGGTAGTTGGTTCTATCATTGCATCAAGCTTTGACATACCAAGAATGAGGTTGCTAGCTGAGATCGACATTTTTTTCAGTATAAATTTACTTCTAATTTTTTGGTAAAAGTTAATGCAAAACGAGGGGTTAGAAAGACATGATAAATAGAAAGAAAAAAAAATGTAAACAATGGAATAAAACATTGTGTTCTAGTAAGCCTCTACCTTAGAAGTAAATTCATCCTGATTACAATGCCCTCTAAGATTAACACATTCTCTCTAAGAAATCATTTACTTGAAGTTAGGAATGGACAATGATAGTATTATTCTTCTCTAAACACCAAAATAAAATAAAAAAGGAACAATAACATTTTTGACATAGGAAAAAGCAAAGAAATTTTGTAAGCAAAATGTATTTGATTTATGATTTTAAAATTGCTTGAAGGCCTTTATATTTATAGGATGAATTTATCAGCATAAAATAGATATTAACGATGGAATCGCAGCAGACACAACTGTATTAACAGTTGCTATAACAATTTTCATCAGCATAAAATAGATATTAACGCTGGAATTGCAGCAGACACAACTGTATTACCAGCTGCTGTAACAACTAAAAATAAAGGCTGAAATTGTATTGAAATAAAATTCGATTTTAATCTGTCAACCGAAATTACAGCTTTAATTGTCAGTAATTTAAAATTACCTAAAATCATTCTGTAATTAACATCAAGTTAAACTAATTATTTACAGCAATAAAAACGTTCTAGATTCAAGATTATCTAAAACATTCTAACATGCCTATAAGCACGAAGGAGAAATATTCTTCTTAATGTTCAGAAATTTAAGTAAAAATCTTACGGATTTTTTCTAAAAAGATAATATGCACGCAATACGTGTTAACACAAAGTCACAAACTGAACTAGTCGAATGGGGAGGCGACATGCACATGCTAAGGCCTAGTCATTCTACATTCAACTAACAAGGGAAGGAAAGACTTCTTAAAAATCCATTTAGAAACACTTCTCTTCGCCACGCAGAATTTACACGCCTTACCATTTAAGCATTACCAATGCTTCTGAATTCACTTCCCAAAAAAAACTGAAGGCACTCCACCAACTAAACGCCAAGTTGTCATCGATGACGATGGCGCTTTCTTCGAACTGACGATGCACATATATTTTGATTTCGATTCGATTAAACAAACAACTTCGATTAAATATTTTATTTTATCACGTACCAGCATTTGGCAGTACATGTAGGATATAAAATAACTTGGTCAACGCCACCTCATTGGTGCTTTCTATGCCACTGTCCCTCAAATTATGTTTCATTCAAAGTTTCAGCAATGGATGAAACTCTATATAAACCACATCTACAATAAACCAAAAGGGAAGAGGACGAAAATGACGAGCAAGAATCTGGATTTAGATTCAGTGTGGCTGATCCTGGCAGCGGTGGTGGGAGCTTATGTTTTTTTATTTGGTTTTCTTAAGAAAATAAATGAATGGTACTATGTTATTCGGTTGGGGAAGAAGAAGCATTCATCTCTCCCTCCCGGAGATATGGGTTGGCCTTTCATTGGGAACATGATTTCCTTTCTAAGGGCATTAAAATCCCAAGACGCTAATTCCTTCATCGACAAACTTGTTCATAGGTATTATTTTCTCTCTTCTATTCAGGGATACCAATAGGGAAAATTTTAAAATCATTTTATACTTTTAATATTTTTATGTATTTTTTATTGAAAATATATTTGTATTCCTTAAAATTTTATAAATTAATCATCTTCTAAAATTCTAGAAGTTATTCTTCCCTCCTAGCAGGGTTTTAAAAAATAGTCCGCGACCGTAATTTCGGCCGCGATATAGCGGTTTCGCTGCCGTCTGAGTTACCTGCGATGGTCGCAATAGTGTCCGCAACGGCCGCAATAGTGTCCGCGACGGGCGCTATAGCGCCCGCGACGACCACAATCACGGTAAATTCGAAATAGCCAAAAACACGACCGCGACCGCGATTTAAAACCCTACCTCCTAGTATAAAATCCTTTTTGTTCCCGTTTGTCTCTACAATATCGTATCTAGTGGCCCAGGGCTCAAATTTTTATAATGTATTGTATTGTAGGGTCCAATTATTTGAAATACTTGTTATTTTAGTTTCAATTTTTTCCTAATATTTATTATTATGGATTTTTTAATATTTATTATTAAGAGCCTACTTTTATAATTTATTTTTATAATATTTGTATAAGTGTTCAATATTTTACCAATATTGTTTTTCTAACATTTGTTATTAAAGGCTCAATTTTTTAAATACTTGTTATCAAGGGTCAAATTTTTTTCATTATTTGTTATTAGGGGCATACTTTTAAAATTCAATTTTCTTATAATATTTATTTGTTGTTATGAATCCAATTTTTTTAATTTTTTTTATTGGAGATTCAATTTTAAATATTTGTTATTGTGAGTATACTTTTAAAATTTACTTTTTTTAATATTTGTTATTAGGGACTTATTTTTTTCAATACATATTATGAAGCTACCCTTAAAATTATTTTTTTCAACACTTATTATTATGAACAATTACTTAAATAATGGTATGTAACCACACCAACGACTGTTATCCAGGGGTAACGACATCATCCAAAACTTCGATATAAGCAATCATTATGTCTATAAAAGTATATGTTATTAAAAATATACAACCACGATAATTGCAGTGACCACAATATCATATGTTATGTTCATAATAACGATAAACACAATGCGATCGAAAACACAAATATAAATTGTAATTTAAACCTGATTAAGGCCTAATTTTTTAGTTTGCCCAATGTCACCAAAATCTCAGAAACTGTCCTGGTGTCCACCACCTTAAAACATCAGCTTCCATTTTTAACAGCCTTATTGATTTCATTGGCAGGTATGGTAAAACTGGGATTTACAAGACGAGCTTATTCGGGAATCCGAGCATCATAGTTTCTAGTCCTGAACTCTGTCGAAAGATTTTGACGGATGACGAGCGGTTTGAATTCGGTTATCCTCCTTCGTTTAACAAACTACTCGGGAAAAAATCTTTACACGGTATTTCGAATTCGGAGCACAGGCGATTGCGGAAGCTATTAGTTGCACCAATCAATGGCCATGAAGCACTCTCCATGTACATTGGGTACATTGAGGACATCATGATTTCTTCAATGAAAGAGTGGGTTCGTAACAAATCTCCAATTGGATTTCTAACTGAGTTGAAAAAGATCAGTTTCAATGTCATCACAAAAATTTTCATGGGCTCTACCGATTCATTTTCAGAGTCAATGGCCGAGCACTACGCACATATCTTCCAAGGACTGTTTTCGCTGCTTCCCGTCGATGTCCCCGGCTTTCCGTTCCATCGAGCGCTCAAGGTAAAAATTCCGGTTGTATTATTAAGTTCATTTTGTAACACTGAACACACTTAATTTTCATGTTATCAGGCACGAAAGATACTGGTAAATGTTATTCAAGCTCACCTGGATGAAAGAAGGTGGAAAAAAACCAGTAATGATCCCAACAACATTCAGAAGGGCATGATCGATCTACTCTTGGAAATCAAAGACGAGGATGGTGAAGAACTGGAAAATGAACAAATTGTTAATTTACTATTGGGGTTCTTGTTTGCTGGTCACGAGACAACTGCACATGCTGCACTGTGGCTCACCATTTACCTTCACGATCATCCCGAAATTCTGCAGGGAGTAAAGGAAGAACAAGTGGAGATCATAAATAGAAGACCACCTTCACAGAAAGGTTTAACTCTCAGTGAAATTAGACGGATGGATTATCTATCGAAGGCCATTGATGAGACCATGCGATTGTACGGTATTCCATTGGCACTTTTCCGAAAGGCAAACAATGATGTTGAAATTAATGGTTAGTCTGTTGATCATTGATATCTCCATGATTTTTTTCCTTTTTCATATTCTTCGTAGCTGAAACTTTCTTCTTCTTCTTTTTTCAAATTTTCAAGGCTATATCATACCCAAAGGATGGAAAATTTTGGTTTGGTGCAAAGCTGTTCACATGAATTCTGAAGTTTATTCCAACCCGAACGAATTCCTTCCCTCAAGATGGGATGTAAGTAGAAAGAGAAAGCACATTATGTTTCTTTTTTATAATTATATATATCTGATTTATTGATCGACTAATATGTATTAAGATTTGAATCTTTAACTTAAAGAATCTAATGCCTTGTCCCAAAACAACAGGTCGTTGGTAAAAAAAATCTTGAGATTAAACGCAGTAATTTAAGCCACAAAGCCGTTTTGTTTCACCTTGGATGCAGAACCATAAACTAAAAGCTGGGTCATTTCTCCCGTTTGGAGCAGGAAGTAGGACATGTCCAGGAGCTGATCTATCTAAAATCGAGATGTCTATCTTCATTCATTATTTTCTCCTTAATTACAGGTAGAGATTTAATGCTATGTTATCTGTTTTAATACTGAAACTTGTCTGTGAATCAAATTTACTTTATAATGTGCAGATTTGAACGGATTAATCCAACAAGTCCAATTAGATATCCAACTCCGAGTCCTGCAGACAATTTCTCGCGAGGATCACGAAACTTCCTTGACCATCAAACATGGATGTCATCGTACCAAAATAAGCCTATTATCGGCCGTGACCTAGTTTACGTGATGAACCTTTATCTGTGTACTCGCTTATTCATATTGTTATTCCTCATTACTCGTGTTGTTGATCATGTTGTTTTACCTAAAGAACTTGAATTTGAGTAACTGTGTATGTAATGTGTGTATTGTCAATAAATTAAAAAATATTTTGAAACATACATTATTATATAATTATTTCAAACTATTAAAAAAAAGTTCTAGTTAAAGAGTAAAAGGTCCAAGCAATAACATCTAATCTAGTTATACAGAAAGATTAAAAAATATTGTACTGTAATACCAGAAATTTGATGATTACAGGTCATTGAAGCAACTGAGATTAAACGCTTGTTGGAAAAGAGATTTAACCAAAGTAAACCCGTAGGATAAATTTAATCATCAATGCTTAATTTTTTATCAACTTGATCCTTAATTTTTAAAAATAAATTTTAGTTTAATTTTTTAGTCTAATTGATATGATCTTAACGAAAAATATTATTGAACTGTTAAATTTTACACAAAATTAATGTAACAACTCCTTTGACATTCCATGTGATGTGTATTTCTTACTAATATGATATAGTGTCATGTCAATAAATAATTTAAAAATTATAGAAAAATCCTTTAAAAAGGAAATTATCACAAAATAAATAGCGCAAGCTTCACTCCAATAAAATAATTATACGTTAACAATATTGTTGATGTAAACTATCAAATAGTATGTTCTTTCGTTATTACACATCTTCTTTTATCTTTATGGTACGTTTTTTTATTATTTGATTTTTATTTACGATTGTCATTTTTTTAAGATTAGATTTGATATCATCGGATTAATCAAGATGCGCTTATTTGTTATAATGTTGATCTTCTCTAATTTACAACACTGAATTAGATCTGGATTCACGATTTGCATTCGTGGATTGTATCTTCACGGTACTCAATTCTAATTTGTTGTTTGTCGGTGGTCTTTCAATAATTTTTATCATCTTTTGTGGTTCATTTGTTGATGCGGTCAGATATGTCCGTATCTACCTTTTGTAGTTTTTTTAACATTTTTTTTGTATGTTCATTTGTGATATTAAGTGGTTAGTTTTCTTATGTTGAGGAAAATATCCTTATTATGTGTTTAGTTTACGATTGTGATTGTAAACTTTTATTGTAATTTAAATACTTTTTATTTTTAATAAAATTAGCGATTTTTCTAAAAGAACTATAATAATCATTTATATTAAAATAACTCTAATTTTATAAAAAATAAAATAAAAATTATGATAAATTTAGTTTTAAAAAATAAGTCGCATCAAGTAAAAAATATAAACATTGAGGGTTAAGTTTAACATTATAACTTAAAATTCTGTTTGTAGGTAAAATTTTAAGTATAACGTTAAAATTTGTTTTTAACGTTTGATTGAGTAATAATTTTATCTCTTACTCTTTTTGGATGAAATTATTTTTTGATTAAAAGTTAACGTTTGTCGTTACAGAATCAAAATAGAATTGGTCTATGTTTGGTTATAGGTCATAATTTATGTCATAATCTATTTTATTAAAGGAAATAGGTCAATTCATATATATATATATATATACGATTCTACCTCGATGAGTTTAAATTTGTCCATATCCAACTCGGTCGTGTGAAAACATTGTTCATGCTCTCGTGAAATATATGCACAGTAAAATAAATCTCTTAAACAGATTTATCCTTTAAATAATATTTTTAGCTAAGTTCATTATGCTTTTCAATTCATTATTTTTAAATATTTATAAATCTAAATAAAGTCTGAGATTACTATTTCAGGTTGCTTGACTTAAATAACTATATATAATATCAATACCATACATAAAATCTTGTCTAAAATTAAAACCACTTGGTCTCATAATACACTGATATAATATAGGGTAAAGCACACAAATAGTCTCCTCACAATATGATAATTTGTTGAATTCGCGACTATTAAAAGTTACAAAATGATCTTCCGACTATAGGGCATTGCTTTGTTGAGTCTCCGACTATTAAAAGTTACAAAATGATCCTCTTACTATAAGGTGTTGCTTTGTTGAGTCCCTCGACTATTAAAAGTTACAAAATGATCACCCGACTATTCATATATCCCAAACACATCATTTTTCGTTAAAAGATTAACGATTGTCTAAGCTAGACATGAGCATGTTGGTTGAGATATGATAGTCGTTTGAGATTCTGGATAAGATTTTATCACTCCCCAATCAGCAAGTTGACATCTAGCTCAGACTATCGTCAATTTTTTAATGGTAAAAGATGAATTTGAAACATATGAATAATCGGGTTACCAATTTGTATATTTTAATAGTTGGGAGACTCGACAGAGCGATACCCTATAGTCTGGGGACCATTTGTATACTTTATCCTATAATATGCTAATATGTCTTTTATTTTTTGCTTAATACAAAAATAAGTGTCCAAACTATATTGTTTTTTTCATTTAGGTGTCTAAACTGTTTTTGGTCAATTCAGATGCCTAATGTTTACAACGTCACACTTTTAGGTGCCTGTAACACCCCGAAACCCGGGTTAGTAGTTCGGGTCAACCCGAGACCCAAAGATGAGCCCAAAGGACCTTATAAATTAATAGACCAAGTTTATTGTTTTTAGGCTTGAGTTATGGCCCAAGAGTTTTGGTGATTGGTTATGGGTGTTGTGTAAATTAGAAATTTGGGGGACTAAAAGTGTAGTTTACCCATGGTTAATTTTGAAAGCTGAAAACCCTCCCATATATTATGTTTTTACGTGAACCACTTCCCCTTATCTTCTCACCAAATGCTCTTCTTCTTTATTCCATAATTTCTTTCTTCCTTCTTCCATTCCAAGTGAGAGTTCAAGCATTTCAATCTAGTGTGGTGAAACTTAGGTAAGAATGTCAATCTTCATCCTCCAAGCTTTGTTTTAAGTTTTATTTCATTAGTTTTTATGCATAGAACCAAAAATGTGTCTTGAGAGATTTGTGGGAATCTATGGATTCTAGCTAAGTTTTGAGCTATAGGGAGTTTGTTTAGATGTTATTCAACCCCTAGATGGATTGGTAATCCATTTTCTCATTTTTTTTAATGAATGAGATAGGAGAAAGCTCAAGAGCTAAAGGAAAAGAAAAGTTGAATCTTGAGTGAGTTGAGAAAGTTTCTAGCCATCCAAGGAGCAAGGTAACACCTTTACAACTCTTTTATACTCTTAGTGAGTCATTAGAAGTTCAAGATAGTTTAAATGCTTGCGTTGAGCATGATAAGCATTTTCAATGTGAAATTATTTTTTTAGAGTTATAAATGTGTTTAAAGCCTCTATTATGACCCTTGTTGATCAAATAAAACTTAAAGCATGTTTTGGGACCTTACTAAGGTCTTTGGGATTGAAAATTAGAGTTTTTCAGATTTGTTTATGACTTATGCAGGTAGAGTATTGATACTATAGGGATAGTATCGATACTTGTTCTTCGTTTTGAGAAAATTCGTGAGTTTCTGGGCAATAGTATCAATACTATTTCGAGAGTATCGAAACTTTAGGTCATAGTTTCAAAACTCCCAGAAGCTTCGAAACTGGGCAGAACAAAATGTTTAAAAGTATCAGTATTTATATAAAGTATCGAAACTTTTGTAGGAGTATCGATACTCTTGGGCTAGTATCGATACTTTCAGTTTGTTTTGGGTAAAAATGTAAGTTTTTAAGGGAATTAGACTCGAAGTATCCTAACACTTCATTTTATCATCAAATAAGACTACAAGTGAGAGTATTAATGATATTAATATTACACTTAGAAACAAGATCAATTAGGATGACATAAAAATAACCTTGGATGATGCTTAGGAAACGATCAGGACACCCGAGCTCCTTTATAAAATGCTAGCATTATTGAAGTATAGATTCAATCCGGATATATCCTTAGGTAGTGCGCGAGGCACTTAAAGCTAATTAGCTTGGGCACAAGGTTCGACACTCAAGGAATGGGCTAGTCGAGGGGTTGACTGATGAAGAGATTCCAGGCAACCTGCCTCGGTAGACTAAAGGGGTGTGTGAGCTTCGAAATGCAGAACCTTCAGTCGCACCATGATGTCTACCATAGAGTAGAGAGTGTAGTATACGAGTATACTCACTATTGCAGTTATCAATTAGCTTGAACATGACACGAACACTTTTAGTATGGCTTAGTTGTTAGTATGGCACTAGGCTAGTTAACTCGGTGTTTAGAATTTGTTTCCTTATTCAAGTTAGTCAAGGAGTAGTCTGAGGACTTTTTGACAGCAGTGATCTAGACCCAGATATTGTAGAGTACGTCTCGAGTTTATCATTAGAGGGCATGTATAATTGTAAACCATGATTTGTATATTTTATATGAGTCATAACTCATTTTAAACTATGGTATGTATGATTTAAATATTATTTTGGGAGCTCCTGATGTAAACTATTTTATTTAAATTATAGTTGATTTATTTTAGCATGAGTGATTACAAATGGTCATTTTTAAAACGAAAAAATTTAAAAGAAAATTTTGGCTAACCACACTGATGGTTCCGTGTGACATTCTAATCGGTCGATTGTGTGTCGTACTGGTTTAGAGTGTTACAGTGTCTCTGTCGTAACGTACGTTAAATTTCGTCATTAAGTGACACGTGTCACGCTCATGTAATTTTAATTTTCTAAAAATATAAATTTTATAAAGGCGGCACGTATCATTTAACGATAAAATTTAACAGCGATAACGGTCAAAAGTATAACGTTAAAAATATTAGACACCTGAATTGATAGAAAAATAGTTAAGACACCTAAATGTAAAAAATGTATAATTTAGACCCTTAGTTTTATATTAGACCTTTATTTTAAAATTAAAAGTTATAATTGGAACGCATTATCATTTTTTGGAACAAAATTTGAACGCAGTCTTGTTGTTTTAAAAAATAATCATAAAAAGTTAAGATATAAGAAGGAAAGAAGCAACAATGAAGACAAGTGAGATAAACAGCCGCAATTTCCAGATCTAAACAACAGCAACAAAAAACCCCTTTGTCCCTTCTATCATCATTAAAGCTTCCAACGTTCTTATTTTTTTCGTAAACCGTTGGAGCCTAAAAATTTCCAACTTTAAAAACCAACCCTCTCTCATTTCCCATTCGTTTCTCCACCTTTCACATCTTTTTGTTGTTTCCCACTCTCCTTCGGGGGTTTTCTTTTTCGCCATGGATCGTTTCTGATCCCAAAATAATAAACCAAATTTTCTTTTGGTACTTTTACAATGGGGTGTTTCCTTGGGTGTTTCGGGATTTCTACTAAAAGAAAACGTCGAAAACCAGCCAACCGGATTCTTCCCGGACCTGCAGAATCAGTAAGTTTTCCATTTTTGGTGTGTTTTTGGATAATGTTTCAGTAAAGTTCTAGTTTTTTATATTTACTGGTTGTTATTGCAGAGACTTGTTAGCTATGAACCCTTGGATTCCTATGATTCTACAAAATCTCAGCTGAGGTCAGTTGGTTTTTTATGAAAGTGTTTCTCTAAATGAAACATTACAAGCGTATCTGATTTCTATGTTGATTGCAGTGGTAAAGCTGAGAGACAGAGTGCTAAAATCAGGAAGAAAGTGAGCTTTAACTTGAATGTTCAAACCTATGAGCCGATTACGGATGAAGAAACGACTACGTACCAGTTTTTACAGAGTGTTGAAGAGGAGAATGAAAAGAATGGAGGAGAAGTTGGAAAAGGGAGCTTACACTTTTTCTCCGATGGCGTTTTGAGTTCGTTGAAGACGAGTGTTTATCCCTATAATTATAGGTACCAGAACTGTAGTGACACCTATGATGAAGAAGATGAAATGATATTTGAGGAAAATGATTTAGAAGATGATGATGGCTATTTTGATGATGATGATGATGTTTGGGTTGATGATGGAAAAGATGTTGATGATCAATTTGAGTCTCTAAACATGGACTCAACAAAGAGAGATGATTCGATTCAATTGGATGAGAAGAATCAAATGTCACTTTGTGGTTCAACAGATGGAAATGCAAAGATCAGAAGCCAATATCTATATTCCGTGTTGAGTCCAATCGAAAACATGACTCAGTGGAATGAAATCAAAGCTAGAGCAGCCATCAAACCGAAGCAGACGAGGAAGGATAATGTTGCAGTAGAGGAAGAATCACAAATACCCATCGGTTCGAACCCGAGATCCAACTGCTCACCAAAATATAATCAGTCAAATCCCATTCTGCAAGACATAGCAGTCGGTGCTAGCCTCTCAAATTGGTTGATCTCACCGAATGTCCATACCCTGCTATCGAAGAAAAGCATATCAGCCAGATCATTCTCCAGGAGAAGTCAAGAAGATAGGGTGATCTCAAACATATCACCAACCTATAGTTTGCTAGAGTACAATGAAATTATTTAAGATACAAGGGGTGTGTATAAGTTTGGGGTACTGTTTGATTGTTAATTTGTTTGTATTTAAGTTTTTGATTCTTTGATTCATTTTAGAATGTTTCAAAGTTTGGTCATTTTGGCTCCGATTTGTTCATGTTGTACCATCTTGTATAAGGATTCGAACAATGTGGTGAAGTTGAACTATTTAATTTCAGGCTTCTCAAAGATGTAATATTCTCGCAATTTTTGTTGCCAGGAAAATAGCGATAAAAGTTTCACCTGCAAATGCAACAGTTAAGCTAAACAGCCTTTATCAGTAACCGATAACATTAGTTTAAGGTTCCAGTACACCCTAGTAATAGACAGAATGCATTACTCCGTGTCGAATTGAATATGAAAGATTTGTTATGCAAACAGTTATATTGCACATTCTATCATACACGTCTTCTGAAGAAGAGAGTTATGGTTCAATGATAGAAACGATTGTTCTGCATTAACAAAACAACTAGCAGCCGAGAGTTCATACAAGGGGCAAAAGGGGAAAATAGATCAATACATTATGAAAGAAAGATAACCATAATCTTTATCTGCTTTCATTTCCGAGACGTCCGTGAAATTCTTATCTGTTCACTCCGAAACGCATGTCAAACCACCTTAGAAATTCTCATCTGTTCATTTCTGAGACGTCCGTGAAATTCTCATCTCGCTCAACTTTTGGACCTTTTAATCTTATGTTGCTCCAACTCTTCCTTTTTCTTGAAGTACTCGTATCTAACACTTCCATTTGAGTTGAAGTAACATCGTTTTAATCGATTCTTCCAAAAGCATGTTGAAGCCAGGGAGGCTATCTGGTAGCAAAAAGGATCGATATTGCTCACTGGAGCCCAAAAATTGATCTGTCCAGCAGATAATTCCTGCTTGTGTCCTATATTTTATCTACATTATTATACAAATACAGGAATCTGAGTCCGAATCCTCGTCATCAGAATCGCTCGCATCACTGCAGACAAGGATAAGACATTAGGATGTCAAAGATACAATGGTGAACCAATGAGAAACACATTAGCAACTATTCAAGACCAAGTAAATCATATTACAAGGTCAGTTGTGATTTTCTTTATACCGATTAAATATGTGTTAAACCAAAGGCTCTACATTCACATTCTTGCAGATTTTACCATCGAATAAGGGAAGAAAGAAAAAACGATTATTTGCACAAACATATATTGGCAGGATCGTTCAAACTAAATCAAGAATATCAGTGAAGTTTATGGCGCAAAAAACCCTTATTTTGATCAAAGAAACTGAAAAAAAAAAATGGAATAAATCAAGCGTGCACATATTTTGAAATAGAATTAAAGTAATTTGTAGTTAATACGCCAAGAATACTCTAATCATGTTATCGGAGAAGATAATCCTTTGTACTTAAAGCAAAGTTCTTGATGATTTAAAATGGTTGGTGGATTTACTATATATAGTTAGATGCCAAATTGCCAATGCATTACAGGGAAAGAGAACATAAAAACACCATACTTTAGTTTCCTACGCATTCTATAGCTTATGACAACAAAAGCTTTGAAGAAATGTGCAAAAGCAATCCTAATACTACAAGAAAGTGCCCGAAAAACATGCCATAACGAAGGCCATTCGGCAAAATAAGATAGATTTGGAAACTTTTTCCTAAGATTGGCAAGGACCATTTACTCGGACCAGCTACAAATGAGTCCTTAGATTGTAGGAAAATGAAACAAGACAACAATTGAAAGCTTGACGTGATGAATACTAAACATGGTAATTGTCCACCAAAGCAATCCCTCCAATCCAAGTCATTTACATAGAAAACAAAAGGAGAAGACAGTACATTGCCTTTTAACTGAAGCATCTTTTTGTATGCCGCATAAAAGAAGTTATGTTCTTGGAATTATCATTTAGCTTAGACTGATATTCAACTCATCAAAGCCAAAGAGATGCACAAGAGCACTGGATTTGCAAATATAAGAGTTCAATACTGACAAAATCAGCTAAATGACAGATCTAAAGACTAAAAAACCAATGGCAAAAAGAAATAAAAAGTGCGGAAGAAAGTGCAATTACCTTGGTTCAAACACTATAATCTCTGCGAGTTTATTCCCATTTTTATCATTCCATTGTACTTTTCGATCAGTTCTTTCAGATTTTCTCAAAATCCCACCTTTCTTTGGCGGCAACAAAGTATTTGACTCACTGTAATTTTCTCCATCAGTGAGGCGTTCAACTTTGGGAGAATCTATGGTAGCTGAAGTCTCATTTTTATGTGCATTGACATCATTATGGACGGCATCCATTGACTGTTTACAGCTCCCAACAAAGCAAAATTGTGCTGAAAAAACCCTTTTCGAGTAAACCTAAAACAAAACAGCCTTCGGAATTGATGATTCAGATTAAAAAAAGGTGGATTTTTTATCTTCAATCATAAACCCTTTAAGCCAAATAGGTGGAAAAAAAAACATAGATAGTTGAGGAAAGCCATAAAGCTGTGTTAGACCGGGAATATAGGAAAATCCAATATACCCAGAAAGCAAAAACTGGTGAATCAAGGAAACCTGGTGTCCAAACTGGGATTAAATGGGTTTTAGAGTGGAAACCTTCAATCCCATAAAATTTCCAGAAGAAAGTCAACACTTTTTATTTTACACCATTAAAATGCATTCAATTTTCAAGAAGAAAACTACAAAAAGAAAAACACCCAACAAAACTTGAGAAATGAGATGAGATAGAAAGACGACTGAATCAGTCTATTATGTAGAAATTTAAAATATTATAAATTTTTTTTTAATAGCATGATATTGATTACAAATATATTTATTCATATTCTTAAAATTGATGAAGTATACACATCTGGTAAACGTAACTATTCAAACAAGACCACTAGAAAAAATAACATTCTATTTTACAATTGAAAAAATAATATTCTCTTTTACTATTTAGATCAATTGATGAATTCTTGTTAATATTACTTTTAAACTTATAAGAATGATATATATTTATAAATAAGGATAGATCGAAGGGATACAGATGTCGACAATCATCATTTAAAAATTTAAAATTATTATATATTTTAAATATTTTTTTAATTTTTTTTAAACTTGATTGTATGTCATATTTATTTATAAATTTATACTCTGATATTTTTTGTCGGCACCTCCAATCTTATATTGACAACTTTACATTTTCTTTTCATTGTTACGGAATGTTACATTTAATATGTCTATATCTCCCAGTAATAAATCAAACAAAAGTTGATGACAAGATAAGAGGCGCACGATAAGGAGCCGGCAGTGGAATTTTGTTCACAAAAAATAATTTTAAAAATGGATAATTAAAAATGATTTTAATATTTTATTGATTTTATAAAATTTTAATTGGTATAATAAAATATTTTAAAATATTTATAAATTATACTAAAATAATATATTTTTTGACTGATTAAAAATAATTTAAATCTTACAGTTATGTAATCAATTGATATAACATTTAACAAGTTATTATATCTATCTAAATTATACAAAATTAATGAAAAATATTATAACTAATTGACTCCATTTAAAGTCGTTTGTTATACAAATAATGATATTTAATTGAAAAATTGGTGGTTGGTGTAGGACAGAGATATTGATAGTGACATAAGAAGAAATAATTAGATGAAACTGTTGAACATAATATATATACGGTAAATTATGTGTTTAATATATAAATTATTTGGTTTGGTTTATTTCATCTGAACTTTTAATTTTATTCATTTTAATACATTGCATTGATATATATTTTTACAGGTAAATAGGAGTGAGAAGATAATTGAGTGATGAATAATGTAATTTACCGATAAAAAGGTGCCACGTGCAAACCATCTGTTAAATTTTTAACGACAAGATACTAAAACAAAACAAAAAAAATAAATGGTAGGTACGATTTGAAAGAAAATAAGTTTAGGTATTAAAATTGTTGAACCTTTTTGATATAACAAGTTTAAGGGTAAAATGTTTGTGGACTTAATTGAATTTACTCAAAGTTTTCAAAAATAATTCAAAGTCCATAATACTTGAATTTGAACACAAAACTGATTTTCTAGGTGAGTCGTATCGATACTGTTATTACAGTATCGATACCGCATGAACAATATCGATATTGTTCTTGCAGTATCGATACCAAAGGTAAGAGAGATATCAATACTCTCATGGCGGTACCGATATTGTCTTGTGTTTTCAAATGTGTTCAGATTCCAGTATGCAAAAATGATACCGATACTCGAAGGAGTATCGATACTACTGTATAGTAGTATCGATATCATTACATCAATATCGATACTTACTCAGCCCAACGGTAAAAACAACAAGCTTTAAGACAGTACCGATACTCATCACTCGAGTACCTATACACCCTGTATTGGGCAATTTATTTTTGAAAATTATCCCCAAAGGCTCCAAAACATCCTTGACGGCTAGAAACAGTCACAAACACTTTCAAATATATAAAAAGAAATTGAAGACACTTGAAGAAGGTTACACAACACCTATCCAAACATTGATCATCAAGAGAAAGTTTTTTCACTCTTTATCTTTCTTCTCATGTACACAGTGTTTTTGTGAGCTTAAATTGTAAACTCCTACCTTTTAGAGGTTTTGTGTTTACATTTCTTTATTATTTTCTAAAAGGGGTTTGGTTCTATAGCAATTGAAAAGATAGGGATTTGTAAAAGGTTACTCTTAAGCCTAGAAAAAGAAAAACAAATTAGTGAATTTGTTAGAAAATCCTTAGTGTGGTGCTAAGATAGTGGATGTAGACTTAATTGAGAAGTCGGACCACTCTAAATTCTTGTGCAAATTTCCTATCATTTCCTCCATAATCCCTAAATTTTTTATATGGCCAATTCACCCCTCTTGATAAATTTTCGGTTGATCGATAGAGCTACGAAAATCCCAACAAAAGATCAAAATTAATAGTTTATGTACTAAATGTGTAATTTTCTCTTATATATTTCAGCTAATGATTGTTCGTTTCAATTATAGGGAGTGAATCATGTAGGTTCATGTAAATTTAGCAATAATATTACAAAAATGAGTTCTAATAATACATCATGGCTATCTAAATTATGAGAAGTTTTGGTTCGACATAATATTTAGTGATTAACTTTTATGCATCAAATCTTGTTGTCCTTCATATCTGGATTGGACATAAATCATGAAATAGTCACATTTATATAGTCCATCAAATGTTTTTTAATATCTTGAGTAGACTTATAATAAATGAATAAATGATATCTTATATCAACTTATTTGAGCATGGTCGTACATTTCTAGTCCTCAATCAAGTGACCTAAGATATTACTCATATTAAGTAAAAGGGACAATTCTATATTGATCAACTATATTCCACTACATGAATTATGGTATACCCAACGTTAATCTTTATGACTTATCAGTTACGGTGGATGTTTGACTATATCAAGATACACAACTTACAATGTTGAGATAATGATGATCAAAGTATGAGGATCATATACATAGTTATCAGTATGAGGGATGTTGTTATTATTCCATAATACTATGAGAATATACTTATAATGGGTTAGTCCAATATGTTGTTCTCAAACACCCACTCATGTATTGATTTTGACATTCCTATGTCAATGACACATTTTGTCATCAATCAATTACACATTAGTTTTAATGTATTATTTTTGTTCAAACACACTATAATACTAGACAATGGATCTTTCAAGAATAATCATATTTTCTTAGGTCTTTCAAAAAATATTATTCTTTGGGTAAATGCAATATTGATCACTATTGTTTTAGTTTTGTACGCTTTTCCTCATTAAATTTAAAAATATAATATTTAGTTAATTTTATTTTTATTAATTAAACGTGGCC
Source organism: Hibiscus syriacus (assembly GCF_006381635.1). Lineage (NCBI taxonomy): Eukaryota > Viridiplantae > Streptophyta > Magnoliopsida > Malvales > Malvaceae > Hibiscus > Hibiscus syriacus. Next base: position 667,354 of record NW_024061774.1, read on the forward strand.
ACTTTTATTTAATTTCCACACTTTTTCTCACTAAATATGGTCAAAATTTCAGTGACTAAAACTTAAAAGTCAATACCGTATGTTGATAATCCTTCCCTGTGTATGTTTTCTTCTATGAATCCATACCTTTTACAAAAAAAAAACAGTAGTGGCCACATCTTAATTAAATAGAAATAAAGTGATCATATATTTTTTTTAATTCAGTGAGGAAAAATGAACAAACTAAAACAAAAGTGACCAGTCTTATAGTTTCCCCTTATTTTTACTTTTTTTTAGAAACATTTTTTAATGTATATGTACAGTAGAGAAAATGAAATAATCATATCAATTTCATATATTAATACAACGAAAAAAATTATGTATGTAATTAAAACTAACTTATAACTGGTATTTAAACATATTTTAACATAAAATTTACCAACTGAGCCTTTTCAACTTCCTAACCATGAATTTGAACTATATTTCGCATGCACCATAATAAAACAGGTTTGTAGCGGTGTTTTTAGCGGTCTTTTTTGAGAAAACGCCACTAATTTTATCATATTGCAGCGTTTGTGCAAACTATGCCACAAATTTACACAATTCGCGATGTTTCTTTGAAAGCGCCGCAATATTCATATACATTTCGCGGCGTTTCTTTCTAAAACACCGCATATAATGATATATGACAATTTTGAAAAAGCCGCTAATTATATACAACAACGTTTCTATCAAAACGCCGCTTTTTGAGAAAACGCCACTAATTTTATCATATTGCAGCGTTTGTGCAAACTATGCCACAAATTTACACAATTCGCGATGTTTCTTTGAAAGCGCCGCAATATTCATATACATTTCGCGGCGTTTCTTTCTAAAACACCGCAATATAATGATATATAATGACAATTTTGAAAAAAGCCGCTAATTATATACAACAACGTTTCTATAAAAACGCCGCTAATCATATATCCCCAATTCCCTAATTTTCAAAATACCTATTTTTCCTCACCGATCAACTTTTACTCTCTTGTCTCCATTATCGTCTTGCTCATCTTTCTCCATCGACATTGCCTTGCATATCTTTCTCCATCGTCGTTATAGACACCTATATTAGTGGTGGTTATCATAGACACGCCGCAATAGACGTGAACATTAGTGTCGTTTGTTAGACGAATGTCGCCATAGGATGTATATATCTCCAATTTGTCCCCTTCCCGATCCTTAATTTTATAAGTTAAATTAGTTTCTTTTTAACCTCCTCTTCCTCCATCCTCAGCAGTAGAACATCTCTATCAAATCGATGCACCATCGTCGCGCTTCCAGTCACTCCACAAAGCTCAAAATTCAGGTACACTTGTAGTTTCTTCTCTCTCTTTTAGTCTCAAGACTCGCCAATCTCGACATTGAGATCCGATTCTGCTTCCTTGAAACAAACTGTTATTTTGCCTCTACTCATGGCATCCACGTTACTAAAAACCCTAAGAAGAATCCTAGCTTTGTTTCATAAAAACCCATAGGAACTTGACTCACTTTTTTTTCATAGTTAAAACTGGATTAGGATTCTGATTTGAAATGTTTGCGAATAAAATCCTTATAGCTTTTAGCCAAACTCATAGGAACTTGACTCACATTTAACTCTGTTAAATGTATCCGTTTGCCGCATGAAACTACACATGTTGTTATCCATATATATAGTCATGGATTCATCGTTTTGAACAAGAAGAAAGTTAAAATAGATTGGCTGCTACAGTAACTTTTACAGAAGATATTTTGATATGCACTCCATAAATTATGGGTTTGGAATTTCCGGTTAGATACTTATTATATTACTTGCAAATCATGGGTGTTGAATTTTAAAAGAGATTGAGGTTGAGAAGTAGATTTATTTCTTTATGTGGCCGCTAGACTGGGACATTTGACTTTTTCAACTCAAAATTGGATATTTGCGGGAACTTCAATATGTGTTCAAAGATCAGAACTGGTTAGTTTAAACATGTAAAAATGTGATTTGATTCTTTCTTGTAAATAGGTTGTGCGGCCTTGTTCATTCTACTTGCAGAATGGGCACTGCAAATTCGATTTTGTAGGGGTTTGTTAGGCAGTCACAAATCTATAATTTGTGTTGGTTAGGGCATCTCCAATGCTTCTCTACATTGGAGAATTTCTCCAAAGTAGAGAGCTCACGGCTCTCCAACCCTGCGTTAGATCTGGCTACTACTGTGATTGCTACAGTACCGCACCACATCTAGTGCGGTACTGTAGCTAACGCTACAATTTTCTGTTTTTTTAATTCAAATAGATTAAATTAAAAGATATATAAAAATACATTGAAATTAAATATATAAACATACTAATTTTTTTGTAATTTTTCTGATTTTTGTATTTTTCTGATTTTTTTAAATTCAAGTAGATTAATTTGCAAGATAAAAATATTGAAATTAGATAAATAAACATACTAATTTTTTTGTAAATTTTCTATTTTTGTATTTTTTCTGATTTTTTTTAATTCAAATAGATATTTTTAGAAATTTATATGTTTTATTTTATATTTGCAAATCATATTATAATCGTTAAATATTGAATGTAGAGTTAGTGGTGTGTAGAGATAGTGTTGTAGATATTATTGTTTCATCTCTAGAGATAGAGATACGTTAGAATAGAGATAAATTAGAGATGACCTAGAAGTTAGCGTTGTTCTTTGTTGCCATGGAATATTTTAAATATTTTTATTTTGTAATGGGGTTTGATTTTTTTTTTCAGGTTGTGGTGCGGTTTTTTGTTGAAAGATTTAAGATATTCCTGGACCTTAAGCAGATTGTTGGTGTCCACACGAACGACAAAATCAAGTGTTGGGCTCTCCTTTAACGTTCTTCGAGTTCGTTTTCTTCATCTTCTCAAGTTATAGTTCAATTTTTTTTCTTTTCATAATCTCGAAATATTAACGTGGATGAGATTGAAAATTAAGTTATTGCTTAAGTTTTAGGTCTAAGGATATGATCGAGTTTGCTTTCAAGGATCATTCATTACCTCAACTAAATATTTTGGATCTAGCTCGTATCAATACATGCAAGTGGATGAAAAGTTTATTCAAATGAAAGTAAAAGCTAAAACGAGAGAAGCAAAGAAAGAAGCAACATATTAGAAAAAATACGAAGACTTTCTAAATCAACTTGAAGTTATGAAGTAGATGATATGAGGTTATTATGACTACTCGTGGATCATCGGATTAGATAAATCAGTCCGTTAGATCTTGAATTTTGTTCTATATCACGTAAACCTATAAGAGGTCTCATCTATGCATTGTATTTGGTTCAAGGTTATGATTTCTTGTGTCCAGAGAACATGAATTCTTTGAAAGCTTTGATCACCAAAATAATCTCTCCCGAGGTTTCGATGGTGGAGGCCAAGTAATTTCTAAAAATGACATCAAAAGGTGTAAGAGTTGTGATTGAAATTACGCACAACCAAAAATATCAATGACGACCGCTGGATCCGAAGCTTGTGTTTTCTAAAAATCAAGTCTCGCATTTTCACAAATTTAATCCATTTTGCTGTTCATAAAAAATGGATTTGTGGTATGAGCCAAGGCCAAGGATAGTTTTCTTTCCCGTTGGGCATTATAAATCCGTTTTTGCATATTCGCTTACACACACCAAAATGCCAATACAAATACAACGAATATAATTACTTAAGCCTATACGTGCGCGTTAGACTTTCCCTATATATAATGATTCAAAACCCTCATTATACTTTAGAAATCAGACTTTGAATTTTACTCTTTTCCATTTGCCGACCATTCTGGTCGTTGGCCTACAAAATTGTCGCGCTGTTCACATTCACAGACGGTTGCTTCCAAGAAGTTGGGACTTGGAAACATCTAGATAGAGTCGGGTTCAGGTCGGTTTTATTGTCACCCGACCCGACCCGAAAATCTACTGCTTCCACCCGAACTCGATCCGACCCAAAAATTTTATATCCCACCCGATCCGACTTGACCCGAAAAACATATATTCTCTACTCGACTCCGACCCGACCCGATTTTTTAAAGTATAAATCCGACCATATCTGACACGATATAAAATAAGGATTTAATTAAAAAGCTAATAAAAATTTTAATAAAATTACATTATTATCCTTAGGTTGGGTTGGGTCGGAGTTTTTCACCCTCCACCCGAACCTGACCAGACCCGACCTCGAATTTTAAAAAATCTGACCTGATTCGAACCCGAATATTTAAAAAAATCCAACCCTATTAAGTCGAGTTGGGTCGAAACCCGTCGAATTCGGATTAAATTGACATCTTTACATCTAGAATTAAAAAATAAGATTCTCCAATGTAATACGAATGGCCAGAATTTAAGTGGTGTCGCTAAACTCACGATCATAAATCATCTATTACATTTATAATCACAATAAATATATGTAGGAAAAATATTATTTTTTCAAAGAATTCATAGTCAAACAATTATCTCTATAAAGTATATGTGCGTGGTCTATAAACTAAAAATATTTTTAAAAGTTCAAAAAAGAAAGATTCTTTTTAAAAATTCTGTGACCAATAAGTTAACAAATTGTATGCAAACAACACACTGTTCCTCGAAACAATTCCAAGCCACAGCGTGTGTGGTTCCTAATGCTTAGATTGATCACTTCTCCATTCACCAGCCTCCAATAAGAACCCCAAGGCTCTCTATTTAACACCCAACCAAAAAGTTGCTCTTTTTCACATATTAAAAAGATCCCATCAACCTTTACACATCACACAAATTATAAACCATTGTCTTAAAGCAAACCATAGCAAAAGTTCTGAAGAGGCATTTTAATGGCTATTTCGATATCTGCAACAGTGTTCAAGGGAGGTTTAGGAAGTTCCTTGACAGGCGGTGAAGACTATGCCGTGTTGGCTAAGTCGGTTCCCGGCCGTGTTTGAGTCGGAAAGGCTGTTAGAGCACAGCCTATGATGAAGAATGTGAATGAAGGAAAGGGTTGTTTGCTCCCATTGTGGTGGTTACTCGCAAATCGTTGGCAAGAAAAGGTTCAATCAGCTTAGAGGAAAAGCAATTGCTTTGCACTCTCAGATATTTCATTTCTTATTCTTCTTTTTTCTTTTCAGATTTAAAAATATATACAAGGCTTGGAATTCATATATTTATTTAATATTCCATTTTTATATCAATAATGATTTAAAGTATAAAGCACTAGATCTCTTAAATGATGGTTAAGAGTTTGAATCATGGATTTTGTGTGAATAGTTTATACCAAAAATGTTTATTTTTATTGTATTTTAATTATTTTTTATATATTTGCTTCAAAAAAATTATTTTATATATATTCATGTATATGATATTCAAAAAATAGATACATCATCATATCTGATCTATCAATTGATTAGTTTGAATCAAATATGCAAAGATTCATTAATGATTATTTTAATCTAATTTATTTTATTCATGACACTCATTTTCGGTCGTATTTATTATATATATATATATTGCAAATGATTTTTGAAATATATATAATATGTAATTTTTAAAATATAAAATATAGTTTTTAAAACATTTTGAAAAATATATATAATATATAGTTTTTAAAATATTTTGAAAATATATATTAATATATAGTTTTTAAACATTTTGAAAATATATATATAATATAGTTTTTAAAACATTTAAAAAACTTAATCTATATATTTTTGAAATCATCTGAAATTTATAATATATAGTTTTAAAAAAGCATTTTGAAAATATATATGATTTTTAAAACATTTTGAAAACTATATATATAGTTGAAAACTTTTTAAAAATTATATATATATAGTTTTCAATTTCTTTTTTAAATATATATATATATTATATTATTTTATTATCTATTTTATTTTATTTATTTATTTTTTTCTTTTCTTCTCGGCTAGGTCCAGAGTTAGGGTCCAAATGGTCCAACAGAAGCCCAACTGGGTTTGGGCGAGCTAGCCCGATTGGATTAGGGTTTCCAGTAATGTTCAACAGCGCCGCACAGTCAAGGAGACCAAGAGTCGCGGGAAATAGACGGCCAAGGCGTCCAGCCAAGATTCCCATCGTACAATAATGACAGCCGGGACTGCACCATCCAGGGTCTTGAGTAGGGATGGCAAAAAAACCCGAACCCGACGGGAAAACCGAAAACCGAATTAAACGGGTCGGGTTTCGGATGATAAACGGGGACGGGGACGGGATGGGGAAAACCCATTTTTTTAAACGGGGACAGGGACGGGGACGGTTGGTAATCCCCCCCGATTACCCGATACCGCCCCGATTACCCGCCCGATACCCGACCCGATAAATATTAAAAATAATTATTTATATATATATAATATTAATAATTTAATTTAAATAAAAAATATATATTAATATTTAATTTAAATATATATATCCCGGCCCGATTCTCGGCCCAATACCCGACCCAATACCCGGCCCAATACCCTTTAAATAACCGTTTATGCTAAACGGGGATACCCCACACGGTTTCCTCGATTACCCGACGGGGATCCCCGTTTAAATCCCCGATTTTTTAAACGGGGACGGGTACCAGTTTTTTAAACGGGGACGGGGATGGGGGGACCAATACCCGACCCGAACCCGGCCCGTTGTCATCCCTAGTCTTGAGCAACAACCAACCATCCCGATTTAATCGGGAAACAGGGGTAAAATGACCCCCCGAAGCCAAAGGAAACAACCTCGTGGAAGGCTATAAATACCTCACGGGGAGCAACACAAAACACAAATCGAACACACAGAAACACAGAATCAAGACCACAAGCCAACCAAATATCAGCAAGCAAACACACATAGCAACAAGACAGAAAAAAAAACCATCAAAGAAATATACATCAAAAATCAATAGACCCCTCGAAGATCGTCGGGAACATTAAGAGGAAAACGAAAAGGGCATCATCGAAACGCCGGAAACCGAAGAAAGAGTCATTGGAAGTAGGAGCCGAAGGCTATTTTTTAGATCTATGATATTTGGGGTTAGTTTTGGAGATTCATGCCCGGATAGGACTCGGGGTTGAGAGAGGGACATTTTAGGGAAGTTTAGTTTTTTTCCTGCCACCGAGGTGGTGGTCGGAGCGGTGGTGAGCGGCTGAGCGGCCGACCGAATTCTGGGCTTATATTGAATGTTCTTCCCAGAATGAAGACGAGAAGAACATTTGAGAGGAAAATAAAAGGGGTTTTTGATCCGATTTTCGGGTGAAGAAAAAATGAAATGTGTTTGTGATTTTTTTGGCATTTATACCAGCCCAACGACCCGCGTGTTGACCCCCAACTCCTCAGGATACGTGTTTTCATTTTAAAGGGGGAATTACATTTTCGGTCCCCTTATTATTTTAAAGTATTCATTTTGCCCCCTAAAATGCAATTTTACCCCGATTTCTTTTTAAATTCACCCCTATTTTTCTTTTCTTTTAATTTAGTCCCATTTTTAAATTCAATTCATTCATATTTTATTTTTATTTAATACTATATTATATATATATATATATTTTATTTATTTATTTATTATTTACATTCTTTTAAATCCATTATTTAAAAATTCAATTCAATTCCTTTGGCGCTCCCAACTCACGCCTAAGCCATTAGACTAGGCCATCCAATTGATATATTTTCACAACATTATATATACTTTATTATTAATGGCAGAGTAAAATGGAAATTACATGAAGAGATTTAAATTAACTAATAGGTAATTGGAAATTACATAAAGCCATTAGGCTAGGCAAATAATGAATCTAGGAAAAAAAAAAGTTCATCAATCTTTCGCTGCTTGCTTCTTCTTCTTTAAGTCTGTTAACATGCGATTTACTAATTCTACACTTTAAATATACATTGAGGATCAAATGTGTAATTATACCACTTTTATTAACAGCCACATCCAACACTTCTGTTAAATGTTAACGGCTATGGCCTGATTGAATACATTTAAATAGTTGAATGACCTGATTGATAAGAATTCAAAATAATGATCAAAATGAAAAGGGACTATAGTTAGATTGTCACTGGTAATTTATCTTTTTTTTTTTTACATAATATGAAGGTATAATTTTTTTGTTAAGGGGGGGTTGGGGTGGGGAATAAATAAACTACTAGGGTAATTGTTAACTCCTGAAAAGAGTTAATATTCAAACCTTTAAACTTAATTAATTGCCTATATATATATATATTGATAATACAAAAAAACCAAATTAACCAGAGAGCATAGCTTCCCTTTTGACAAGCATAGCAATCTCCATCGGGGGATGGTTGAAGGTGACGATTCCGAGATCTCTCCCTCTTGCAAAGGCCGCAAGTCTGTCGGTTACAGCGTTAGATTCACGAGGAACATGACATGTTTTCACCGCCCATTCTCGCTTCAGCAAATCACGAAATAAACTAACAACCGCCCAGCTTGGTCCACATTATCATTACTCCAAAGCATGTCTACCGCTCTAGCACAATCAGATTCCAGACAATTCTTCTGTACCCAAGGTTCCAAGCGTGAACAAGAGAGACATAAATGGCCCACAATTCCGCCATTAACGCCAAATAAATACCTAAACTTCGAGCGAAACCAAATATCCATCTGCCATGGTCATCCCGTAAAACCCCTCTACAGCAGCCATCTGTTGGGAAATAAACCGAGTACAAGTAATTTCCCTATAACCAGATTAGTGAGAATGCGAAATAAAGCGGAAAAATAATACCCAAAATGATAACGGAGTTCAGCCATTGTGCTTACGTCTCCAGACTGCTACAGATCTTTTACTAAGAGAAAATTTACAGGTGTTTACAAAACACTTACTACTCACAAGAAAGCTATCTAGTATTGGGAGAAATAAATGATTTTTGGATGGATTTGAAGCTAAATGAGCTAGGGTATTTATAGTTGAAACTTAAGGACTTAATCATATAATACCCTAAAGTTTAGTGACTAATTATGATTATCCCATTATAATATTTCAACAAACATCTACCAAACTTTGAAAACCCATTTTTCAAAGAAACATTTACCAAACTTTGAAAACCATTTTTTCAAAGTTGGTTGCCAAACTTTGAACTTTTAATTTGGTGCATTGTTTGACTTTCAACAATCTCCCACTTGAAGACTGATTTTAATCTGTCTTCACACATTGATCAATGCAGCAACATTTCTGGTCCTGTTACTCCAGTATGCCAACTGAAGTTGAACACAACTTCAGTTTGTCCGTGGTCACCGTCTTTGTCAACATGTCTGTCGGATTTTGAGCTCCACTAATCTTTTCAAGTTTCAAAATCCCATCTTCCAGAAGAGACCGAATAAAATGATACCGTAATTGTATGTGCTTCATCCTGGAATGAAAAGACGGATTCTTTGCTAGATGGATAGCACTTTGACTGTCGCAATACAAGACATTGTTTTCTTGTTTCTTGCCTAACTCTTCCAAGAAACTTTGGAGCCAAACCATCTCCTTGCTGGTTTCCGTAACATCGACATATTCTGCTTCAGTTGTGGAGAGAGAACTATCTTCTGTAGTTGAGAAACCCAACTCACTGCAGTACCTCCTAGAGTATAGACATACCCTGTAGTGCTCCTTCTGATGTCAACATTTCCGGCTAAGTCAGCATCTACATAGTCTGTCAGTATACCCCGCAGATATCTGAGGATCCATTTGACTGATTCCCAATGTACCTTGCCTGGATTATTCATGTACCTGCTAACAGTTCCCACTGAATGAGCAATATCTGGTCTGTACATACCATGGCATACATCAGACTTCCAATTGTTGAGCATACAACACCTTTACCATATGTGCACATTCTTCCTCTGTCTTTGGTGACTGTTCTTTGGAGAGTCTAAAATGAACACCTAAAGGTGTACTTATTGGTTTAGCATCTTGCATGTTGAACCTGGAGAGTACTTTGTTGATGTACTCGGCCTGTGATAACATCAAAGTCCCCGACTTTGTGTCTCTCTTGATCCTCATCCCAAGAATCTGCTTTGCAGCACCCAGATCCTTCATAGCAAACTGCTTCGACAATTTTTGCTTCAAGCGTATAATCTCTTGCATGTCTGAGCCTGCATCAACGTACAATAATAAATAATGAAGTTGTTTTTGAACCTCTTGATATAGCAACAATGATCTGCTTGGCATCTGGTAAAACCACTGCTACTCATGAAACTATAGAACTTCTTGTACCATTGTCTAGGAGCTTGTTTTAAACCATACAAGCTCTTCTTCAACCTGCATACCAGGTTTTTCTTGCCTGCCTCTATGAAGCCTTCTAGCTTGCCTCATATAGATTTCTTCCTCCAAATCACCATGAAGGAAAGCTGTCTTACATCTAACTGCTCAAGATGTAAATTCTCTGCAGCTATAATTTTCAACACCAGTCTGATTGTGGACAGTTTTACGACTGGAGAGAAAATTTCATTGTAGTCAATACCTTCTTTTTGCTGAAAACCTTTGACAACCAATCTTGCTTTGTAGCGTTTGCTCCCATCATGCTCTTCTTTGATCCTGTAAATCCACTTGTTGTGGAGCGCTTTCTTGCCTGGTGGTAATTCAGCTAATTCCTCACGTCTGATTTAACATAAGCGAGTTCATCTCATCTTTCATGGAAGACTCCCACTTGACTGAATCCTCCACTTGCATTGCTTCATCATAGTACTCTGGTTCACCATTTTCAGTCAACAACAAGTAGTGCAAAGAAGGAGAATACCATTAGGTTGGTTTAGGAATTCTGGAGGAGCGTCTTAGTTCCGGTGTGCCTGGTTCTTCTTGAACTGCTTTAGGACTGATCTGAACATCATTTCCAGAAATCTCCTCGAACTCAACAAATTCCTTTGTTTCAGCTTCGATGTTGAGCTACTTGATTCTGTGGTTGATATGTCTTTGTAATTACATTCTCATTAAAAATGACATCTCTGCTTCTGATGATCTTTCGATTTTCGTAGTCCCAAAATCGGTAACCGAACTCATCACCACCATAACCAACAAAGACACATTTGTTGGACTTGGCATCAAGTTTACTTCTTTCAGCAGAGTTTATGTGTACATAAGAAATACAACCAAACACTCTTAAGTGTGAAAGGTTTATTTATTTCTTGCTCCAAACTTCCTCTGGTATTCTGCCATCCAAAGGAACCGAGGGCCCACGGTTGATCAAGTAAGCTGCAGTGTTGATAGCTTCAGCCCATAGAAATTTGGGCAATCCGGCATGTATCCTCATGCTTCTGGCACGTTCATTCAGAGTTATGTTCATGCGCTCTGCTACGCCATTCTGCTGCGGTGTCATGGGAACTGTTGTCTCCATCTTGATCTCATTGTTTGCGTAGAAATCTCTGAATCTACGATTTCTGTACACTCGTCCATTGTCAGACCTCAACCGCTTGACTTTCAGACCAGTCTTATTTTCCACCATGGCCTTCCATTTTCTAAGGTATCAAAGACTTCTGATTCTTCTTCAGAAAATAAACCCACACCTTCCTTGTAGAATCATTGATGAATGTGACATAATATATGAGCCTGCAAGAGATGGAACTGGAGATAGTCCTCATACATCAGTATGAATCAACTCTAACTTTTCAGCCTTGGGTGTCTTACCAATCTTTGCAAAGCTAACTTTCTTTTGTTTGCCAAAGATGCAATCCTCGCATATTCCGACATCTACATTCTTTAGATCCGGCAACTTCCCCTTTGACAAAAGTGTCTTCATCCCTTTCTCGCTCATATGGCCAAGCCTTTGGGGCCATAGGTTTGATTTTCCATCAGCATCTGCTACTGCAATGATATTCTCTAAATTTGAGGTTATATAGAGAGTACCAGTTTTCTTACCACGAGCAATGACGAGTGCTCCTTTAGTAATCTTCCATTCACAGCCTGAAAAGGTTGTGCTAAATCCTTCACCATCAAGCTGTCCTATAGAAATCAAATTTCTTTTGAGGCCAGGTATATGTCTCACTCATTTCAGCGTCCAGGTGGTCTGGTTTGGAAACTTTAATCGGATGTCTCATTTTCCGACGATCTTCAAGGTTTCATCATCGGCTAGATGAACCTTCCCAAAATCACCACTGACATAGTTCTCCATCATTTCTCGGCATGGGGTAGAGTGGAAAGATGCCCCTGAATCCAAGATCCATGATTCAATCGGACTGTTGACGCTTAGAATCATGGCATCACCTGTCTCCTCTATCACGTTGGCAGAATCCTGTGCACCGGTATTTTTCTTCGGTGCTCGACAATCTCTTTTAAAATGACTCTTCTTGCCGCAGTTATAACAGGTATAATCTTTCTTTCCCGTTCTGTATTTCGATTTGCCTCAGTTTGAATTTCTTTCTGAAGTTCTCCCTCTATACTCCGTGTGCAAGGCTGAGGAGGTTGATGCTTCACCCGATTCTCTTCGTCGAATTTCTTCACTCAATACCAGATCCCGAACATCGTCAAATTTTAATTTACTATTTCCTGACGAGCTGTTGACTGCTGTAACAGTAGCATTCCAACTGTCTGGTAGAGATGATAAGAGAATTAAAGCTCGAACTTCATCATCAAATTCAATTTCCGCGGAACTCAACTGGGTTGTGATTGTGTTGAGCTCATTTAGGTGTTGAGTCACTGATGCCCCTTCCGCCATCCGCAAATTGAATAATCGTCTCATCAAATGAACTTTGTTTGAGGCCGATGGCTTCTCATACATACTGGAGAGAGCCGCCATAAGACCCGCCGTAGTCTTTTCCTTTGCTATGTTGAAAGCAACATTTCGGGACAACGTTAGTCGGATAACTCCGAGGGCTTGTCTGTCGAGAAGAGCCCAGTCTTCATTCTTCATGCCCTCTGGTTGTTTTCCTGAGAGAGGTTGATATAGATTTTTCTGGTACAGAAAATCTTCAATCTGCATCTTCCAAAAGCCAAAGTCCGCACCATCGAACTTTTCAATTTTCACCTTCCCTTCGTCCGCAGCCATCGCTCCCACTCGAATCTGGCTTCTTCGGATCGTTTCTGACAATTTGTGCGAACCACCGTGTATTATAACACCTCCGTCGACAAACTCGTATCGCCGACAAAATTTTTACTATTCACGAAATTCACTATTCACGTTAATAGTAATGAATAGTAACCTCGTAAAAATTGACAAAATTCACAACCAAAGCTCTGATTACCAGTTGTTGGGAAATAAACCGAGTACAAGTAATTTCCCTATAACCAGATTAGTTAGAATGCGAAATAAAAGCGGAAAATAATACCCGAAATTGATAATGGAGTTCAGCCAATTGTGCTTACATCTCCGGACTACTGCAGATCTTTTACTAAGAGAGAAAATTTACAGGTGTTTACAAAACACTCACTACTCACAAGAAAGCTCTCTAGTATTGGGAGAAAGAAATGATTTTTAGGATGGATTTGAAACTAAATGAGCTAGGGTATTTATAGTTGAAACTTAAGGACTTAATCATGTAAATACCTTAAAGTTTAGTGACTAATTATGATTATCCAATTACAATATTTCAACAAACATCTACCAAACTTTAAAAAACTATTTTTCAAAGAAACATTTACCAAATTGTGAAATCATTTTCAAAGAAACATTTACCAACTTTGAAAACCATTTTTTCAAAGTTGATTACGAAACTCTGAACTTTTAATTTGGTGCATTGCTTGACTTTCAACACTATCCTCGGCATCCCCCCTTGCGCTCGATCAGCATTCACCTTTACCCAGCCCCTGGTCGGCTTGCACCACCGCTTCTCACTCGATTAGCCCCACTTCTGTTCACTTCATGAATCCCATTCGCCATTAACTCCTTTTTCAAACGAACGCTCCTCAACTCCACATCCTCATAGTCCATATAATTAGTCTGGAAAATAAGATTGCACGTTTTTCCATATGTTCCAACAACAATGGCAAAAAGAATTTCCCAGCTCCTAGCATCAATCGCGAGTCTCCCTGGCCATTTAAATTCGAGATCAACCACTCTCGATGAGGCATAGACAGGAACCTTCGGAGTTTACTTCCATGAATCACTCTACGCCATATGGTTACCGTAAAAGGACACCTACGAAAAACATGAATTAAATCTTCCTCCTCGGCATTGCACAGAGAGCAAAGGCCCGTATCTGCAATGTGTCTCCGATGACGTTCTTTGTTCGTAAGAAGCTTCTCATGAAGGGCTAACCATAAAAAGGTTCTAACCCTCTGTGGAACATTCAACTTCCAAATTAGCTTCCAACAATAGCCATTTCCAGCAGCTGATCTAGGGGCCAGAACACGATAAGCCGAGCGCACCGAGAACCTATGATTAGGATCCTCCTTCCATGCGGGCACATCATTACCAAGGTTTGGTTGAGGTGGACAAATTGCAGCTATTCGATGGCAGATTTGCAGCGGCACACAGCTTCTCAACCTCGCCCAATCCCAATCCCCATGCGGATTCGTCAAATCGGCCTAGGTTACAAGTTGTTGGTCGGCGTTGTGTAAGCAGTGGTCAGCTAATGGTCCGGCCTCATGCACCCAAACATCATTCCAGAAGCTGACTTGGCGTCCATTCCGAATAATCTAGAGTATATTATTCCTCAACTCCTCCCACACGTAGCTTAAACCTTTCCACAACCGGGAGCAATTACGTCGATCAATGCTCATTGGAATATCACCACTCCAACGATACTTCGCTTTCAAAACACGAATCCATAATTTGTTTTCCCCGCCCACAAGTTGCATCCCGATCTTCATTATGAAAGCCTCGTTTTGTTTACACAAATCCTTCAGACCTAAACTTCCATGCTCAACAGGGGTTTTAACCGTATCCCAGTCAACCAAAGAAATTTTCTTGGAATCTCCAGTTGAACCCTACACAAAACGCCTAATCAATTTCTCCAAAGCATTACAAACACCTTTTGGCAGAACAAGCTGATTGCATTTCATAGTACGGTATTTCCTGAAGCACTGCTTTAGCCAGCGTAAGGCGGCCCACAAGAGAAAGAGTCTTTGCCACCCAGCCTGCTAAACGTTTCTCAACTTTCTCAATCAAGTGTTTGTACGTTTCCTTTGTCACCCGTCCATGAAAAAGTGGAACTCCAAGGTACTTACCAAGATTCGTTACCTCCTCAAACCCAAATCCCTGAGCAATCATACTTCTCATATTAGAATCACAGTTTTAGAGAAGTAAATGTGCGTTTTATCAATACTATCTTTATGTCCCGAGAAAGCACAAAAACATTCCATCACCTCCTTAATAACTGCTACTCGATCCAAAGATGCTTCGAGGGTCATCCGCAAAGAAGAGGTGAGATATTCCAAGGCCATTTTTAGACAGGTGAATCTGCTTCCACGAACCATTAGCAACTCGGTGGTTGATTGCTTGAAACAATCTCTCCATGCAAAGAACAAAAATATAAGGAGAGAGGGGTCCCCTGACGAATACATCTCGTTGGTGAGAAAGACTCTGAAACATCACCACACAGCAACTGCATAGACACAGAAGTAACACATGCCATAATTCATCTTACAAAGCAGATAGACAATCCTGCATCCATAAGAGTTTCCTCAATGAAGTTCCACTCCAGTCTATCATAGCCTTTTTCGAGGTCCACCTTCATAGCCATCCATGTCTGCTTATCCTTCTTACAGTTCATAGAATGGATTACTTCTTGCGCCAAGATAACGTTATCAGTTATATTCCTGCCTGGAACAAAGCTGACCTGATTCTCGGACACCCGCTCTGACATAAAGGGGCTTCAAACGGTTAACCAGAATCTTGGTGATAATCTTATACATGATCGAGCACAGACTGATTGGCGGAACTGAGAAACTTTTTCAGGCAACTCAATTTTAGGGATAAGCATTAAAAGAGTTCTATTCGCCCCATCTGGTAAAATTCCACTTTCGAAGAACTCTTTAACAAAGCGAACGACATCTTCTCCCAAAGTACTCCAATTCTGATGAAAGAAACCTGCTTGGTAACCATCAACCCCTGGAGCCTTCAACGGGTCCATCATGAAAAGTGTACTACGAACTTCCTCTGATCTAACTGAGCTTGTTACCACATTAAGGTGATCCCCAGCAAACTGTTTAACCCCCCCCCCCCCACACACACACACACGAAATTCCGTTGTAGCATTTTGATGAGGCTCAGAAGCAAACAACGTTGAAAAAAGTTTACTGCGTGATTCCGTAAAACCACCGGATCATCACACCACTGACCATTGTCTAACTGAAGCATCCTAATACCATTACACCATCGTCGATTCAAGGTGGTGGCATGGAAAAACTTTGAATTATGGTCTCCCTTAGTGATCCACTTACTTCTAGACATCTGGTGCCATAAACTCTCTTCTTGTTCAAGGACCAAGTCAAGTTCCTTTTTAAGAGCCTCATAAAGATCCAACAGGAACACTGACTCTGACCTCTCTAACGCCATCTCAATCCCCCGAATTCTAGCCATCAATAGTGCCTTGCGCCTGCCGATATGTCCAAAGACCACCTTATTCCAGTGCCTAAACTTCTCTTGAAAATCAGTAAGGCCATTGAAAAGAGGAGTATCCTTGTATATTTTAGTTGCATTTGAATTTACTTCGTTTAACATTGAATGACATTTTACCACGGAGTTTGATTTGCGCTTCATTTAGATGATATGTTGCTTTAATCACTTGTCCGGGAGGTTATGTCGGTTGGTGCATGTAGAAGCAGACAGAAGAAGAAGCAAGCTAAAGAGAATTTCCATCACAGCGATGAAAAAACGATTTTGCGACAATAGTTGTCGTGACAGTGGATAAGAAAAATAAAGTGGCTTGTCAGCTGATGTGTGTGAATGTATCTAAAAAATATACAAGCACATATTATCGTAACTAATAAAGTAGACATATTTACGTGTGTCGAATATTATGTCATAGAATGTTACGGCATCAATAAATTCTTGCAGAGTGATAAAATATGTGAACCAACATTTCATTTTTGGATAAAAAATAAATACGTAGATAAAAACCAAACATTTCACTCCAAATATAATCTTTTTATCCTAAATTGAAACGTTAATGGCCAAAAGACCCAAAATACTCTAGAAAAATGACAATCCAATCAAACATTGGGGATCTTTTTATCCTATAATAAAATATTTGAGGGCCAAAATGCTAAAAAAAAGAATGAGCCAACCATGATATTTTGATAAACATTGAGGGTTAATTTTGCCAATATGTCTTTTTTCATCACTGGTTCAACCTTCCATGGCAAACCTTCCCTAATCAATTATAGAAATTAAAAGTAGGAATCAAAGAAGAAAAATTGCCAAGAACATAAATATTTCAAAAGGTCCGTTCTCAAGGTTGCCAAGGAGGAATCATCATTACAATTCTTTACAAAATATTTCAGAAAAAAAAAGTAGACACGCATATAATATGAGATTCAACAAATGAAGTACTATAGGATATATTAAAACCTCTTGGTGTTGAAATTATCAAAACCGTCTGAATAGAACATGATTGTAGAATGTAATAAATTAGATAAAAAAAACTCATACGCAAAATAGGTAACAAATTACATTACTTTCTGCCACAGTTCTGTAATACAGAGCAAAGAAACATGGAAAGAGTTCAAACATTGTATCGTCCTTTAACCGATCTTTCCCTACGAGAGTCATCCTGCAACATGAAAAACAGTCGGTCATGGTGAGAGAATAAGCTCCCAACATCGCAAGTACCGGTTGAATGAAACTTACATGGAAGCTATAAGAAATTTTATCGTTGATGTCAATGATCTCCTTCCACTTCCTTCCAATGCCCATCTATATCACACGATTCCAATTAACATCATCAAAGCATATACAAGTAGCTTAATTTCGAAGGGACGAGATCCATAATCAAAGGTATGTGATAAATGACGAGTGGCCGTAGATCCAGTGTGCTTGTGGAAACTATGCAGTGCAACATGCAATTGCAATATGGACTTGTGAGAGGATGCTTTATAAATATGAAAGAAATAAGCTCACATGCAATAAAAAATGGGGTTGGGAGACATCACCAGCAAAAGATGACCAAAATGCGACTAGCCGACTAAAAAATGGGTCAATTGCCAGAAAGCCGAACTTGCCAAATTTTAAATAAATGGATGAAACATGGACCGAAAGGGGCACCTAATTGTTACACCAAAATAAAATGATAGATAACATTATTTCACTTCTAATTGAATACATGAACCCGTGGTTGCAGAAAAAGCTTTAACCCATTAAACGCAGAAATAAAATTTATGCAATGCAGCAGAAGCAATCAGATAGATTTAAGCATTTTATTGACTCACTCGGAACAAGAAAAACCCATCATTACCAGTCTGATTGTGTATATTTTCATGCACTAAACTTGCAGCAATTTCTTGCAAAGTGATCATGGTAGAAAGTTCCAAGTAGAAATTAGAAAAGTTCATCCATGAATTATGAGCATATGGATTCAAGAAAAGGTCCACCAATATAATGAAAATGATATGCAGAATACGATGCATAGCTCAACAAACAAATAGATTAGATTCAAATTATCAACAGATACTATGATAAAGACCTGAGCAGCCTCGTTCGTTGCTGTCTTGGTCCACAATGCAAGTTTGTCCTGTCTTTGACGTACACCAACAACCACGCCGCAAATCTCATCCGACTCATCGAACTGCTCACCTATCAATGCCATCAACTGTCCATAGAATGCAATTAGTGTGTCAAATAAGAACATAGCAACCATACTGCACATAATACATATCAAAAGACAATACACCTACAGTTTCAAGCCACATATTCTCAAGATTAGTCCTTCTGTTGCTAGGGACAGTCCACTTTCCTCCATTAGCGCACTCTGGATCTTCCCATTTAGGCTCAATCCCAGCCTTAAACAAGTGGAAATCAGCATTTCCAGGCAACTTGCTGGGCTTGAATATTTGATCATATAAACTGGAAAACATAACAAAAAATGTTAGCCCTAATTTCAAACAAACAATAATAAATAACAATTAATATAGTCAGATTAGATTATATATAATGAAAACAACAAACCCATATAAAATTCATTTCTTAGGAAACGCACTTATCTTATTAAACAAACCAAATCTGAAATAAATCAATTAGTATCTACCCAACAACGAAAACCCAAATAGAGTTATGCTTTTTTCAATAGAAAAAAGAAAATCCATTATAGATCAACAGATCTTCAAAGAAATACATAAAAAAGAGAAGAGGGTTTTTTGATAAAAGTACCACCAAAATTCTTCAACAGTGTCAAAGGTGTAAACTTTGCGTAACGAGGTACCCCAAGCGGCTCCTTGTTTAGGCTTAGATTGGTTATCAAACCAAAAGGTCCACTTTCTTTCAAGCATGTGCGGCTGCTTCTCAGCCCCTGTCGGTGCCGCTGCTTGTTCCGAATCTGCAGGGACGGGAACTTCCTCCGCCGCCTCAGTTTCCATGAGTTTTTATATGTTTGTTGTTCTTTCCCTTTCAGGACCTTGAAGGATGAAGTGGAAAAGGAGAGACAGAGGGTTCAATTTGGATATCACATAATCTTTTGTAGCTTGGGGCTTTCTATTGGTAATGGACTTTTAGTATTGAAGCAGCTGGGTTACTCTGTGCTCCATGGCTTTTGTTCTACTTCCTGAAAGCCCATTTTTTTAGCTCTAATTCATATTGCACAATGTTAAAAAAACTTTTAATATTTGATTAAATAGTTATTTTGAACTTTATTTTTTTTTAAAGTATTTTAGATCCTAACATTTTATTTTTGGATAAAAATATTTTTTTTATAGATGGAAATCATTATTTAACAAACGATTAACACTTTAAAATAGAATTTTTTTATCCTAAAATGAAACATTGAGGGCCAAAATGTTTTAGAAAAAACAAGGGATAAAGAAACTATTTAGTCAAATGTTATGGGTCTTTTCACTCTAAAATGAAATGTTGGGGGTCAAAATATTCTATAAAAAAGAATATAGATCAAAATAACCATTTTAATAAACATTGTGGGCTAATTTTGACATCCATACTTTTATTTTCCTTTGTATAATATATTTTTGTCGATATCAAAATTGGACTGGGACGACAATTTTCTCTTCATCTCGATCAAGATTAATTTTTTTAAATGATATAAAATGATTAGAAGAAAGTATATGTTTACATTAATGGCTATTGAACAACATTTTAAAGAAAATAATAAGGTAAACTATACATTTAGCACCTAAAGTTTCAATTTTGGTCCGTTTTAATACCTGAACTTTCAATTTTTTTAAAATCATCTCTAAAGTTTAACTTTTGTTTCATTTTGATACTTGTAAACTTGTATTATTAAGGTTTATGAATTGAATGTTTGAAACAAGTGTTTAAAAAAGGTGTTGGTATTTGGTAAAAAAATTATGGGTAAAAGTTAAATATTGAATGTGCCATAATTATATTGATACTTGAACAAAATAAAGTCACCATACATTAACAAAATAAAACCACCAAACTTTAACAAAATATTACAAAGCATTCACAAGATTAAATAACAAAACAATTGGTCAAAACTACTAAGAAAGCTTAAAGTAGTTGTCAATTTTGAGATCAATTACATTTGACAATGTTGACCAAATCAAAAAGTAGAGTATAACCACAAAACACAAAATATCATGTTTTAACACTTGCGAATGTACATAAAAATTTCAACACTTCAATTAATTCATTCATCATTCCTTGACTGTTTGAAAGTTGCAACCACAGTTGGTGTGGATTGAGTGATTGAACTTTCCTGACTGATCATCATCCATCTAACAACATGGACTGCTAATGTCTATGCTGAAACTTGGTGGTGGTAAGGAGGTTGTTGGGTAGGATTAGATCATGTTGTTGTTGCTCCACTGAGACCCTCAAAAGGTCCCTTAATATGTAAAAGTTATTATATAATGAAGCCATCAATAATTGTATTAATAGATTACAAAATTGAATATGTGAATATACTCATCGAAAGTTTAGTCAAGATTTTTCTATTGTTTGATAGATGAATTGAGGAAGAACAAAAGTACCGCATGTAGTCTATTATTCCCCAGTGATACCTTTACATGTCCTTTTATTGTGTCCAAGTTGTCGATAATTACTACAGGAATTTGCTAACCCCTTCTTGCAAAGTTTTTTTTAGTACGTTAGTAATTTCATCAACTTCTTTTTTCCTACTTTTATGAGGCATGTTTAGCGGTCATCTTTGGAGTGGAGGTATGATGAGCAGATTTGTCACTTCTGGAGTCCATTGATTTGATATTCTCACAGGTTCAATCATACAAAGAGTATATTGCTTGTGTCTTGTAACATTGGTCCACGTACGATTTAGGCATTTGCTCGATCATTAGTATAACTGAAATTGCATGGTTACATGAAATCCCTGTATGAAAAATAAATCAAAGTCAATAAGTAAATAAATGAGCAAGAAAACAACAATGGAAAATTTTACATGTCAGTTGTCACTTTCTACATGTGCAAGTGTGCTCAGCCAAGTCCACCACATGTTGGATGTGTGGTCCACATGCAACCTAATACATATAACAACAAGTATGAGTGAGTCAATACCTACATCCAATAATTAATGGGTCAAATTAAAAGACACTAAATTCAGATAACACCTACATCTACATGACAATTTTACCTGTTAGACATATTAATTGATGCATCTAATTTTTTTTTAATCTTTAGACACAAAATTGAAGTCCAGTTGTCAGCTTGAGTCTTCTTCTTAGCAATCCTGTGCATTATCTTAGTTCGAATTATTTCCAGCATGATTATAATAAGATTGTCTTTTGTACTTATTATAAACTACAAAATAAAAATGTAATATTCAACAACATATCAATCAATGCAACTTAATAAAATAAAGTCTCACATTTTAGGAAATACCTTGTTAAAAAATTCACATAAATTATTTAGTAACATATCATATTTAACTATACAGAAAAATGTAATTTTATCTAATTTTTAGAGTCTTTCTCTGATAACCACTTATATGCATCAAATGATAATCCTTTCATCTCATTAAACATCCTTGGACTTAAAAGACTATTCCGACCATATTAAGGACTTATGTGCATCACATAAATTAATACACTCTCGAGCATTTTCAAAGATAGTTGAACATTCTTGTCCTTAATGACAATTCCGACCATATTAAACCATCCAAATATTTTATTCAAATTGCAAATGATTTCAAGTATTTAATTTTTCCTAAGCGAATAAATAATTTTATATTCATTTTGCGAAAAAAAATTAAATCTTTCCCTAAATTCTCATAAACATAGGGGTGTACAAAAATATCCGACCCGCCGACCCGAACCTAAAAAATCGAGTAATTTTCTAAAAAAAATTATCCATTCGGATAGGGCCCGGGTCACAAAATTAAATTTCGGGTACCCAGTTAGGATTTTTTTAGAGTAAACTACCTATTTGGTCACTTATATATTATCTAATTTATGTTTTGGTCACTAGATTATTATCTAGGGTAAACTATCTATTTGGTCACTTATATATTATCTAATTTATGTTTTGGTCATTCGATTATTATTTAGGGTAAACTACCTCTTTGGTCACTTATATATTATCTAATTTATGTTTTGGTCACTTTAGGGTAAATTGCCTATTTGGTCACTTATATATTATCTAATATAATCATATATATTTTTATTTAGGGTAAACTACCTATTTGGTCACTTATATATTATATAATTTATGTTTTGGTCAATCGATTATTATTTTTTTCAAAATTATATCTAATGTTACGTTTTGATTCTGTTTTGGTCACATATTTAAAAATGAACAATGATGCTAACATGACATTTTTTAATTATGTTTGGATGTTGGACTATGTAATTCAAAGCACGGGTACCCAGATTTACACACCTACATAAAGACGCAACCTTGAATTAAGATATTAACCAATAGAACACGTCAATCTCCCTTAATTCAGGTGATCAGTTAGTCACACAAAAAACATGACATAAAACATAAGTTAAATGTTTTGTCCATAAAACAATGTTTTATTAACGATAATTTTATTTTATCATTTTTAATGTATCGAAAAATCTGCTATAATATCATATTTGATACGTATATTTTTACAAAATATCTAATGTGCTATATATAATTTTAAAATATCTATTGTGTTATTTATATTTTAATAAAAAAATTGTTGTGATGCATATACTTTGATAAATGGAAAATATCATGGTTATGTTTTTTTATTAAAATGTCTAATATAATATTTATACTTTTAAAATATCCAATATAATATCTATACTTCATTAAAATATTTAATATAATGCATGGATTTATATTACCCGAGTTAACACATTTAACAAGTGTTGTACCTTAACTTAATTTTTTGTATTATTAATGGTACTTGAGTTGCCATTGTTAGAAGTGCTAAATCAGTCAATAAAAATTTATAAGTACTATAATAATACATAAAAAGGTAATTCAAGTATTGCATCGAATATTTCATTAAAGTATAAGCGCCGCATAAACCTTTTAAAAGTACAAGTATCACATTAAATATTTTGTAAAAATGCAGGTATCACATTAAATATTCTAAAAGTATAGATACCATATTAGACATTTTGTAAAAATACAGCTATCAAATATGAGATTACCCCAAAAATTAAATTTTATTTACGACACAACCAATTTTATATATAAATAATTGCAAATTCTCTTTGCAAGTACCTTCAATTTTTTCTCTAAATCTCACAACTTGAAAAAGAAAAAAAAATGGTGAAGGATGACGAATCCATGGCAACTGCAGCACCCAGAGCACCAGTGACCGGTGAAAGAAAAATTCGAAATGACTTAGAAATATGCTTA
This sequence comes from Hibiscus syriacus, assembly GCF_006381635.1. NCBI lineage: Eukaryota > Viridiplantae > Streptophyta > Magnoliopsida > Malvales > Malvaceae > Hibiscus > Hibiscus syriacus. The sequence goes on from NW_024061774.1 coordinate 691,155, forward strand.
CCAAAGCCATGTAATTTTCTAGTTTTTTATTTATTTATTTTCTATACGATTATTTAGACCAGAGATTTAAATTGTGGCTACTATATAGGGATAGCCGCAGCATCCAAAACCGCTATTAGGGATAATAGCGGTGTGGAGCGGAATCACATTAATAACGATAGTAATTTAACATGTAGCGGCCAATTGCAGTAACAATGGGCCGCTATTCCCACACTATTATTCTGTTATTTTAATTAAAAAATCAATTCCAAAAAAACATTCACGATCATAATACTCGTAATGACCGCAATAACATCTGTTATGTCTATAATAACAATAAACATAACATGACTAAAAATACAATAATAACTGTAATTTAAATCCATGATTTGAACTGTGACTAATTTTCTTGTATGGAGATAGATTTGGCAAGAGCATTGGTAGCTCCAGACGTGGATAATCCAGAAGGAACGGCAGGGCATGAGAATAATGGAATGAGTGTTCTTCAACAACATGTTGCTTTCTTTGATAAAAACAAGGATGGTATTATTCATCCCTGGGACACCTACTTTGGTAAATAATTTCCCCTTCATTCCCATCTCTAATTTCTTTAATATTTAGGCCTAAAATTTCCAAATTTTTTAAACATAAATTTTAGGTATGCGAGATATTGGTTTCCATCGGTTACCCTCGTTTTTGTTAGCACTGATAATCCACTTATCTATGAGTTACTCCACTCAACCGGTAAGCTTTACTATCTCTCTCTCACACACACACTTAATATGATTAATATTTTAACAATTTCACAATTAAATGTATTTTGTCTTGTTTTAGAATCAACACACATTTAATATATAAAATATTTATTTGACATTTTAAATTTATTTAAAATTTAACATGAACGATCTATTAAATAAAATTTGAAATCTTCAGTCAAGAAAATAAAATTTGAAATCTAATGATCAAATCATTAAAACATGCATAAAAAAATAGAAAAGTGCATTATACAAAACTAGTTTTACACTATTTTTTAGTTGATTCCTTCTTATATATGCACTATTGTCAAGTTAAAGTAGTGTTGCTTACAAACTTACAATATTATAATCGATACTCCTCCATTCGAATTTTTTTGAGTTAGTTGAGTTGACAAGTCTTATTTTATACCTTAAACTTTATTTGAAATTTTTTAAGTCGAGTCAAGTTTATAAAATTTAAGTCGAGTCGAGTTGTTCGAATTTATGTTTAAATTTAATTGTAAATATTTATAACGTTATAGTACTATTTGATTCCAATATAAATGATTTTCCATAGCCATATACGATATACATATGTATTTCTTCATATTTTTTCACATACGATATACATATATCATGCAAAGTCGATGGACTTAAATCGAACTTGAAAAGTAACCCATTAATTACTAAATATTTCGAGTACTCACTCGAGTTCTATTTTATAACTCGAATTTAATTTTTTTAAGTCTAATCGAGTTTATGAAATTACGAGTCAAGTAAAATGGATTGGAGTTTTGCTCACCCCTAAATAGAAGTATGGAAATGAGTCAAAGTATAATTAGATTGATAAAATATAATAATTGATATTAATTTTGTAAATATTATAAAAAAATGTAAAAGAATTTTAAATAAGTGGATCCATCCATGTATAAAATATATTCCACCAAATGGCTGATATTGGTGAATTGGAAAATTTGAAAGTTTTGGATTCCAGATCTGTTATTTCCCATATACATAGAAAGAATACACAAAGCTAAGCATGGAAGTGACACAGCAACATATGATACCGAAGGAAGGTACGCACTTATAAATTTGGAACACAAAAGAAGAAGAATTCTTGGAAATTAATTTACAGAAATGGGTATTTATTGAATGTAGGTTTATGCCAGTAAACCTGGAGAACGTGTTCAGTAAGTACGGACTTACAGAGCCCGATAAGTTAACGTTCGCAGAGGTGTGGCGGGTGACTGAGGCATGTCGCCTTCCATTCGACTTCGTTGGATGGTCCGTTTAAACAACCCTTTTTCTGCTTTTTTTTTTTTGAATGTTGAATGATTTTGAATGTGTGGGGTTTGATTATGTAATTGCAGGTTTTTGGCCAAGTCGGAGTGGTTGGTTTTGTATTTCTTAGCCAAGGACGAGCAGGGTTTTCTGACTAAAGAAGCTGCTAGGAAGTGTTTTGATGGGAGTCTGTTTGAGGACCATGCCAAAATGAACAAGGGCGGTGTCGAAAAGAATGAATAAAACGACGTTTAAGTTGATACTGAAATGTGGAGATAAAATAGTTTGTATGCAGATAATAAGAATAAAATGATTGTATTTGATGCAATGTTTATGTATGGATTTGAGTTCCTAAACAATATCATTAGCTGCACTAGCAGTCCCTGGAAATGAAAAGCGTCGATGCATTGAATTATGAAATGTTTTTTTTATTTGTCTTACAACTGTTTCAATTTTTCTGGTTGAGTGTCTAAGGCAGCAAAAGATGTGCAAGAATTAGGTAAGCAAAGTGTTAGAGTATGTTAAGGATGGTCATTTGTTTCTGATAGCTAGTATTGGTCTGTTTCTGTTAGTTAGTTTCAGTGTTGGTTATTATGTTTGAGCTGTGTATATAAACCCGTGAGGTATTGGTTAATGAAGTATTCTGATTCTGAGGTTTTTTTTTCATAAGATCACTCTATATCTTTCGCTAAGAGACAGTAGAGATGGGATTTTGGAACTCAGACAAATAGAAAGGTAAGTTATAATAGTTTTTAACCAGCAACAGTAGGGAAGTGGAGATACCCACTTTTATAGAGGTTTGTTGCCTGTTATCCTTTATCTAATGAATCTGAGTTTCAAATCTAATTATGTTATTCTTGTGATTAAATAAAATTTTCTTATCGTTGGGATTAATTAATCGGTGGTTTCGTTCATCGAAAATTCTTTCTTTTTTGTTGGAAAACTTAACAAATCATAGATGGCTAGTTTTTATGTTCTCTTTTTTTCTTTAATTCTTTTGGTTGTTTTTTTGTTGTTGCTATCGGTGGTTATGGTTGTAAACAGTGACTGAATGAAATTTATGATGATAACTCGAGATTGGTCTGATCATGGATGATATTGTTGCTCGTGGTTATGGTGTTTAGAACTTGGATAAAATAATGGTCATGAATTATTCGACAATCATTGGAAGATGATAAAGTTCTTGATTACATTGGGTCTTGTGTTTAGAGGCGGTGACGATTAAAAGAATGTCAGACGATGACGGTGCAGGTAAAAGAGATCAATAGTTGCCAATTAGTTTGAGAAAATAAAGAAATTTGAGGGGAAGAATATAATTTTAACGTTTCATGTCGGTAATTTTAGGTATAATGATTATAATGAAAGCGAATTAACAATATATTGATTATATTATAAGTTTTAAAAGTTTGGTTACTAAAACGAAAGTTTTATCCTCACTTTTTCAAAACCAGGTATTCGATATATGGGTTTCAATCCAATTGCCTCTCTTACCATGGGAATGGCATGTATTTTATACTGTTAATATTTATTGGAATTTTTTCATAAATGAATTACAATAATAAAATTTAAAATATGACTATAACATTATTTACTTCAAATATAGAAAAATCATGAAAGTGTGAAAAACTAATTTAGTTTTACAATTTTGCTCATACATACATATATATCTTATCTAGGCTCATAGTTGAGTCTAGATAGAAGAGACACTATTTAAAGTTTCTGGATCTAAAAATAAAGTTGATATATAATTAAAAAATAAATTATTTATTTAGTTATTTGTCTATTATTTATTTTATTTTGATCATATAATTATTTTTTATAAAATTATATATAATTTTTCATTTTATTTATTTTTTTATTATTCATCATTGAAAACTAATATTGATGTTGATGTGATGTTTTTAAATTATTTTTTCACTTTCCACTTAATTATTCTTTTATTATATTTTTGACAAGACGGGAAATATTGATACTGAACGTGGATCCTCCTAAAAGAGGATCATGTTTCTTCTGTGTTAGCAGTTGAGTGTTTAATAAAGTCTTTTGATGTTTTCTATTTAAAATTTAATGTATTCATTAGATAGTTTATTAAACATATTGAAAACAATTTACATGTAAATTTATTTATTTCTATTTGTTTTTACAATTTAATTTTTTTCTATACTTATTATTAGAATCCTAATTTTTATATTCGCTCCAATCTATAAGATCTCATAAACGGACTTGATCCCACTAGAACCCATTAAGTGATTTTAAATAGTTAAAGAGAGTTATTTTTTCTGGAGGTCATGGGTTTAAGTAGTTACATTTACAATGTATGTGTTCATCGTCAATTGTTAAGAAAGATTTTAGATGTATATTACCTTATATTTACCTCAATATATATATATATATATATTTATTGGGAATGGCATTGCTTGAATGCAGATTTATGTAAGTGAACTTGGAGAAAATGTTGAGCAAGTATGCTCTTATACAGGCCGAGAAGTTGACACTCGGAGAGCTGTGGTGAATGTCCGAGGGAAATCGGGTTTCATATATATATATATATAAATATGGGTTTGCAGGCTTTATTCGTAGTTAGAATGGGTGCTCTTGTATTATATTGCCAAGGACCAGCAGGGTTTTCTGTCTAAAGAAGCTGTTAGAGGTTGTTTTCATGACACTTTATTTGATTACATTGCCAAAATGAAAAAAGGTTATTATAGAAACTTAATACTGTTTTCTCTGTTACCATTTTAGATATCTAACGTTCTCTTCATAATCATTTTAGGTATCCGGACGTTAACTGTTATTAAAAAAACCCGTTAAATAATACGTGTCATAGTAATTTTGAAAATTTTATTTTTTAAAAATATTTTTTTAATTTAAGAGAAAAAAAAACCCTGCGCATTTCCAACCCATCCCCCACCCTGTCACATCCCCCCTCCCCTTCGCCTGTGCAAAGGTGATCAATTTATGGTTAAAAATCTGCAAAATCCCAAGAAAATTACTAAAAATTCAATTTATGGTAATCAAACTGCAAAGACATCTCTTGTTTTGCAATCCACTGCATGTAAAACTTGTACATGCAATCAAAAGGGAACAAAAATAATCCCAATCAATGGTAGCAATCTACATAATCTAAAAACAGTCGAACTAAGCTACAAGAGAACATAAAAATGGCGAGCCAACAACTGTGTTGCTTGTTTTAGAAGGCAGGACTTTTCGTTTCCTGTGACTAGGGTTCAATCCCCAACAAGTTCAAATGTGAACAGAAAAATAATCTATCTCAATCCATGTATAACACCTGAAGTTTAACGTACATGCTGCTGTACACTTTCGGGTCGAAGAGTGGGGCTCTGAGTATGAATGCAGGCCACTGCAACCGAGAAGGACTGCAGAGCTGAGAGTGTTGATTGAAAATGAATCAAATACAGGCCGTCGCGAACTTTCGATATCGTCAAGGTCGGAGAACCGTGTTCGGGACCCTGTATTGTGATTCAGGTTGTAGTTATGTTAAAAGACTGTTAACCATGAAAATGCTATGGAGGATAAATTAGGTAAACATTGAAGGTGAGAATGAGATACCTGAACGGAAAAATTGAATAACTTGCAAGTGTTGGGCATATCTGTTGGAGGTGAACCACCTTTACTTGACCTGGATTCGAGTACAGTCAGCGGACACCCTAAGTCCCAGCCACCACAGTCGCAACGTCCACCAGATCTCCATCTTTCAATAAGACTAGAGGGGCCACCATTTCTGGTTCTTGGAACACAATGAATACCTGCTGGAATTAGAACATTCATGCTTGTTGAGCAATCACTGGTACTACAAGAACAAACGGAACGAGCCAGGGGGGTTCCGAACTTTCGGTGTTTGGCACATCCACCGGTTTCCTGAGAAACTTTAAGCCCCAACCTCTAGCTTCCTCCTGAGGATCCTCAGGAAAATGATCCCTCACAACAACGGCTGTCAACTCAAGATTTGTTGGAAGTTGCTCATTGAAAAGTTTTATATGGTCTATTGCATCCGATTTGTTGACTTCATCTCTGCAAGGACCCGAAGAAGAATCTTCCATCATGGAACTCGTTCGATGAAATCTTGACACAGTTCTTTGCTTCAATGAATGACTACCCTTGAATGCTTCCACTACCTTTTTCGATAGACCCTTATTTTTCCAGTGATTATCTCTTGATGTTTGCATACAACTGAACAAAACAAACTCTGTCTCCATGATTTTAGAATCTTGGGAACAGATTGAGAAAGAAGTAGACACCGCCATCTTACCAACAAGGTGCGATTCGTTATCACTAATTCGATGTTCCTTATGGCTACGTTTGCTCGAATGGAACAAGTATACATTGTCCAAACCCTTATTTCGAGCAGCTCCTTCTTTTGACAAATTGGCTATATACACCTCCCTCTGGTTATCTAGGGAGAAAACAAAGTATGGAGTCCCACTCTTCCACGTGCATTGAAGCACTCCCAGAGAAATTATTGTAGAAGGAGAAGAAAACGACTGATCCGAGCACGTTGAGTATGCACTTGACATGGAAACAAGCCTTTTACAAACAGTCTCGGATCCATACTTATGATTATCCAATATTGGCATCTCACTTCCTAGGTCGTATGATGTGTTATTACCGGAACCACCCGGAGAGCTCATGAAGTCGTAACTTATTAGTCCTTTAGCATCATTCAAACTTGGATTGACATGGAATGCACCCATCTTCTGAAACAATGGACTTCCCAATATATTTTTCATGCTCCTGCTGCTCATTATCGAACCTACTATCCACGGTTCTGCAGAACCAGTGACTAAACGACCAGTCCCAATATCTGATAAACATTCAAAACCAAAGCTGCTGAAATCGCACGTATTTTCAGCCCCAATTTTAGCTGAATTCAGTCTATCAGATACAATGCCAATGTCTACAGCGCTCAAGTTCACAGAGATACTGCATTGAGAAACTTTTGCTGCATTGATATGAATCAACTCCAGGCACCAACGAAGATATTTCTCATGTAGAGTAACCACATGCCTCGGAATCTTATTCCCTATGCCTAAAATAGCCAAAATCAATGAATCCTTTATAAGACTTTTCCCTGCCTGTATTCTTCCAACATTTAATATCAGAGCATGCTGTGTGTTCACCAGACTATCCAGCCTTTTCGATTTTAGTCCAGAACAATTCATTCCATAGTCTCCTGATTTATCCTTCTTGTCCTCCAAAATTCGCAATGAATATTTGTTTCCCCTGTCATCTTTTGAACCACTAACGAATGTGTTGTCCATTGGCTGCATAGAATCAAGTATAACGCAACAATAACAGACACACCACATCCCCATTTTCAGCCTCAAAACGTCGATGAGCCTCCAAACTGTCCCATCTGTACTTCATTAGAAATCTGAACAGAAGATGAATTACATCAACAAACAGAAAGAGCGCAATGACCCGTTCACTACCGATCTGTTACCTCAACTAGAAACAATAAGGTCTAAGACAAATGACAACGGACTGCATTTTCAGTAACGAGAAACAAAACAGAATGTGTCAAACTCGAATAACTTAATCAAGTAACGATGAATCTTTAATTTTCATATATGTAATCTAACTATGCCAAGTTATGAACTAGAAAGACAAGAACAAATATCCTTCCACTTTGCCTTGCCTTTTTTCTTCATTTATTCTCAACTAAATAAGATATAAACTGTAAATTAAAAGTAAGTTAGTAGTTAGCAATCCAAATCATGCTATAAACTTTTTTCCCCTTTCGTGAATCACAATTATGACAGTTAACCAACTTTAAAAAGCTTGATTACAGCAGCATTATAAAGCAGGAAAAAGATGGAATAAAGAAGCATAAATGGAAGAAAATATATCAGAAGAAATCCAAAAAAAATTAATATTTAGAAACTCAGACATGGAGTTGTTGAACACTGTCAAACATGGAACTCTATGACAATAAATAAGCTTCCACCAATCCAAGCAACTCAGATATAAAACTTTATAAGAGCAAAAATGGGAACTACTTGCTATTAAGTAGACCAGAGAAGAAGAAACATATAAAGCACAAAAAAACCAGAAATAAAATGCAGAAGAAAGTTGCAAACTTTTCTGAATGGAGTAAGTAAGAAGAAAAGCCCTCTTTTTTTTTCCGTCTTACCGCATAGAAATAGATCCAAGACACAAATGAAACACCCCAATCCAATTCAATAGACAAGCAAAAAAGAAAAACAGAAGCAACAGCTATTGTGAATAAACTAAAAAATAGCGCTTGCGCTTGTGCTTGTGGGAAAGAGAAAAAAAGAAGGAAGGAAAGAAGCAAACCGTTCTAGATTCCCAAGCACATATTTTTCCCAAGCACCCGAAAGGCCAAAACTGTAGCAAAAGTTGAGGAATTTAGGTTCCATGGTTTCAACTTTCAACTTTGAAGAGCGACCCACGTTTTTTTAATCAATTATTTCATAAATTATACCATAATTATAAGGTATTATTTTGTTGAGTTCTTAATTTTTAAAAATTATAAAATGATATTATGATTATAAGATATTATTTTGTTGAGTTTCTCTATTATTAAACGTTATAAAATGATCATTAGATTATTTATATGTTCTAAAATCATCCTTTTGGTTAAAAAATAATAATCGTCTAAGTTAGACATTAATTTACTGATTCGTATATAATAAAATCATATTTTAATGATCTCTAATGGCATTGTCGTTGTATTTAAGCACCAACTCATAGACATAATGTAAATAAAGAGTTGATTCATAAAATATAGTTCAAACGATTTTGAAAATCAAATTTTATTATATCTCAATTAATAGGTTACCATTCAGCTCAGATGACAGTAAAATTTTTAACAAGAAAAATATAAGTTTACGATATATAAATTATCGAATAATCATTTTATAATTTTTAATAATAAGAATAATTAACAAAATAATCATATATTTAAAATAACATTGTATAATTTTTATTAATAAAAAAACTCCATAAAATAATAGTTTGCCAAATGAAATGTCCTAAAGAGAAGTGAAAAAGACCCAGACAGGACAGGAAATCTTCTTATAGAAATCATTAAAAGAATACGCAAAAGAAAAAGGAAGTGAGCTGAAAAGCAGCATGTTAACAGAATCCACTATGGCAAAAAAAGAAAGTGAAAAAGAGAAGGCAACCACCTGCAGAATGGGGAGGATGGTTTTAATTTGTATTTATTTTAAGCTTTTTTGTTGGTCTTTTTGTCGATTTTACTCCCAAAGACATGTGGATGAGAGAGATGGAAAGGGAGACATTGAGGGAATCTTACTTCTCATTACCTTGGAGTATGTATGGTCAAAGTGCTGCCATGTTGCTACTTTTAAGTTTGACCATCATTTGTTTTTTGTCCCTAAGCTTCAAACTTTCTTCATTTATGACAGAACCCATAAATTTTTTGCCTGTTGGTTTTTATAATGTCTCTTTTTTTCTTTCCGAATTTTATTAATTTATTACATTAAAGACATAGATTAACTCAGATTTTTATCAATTCCATCCGATCTTATTCAATTTAACTCGAAAAAAATGTATACTTCATCCTAAATTTGACACGGATTTAAGGTAAAAAGTGTCTGATCTGATTCGTATGAAATAAAATTCGAACTCAATTTGAAACTAATATATTTATAAATTATTAATTTTATTTATTAAATTAAACTTTTAATTGAAAATAATATAAGAGAAAATAACCTTAGTGACCAAAAATGCCTTATAATATACGATTTTAACCAACTTTTTTTGGATTTGCCAAAATGACCAACTAAATCGCAATGCGATCGATAATTCGCAACGCGATCTCCGGTATCGCAAATCAGTTTCCAGATTCGCAACGCGATTCTGACTATCGCATTGAAATTTCCCAAATTTGCGTTGCGATTTTCCTAATTCGCAATGCGAATACGTAAATCGCAACGCGAATTTGGAAAATCGCAATGCGAATCTGTAAATCGCAACGAGATTCTGACTATCGCAATACTGAATTTCAAATTCGCAACTTGATTTCTGAATTCGCAACAAGTTTTAGTTTCGCAACACAAATGTTTTGGGTATATAACTACGCAGCAGCAACAACTCATAACCTAAATCCCTAAATCGCAACTCATTCCATCTCCATCTATCACTCTCTCCGGCGACATCCGTTCCTATATCCAACGACATCCTTCCCCATCCGGGAACATGTTTTAGTTTCGCAGCTCGTTTGTTTAGTAAATTAATTTACAATAATGAAATCATCTAATGTTGATCATGTTTGGATAGATTTGTGTTTTGGAGGGTCATGGGAGAATGTTCATGGTGTTTTACAATATATGCCTTTACCCATGAATCTTCAACTAAAACTGTCATTAAAAAAGTTAACTTATGAAACTCTAATGTTACGTGTTACAAATAAATTGAATTTAGAGCCCCTAAGTGGATTTAGGCTATCTTATCAGAGAAATGGTAAAGTTTATTTGTTAACCGACAATGAAGATGTTGAACGATTCATTGCTTACATTAGTGTTTCAAGTGATGATGTTACATTGTATGTTGTTGAACCTAGAAGTAGTGAAGTTGGGTTAGTAGCGGGTAGTAATCAACTAAGTTTTTCAACCCCAGTTTATGGTGCTCAAAATTTAATGGTTCCACCACAATTTCATCACCAAGCAAATATTGTTTCACCACATTTCCAATACCAAACACAATCTCAAAACTCACAACTTTTCCCTAATCCAAATCCCAATCAACTTTCAGCACCAAATTCCGGTTTTCGTATTGACCAGTTAGACGATGATGAGCCAACAGAAAAAATTGTGAGTACTAGTCAGTATTCGAAATTTGATCTTGGTCAATACCCGGACTTTGATCTTGGTCAATACTCGGATTTTGATGATTTTTCAGAAGATGAAATAGAGCCTGCGTGTAATGATTTTGATATTGGTCAATACCCGAATTTTGATGATGAAACAACCGTTGCCGAGGAAGATGTTGTTGATGATAATGAGGAGGAAGTTACGACTGTAAATTAACATGTTGAACATCTATTATGTAATTCATATAACACTGAAGAAGAAAAAGAAGAAGAAGAAATCCCCAAAGAAAAGTCCCCGAAGAAAATACCACGGGAGTATAACTGGAATATACCAGAATTACTTCAGATACCGAAAGAAGAGTTGGTAAAGATAGCAGTTGATTATTACACAAAAATTATTCGTATCAAGAAAGATGATTGTTTTGATACAAAGGAAGACTTGAAGATAGCTTTGTATACGAAATGTGTGGAAGATGGCTATCAACTAAAAGTTAACAAATCAAGCAAAGATCGTTTTGAAACAAGGTGTATGATTGACAAAAACTGTACGTGGCGTATGATTGCAAAGAGGATAAAAGATTGCGAAATGTTTCAAGTTAGGACTTTTATTGATAAACATTCATGTTCAAGAACCCAAGTTTTTCCTCACCATAGACAGGCAAACAAAAAGGTGTTTGGTGGTTTTCTGGCTGAGTTAATGTTTTTGAATGGCAGGGTATATCGGGGACATGAAATTATGACTGACATGAATGCTCGGTTCAAGATTAGTATTTCATATTCTCAAGCTTGGAGAGCCAAATGTTATGCCTTGGAATTGTTGAGGGGGTCGCCAGAAGCACCGTTTGCCCAAGCTGAAAAATCCTGGGTCGGTAACTCATATCAAAACAGATAGAGATGGACGCTGTTTATCACCATTGGTGCTGAGGTTAGTAAATCAATATAATTTTGTTGACTCATTTTTGTTAGTTACATGCATTTCACATTTAAATGATTATATTTCTTGTGTATATGATTTTGTAGATTCGTTCGTTTATTAATTGCATGCGCCCAGTTATTATAGTTGACGGAGCACATTTAAAAGGTCGATACCTTGGAGTAAACTTATTAGCAGTAGCCATGGATGCTAACAATGGGATACTGCCAATAGCTTACGGGGTTGGCAAATCTGAAACCTCTGATTCATGGACATGGTTTATGGGGCATCTTAGGGATTGCATAGGTCCTATTAGCAATCTGACAATCATATCCGATAGGGCAAACTTATCATATATTTTACTAAGTATTATTTCTTTAAATTCGTAACTTATCATATATTTTACTAAGTATTATTTATTTAAATTTACAGGAACATTGGAACATCGTGTTACACCATGGACAGAAAAAAGATAACGAAACGTGTTGTGAAGTCAACGTCATGGAGAGTTGAACCATGTTCAAACACTTTGTTTGAAGTACTAGATAATAACTTAAATGGGCTTGTCGATCTAAATGCAAAGACGTGTAGTTTTATGAAATGGCAAACATCTGGTTATCCGTGTGGCCATGTTATAAAAGTTTCTCTTCATCTAAATCAAGATGATTCAAGCGCATACGCTATGGATTGCTACACTACAGAAGTATATCGACAGACTTATGGCGAGATTGTCTACCCTATTCCACATCCTTCTGAGTGGGACATACCAGATGACTTACAAACAGTTTTGCCACCAGCCATGGACAGAAGGCTACCTGGCCGACCCAAAAGTCACGATCGTATACCGTCTAAGGGTGAAGAGAAGAAGAGATCGATATGTAGTCGGTGCAAGGAAAGTGGTCATACAAGGTTGACATGTGGATCACCAGTTCCATCACAATCATCTTTTCCTCTACCAAAATATTGATCCTCATCAAAATCCCAATCACAACCGGCTTCACCTTTTGGGACTGTTAACTTAGGTGATTTTTAAATGCAAACGTTGTATTATGTGTATATTATGTGTAAACTTTTAACATTTTTAGTTAGGCATGTATTAGTAACTTGAGTTTGAACATTGCTATGATATGTTCAGTTGTTATCACTTATTAGACATTCATTTGACTATCGCAACGCGAAAATCGCAACTCGAATATGACTATCGCAACACGGAAATGACTATCGCGACGCGGAATTGACTATCGCAACGCGAAAATGACTATCGCAACGAGAGAATCGCAATGCGAAATGAAAATCGCAATGCGAAATGAAAATCGCAACAAGTGAATCGCAATGCGAAAATGAAAATCGCAACGCGAAATTGCGATTTTCATTTCGCATTGCGATTCTCTCGTTGCGATAGTCATTTCCGCGTTGCGATAGTCTGTTTTGCATTCAACATAATGCAGATTGAAATCAACAAATCAACTATTACATTTCAATCAATTAAACAAGCACAAATATTATGTACACATCAATTAAAAAAATCAACATTTACAAATCATCTTTTACAAATCAATTAAACAATCAAAAAATAATAATGAAATCAACTTTTGCACCCATACATCCATTTCACGCAGCTCACTTCATGATTAACCTGCAGAAACCAAACATTGAATCAACAACACTTTCTACACATCTAAAACCTACAAACAACAAATTATTGAATTCTAGCTACTTAACCAAACATTTTCAAACCAAAAAGAGTATATATGTTTAACAACACTTGCATTTGACTTACAAATTGTTTATGGACACTTTCATAACGCGGATGCAGGTAGGCAGCGTCTCGCATATATCGCTCTAGCCATAAAATGCCGAAACCACAAGCCTACTGCACCTCTATCTCTATCGGTGGGAGGTAGAAAATGTGTACTTCCTGTCGTCAAATGCTCCAAGCATATGCATACGAGAGGACCACAATCCCCTCTGGCTTCCTTCGTTTATTGTGGCGCAGTCTCGTCTCTGATAATTGTAACATTGAACTTCTTTGGCTTATTGTTTCCAGACTTAGTCCAATAATTAATTGCATCCAAGAATTTAGCCAAATGAGAGCTTCATCCCTTAATAATATCTCTCAAATCAGATAATGATATGTAATTTATCATGTTGTCATATACTATTGTCTTTAGGAATGGAAGCTGAAGCTCGACGAGAAGCCAATGAGTACGGTCCAAAACAGGGATAAACACCTGCATCGAAATGTAATAATTCAAATTGCGCACTTATTTATGAACACCTTTAAAATATTTAAACAAATATACTAACCTTATCAACCTCCCACCATGCAGGATAAAGTTTAGCTTGTCCATTAGCCAACACATATGATTCTTGTCGTTGATTCTTCAAGTGAACTATGTGAAAAGACGTCGGCATAATTGTATATCACGTTTTTTTTATATTTTTCTTTAATTTCCTTACAATTAGAAGACCTGTTACCCATGATCAATATATTGTTTTACAAAAAAAGACATATATTAGTGAATTACATAAATTTTAAAAAAAAATTAATCAAACTGAAATATAAGACTTACCCCCATCGAAATAGTCGTTGTCTTCAACCCCTAATAATACACCCCACCAAGACCGTTCAATCAACAAATGCATATCATCGTTGAGTTTGTATATGTCAGTGTAACACCCTTGGCTCCGCTCATGTTGATAAAAATCAACTGTGGTCTTAGCCCAAAGGGTATTATCCATAATTGTTTCCGGTAGTTGTTTCCTCTCCACTTCATCTGTCGGAATGGTACTGGCTGGTAACTTATACGAAAGCCAACAGTCATCCATCATGTCCGGCACGTGAGGGGGATTCTCAATAATTCGATATATTACGCCGTGTGAATCGGGCTCTAGAATGTTGGGAGGGACCTCTTCAACGATGACAGTGGCCTCTTGAACGGTGGGAGGAGACTCTTGAGGGATGATAGGGGCCTCTTGAACGATAGGGGAGACCTCTTGAACGATGACAGGTGAGTCGGGCTTTTTCTTACGGATTCTTCGCACTATTGGGGTGAATGGAGACGTAATGACACGTGCACGCCATCTGATGCGTGAACTCCATCTTGCAAGAAAAACCCAACGTAGAGCATCCACCTTAGCGGGCTGCTAAAAATAAATTAATACATAAATCAGTAAATAAACAGACATGATATTAAACAGTGAAAATAAAGACAAATATATTTCAAACTTGCACGGTATTCACCCAAGTCATTATTATATCATTGTTCACAAAATGCATCAGATAACATTCCAGAAGTAAGCACTTATATAAACATTTAAAATGACAACATATAGGTTTAGTGCAGGTTCAATGACAACATAAAGAGTAGTAGTTTATTCTTGAAACTTAAATTTTCAACACTGTGAAGTTAGTATTTGTCTTTTGGTTGAAGTAATGCAATTCATTCAAGTTTCAATTTGCAGAAGAAGAATATAATCTGAAACTTAAAATCGCAACGCAAAAATGACTATCGCAACGAGAGAATCGCAATGCAAAATGAAAATCGCAACAACAAAATCGCAACGCGAAAATGACTATCGCAATGCGAATTTGACTATCGCAACGAGAGAATCGCAATGCGATTTTCATTTCGCATTGTGATTCTTTCGTTGCGATAGTCAAATTCGCATTGCGATAGTCATTTTCACATTGCGATAGTCATTTTCGCATTGCGATTCTCTCGTTGCGATAGTCATTTTCGCATTGCGATAATAAACTATTCTTCTTCTGCAAATTGAAACTTGAATGGATTGCATTACTTCAACCAAAAGACAACCAAAAACAAATACTAACTTCACAGGGTTAAAGAATAAACAGTTAAACAGTATTGGCAGCAACCGAATGAATTTACTAAGCAATCTAAGTGAAATTACGAGTAAATTTATCATCAAGTTAAATATGAAAAATATTAAACTTACCTCGTTGTGTAGAGTATGAACCTCGTTCTGCAACGATGCTACAATCTCACGTAGAGCTGCTACCTCACCACGTAAAGTAGACACCTCAACACGCCATGCACCATTGTCATCGCCTAAAGTACCGACCTCCTCACGCAAGGCATTGACCTCATTACGTAACTCCCATAACTCATCCCGTGGAGGTGGAGGTGGAGGTGGAGAACAAGGAGATAAACGTCGTGGCATCTTTGCCGGTCGCCTATCATGAGGTGATGATGGAGAAGAGGCTCGATGATGTGACAGAATAGGTGATGACTCTCGTTGTGGAGGTGTATATTCGGGTCGATCAGGTGATGGCTCTGGGTGAGGTGATGGCTCTCGAAGTGGTGGCTTCTCATCATCCGTGCCATCAAAAAAAAGCTTACTAGCTTGCCACCAATCAGTGGCAAGCTCAGCTTCTGTGGGTGTCAGCCTCTGTAATGGAGTGTTGGGCTCCTAACAATATAAAAGCTCAAACAAAGTTAAACGTGTACTAGTAATAACTTGTTTATAAACATATGGTAGTATTTGTGTTAACTTACATTATTTATTGTAGTATACGATAGTAAATCTTCCCATTGCTGCAAGGACTGTTTCCTCTTCCAAGAAATAGCCCTAGGAATATCATTAGAAGTTTTTAATGCATATGTCTGCATGGCGGGAAAGGCCTCAAATATCCAAATCTACAAACAATATAATAACAAACATTAGTAATTGTTAAAGAATTAATTATAATTTTGGAAACATTATATAAAAAATTATTACCTTAAAGGCCCAAATAAAGCCTGACAAAGTGTATTTGGAACCATCGCCACGCAAACTTTTCCGATCATTAAAGGCAGACGACAACTTATTCCATGTAGCTCTCCATAGATACGAACCTCACGGAAACAGGTTCCATGCATTTAGGTCCTCTACCAATTTAATTAGATCATTAGGAATAGGTTGTCGGGTCTCTCTGCCTAAAAAGCCGGCTTGCAAAAGTATTAGAAGGCATACTCGGACAACATCGACGTCATCCATCCGAGTAAAACTATCTTTCTTATTCAATAATCTCGTCAAGTCTTCCACGTGTAAATTCGACTTCTCCGTTGACAACTCAGGAAAAACCCGGGAAAACCATGATAGGCGGGTAATATGTCTAGTGTACCGATCTACATCATCGTGTCCGAAGCGTAGACCGGTGATTAAGCAAAACTCCTCCCGCCCAAAACACGTATACACCGGTGGAAAATCAAACCATATCTCTTCATCACGACGTTGTATAGTCTCTGGTAGATCGCTAGTCATGGTTTGAAGAAACAGATGGGTCAACATAGCATCTCCACCCGGATGTTGTACTTTCAGCCATGGCCCGAAGCAAGTATCCTCAAATATTTTTCTTTGTGCAGGTGAAAGCTTCGACGCAATTGTTTTGGCCAGGCTTACTTTATTTCTTAAGGTCAATTGAGCCGAATAAAAGTTCTGCAAAAACAATAAACATACCAATTTAGATATACCAAAAACTACACTGTGAAGATATGAACAATAAAAACATAAAGAGTAGTAGTTTATTCTTCAAACTTAAATTTGCAACACTGTGAATTTAGTATTTGTATTTTGGTTGAAGTAATGCAATTCATTCAAGTTTTAATTTGCAGAATAAGAATAGTTTCTGAAACTTTAAATCGCAACACGAAAATGAAAATCGCAACACGAAAATGACTATCGCAACGCAAGAATCGCAACACGAAATGAAAATCGCAACGACAGAATCACATTGCGATAGTCATTCTCGGTTTCAAATACTAAAATTGAAAGAAACTTGAATGGATTGCATTACTTCAACCAAAAGACAAAACAAAGACAAATACTAACTTCACAGGGTTAAAGACTAAACAGTTTAACACTATTGGCAGCAATCGAATGAATATAATAAGCAATCTAAGTGAAATGGTTAATCTATTATTGAAAACACCAGTAAACTTATCATCAATTTTCAATATGAAAAACCTAATAATAATGCAAAAATTTTAAAATAAAAATAATTAAAAAAACTAACCCTCGATGGTTGATTTGGTTGATTTTCCATTTCTGACCGTGAATGATTTCGTCGGAGATGGAGACTGATATCGTCGTGGGGACTGATTTCGTCGGAGATGGGGACAGATGTCGCCTTAGAGAGTGAGAGATGGAGATGAGACTGAGTTGTGATTTAGGGTTTTAGGTTATGAGTTACGATTACGGCATATACTGTTGACGGTTCAGTGTTCCATATATTAATATATTCGTGTTTGGAATTTGAAAAAAAAATACACGTTAATACGAATGACGCTATGTAAATCGCATTAATCGCATTGCGATTTACGTATTCGCATTGCGATTTACGTAATCGCATTGCGATTTTCCAAATTCGCGTTGCGATTTACGTATTCGCATTGCGAATTAGGAAAATCGCAACGCGAATTTAGGAAATCGCAATGCAATAGTCAGAATCGCGTTACGAATCTGGAAACTGATTTGCGATACCGGAGATCGCATTGCGAATTATCGATCGCATTGCGATTTAGTTGGTCATTTTGGCAAATAAAAAAAAATTGGTTCAAATCGTATATTATAAGGCATTTTTGGTCACTGAGGTTATTTTCTCATAATATAAATAACATATTATTACAATTATCCTTAAATATATAATATACAATTACAAATTTTATTACAAGAATTGATAATTTTTTGCCTGTTGGTTTTTATAATGTTCTCGTTATATCCTTTCCAAATTTTATTAATTTATTCAATTAGACAATACATGATACCGTTTTTACAGTTAAATTATTTAAAAACTCACTTTAATCTAAATAAATTGAAGGCCAAACTATTGGATTGATCCCTTTCATTTCATATTATACGATTTGGTTACCATATTAGAAAAATGTTATTGATTTATTAAATTTTAGTTATTTATGTTATTAATTGTTAAATTTTAGTCATTGAATTTCTGTTAGGGTATGTTTGTTTACCGGTAATTAGTTTTTCAGATTTTTTTTCTTTTTTCAGCGTTTGGTTGACAAAAAACAGATGATCAATGTAATTTATTTTTCTTGGTCAAATAAATTTCTTTTACATTTTCTGAAAATGACTTACGGTCTGATTTTTCATAAGTTATTTTATGAACTTTTCACTTCAAAACATAAACACTCAAAACATTATTATTTTATATATTTAATATTGATATATTATTTTAGTATCATTTTAATAAAAATATAAATTATTAAATTATATTTATTGATAATTTTAATAATATAATATTATATTTTTATTGTTAAAATTGTATTATTCTAATATATAATATTATAATTTTATTTTAATAATGTATAAAAATTAAAATATAATATTTTAGTATTTTTATTTATAAATTATAGATATAATATTTTAATAATAATGTTGACATAAATAATATTAGATAAAGTATTCTAATATTTTTAAAATAAAATTATTATTTTATTAATAAATAATAATATTTATTATATTTGATATTTATACAAATTGCTCCTAATTTAATCACCCCAACTTTCAATTTCAATTTTTTTATTTTAATTATATATTACTAAAATCATAATAAAAAATATTTCATAAAATTATTAATAAAATAAATTAGAGTGAACCCAACATGAACAGTTTGAAAGTTGAGTAGTTAAATTGAAAATTTTTAAACTTTAACAGTCAAAATAAGAGTAAGAAGATAGTTGTGGTAGATGATGTAGTTTACCTATAAAAATGCCACGAACAATGGTTCCATTAAGTTTTTAACAGTGATGTATCAAAATGAAACCTAAACTAAATGTTAGGTATGATTTTGAAAAAAATGATGTAAAGTTTAGGTACCAAAACAAAATAAAACTAATAGTTTACGTATTAAATATGTAATTTACCCTTTATTTTAATATAGAGTGTATGTTCATAAAGACATCAATCAAAACGATTATCTTAAAAATATTTTTCGATGCGACTATATCATGCATGAAGTGCTTGTTTCAACCCATATAATACATTTTTCTTTAGCTTTAGACATTTATTTTCTTGCCCTTTGACTTTGTATCTAATGTGTTGCTCAATGTAAACTTCCACTTCCAAGAAACCACTTAAAAATGTTGATTTTGTATCAAGTTGATGTATTTTGCACTTCTTTTGAGCCACCAGATAAATAATCAAATGAATGATTTCAATTCGAGCAACTGATGCAAAGACTTCGACAGCGAATTACAATAAGAGTTCGAAATTGATAAATGTGCAATCATGTTGGGTTGTGTAAGAGTGGTGACGTTTAAGTTTTTGAGTGGAATAAAACGAGGGTAGTGTTGAGGTTGGGTGTTGACAGTGACGGATGTATATGCATTTATAAAGTTTTAATATTATTTTTATAAATATTTCTAAAAGAATAATTTTTAAATAAATAAATATAATTTACTCAGTTTCTTTCTCACTCCTAGAGGAGCCCTTAAACATGTGCAAGAAAAATGATATAATTTAAATGACAATTTGTGAATTAAACGATATGTTATGCAATTAAGTAGTGTCGTACATTCAACTTTTATTTCAGTATATAAATTGATACTACACGTGAGTCCAGCCATTCAAGCAAACAAAATATTTGTTTACACTCACAATCTACCATAAAATTCAATTCCTTCGACAAGTGATTGTGGGCTTGTGGCAATTAAGTAATACCATAATATCATTGGGATAATGTGCTGATCACATACAATTGAACTTGATACAAGTGGAATTACCATATAAATACATATATCTACAATAATTACAGTTTTATTTACCATCTAGTAGTAATCCTGGCTTAATTATCTTGTATAAAGATCAAACTTGGAGAAAACCCAGTTTGAAACAGGGGTTCCTGCAAAATTGTAGTAGATTTAGAACTATTTAAATCCAGGATTGGATTGGGTAGTTGCATTTGAGAGAGTTGACGCCACTAATGTGTGCAAAAATATCAGATGAATCAACCATGTCTTCCTCTTCTTTCACAACAACCTGCTTAAAAATCAAACCAAAAACTTGTAATCAATTTATAATGGTATACCTCCTCAGATATTTCCAAGAAACTATTAAATATCCGTTAATAGAGATCGCCAGACATATCGTATCATTTTATGTCAAGATCGTTCTCTAGATTACATTTCCAGTCTTTGACATAACATTTGACGGCCATATATGTATAGTCTGCCAGCCTATTAATAGATATAATGATCCTTAATTTTATATCAATCACCCTATGATCAGAGTATTTATACCTCAAGGAAAGATTGAGAAAGAGGTTTTTCCTCATCTAAATTATTCATCTTCTCTCCTACATAATCTTTTTCTTTTTCTCTTCTCTTAGAATGACCGGCTAACGGTTGTCCTTGCCTCAGCCATAATTCTCGGCTCAAATAAAAAAATGAACTGACAACAGCCGACGCCATAAACTTGTTTCCACACACAGGTATCATCAATGAAAATGGGAATTTTATGAAGAAAAGAAAGAAGACCCTTACTTCATCATCATATTCTTCTTCATGATTGCTACAAGCTTGCCTATGGGCGTCTCCAAATTCATCATTTTTGGCAAACCTTCCTCTTACTCGTGGCCTGCTATCGGCTAATGTCTTGCGGCATGCATACTGCAATGCATATTTGATTTACAGGCATCACTACTTCAATTCTTAAAATAATCAAAATATAAGAGAGGGAATAAGAATAGGGACCTTGATTTTCTTGCTGAAGTTCCTCTCATTCCTTTTCTTCATATACCTATGGATCTTCTCCTTCCTTTGTTCAACAGAAAGTTTCCCAACCTTGTTGAAACTTGAATCTTCCAAACTCGAATTCTCTGAAGCTAAAGGAGTAGAGCTAGTTGTTGCTACTCCAACCAGTTGCGGATTCTCACTGCTCAGACCCTTTTCGAAACAAACAAACAAAACAAAAAAACGATTACAAATTTATAAAATGATGGTTTCTTCGTTGAATGATGAAGATTAGACAAGTACCTGTAAGTCTCCAGGTTTGAAAACTCGTTGGACAGAATCATGGCAAAAGATTCCAGCATTATCAGCCTGGAACTCCAAGTCCTGTGGTTGAAGTTCAGAGTTCAAAAGAATTCTGTCGGTAAAAATCCCAGAACTAACAGCAGGCATGAAAGTGGACATTGGAGGGCCAAGGAAAGAGCAAGAAGGAGACGAAGGGTTTAAAGGTACATAAGAAGGCACCGAGGACAAGCAATCTTCGTCGAAAACAGATGACAATGGCGGCCCTAAAAGCTGTCCGACCGTGTCGGCGGTGGCATACTGCGACAGCCCCTCGGCTGAGACATCGGGTAATTGGATTTGAGATTGCACCAAGGAAAGGTCGAATTGGTTTTGTTGTGTTAGAAATGGGGGGGACTGTGAAAGATGGGGATTCAGAGAAGTCTATGGAAGCTGAAATGTCATCCGGTGAATCAAAGATTATGGACAGATTGTTGTTGGTCGCGGTGGTGGCTGCAGTGGTGCTTGTGGCGGTGACAGCGGCGGTGGTGGGGGCGGAATTCGTATCCCTGTTGTTGTAGCCTTTGAGTTGCTCAATGTCTGGTGGTATGTTGAGATTATTTCCGTAGGAAGAGTTTTCATCAGTGACCTCAGAGTTCTGCAGAGCATCCGAGAAAAGATCATTATCTGACAAATAAAAATTCGGACCACTGATCGGACTTGGTACATCCTCCTGAAAATAAAATTAAAAATCCATGTTTAGATCAATGAAATTAGGGGGGGGGGGGGAAGCCATGGATGCATGGAAGATAACAATTTGATAGAATTATAAAATCATATAGATATCTAACGATGTATTCTAATGTCTAGGCATTCGAGTGTGATTTATTTTTAACACAAATATTAAGATATAATCTCAATATATAAAAAAAATCCTGGAACCTGTACCAAATTCGAATAGAGATAAGCATCAATCTAAAGGAAGATAATCTGATAGAGAGATAATTTCATACAAAGAAAAGGGTTTCTGCTCCATGTGACCTGTATATGAACTCAAAGCATCCCCATTGTTTTCAAAATAATTTAGAAGTTAACGCTACATTATATTTATTTTTTGGATTCCAGAAAATGAAGAAAAATCCAAATTCAAACAAACAACTGGAATTTTAGAAAAGAAAAATATAAATACCAATACCCCATTTATGTTTTCCATGTGAAATGTTGTCTTTAGGGTCTTTCACCCAATCTAATAGGAGAAGAAAGAGAGAAGAAAGAATCACAATTACAAAAGCTTAAACAACAAGCATGAAAAGTTACTTATTCCATGGTGATCAAAAAGAAAAGTTGCAACAAAAATGGAGAGGAGAAAATATCATGATTAGATTAGGAAGATGATGCTACCCTTAAGAAAGAGACATTTTTTAAATAGGGAATTTCTTCTTCTATATATATATATATTCAAAATATGCTAGAAAAAATGTTTTATGCAAAAATTTAATATAATTCGTTCGAAGTTCATGGTTATCAAAAAGAGTTTTAAATTTTAGGGTAAACTACACATTTAGTACCCAACTATAAGTTTCTATTTTTGGTCACTCAACTATTTTTGTTTCAAAATCATACATAGTATTATATTTTACTTGTATTTTGGCCACCTACAATTAAAAAATTAGTGGTGATGTGAACGTGTTATCATAAGGTAATGCCACGTTATTATTGATTTTTTTTAAAATGTCACGTAATGTGTTCAATTAATTTTTCAATGATGAGTGGCCAAAATGGAACCAAAACATAACATTAAATATGATTTTAAATTAATCAGATTTATTTCTCCTAAAAAAGGAATTAATCAAAAAATATGATTTTGAAAAAAATAATAGTTGGATGACGAAAACGGAACAAAAGTTATAATTGATAAACTAAACGTGTAATTTACTCTAAAATTTAATGTTATTTTCAAAAAAGAAAAATCAATAATATTATTTTATTACCCTATTGGTTAAAATTTGTTTAAAAAGGGTAATGACTGAAATGAAGGGAAGCCTAAAAATAACGCAGTGGCATTATTTTGGTCAAAGATAAACGTGTAATATTTCACATGAAAGAAGAACCAATGGAAACTGAAAAAGGAAATAAAGTAAGGCATGAAAATGATTGAACTTAAAATGATATGAAAGGAACGCAGATATATATCATATAAATTTGTGAAATTATATATCACGAAAGTATTAGACAGAAACTCACGTAAACCTTGTAATAGTAAGACTGAAAACCTAGCCATTAACAAAAAGAATCTTTGTTATCATTTTTTGTATGAAACGAAAGAGAAACGAAAATGGTGAATTGTTAACATTATTAATATATGCAAGAAAATCCAAAAAAGGATTTAAGTTCAAAGAGGAGAGTTGAGAGAATTACAATGGGAAGCTGTTGCTCTGGTGGATGAATCACGTCTTGCAACATGTTTGGTGAAGGGCTCTTCGTTGAATTGAAATTACAAAATGGAAACAAGAGATAGTTTTGCTACTGAATTGTGGGCAGAAGCTTGAAATGTAAGAAGGTTACGGTAGAGGAAGAATAAGGGAAGTTCATTTAAATTAAGGGGGGGGGGAACACATAAGATGCAAGGGAAGCAAGAAATCTGGAAGATTTTGTCTGTTTTTTCCCCTTTGAAGATGAAAAACGTTTGCTAAGAAAATGGGAGGTATGGGGTTCTAAAACTACGTTATATATATATATATATAGTGAGTTTAGCCACCTTGGTAAACAGTAACGGATTCAGAAATATTTTTGAGGGCAGACACACACATATTAATTATTGAAATTTTTTGTATGTAATAGGCATAAGTAAAATTTCAGGGTTGACACCTATAGTAAAACGAACATCTAATAAAAAGAAACTCGACGTTGAGGATGCTTTGCATCCGCCACTGTTGGTAAATCTCTTGTGCGTCAACACGACAAGCACGATGAGCCAAGGTTTTTTTTTTCTCACTTTCAACGTGGATTTTTCGCAAACAAAAATAACCCAAAATAAAACATCCTTCAAATAGTTGAAAAATAGAGAGAAAAAGAATAGGAGAGCTTGGAAATGACTCAAAAACCCAGGATATCAAAAAGGCCTTTAAGCACCAAGTTTACACAAGGAAAGCGCTTATGTTTGAGAGGAGGTGGGTGGGGCATATATATGAATACGAGGCTTCATTGTTTAACGGTTTTATGAAAAAAGGTTTACAAAGGAATCAAGTAAAAGTGATCTATTCGGACGAAATGTTAGATTCAAGTATGGGCGGCGGGTGAGGCAGTCGTATCCTTAAAGTTTTCAATTTCTTATAAAATTTTTTTTTTTTTGTATTTACGATAATACGTTTTGGCCCTAAAATTTTATAAGATAAAGTATACGTTTAATACTTAACTATCACTTTTGTCTCGTTTTAGTCACTCAATTATTAGTTTTTTTTTTCAAAATCATAACATTATGCTTTTATTTCATTTTAGTCACCCAACTATTATTTTTTAAATCATATCTAACATTATGTTTTTATTTCATTTTGGTCACCCACTGTTCAAAAAATAACAAAACTGGTGACATGACATTTTTAATTTTTTTCAATTATAACGTGACATTATTTTATGATGACACATTAGCATTATCATTAATTTTTAACAGCGAGTAACCAAAATGAAATCAAAACGTAATGTTAGGTATAATTTTGAAACAAAAAATAATTGGACGACCAAAACGGAATAAAAGTGATAGTTGGGATGTTAAAAATATACTTTACTCAATTTTATAAGCTCACCCTCTTAACCCATAATTATGTGTTTGTCCCTGGTTAGATTTTTTAAATATTGTTCCTTAGATCCTTTAGATATTGTTCTTAGTTCGAGTTTAATTCTATGAATGAATCAAATTAAATTGGAAATGTTTTCCCTGTAATATATTTCTATAATATTTGATTCAGATTAGACGAACAATGGATTAAATCTAAGTTATTTATAAAAAAAATAGAAAGGAAACTGTCATATTTCCGGAAAATTTCCTTGATTAAGGCGAGACTTGTGTTTTCATGCTACTTTTGGGGGCACTTTTCCACCCCACTATAGATCCGTGTGGAATAACTTGTCAATATTAAAAGTAAAACTAGTTTTAATCTAGGCAAGCTTCCAGGTTAAAAGGAAATGATACTATTTTGTATGGTAATTATAAGAAATTAATGAATTTAATTATTTCATAAATGTAAATATGCTTTTATCAAACATCTTTCTTAGCTTGTATGGCTATTTTAGCATGCATAGTCTATAGACCAGAATCAAACATACATTTTTAGGTTTAAACTTATGAGTTAGGTATCTAAGATGTTAATATCCCTCCATGTGCCCAAGTCTCCCATGATTGATGCTCATGAAGGGCTTTTATGCACTTTTGTCCTACAAAATTTTAAGGTGGTGTTTTTGCTTATTTTAGATAACTTTAGTTGCATTTATTTTGGAAGCATAGTCAGAACGTTCTTTTGGTTTTTTTTTTTATCGATCATAACGGTTGGTATTTCATTTCTTTTGAAAATGATTTTGTATTACCTGTATAAGAAAGTATAAAAGGGATGAGTAGAGAAAGCGATTTCAATCGTTGTATCGTCAACATTTATGGTTTTACACTCAAATAAAAAGAAATAAATCACCAACGATTTATGTAACTCATTTATTCCGATCAACAAACTTTAGAAATCTAATATCAAAATGGTGCGCAAATTGTATGATGATGAAAACCCTCTCCGGAAATGAACTTACGGCAACTATTTACAAGCATCCCTTTGAACAAAATTCTATATACTACTTTACTTTGGAGGTGCAATTGATAACTTCTTTCTCGATGTCTTCTCAAACATTTAAACAACAATGTCTCCAACTATTAATGTAATACATGTTACAAAAGCTAAACTAGAGGACTACTAATATAATCCTTTAAATCAATAGCAAGACCACCTGGATCTTCCCTTAAAGAAATCTCCACGTATGAATTTGAGAATTAGTCTATATTAGTCTTATCTAAAAAATAGGGCCTCCAACTTTTCTTAAAATCTTCTCAGGTCACCCCAACAGGGTTATAGGGGCCAAATAACAGGGTTATAGGGGTCAAATGATAAATTTCTCTCATAAAAATCCCCCAAAACTCTAGGATCTAGTTCGATATATCTTAAGAACTAAAACTAACTTCAAACGCTCACGCTTATCTCCCTCACCTTCTAAACATTGAAATTTTATCAAAGCCTCATCAATCGATTCCTCATTATCAACCTTAACAAGAGGCAACCCTCGAACCATTACAATCGAAGCCCGCTCTTGATGTCCCTCTTCCTTCTTGATGACACCATTCTGTATTATATTAAGTTAGCTCTTATAAAAATCTCACAGCAAAGTCAAAATTAGATTAAAATAAAAAAAAATAGAAAGAGGAATGGCACATGGTGACCTAATTCACCCATTAAATAGAAGAATAACCAATGTCTATCAATGATCACAATTAATGTCTTCTAGTTACGCTAATCACGGGGTGACATCTGGACAAATCCTTTGAAGATTAAAAAATATTGATGATGACCCTTAGTAAGCACTCAAAAAATATTGATTAATAAATGCTCTACTTAAGTCTCGAGTCAAGCTAATTTATGGCATTCCTTCCGTCATGGGGGACAAAATGTTATAACTCCTTGAGAGACACATCTTCTCCATCCGCTTATTAAGACCATCTTTGGAGGGACTCCCCCACAAACAAAGCTCTCATATATATAACTCCTCTAAAGATATAGCTCCCATGTTGACTTACTAAGACCACATCCAGAGTGACTCCCCCACCTAGGAATAGGCATGGGTTGGGTTGGGTCAGATTTTCAGTCCACCCGACCCGACCGGAAAATTATAAATCCTCCACTTAACCCAAACCCAATGTAATATCCTTTCAATAGAATTATAGATTTAGAGAAATAAAAAGAGAATTTAGGTTTAAGAAAGATGAAAAATTCATTGAAAATTGTCAGAGTTAATTCCCTAACACCCTCATCTTACATATATATTTAGTACAAGATCCTAACAAATTATTCTATTCACGGCTGGTCAAATACTAATATAAACGTTGTACCCTCTTTCAAGTTTTGGGATGATGGTTACTGATCCAATTCTTCCGTAAGGTGGAAAGTATATTTCTCCTGGGCTCACTTGTGTTAGGCCGTCCAAACTTAGTTAGGTAGTGGTATGAATCCAAAAACGCTCGTTTCATTAACCATCTTCAACTGTCCCCTTTTTCTCATTTCTCCTTAAAAATCCCCAATTTGTTTGGCAAAATCCCTAATTTCTTCCCCTATTTTTCTGTGTGCATAAGATTGCCATGTTCTTCAGTTGATCCTTGTCCTAAGGATCAAATTTTGGGAATTGAGATTTCAAAACACTGCATGTAACACCCCCAACCCGTATCCGACCCGAATACGAGTCTGAGGTGTCACATTGACTTTTCAAACTTTGACTCTTGACAAAATTCAAGGAAAATTTAAAACTTTCATTAACATAAAAGCGGTTTATTTACATGAAATGACCAAAACAACCAAAATTGATCAGAGCATTCATAACTGACACTTTTTTACATGCCAACATACTATACACAACAAAATACATACTTTATCAGTTACTTCTGATCTGATCTGCTAGCAGTGTTGCTGTTCTTACCACCCTATTTCTGCTCTTCTTGATTCTTGATACATACGTGTAAATCACTTACACGCTAAGTCACAAACTTAGTGAGACATAACATAAATATATGTATACACATGTATAACAATGAATTTATGAACATGCATTCTTATAATTGATCAGGACATTTCAACTTTCATGTATCTATTACATTATAACATTTATGATGATAACATGTACACATAACACATACATTCTCATGCTAATTTCACTTTAATTTATCTTTGGATTGCCCATGTACATTATTGAGAACAGAAGGTACGCGAGTACACTGAGGTTGTGCACAATGCTATCACCACAGCTCGAATAAAATCCCACTAGGGGCACTGAACATTTGTCCCGAAGGACCACTATGTCCAGAAGGACCACTGATATCTCCTGAAGGACCACTGATATGTCCCGAATGACCACTATATCCCGAAGGACCACTGATATGTCCCGAAGACCACTATGTCCCGAAGGACTACTGATAATCCCTCGACTCTTGGCATGCCAATTATACCTACAGCTCTCATATTAAATAACATGGGCTTAAGTATAAATATTTCTCATTTCATATCTCTTTCATCACTGTCCATGTAAACACGTAAGTCACTTCATATGATAATTTTCATTATTTCACATACCTAGAAGGATTATCTTATGATAGCATTCATTCATAGAATATCATGTTAAATCATGAATGAGTTATACATGAAATCGCTATAACATTAATACACATATATATATGTATGCATGTGCATGAATATGGAATCATAATTTTAATTATAAGAGATAGACTTATCACAAGTCTTGTCTCAATACAATTCTATCTAGGATAGGCACTCACCTTAGCCTTGCTTTGACTCGATTCTAATCCTTCGATTGTTCCAGAACGAGATTAAGTTCTAAATCTACATAGTAATACATTGATACATATCAGTATACTAATTGATATATTCTAAACTATCACTCCTTAGGCTAAAAGAAAGCTATTTTTATCTTTTAATGAAGGTATACATCGATGCACTCTACAATGTATCGATGCACTCCTTAACGTGTGCATCGACGCACTACCTGTGCATCGGTACACAATCACATTCGATGTTTGTATTTTAAGGGGGTGCATCGATGCATTACTTGTGCATCGATACACTGATGGCATTCGATGTTTTTATTTTAAAAGAGTGCATATATACACTTCATGTGCATCGATGTACCTTCAACAATTTCTGGAATTTTATCCTTAGCATCGGTACACAATGGATGTATATCGATGCACTCTGCCTAGAATTCACTTTTTGAACCCAAAAACTTATCCATTTTAGCTTAAATCCTTCATCTTTCATTCCCTTTTATATTCTTAACTCAGTACACATACTTAAGCCAATCTATACTCATTTATTTCATCTTAAACTTTAAAATCCTATCCTCCTCATGAAATTCAAGAATTATACCAACTTTGCAACATGATTTAATTCCACTTCTAACACTTAATATGTCTTAACTAGATTGATGACAAGTCAAATTTAACTTCCAATTCTAGATATGAACTATATTCCAAGATTTCATTCAATAACCTCTAATCTTTAATCTCTTCTAACTTTATCATCATTTGATTTTAAGATAACTTAAGCTTTCCTTAAGCTTAGTTATCATCTAATAATCAAAACCCAATCTTAAATTTAACAAGAAACTCAATAATCAGAAGTCTCGCCTTTGTTTAGATTTACTCATACAAGGAAGAAAGAAGAAGAAAAGAACTCTGGAAGCCTTTGTGTTCTCCCCTCTTCAACCCACGTGGATTAATATATAACCCTTCTTTTCTTATTTCCTTGTAAATGACCTCTTTGCCCTTCCATTCCTTCTTCCTTTCAATTCAATTCTATACAATAATTTACAAATAAATCTTTATATTATTCAATCATTCTATTTTAATCACCAAATTATAAGACTTTATAATTTAGTCACTAACCCGGTATTGAGGATGTTACACTGTAGTCCTCCCAAGTCGTATTTTCCATTATAGGATTGGACCACTGTATCAATAACTGGGTGACATCCTTGTTCTGTCTCGTCACACTCTTTTGTCAATGACAATGGTAGGGTAAACCTTTATCTGTCCATCATCACTGAGTTTCTGAGGAATTTTTTGAGGGAATTACTTCTTCACCCAATTTCTTTTTCAACAAACTCACATGAAAATTGGGTGAATTTTTGAGTTTGAAGAAAGCTTCAATTTATATGCCACTAACCTTACTATTTTCTCAATTTTATAGGGGCCATAATACTTAGTTACCAACTTTAAATTCTTTCTAACAACCAAAGAACATTGCATGTAGGGTTGCAATTTAAGGTAAACTTCTTCTTATTCCTTAAATTCTCGATCAATTCGGTTTTTATCAGCATTTTGCTTCATACGATTCTGGGCCTTAGTCAGGTTCTCCTTCAGTAGCTTCTATAGTTATTCCCTTTCTTCCATCATCTCCTGAACTGAATTCATAGTAGCATCATTTACCCAATTCATCAATGGAGGCTTGTACCCATACAAAGCCTCGAATGATGTCACCTTTAGGTATCCATTTAGCCCAACTACTTGGCTTAATAAAACTTATACTTCTCAAATATTGTTCTAAACACTGATTCAACCTCTCAGTCTGTCCATCCGTTTCTGGATGATATGTTGTGCTAAACAGTGTGGTATCTCATCAATTCTTTCCAAAAAAGACTTATGAAAGTCTTATCCTTATATGATATGGCCACTTTAAGAGGACCATGTAATTTGTACATCTAATCCAAATATATTCTTGTTATTTTAGTCATTGTATAGGGATGTATAGTTAAGAAATGTCCATGCCTAGATTATTTATCCATAACTACCAAGATGAAATTGGATTTCATTAACTGTGGCAGCCCTTCAATAAAATTTGTAGTGATAATTTCCCATGCTTGGCTATGAATAGCAATAGGTAGCAATAACCTTGGTGAAGCTACATGTTCTCCCTTTGTTATGTGACATACCTCACATTTCATCACATAATTTAACTTGAGCCTTCAGTCCCTTCCAATAGAAATAAGATTTAATTCTCTAGTAAGTGGCTTGAATTCATGAGTGTCCCCTTGAGGGGACTCATGCAAGCATTCAATCACATTCAGCCTTAGGTTACCATTCTCTCCGACATAAACTTTATCCTTGTACCTGAGTATCCCTTTCCCCAACCTCTAATTTAAAAAATTCTTCTAAATTAATTATTGAAGCTGTAATAATTTGGTAGCCTTGGTAACTTTCCTCAATCTCTTTAACCAATTTTGGAACCAGTACAATAACAATCATCAAAAACCCTCTTTCTGTTTCCTCATTTTCTGTCAACTTTGTTTCTTTCTCAAACCTTCTAGAGAGTGCATCAGCAACTTCATTCAGTCTATATTTTCTGTAGTGAATCTCATAATCCAAATCCAGTAATTTAGATAGCCCATTTTTTGTATGGTTGTGGTCAATTTTTGTTCCAGCAAGCGCCTGAGTGGCTTATGGTTTGCTTTGATTATAAATAGTTCATTCTCTAAATAATGTCTCCACTTGGAAATTGCCATCAAGATGGTTATATACTCATTTTCATATATGGATAGATCTATGTGTTTTGGTCCTAAGGCCTTGCTTAAGTAAGTTAAGGGTTTTCATCTTGTGTTAATACTGCTCCTATTCCCTTCTAAATTGCAACTGTCTCCAAAAAAAGTTTTATTGAAATTTGGAAGAGCTAGGACATGAGCTTTACACATAGCTTGCTTTAGTTCATTGAATGCCTCTTCTGCTTTTAGACCCCATTGAAATGCCCCTTTCTTTAGTAAATTAGTGAGATGTTTACTGATTTCACCATACCCCTTAATGAATTTTTTGTAATACCCAGTCAATCCTAGAAAACCACTCAATGACTTTAGGTTATTGGGTATTGGACATTGTTGCATTGCTTCAATATTGAAAGGGTCAGTAGAGACTCCTGCTACATAGATGACATACCCTAAGTACTCCACCTTAGGTTGTCTAAAGAAACATTTGCTCTTCTTAGCATAAAATTGATTATCACTTAAAATTCCCAATACCACATTCAGGTGTTACTTGTGTGTTTGCAGCTTATGACTATACTCTAAGATGTCATCAAAGAACACTAACACAAACTTCCTTAAATAAGGACCAAACAAATCATTCATTAATTCTTGAAATATAACAGGGGCATTAGTCAAGAAAAAGGGCATTGCCTTAAATTCATAGTGCCCTTGGTGTGTCCTAAAAGCTATTTTAGGAAAGTCCTCTTCCTTCACTATAATATGCCAATATCCTGACATCAAATCCACTTTAGAGAAATAAAATGCTCCTTCCAATTCATCTAACAAGTGTTCTATCACTGGAATAGGAAATTTATTTTTTTACTGTCACAAAATTTAACTCTCTGTAGTCCACACATCCTCCATGTCCCATCTTTTTTCTTCACAAATAGGTAGGGTGAAGCAAAAGGACTCATGCTGGCTTGGATAATTGAAGCATCCAACATTTCTTTAATTTGTTTTCAATTTCTGTCTTTTGAGTGTGGGGAAATCTATAGGGTCTGAGGTTGATTGGTGGTGTCCTTCCTTTAATACTATTACATGATCATGATTTCTGATGGGAGGTATTTTCTTTGGCTCTTTAAAAATGTCCTGATACTCTTCTATCAATGGTTGTAACTTTGTTGGAATGTCATACTCCACTACTTCAATATTCAGGAAATAAGCTTCCCAATCATTTCAGCTTCTTTTTTCAGTCAGTTTCATCAATTTTTCTCCTAAAACTATCCTCATTGGTAACTTCTTCTTTCTCCCTTCTAATTTAATCTCCTTATTCCCCAACATGAATGTCATTGTTATGTCCTTGAAATTTATAAGAATAGGACTGTAATAACCCATCCATTCTATCCTCCGGGCTCTTCATTATGTTTTCCTATTCACCCTTATGCTCTTCCCACCATTTAGAGATTTGGTTCTTACTCCTTGTTCATTTCTTATTGTTTTGCGTGGCTTTTGCTTCAATAGTCCCACCCATCTTTTGATTTTTCTTCTATTTACCCAGTTTGATGTTAGATCTTTAAATCGAGATTTGATTACTAATTGTAATATTGTTTCAATATAATTAGGGATTCAGAGAAAGAAAAGAGGATTTAGGTTTAAAAAAGATAAAAAAATTCATTGAAAATTTCCAGAATGAATTCCCTTACAGCCTCATCTTACATATATATTCAGTACAGAGATCCTAACAAATTATTTTATTCATAGCTGGTCAAATACTAATATAATTATTGTACCCTCTTTTAGGTTTTGGGTTGATGGTTACCCGATCCAATTCTTCCATCAGGTGACAGACATGTTTCTCATGGGCTCACTTGTATTGGGTCGTCCAAATCGGTTGGGTAGTGGTATGAATTCCAAAATGCCCCATTTTATTAACCATCTTCAGATTTCCCCTTTTTCCCCATTTCTCTAAAAAAATCCCCAATTTGTTTAGCGAAATCCCTAATTTCTTCATCCTTTTTCTATGTGCATAACACTCGACTCAAAAAATTTACACATTCCACATGACCCGATTTTTTGAGATGAAATATGAATCCAACATGACTCAAAATAATATATTTATTAAAAATATTATTTTTATTCAATAAAAATATGGATTTAATTGAAAGAAAATAATATATAAAGGGGCATTATTATAATTATCCCTAAATATTTAAGGTAAAATTACAATTTTTTTGGTCAAGTCAGGTCGGGTATTTTTCTACTCTAAATTCAACTCGGCCCGAGCATAACTTTTTAAAAAATCTGACCTGACCTAATCCTGATTATTTTTTAAAAAAATTGATCAGATCAGGTTGTGTCAAGTGGTCTCATGCCCATCCCTGGTCCCACCCCCACAATGGAATCTCTTTGACGGACAAAAATCCTTGAAAAGCCTAATGGATTTTTCAAGGTCAATTCTATTGACTAGTGAGTTCATTTATATATTTTATTAGCTCGTGTCTAGGTAATGATGATCATATGTGTGACACCAACACATATATGAGGTCATTATATAACCCTATTCACACCAAGAAGACGATATTTAGATTGATTTACTCTTTCTCTCTCATATAATTCTTCTTCGTCTTCTCTTTAATTACATCACCAATCAATTGTTGCAAACTCACACCCAAATCAGAAGGAGTAAATTGCCAACGTCCAACATAAACATCATTCTTTGTAATACCCCAAAATCTAGTTAGTGACCAAAATGTAAATTTTGAAAATTTAGTAGCCAAAGTATAAAGTATGGAAAAGTTAGGATCATAATGGTAATTTTAAAAAGTTTAGGGACTAAAAGTATAACTTTTTAAAATTTATATATTTTGGCCCCTTAAATGATTAGTTCAACCCCAAGAATAAAGTTTTGGATTGAATTAGATTTTTTATCCGAAATTTATGTTGAAAGCTAAAAAATGTTGAAGTCAGGTAAAATTCGATAAATTGGATTGAATAGAAATTTTGAGAAATTTAAAGGATATCAAATTAAGCTTAGAAATATTAGTTCCACATTTTAAAATGATGGAAAATAATATGGATAATTGGATTTGAGAATTTATTTCCATGTTCAATTTGGAACGTTGGATGAAAAATAGCAAGATCGAAATATTTGGAAAAATGTATGGGTAAAGTTGTAAAGGGTAAATTAA
Organism: Hibiscus syriacus; assembly: GCF_006381635.1. Classification (NCBI taxonomy): domain Eukaryota; kingdom Viridiplantae; phylum Streptophyta; class Magnoliopsida; order Malvales; family Malvaceae; genus Hibiscus; species Hibiscus syriacus. Next base: position 726,302 of record NW_024061774.1, read on the forward strand.
TTTGTTTATATTTAACTTTATAAATATGATAAGGGTTATGTGGCTTGGTATGGATGTAATTATTAAGATTCATTAATGGTAAAATTGTCATTTCTCATTAAATTTATTTTAAATTCATTTAAGCTTAAATAAATGACAAATTAACATGAAATGAAGGAGAAATTTAATGAAAGCTTGGTTCCTTCATCCTCCCATGGTCGTTTACTCTAGTGCAAGGTAAAAGAAATTTTATTTCTTTTTTGAGCAATTTCATTTTGTTTTTTGATTAAGACATGAAATAGAAAATAATTATATTCGATGAGCTCTATTATTTGGTACCATTATTGCATGCTAATTTTGCTTGAGTTCAAAGATCCCAAATTCTAGGGTTTATGTTCATATTAGAGTTTTAAGAATTAATGATGTATTTTGAGGTTATTGATGTTATAGAATCATTTCCAAGCATGATTGATTATTAAAACCACATATACAAACTTATAGTAGATTCAGTCTAACCCTAAGTTTGGAAAATATTTGACTTGATGAAATTATGTTAGAGATTTGATTGTAGAGGTTTCTGTTTAGTTAATCGATCGATGGAATCGGTCAAGAGGGGGTGAATTGGCAATTAATAATTCGGTGGAAGTTTTTGCAGAAAATTGAAAAGCTTTGCACAGCGATTTAGAGTGGTTCGACTTTCTTAACAAAGTCTAAGTTCACTACCTTAGCTATCCACACTAAGGATTTTCTAACAAATTCACTAATTTGTTCTTTCTTTTGAGGCCAAAGAGATAACCTTACAACTCCCTCAAGAATATACCCCAATTCTTGAGAACACTCTTTCTCAAAGAGAAGATTACAAATTTGCAAACTTAATGAAAAACCTCACAAGGTAAATGTGTTCGCACAACTCTAGAACAAAGAAAATAACACTCAAGAATAAATGCAATTGAGTACAAGTAGTGTTCTTGGAAGCAAAATGAATATTGAATGAAAAATAGGCTTGAAATGCTCAAACTTGAGGTTTGATGCTTTCTCTTTGATTCTTTCTTAATTCTTGATTCTTGTTGTTTCTTCTTGTTGATCAATGGCTTCTAAGCTTGTTTAAATACTCATTCAATTGATTCTGAACGTTGGGGATGATTAGTGGAGTCAATAGAGCCGTTTAAGTGTGAAAATAATTAATAAAACAGTTGGGAGCGTCTGGTGCATCGATGCATAAGGCTAGTGCATCAGTACACTATGTGTAAAATTCAAATATTTTGACCGTTGGACCCTTAGTGCATCGGTGCACCAAGAGTGCATCGATGCATGAAGTGCATTCGATGTTTCAAACAAGCCTGAGTGCATCGATTCATGGCTTGTGCATCGATGCATGGCTTGTGCATCGAAGCATAAAATGCATTCGATGTTTTCATAAAAACCTTAGTGCATCGATGCGTGGTATGTGCATCGATGCATATAATGCATTAGATGTTCAATTTATTCAATGGTGCATTAATGCATGGATTGGTGCATCGGTACACTCTTTTGAAAAATTGATTTTAGGCTCGTTTTTTGTTTGAAATACTTTGTGAAAATTGTTTCAAAAATATTTTTAGATTAAAACACAATTTTACACTTTAGTAAGGATTGAATTTGATCTTTGAAAGACTTGGAGTAATATTTTAATATTCGAGTAATTAAATTGAATATACTTAGAAAATCATTTGTAAAATCTTAAAATTCATTTATACTTAATTTGTTATATCAAAACATCAAAATGTTTTCAACAATCTCCCCATTTTTGATATAACAAAACATTTTAGTAATTTTAAGATTTTCTAAATATTTTGAAAAATTACTTCCCCTTACTTTAACACTTCTCCCCCTTTTTTAAAATCAAAAAGACCCTAAAATGTTTTAAACAAGGTTTTTAAAAAAAACATAGCCAATTGATTATAAATAAATATAGCTTAAGTTGCTAAGATTAAATATCAAGAGAAAGGTTAGCCATTAGTTTTCATAAACAATATTCATAAACATGTAATGGATAATTGGTCATATATGTCTAATGATGCAAAAATAAGTATTAATATCAAAAAGAAAATTTAAACCAAACATATATATATATATTAAGATTTAATATCCAAAGTAACCAAAATATAAATCCAAAACAAATTCAAACATCCAACAATCAAAGGAAAACAATCCAAAAGTATTCAAAATGTTTTAACAATTAAAGGTCTAAGTTGATCCAAAACAAAAACAAAGCAATGTCTACTCGTCCATAGAAGGATCGGGAGGAGGAGGAAATCGTGCTTGCATCTCAAGAGAAAAGCATCCATACGTGCAAGCATCTCTCTTTGAAACTCCATTTGTTGAGCTTCCAAAGTGTCTAAGCGATTATTCACCGCTTTGTTGTTTGCAGTTAAATGATATTCGATGGAAGCAAACCGTAGATTAAATGTCTCCAAAAACGAACAGAAATATAGAGGCACTTGATCATCTTGTTGTGTCGGTGCATTGTCAGGATCGTCAATATCTTGAAATAACCCTTGAAGCTCAGGATCATCGTCTGCAGCCGGTTCCGGTGGAGGTTGAGTACAAGAGGAGCTAGGAGTAGGAGGTGCTCGTGAAGAACTCACTCCCGGAGTTTGATTAGAGGGTCGATAAACCCATTGACCAGTTTTCTCATCCTGTTTCCAATCTGCTTTCTTCAAGGATGCGAGATTGATTTGGTTTTGAAGAGGAATGAGATTGTCAAGAGAGACGTTAAGACCGAGTTTGATAAAAAGATTACTAAGTAGACACCCATAAACTAAAGTTTCGACATGTTTAGAAGGGACAACATTTATGGTATCTACTAGTTCACTAAAAATGATTTGTGGTAAATTGATTTTCCTATTATGTTGGATACAATGTATCCATCATAAATCCCTAATACGAAGAGTGGAATACCTACTTCCGGATGGTCTAAACCACCTAGAGATCATTAAATATAGAAAACGATCGTGATGTGTACGTAAGGTACTAACACTAGCATTAGAAATATAGGAATATGCCACAGTTTCTTTTTCATTGTATAGATCATTATTATCTAGCCCAAATTGCCTAGCGATAGACTCGGAGTCAATATGAATATACTGTCCTAAAAGGTAGGATCTAATTCCTATAGTCCCACATTGAGTCTAGTTTTGAATACATACAGCATTAGAGTAGAAAATGCGGACTAACTAATGATAGACGATTGGTTTTAGGTGAAACAATTTATCAAACTTCTAGGATTTGAGAGTTGGAAGGTATTCGAAGTTGGTATCTATCATGGCTTGAACAGAGGGAATACGTTCTTCCTGAATTTTGTAAGATTGGAAGGAGTTCAATTACCTTTGATAGAGTTCATCCCTACGATGCTCAGGCATATTAAAACATGAACTTATAATGGTCATGTTTTGGTCAGTCGGGTTTGGATTTTGAGGTTGAGGAGGAATGGGAGGTCGGTTTGAACGACTCGATGAAGACCTAGGGCGTTTTGGGTTTGACATGATTTAGGAAACAAAATTAGAAATGTAACCTGTAATTTTGAAACACATGTATGCAAAATAATTAATCCAAAAACTCAATTAAGTCCGCAATAATTCTAGATTCTCTAAACCGAATCCTAATGGGCATGATTTTGAAAACTATTTGAAAATAACATTAGAAATATCATAATACATATAGTTTTCATGAAAACAATACAATTAAATAAAAAAACAATAATTTTTGAAAATATCATTTTTTTTATTTCAAAAATTCAAAGACAATGTTGAAAAATTGGTTGTTTTTGATGAAATTGATTGTAAAATCTAGTATAGAATCATAATATAATTAATGCCCGATATAATGTTCATCCTAGAACTAATCAAAACTAGTTCTAAGTTCAAAAATCAATAAAATAGAGGTTTTGAAATATTACCTTGAAAATTTCGGATTGAGATGAATGTGATGTTGTTTTGTATAATTTGATGATAAAAGCAGGATTGGGAGATGAAGAACGATTGAAATCCATAAAAATTACGTTAATTTTAAGCGAAAGGAGATATTAGAGAGAGAGAGGGACGAACGGTGCAATGGAGTGTTTTGAAGAGCTTTGAGAAAATAAAGAAAATCAGGGTTTTTATCCAAAAACCCGACTGATGCATCGATGCATGGCCTTGTGCATCGATGCACATTCAAGGAGTGCATCAGTGCACCTTCATGGTGTATCGATGCACATTCAAAGGGATACATCGATGCACTGTTCAGTGTATCGATGCATTAAGCACAAAAATGTCAAAAATCCGTTTTAAACATTCAAAATGCTAAATTAATAAGCTCTAGTGGTATTTGGCAACTCATATATTGAAAATTGATCATGTTCAATCAATCAATTTAATCGTTAAACTACATTCGAACATAAAATTAATTTTCACTAAGAATCATAAACTCCCCCTAACTAATAGCAAAGAATGTAATAAAAAAGTTATTATTATTATAAGCAATTTTAATTTATTCTTAAAAGTACTAAAGTTAATTTAAACATTAAGTGAAGATAGGTCAGTTAAACCTAATTATCTCCTAAGTGTCCAAAATCTTTCTTTGTCTAAAGGTTTTGTAAAGATATCCGCTAATTGGTGCAAAGTATCAACAAATTCTAGAACTACATCTTCCTTAGTGACATGGTCTCTAATGAAGTGATGTCGAATTTCAATATGCTTAGTTCTAGAGTGTTGGATGGGATTTTTAGTGAGACAAATAGCACTAGTATTGTCACACTTGATAGGAATAGTATCTACTTCAATTCCATAATCAAAAAGTTGTTGTTTCATCCATAAAACTTGTGCACAACAACTACAAGCTGAAATATATTCCGCTTCAGTGGTAGATAATGCAACACAATTTTGTTTCTTTGAAAACCAAGAAAGCAACATATTTCCAAGGAATTTGCAAGTACCGGAGGTGCTTTTCCTATCTAATTTGCATCCTCCATAATCCGCATCAGAGAAGGCATGCAAGCTAAAGCTATAGTCTCTAGGATACCAAAGTCCTAAACTAGGAGTGTCCTTAAGGTATCTAAAGATTCTCTTAACAGCTAGTAAATGTGATTCCTTAGGATATAATTGAAATCTAGCATATAAGCAAACACTAAACATAATGTTCGGTCTACTTGCAGTTAGATAAAGCAAAGAGCCAATCATTGACCTATATAATTTAACATCCACACATTTACCTCCTTCATCTATGTCAAGCTTTGTTGATGAGCTCATTGGAGTGTTATGAGGTTTCCCATTTTCCAGTCCAAACTTCATGAGGATATCTTTGACGTACTTAGCTTGATTGATGAAGATGCCATCTTTTCTTTGCTTGATTTGGAGTCCCAAGAAAAATTAGAGCTCCCCCATCATGCTCATCTCGAATTCACTTTGCATTAGCTTAGAAAATTCTTGGTAAAGAACATCATTAGTAGAACCAAAAATTATATCATCAACATAAATTTGAACTACTAATAAATATTTACCTTTATGCTTTAAAAACAATGTAGTGTCAACCTTCCCTTTTGAAAAACCTTTTTCAATTAAAAAATTTGACAATCTTTTATACCAAGCTCTAGGAGCTTGTTTTAAACCATAAAGAGTTTTTGTCAATTTAAGAACATGATTTGGAAATTTTGAATCTTCAAAACCAGGAGGTTGTTCCACATACACTTCTTCTTTTATAAAACCATTTAAAAAATGCACTTTTAACATCCATTTGATAGAATTTAAATTCATGAAAACATGCAAATGCTAATAACATTCTAATTACTTCCATCCTAGCTACGGGAACGTATGTTTCATCATAGTCTATGCCCTTTTCTTGAGTATACCCTTGAGCAACAAGTCTAGCCTTGTTTCTCACTATATTACCACTTTCATAAAGCTTATTTCTAAATATACATCTAGTACCTACAGTAGATTTATTACTAGGCCTTTCAACTAATGCCCATACTTTACTTCTCTCAAATTGATTTAACTCTTCTTGCATAGCCATAATCCAATGTTCATCTTTTAATGCTTCTTTGATGTTCTTAGGCTCTATGCATGAAATAAATGCAACATAATTACAAATATTTCTAAGAGAAGATCGAGTAGTTACCCCTATGGATGGATCACTTATAATTTCACCATCCTTGATATAGTTGTACTCTCTTGGATAAGATACTTCCCTTTCTTCAATTGTTGGATTCTCGAGAGGATCATGAGTTTCCTCATCTTTTGTTTCTTCTTTTGATGATGATTCTCCAATGTCATGTCTAATTTCATTTGCTTGCATAATACCTACATCATCATCAACACAAGAATCCTTCCTCGGAAGGGGATTATCATCGAAAACAACATGTATAGACTCTTCTACAACTAAAGTTCTTTTATTAAATACTCGATAAGCTTTAGAATTTAAGGAATAACCCAAAACAATTCCTTCATCACTTTTAGCATCAAATTTGCCAAGGTTTTCTTTACCGTTGTTTAAAACAAAACATTTACATCCAAAATAATGAAAATAGCTAATGTTAGACTTTTTATTTTTGAAAATTTCATATGGCGTTTTCTTTAAAATTGGCCTAATCATTACTCGATTTACAATATAACAAGCGGTATTTGTGGCTTCCGCCCAAATATATTTTGGAAAATTATTTTCACAAAGCATGGTTTTAGCCATTTCTTCTAAAGTTCGATTTTTCCTCTCAACAACTCCATTTTGTTGAGGGGTTATAGGTGCTGAAAAATTATGGCTAATACCATTAGAATTACAAAACTCAGTAAATCCAAGATTTTCAAATTCAATGTCATGATCACTTCTAACGCTAGTGATAGAGTAAACTTTTTCGTTTTGGATTATTTTTGAAAATGTGATAAAATGTTCTAATGCTTCATCTTTAGTACTTAAAAATAGAACCCAAGTATATCTAGAATAGTCATCTACCAAGACAAATGCATATTGTTTTCCACCCAAGCTAGTAGTCCTAGTTGGCCCAAAAATATCTATATGGATCAATTGTAATACTCTACTAGTTGATACATCATTACTGGATTTAAAAGAAACTCGCTTTTGTTTTCCTTTAGCACAAGTATCACAGATTTTATCATTATCAAATTTTAGTTTAGGCAACCCTCTTACTAAATCTCCTTGAATTAGCCATTGCAAAACACTCATACTGACATGTCCTAGTCTCCTATGCCATAACCAACTATCATGCTCATCCTCAGCAACTAAGCATAAATTAGTCATATCTATAGAATCTAAATGCACCATGTAAATGTTTCCTATTCTATGACCAACAAGCATAATCCGATTAGATGCAATGTCAATAACTTTACAACCATTAGTTTCAAACATGACATTGAATCCTTATCACAAAATTGACTAATACTCAAAAGATTATGCTTTAATACATTCACATATAAAACATTCTTAATTTGTATGGAAGAGGTATTACCTATAGTGCCTATACCTTCAATGTGACCTTTTGAGTTATCACCAAAAGTCACCTCTTCTCTATTTTTGGAATTGAGCTCTATGAACCGACTTTTTTCACCGGTCATGTGTCTTGAGCATCCACTATCAAGGTACCATGAGTTTGAATTTGTTTCTCGTGCCTTGTAGCAATGCTCTTTTTCCTACAAACATAGATTAATTTTTTATTTTTGGTACCCAGATTCTTTTGGGGTCCAAATTCATTAGTTTCCAAAATCCTAGTCCCCTTAGGTATCTATTTGTGTAGGATAACCTTATCTTTAGTAGTAATGAGTTCTTTAGGAACCCATATATTTTTAATGATTTTTTCCATTAGAGGTTCTTTGGGGACCTCTATGATTGTAGTTTCTAAAACTTTTTCTAACAAAGTTGGTTTTTGAATTTTCTCCTTTTTCAAAACGTTTTGATCCAACTTTATCCAAAGAAGCTTTAAGATCATCAATTTCCTTTTGATGATCATCATTGACTCTTGAAAGTAAATTTTGTAAATCAAAATTTTCTTTTCAAACTCTTCTAGTTTGATTTGTAAATCTTTTATTTTACTTTCAAGATCATTGTTGGTCTTGGATATGAGATTATTTTCATTTTTCAATTTTGAAATATCATTTTTGTATTTTAAAAACAATTTCTGATAATCCGAAGCCAACCCATTATATTCCTCTAATAACTCATCATAAAATAAATCATCTAAATCAAATGAGTTAGAGGTTACCTTAGAATCTTCCCCCAATACCATCAAGCACAAGTTTGCTACTTCTTGTTCCTCTTCATCGGAACCTTCTTCATCGCTCCATGTAGCCACGTGAGCCTTGTGATTATTCTTTGATTGACCTTTTCTCTTTAATTGTGGGCAATCATATTTGACATGCCCCAATTTTTTGCATTCATAGCAAATGATCAAGTCTTTTTCTTTTGGTTCATTCTTGAAGCCTTCATTTCATTTGAATTTTCTTTCTCGGTTTAGCCTCATCATTTTTCTGAACTGTTTGGCAAACAATGTCATCTCCTCGTTATCGTCATCTTCATCCGAATCACTCTCATCTTTTGTTGATTTGAGAGCAACTCCCACGTTCTTCTTCTTCTCATTCTCCTTTGGTGTCTCATCAATCTTATCGAGTTTCACCTCATCTTCAAGCATCATTTTTTGGGTGAAAAGGGAACTGATTATCTCTTCAAGAGTTAAGGACTTTAGATTCTTAGCCTCGATGATTATCGTCTTATTTGATTGTCACGATTTTGGAAGTGAGTAAACTAACTTTCTCACAAGCTTTTCGTTTGGAATGATCTCTCCATATGATTTGAGACCATTGACAATCGTTGAGAATCTATCCGTCATAGCTTTGATATCTTCATTTGGTTTCATCCTGAAATTTACATAGCTATGTGTTAGAAGACTAATTTTAGATTTTTTTACCTCGTCTGTGCCTTCATGAGTGACTTGTAGTTTATCCCATATTTCTTTAGCGATTGTAAAAATGAAAATCTTCTGTATTCATCTGGTCCAATATCATAAAATATGATATGAATGGCTTTGGAGTTGAGCTGGACATTCTTGTCTCCCATTCACTCCACAATCTTGGATGAGTGAGAGGCTTGATATATCTGTCTTCTACAACATTTCATGCTCCCATGTCACTTGCTTGAATGAAATACATCATTCTATTCTTTCAATAGGTATAGTTAGCTCCATTGAAGAAATGATGCTTGTTGACGAGTATCGAATCGAGACTGGAGTCGAAGTTTGAAGTGGAGGCCATTAATGACTTGATAATCGATGTAACTCTTCTCGAATCTACTCAAGAGGTGATTAAACTTTCAAATGAGTGAGGCTCTGATACCAATTGTTGAGTTAATCTATCGATGGAATCGGCCAAGAAGGGGGTGAATTGGCAATTAAAAATTCGGTGGAAGCTTTTGTAGAAAATTGAAAAGATTTGCACATCGATTTAGAGTGGTTTGAATTTTTTAACCAAAGTCTACATCCACTACCTTAGCTATCCACAGTAAGGATTTTCCAACAAATTCAATAATTTTTTCTTTCTTTTGAGGCCAAAGTGATAACCTTACAACTCCCTCAAGAATATACCCCAATTCTTGATAACACTCTTTCTCAAAGAGAAGATTACAAATTTGCAAACTTAATGAAAAACCTCACAAGGTAAATGTGTTTGCATAATTCTAGAATAAAGAAAAGAACACTCAAGAATGAATACAATTGAGTACAAGTAGTGTTCTTGAAAGCAAAATGAATATTGAATGAAAAATAGGATTGAAATGCTCAAACTTGAGGTTTGATGCTTTCTCTTTGATTCTTTCTTAATTCTTGATTCTTGTTGTTTCTTCTTGTTGATCAATGGCTTCTAAGCTTGTTTAAATACTCCTTCAATTGATTCTGAACGTTGGGGATGATTAGTGGAGTCAATAGAGTCATTTAAGTGTGAAAATAATTAATAAAACAGTTGGGAGCGTCTGGTGCATCGATGCATAAGGCTAGTGCATCGATACACTATGTGTAAAATTCAAATATTTCGACCGTTGGACCCTAAAGTGCATTGGTACACTAAGAGTGCATCGATGCATGAAGTGCATTCGATGTTTCAAACAAGCCCGAGTGCATCGATGCATAAAATGCATTCGATATTTTTATAAAAACCTGAGTGCATCGATGCATATAATGTATTCGATGTTCAATTTATTCAATGGTGCATCGATGCATGGATTGGTGCATCGGTACACTCTTTTGAAAAAATTGATTTTAAACTCTTTTTTGTTCGAAATACTTTGTGAAAATTGTTTCAAAAATATTTTAAGATTAAAACACAATTTTACACTTTAGTAAGGATTGAATTTGATCTTTGAAAGACTTTGAGTAATATTTTGATATTCGAGTAATTAAATCGAATATACTTAGAAAATTATTTGTAAAATCTTAAAATTCATTTATACTTAATTTGTTATATCAAAATATCAAAATGTTTTCAACAGTTTCAAAATAATGAATAGAGGTTGATTTCATGCTCGAATCAAGTGAAAACCATGGAACCCTAACCCCTATGATTTTCGACCCTGAGGAAATAATTAGGGAAATTTTTTTGATTTTTTTTTCATGGCTTAGAAATGATGTTTGAAAGATTCTTCAAGGTTTAAAAAGTTATTTGGGCCAATTTGTAACTTTGTAAAAGTTAGGGAACCTATTCGATAATTATGAAAAATTAATGGTTAATGTGTAATTTTTTAATAGTTGTTGTACTTTGCTGGAAATTAATGTTAGAATGTTGGAATTGATGTTAAATTGTGAAATTGGACCACTTTGGAAAGTTGGCAAAAGTTGAGTATTTAAATTACAAATATGGAAAAGTTGGGAACTTATGTGAAAGTGTTATGTGAAGTTTGGATAAATTGGATAAAAAGGAATTGAAATGGTCAACTTGAAGTGATAAAGTCAACATTTATTTTGTGACATGGAAATTGTATCAAATGAGCATCGAAATGTTTTATAGGAAATTATTATCTATTGTGTGCCTATTTTAGCGAGATTCTAACATGTGGTTTGAAATGTATATGTCTTATAATGATGTTAATTTAGATTATGATTGAAGTCAAGATCAAGCAAAATTAGAGTTAAGGATGAATGTGAATTTCTAAGGTTTGTAAGCTAAGGACACCAAGTGAGTGAATATTTATTTGTATTTATGCTATTGTGTAGACATTGGCTTGTGATGAGTCAGTTACGGAGTTGCTATGGTAAGAGTGACTCCTAATGTTGTGTGACTTTGTGATTCATGCATATATGTGCATTTGGTGAACTAATAAAATTAGTGAATAAGCTGAAAATGCAAATTGGTGAAATCTGCCTGGATTTGTGATCGGAGAAGTAAATTTAGAAAATCATTGGAAATTCTATAGAAATTATTAGAGGATGAATCTTATATTGTTGGATTTGTTTATCAGTCTAGTTTGGTTTAGAACAAACAATTACTGATTTCAAGAAGTATAAAAAATATATGAATTTTTAATCGATGATAGGTCAGAAAATAGGGTAGTAGATTCTACTTCAAACAACTTCTATAAGTCAGCTTTGAAAATCACTATAAATTGTACAAATGAAACTAGAAGAAGTGCCTTATATGGTTGGATTCATATTCAAGTCTAGTTTCTATTAGTAATGACAAAATAATTTTTGCATGAGTAGATTAATACAAAATAATATTCCTTTGAAGGTAGTATAAACTGCCAGAATAGGAAGTTGATATAAACTTCATAATAGAAGCAAATTTAAAGTAGAGGATCAAGCTTAAAGCTTAGTGAGGCTTATATTTTGACTTGTATATAAAGTATTAAAGTGAGTGCATTTATTTATGTACTTATATGATATGAGGAAGACTTACGATGAGTCAACCTCGAATGTTTTTAATATGCATATTTTCAAAGCATTTTGAAGTATTTTCATCAAGTTTTATGGAAATGATTTTATGAATGATTTTAGGGTATGAACTACCCTAAAACAAATGGATGTATTTTATACTATTTAACATCTATTGATGTATCAGAATAAATGATTAATCTGCGATTTGGATTTAATAGCCTAATATATATACATTGAGAGTCATAGGTGCAATTGTTAATACCTTAAATAAAGTGATTATCGATCAATTTTGTTTAATGCATTATTGTGTTCTTGTAGTAGTACTTTGTGTACTATGGTACTATGTGTGCAAGTATGGTTTTCACAATGAGTTAAGTTGTGAATTACCATTTCGAAATGTTAGTATAATGTCGTTGTATACTACAATACATATACTTTAGTGGAGCACTTCGGTGCGAATAAGGTACCTTGCATTCTCATATGTCATACATTGGGCTGTGAATGGATTTTGAATACACCGACTGATAAATATATTATGCATATGAAATAATATTTCGCAGGTTATGTGACGAAAACTTGGCTTATCAAGTCAGTTTTATATATTTTATACGATTTAATTCGTATTTTGATCTTTTATGGTTTATTTAAGTTTTTTTAAAATGCTTTACTTAACTTCTTATGCCTTATTAAGTGTATACTTAGCGTGTGATGATTTTCACTCTTAGGTAAAAGAAGTGAGTGGAGTAAGGAGATGACCTTGGCATCAATCATCGAAAACTACTTATTGGTATCAGTAATGACATTCTGCTGTTGTTAAATTTCTGGTTGGCATGTATACGTGTAAAAAAAGTATGTATTATTTGATATGAGTTTGATACATGTTATAGTAGAAATATATATTATATTAATAAACCGTATTATTTTAAGAAACAAAATGTTACTAATTTTCGAGTACGGAAAATATTTTAAAAAGCATGTGACATTTCTGACTCGTGTTTGAGGATGTATACGGGAAAGAGTTGCTACATGCTCCATCAACAATTATATTAAAAACCAATCATGGAAACTTTATCCGAGAGTTGGGAAATTGTTTGCTAATTAGACGACAGAACAATAAGAAGGTAAAAGGAATACCATCAGGCCGCTTGGAACCTAAAGACTATATATGTTTGATAATTAACCTTAACACGACTCTCACACTGGAGAAAAGATGGAGAGATTCTTAGCAGCGAAAAGACGAGAAGAGTAAGGAAGTTGCACGGATTTGTATAAAATTTTAATCACATGGAGAAGGCATTTATGCTTGTTGATCCATAAGAGACTTGGCACTTTCTCCTACCACCCCTTTATGTGTTGCAATTTCATTCGTCGCTCCAAGCTACTTTGTTTCGCAGTACGGACAGAGGGCTGCCTCATGATTCTATTCTTCTTTTCTATAAAGGAGGTTCAAGTCCTAAGAAATATTTCAATTTTAAACTTATTAGATAATAATTCAAGTTTTTTAATCTAACATTACGACGCAAGGATTTTTCATCGCGATGGGTGTCACTGTTTTCCTTAAAGTATGTTGTTTCTCAAGAGTGGAAGAGAAATAAAAAAATATTAAGATTTAACCTAATTATTAAGTATCAAGTATATATTGAATATAATCAAAATTTATGTATGATATCATATATTTAATTATAATTTATAAACAATTTTAATATTTATCTTTAAAAATTTATAAATGTCTAAATCCCAACTTTAATCTTACTCATTATTACTATTATGTAAAATATATAATATAATTGAATTAAAATCGAAATATTAGATACATATAGGGACAGATATATCGTTTTATTTAAGAATCGAACTTATAAAATCTTAAGAAGAGAGAAAATATATAAAATTTTATGAATGAAAATAAATTATCAATAAAAGATTTGTATATTATATGGAGAAAAATTATTCCCTCAGTTTCCTTCTGTTCATAGGTGGATATGCACTGACTTGATATAAGAAAACTCTAGAGATCGAGTGTGGAATTAAGTCCGGGCAAAAGATAAAAAGAGGAAAAATAAATTCCTTTCTAACCATTAAAAAATTATGGGAGTGAAGAAACATTCTTTTCCTCTGTTTCTCTTTAAAGATTTAACCAAAAACAAAAAGGAGTTAAAAAAATTACCGAAAAGTTTAATTCTTGAATCCCTAGCTTTTGACTAAAATATAATATCTACAACGGTTAAAGAAATGATAATTTTTAATCATTAGTATCTGATCTATTAATATACTAATTCAGATTGGGTACTGCAGAGGTTAGGGATACCCTCCCAACCCAATTTGCTCCATTCGCAAATATCAAGATTCGAACACCTAACTTTACTTAACGAACCTAATGTTTCATCCAACTAAACTAATTTATTATAGGTAAAATGATAATTAAATAAATGAAAAGTTTGATATTAATTAATATTCTTTTCCATCCAATGATTTCTCAACAGCCATTTTGCTGTCTCATCCTCTTCCTTAAAGCAGCGTCTCCAAATCCAAAAAGAGCAATGGATTTGTTCCTCACTCCTTACTTCAAACCAGTACTTATCACTGTTACAACTTAGATTCCAAAAGAATACATGTACGAGAATCTTTCAGTCAAACTTGTTCTTTAAGCATATATAATAACTTTAACCTATATTTTGTTCTACTTTCCGCTTCATTTTGAACACCTGATTCTAGTTTTCCTTTTCCCTATTGCATTGACTTGATGGTCGTGTTCATCGAGATTGCAGAAAAAATAATGACCATAACCTCGGTTTATCAGTAATCCAATCTGTCGAGACGTTTCTCTGTCCTGGCAACGGAGAGTGTAAATAGTACACCCCAGACGCTGTAACTAGTCTCGAAAAAGTAAGCGTTTATCTTCTATGAATCAGATTAAATATCAGAGTGTAGAGTTGCCACCAATCTTTTTATTCGGTGAGATTGATCACCAAAATGTCATATTATTTTAAAAAAAAATTCTAAGAAAAATATTAAAATAATACAACTCGGGTCTGTTTACCAGAAAAATGAGTTCGGGAGTCAGCCTCATATGGAAAAGAATTAGCATTCCCACAACGCCCAAAATTAATACCGGTATTTATTAATCAAATGTCTTTGCAGTAATTAAAAATTTGTTTATACTAATTTATAAAGGACCTAAATAAATTATTAATTAATTCTATTAATAATTAAAATAATAAATATATAAAATATGGGTTAAATTATAAAATGTGTAATTTACTAATCATGATATAAAATATAAATACTAATAATATGATTAATATTATAATAATAATTAATGGTTAAAATATAAAATATTGATACTAATTACTATAATTTGAAACAATATTGAGTTAATACACTAATAGTGTAATTTACCCTAAATCATTAACAAGGTCGGAATGTAAGGTATTAAAGTATTAGGGGTTAAATAGGATATTTATCCTAAAGTATATATATATAAAGTAAGGATCGAAACATAAATAAATAAAATTAAAAGACAAAATTAATATATACGAAACATGCTTTTGATGACTAAATAGCGAGGTTACAAAATTACAGGGACCTCGGACTCTATTTTCCCACACCCAAATTACACGCAAGTCCCTCCCCGAAATGACACCATTTGGGGAAGGGTATAAATAGGCCTTAATTAGGCCTAATGAGGTATCATACCTCATTCTCTCGTTGTACTTCTCTCTCTTTAGAGAGAGAAGCTCTCACATCTCTCTATAATTCCCTCTCTAGAGGGAATTCAACCCCGGTTGGCATCCGCACGCCACCGTCAACCTCCACCACCCACGGTGGTCGGATATTAACAAAATACACCAAATCACTCCCCCTTTTCTCCTAAACACAAATCTAGCAACATTTTTCCCCAAAACACTCTAGATCGCAGTAGATCTAAAACATATACCTTCGAAACTTGGCTTCTCCGACGACGCTATTTGCTTCTGTTGATGGTCGAAACTTCGAGGGTAAGACTATTTTCTCTCTTCTCTCTATTTTATGATTTCTATGGTTTGTGTTGCTGCCTTGGCTTGCTTTGTGGTTGGTTGTGTCCTCTTCTTCGCAGGTTCGACCCTATTTATAGGGTTTTTCGATGCACCCTATTGTCTGGTTAAAAGACCATACCCCGGTGAGTCACCGAAGCTACGGTGGTGACTCACTCTAAGGGTGGTGAGTTGTGTGGTGGAGAGACTGGGTGCATTAAATGCACCCAGATTGCTTCGATCTGGAGAGGATATGGCATCACCGTGGCATGCACTGGTTAGAGCATTCGTCGGTGGGGCATCATCATCCCTATGGCGGTGCCGGAATAGTCCTAGGGTTCCAATGAGTACCCTAGGGTTTGGCTGGTTCACTGTGGATCGTTGATTTGCTTCTGGATTGGACGGCTGTGGAGGCTTGCGGCACTGGAACCTTATGATGAAACCCTAGCAGCGCTTGGATTTGCTTCTGGCGTGGGCTTGATGGGCTGTTTGGTTCAAATCTGGGCCTGGATCGAGACTGCTGGGATGCTCGAATTGGATCCAAGTTCGAACTTGGATCATGGTCTGATAGTCTTGGTTTGTAATCGGGCTTTAGGATTTGTACTTTTTTTGGGTCCTGTAAAATATCAAGAATAATAATAATATAAATATAATAATATTTATTATATTTATTATGTATATAATAATAATATAATTATAATGATAATATATATAAACGTCACTTGGACGAAAACCATTGTCGACACAATCATGTTGATCGATAAAAATTAGGCTAGAGTATATTATATAAATGATATCGATTATAAGACGTTTTTTAAGTCTTTCAATTATTAAAAGTTATGAAATAATCTTCGATTATAAGACGCTATTTTGTTGAGTTTTTAACTATAAAAGTTAGAAAATAGTCAATTGAATATTCATATGCTTCAAACTCTTCATTTTCTGTTAAAAAATTAAGAGTTGGACATTAACCTACTGACTATGATATAATAAAATTATATTTTAATTATGTATACTGACACCGTTGTTGCTTTCAAGCATTTGTGTACTTACCCCTAAAAATTAAAGTGATTTATTCACTTATAATCTTAAATTCCTTTAGTGGTGCAAGGGAACCTACGGGTCAGATAAATCATCAGGCATCTGCATTATTTTGCAGACAATGTTCCTTTACTTATAAAACAGAATTCATACATATATATATATATGTGCGAAGGAGACAAGACATTGACATGCAATCTAAGATGTATATATACCAACTTAACATCAATTTTTTTTTTTGCAGAGAATAGTATATATTTGTGTTTTTTCTTAGCTTGATGTCCAGTAGTCGAAAGTTGTGGGTTGAAAAGCAGTATATAAATCGAGATTCTGAATTTCTGATGAAATAGAATGTCTCACTTCTTTTTAACGCAAAGAAGTGAGGAAACTGACCAATACACCTGTCAAATATTCTTGTTTCTGTCTGTTCAATGTTGTTCCGGATCAGGGTAAATCCCCATATTCTCGACTACTCTATGGTCTACACAGTATTTGTACAAGTTTTTTCCCCTAAAGAACAATGTTAATTTTGCTGATATTTTCTTCAAGAGAATTTCTACCCCTCTAATTTATAGGGATCACTAAGAAAATGTCATTTACAAGAACCTATATTGTGGTTGAATTTATCATTATGATCCTATATTGTGTAAACAAAGTTTTAACATGCTCAACTCATCACGTGACTTCAATAATAAAAAAATGTTATTCTTTTTAAAAATTCTGAATTCGAATAGTACATTTGCAGGGTATGTGTCTCATTGTCCCATTTAATTCTTGTATCCATGTCAGGGTGTATCCTCGTCCCATTGTGGTGCACTCTAACAATAGTTATATTTCACTTTTCTCTTAATCGCATTAATGCCCAACTCAAATTTAAACTCCAGAATTACTTTAAAAGGAGAAATTATTTGATGAACTCAGCTCACTACGTCATATGTAGTCTTATTGAATGAGAGACACAAATTTTAAAATAACTTCCAAATAACTATCTACTTCTTATTTACACATAAAAAGAGGTGAAGATTCACTTTGAAAAAAATGATCAGGACAAATATTTTTAGTTGGGACCATAGATAACGTGGTTATCTAGGATCATCTAATAAATTTTCCCTCAAAATAGTTTTTTTTGTCGAGGTTGATAAAATGCTACAAAAATGATGTAAAATCTCTGTTTTGAAAATCGGACCGAACCGGCCGGTTCAACCGGAACCGTTGCCTAGTCCGGTTTAATCTAAACTGGTTGAACCGCTACTAGTGAACCGGCCAGAACCATTGAACTGTTCGAACCGGACCGGCTGAAAACCGGAAAAACCGAAAATTTTGTTTTATTTTTAAAATTAAACCAAACGTTGTTTGTTAGCCAAGTCGAACTCGAGTATTGCTAAGCTCAACTCGAACTTGAAAACTTTAAAAGTAAGCTCAACTCCACTCAAACTCACAAGTTAAAAATTATCAAGTTCAACTCGAACTCGAAATATAATATTGAAACTTGAACTCAAAAAGGCTTGAACTAAAAAAAAATTTAGAAGCTCAATTGAAGCATAAAATTCGAGCTTGATTGAAGTGGAAGAATAGTTCACTCAATGCTCACCAAAAGGCTCCATGATTTTGAATGCCAAATTACCTCTATTATTTATAGAAGTTAGTTGTGATGTTCTTCTATGTTTCTTAGCAATGTGGGATTGTTTTGTTCTCATATTTTTACTCTTTAGACTTTTGGGATGCTCTTCTATGTTTCTTAGCCATGTGAGATTATTTTTTTAAATTAAACAAAACAATATCATTTTGTTATGATTTTTTAGCCCCAAATTTATTTTTTTAATTATAGTTATATAATTATATTTATTATTTAATATGTTTTACCTTAAATATTATGTTGTAGTTAATTTGAATAATTTTGTTTCACTTGATTTTATGGTTTTTAATTTATATATGTTATGACTTGCTTTGAATATGACTTGTGATATAAAAAATTATTTTTTATTAAATATTTTTGGTATTTTTATTTAATTTTTTAAATAATTATGATATCGTCCGGTTCTTCCGACCGGTCGAACCGGTTCGACCGATTGAACCAATAAATTGATAGCATGACCGGTTCGCTAACCGATCTGATTCTGAAAACCATGTGTAAAATGCATTCTAACCCTAAAAAGTACATTTTCACGACTTATGATGCATAATGATGTATAAAAAAGGGCGTATCTACACCTAGGCCTACTTAGGAGCCCACCTCATGTCCAAAAAAGAGTAAATTATTTATTTAGTCACGTACTATTTAGCTTTTGTTTTCGTTGTTTAACTATTATTTATTTTAAATCATACCTAACATTAATTTAACTATTATTCATTTAATCCTTTATCATTTATTAACAGTGTCTTCTCGTCCACCATCGGCAGCCTTTGCTTCTTGTTTTATTTCTTTCTTTGGTCTTCCGACCTCCTGGTGGGCGGTTGTTGTTCTCTTATTTGGGCCCCTCTGTCGACTTCGGATTCTTTGGGTAACTACATGTTCTCTATGAAAATGTTCTCCATGTATTGGATCTTGATATTAAGTTGTTGGATTGTTATTACCCAGTTTGTTCCTAAATTATTCGGCTTTGGTCTTATTTATTTTGCTCCACTTTTTAAAATTTTAAAATGATACTCTAGAAAACATATTCTCATAAAAATAAATAGGAAATCTATAAACGAGACACAAAAAAGGATAGGACATTTTCTATAAATTTGTATTTTGTTCTAATAGGGAGAATACTAAATAATCGTCTTAGACTAAACTAATTTCTTCGTCTTGAATCGTCAAAGATATGATATCTGATGGCTGGGAAAGTTCTTGTAGTCTTACTGGGATTGTCCATGCAATGTCTGTCACCTTATTTCATTCTCTCATCACATGTGTTATCGAGACAATCCTATCTTTAAGTAAGAGAACGGCAATATGTTGTAGCAGGTGAGTTATCTTCCTCTCGAAGCCTCAACTTTGAGTAGTTTGACGGCTTCATCATTGTCTGTTTTGAGTATAATTCTCCTTTCTCCGAGTTTTCATGTATCCCCGAGAACTTCGTATATTTCCCAAAGTTCTGCTTCAAGTATTGTACAAGGACCAATGTTTTTTTTCCTTATAAAAGCCCCACTTCCAGGCTCCAGCAACCATGGTTATCACATATTACTCCTCTGTAGGTTGTGTTTTTTGTTGGGAGATAGTGTGCTGGTATTGAAATTATTATGTTTTAAGTTTGTTGAGTATTGAAATTATTATGTTTTAATTTTGCTTAGTTCTATGTTTTAAGTTTGTTGAGTATTGAAATTATTATGTTTTAATTTTGCTTAGTTCTATGTTTTAAGTTTGTTGATTATAGAAATTATTAAGAGTAAAGGGACACTAATCACTAGCTCATCTTTGGAGCTTCCTACCATAGTGGACTAAAAACAGTGGCGGAGTCACAGCTTGGTTAGTGTGGTCATCCGAATTTTCTTCGATTAGTTACTTATTTTACTGATGGTGTTCACCTTGAAATTTTTATTGCCCACCCTGAAATCTGAATTTTTTTCGATTAGTTACTTATTTTACGTCGACCATTGACTTTTGTCGTCGATGAACCTCCACCCGATCTCACCTCCATCCAACAACCGATAACCCCATGAAAAGCCATCGCAACATGAGCCAACCAACGTGTGTACCCCGACGAACCTTGACGCTACAAATCGCGACCTCACACGATCTCAACGGTCAATCGACGACAATGATTACGATGTTTGACTAGGAATATGACAAAGACGATATCGACGACAGTGGTCATGTCCGACAAGGACGATATTAGTGAGTTAGGTTTAGGGATTTGGGGTTTTTTGTAATGTAAAGGAAATTAGGGTTATTTCTAAATATAATAATATTTTATTTTAAAAAAATAAATTTCTCAAAATTACCAGAAGTCACATATCATTTAACGGAGTTTTTTTACGGGACGTTGCAGTCGGGTCACTTAAAGTGGTAACGTTTGTAACGTCAGGCACCTAGAAGAATCGGGAAAAAAATTGGACACCTATTTGAGAAAAACAACATAGTTTAGACATTTATTTTATAATCAAGTCAAAATATTATTGTTTGAAAGTTGTGTAGTAATAATTAAGCACATTGACAAGATTATTGTGTTCTTGTAGTATAGTATTTACAATTAGAATGACATTGTTTAATATTATATAGTTGTGATTCATATCAACATGGGTAACTGCTCTTCAATATATAAATAATTCTCTTGCTTCTTATGAAGGTAACTGCTCATATTTTCTTTATGGTTCATATGATGTACAATCATCAATTGAGATCTCCCGACTCTATAAAATCTTCTTCTATAATTGACAGTAACTCATCAGTAGTTACCCAAGATCCCACCCACACAACAGCCATTGCACAAAAAAAAAAATTAATTCTACTTTGGAAAAGAATGCATCGCCTAATAAATGCTTCATGTGATAAGCGTTTAACCATGTTTAACATTTGTGGAGTTGAAGACTTCACATGGTGAAAAAACTTTATTATACCAACAAGCAAATTTGAGCAGAACATGGATTGAGAAGACTTGCATCATATAAAGTTTTGCAATTTTATTGTTGTGAAAAGAACTGGGGGCTTATTGGTACACGTTTGAGAAAATTTGAAGTTATTTGAAATACATGGAAGCTTTGTTAGAAAAGCAAAAGCAAAAAGCCTTGTTTGGTAATCATTGAACCCAAGTATAAAATATTAATTACAAGTTAAAATGTAAAGGTAATATTAAAAATGTATTGAATAATAATCATGAAAACTTTCAAATTTAAAATAATGTGTTTATAATACAATTGACATAAATCATTCATATTATCTACATTTTTTTGAGGTATCCTATTCTCTACACTTACATAAAAGAATGAGTGACATCAAATTTTAATTTAATTCACCTATAATTAGATACTTATTTTTATCTTAAGACTTTTAGAAAATAGGGTAAATTACATAGTTCCTCATTGAATTTTACCAGTGCTTCTATTTTGCTCACTCAACTTTTAATTTTTCCAATTTGCTCACTTAAATTTCGAATTCTCATATTTTGGTCACCTTGCCGTTAAATAATTAACGGCGTTATGACATGAAAACCAACACCAAGACGATGTAGTTTTGGATCCCTGTAGAAAATTAAATTTAGACCAAAACGACGTTGATTTGGTCTAAATAAAAATGTATTTTTCATTTTAATTCGTTTTCTCCTCGTTCCTTCTCACTTCTTCTTCTTCATCCTTCCATTTCTTTTCCTCTGCTTGAATAAATCCAGATTCCGACCATTTTTTCGGCCGTTGTTCTGACCACCGTCGGCTATCATCGTCAGAGACCAATGACTCCCAAAATTTCTCACAGGATGCATCTCACCATTCTAATCACTAATCCGATGTTCTTTTGGTCAAAAACACTGCCAAAATCTTCAGTCACCATTAGTGTTGATACAGATGCCGAATAAAATCTTTTCCTCTCATTTTTTAATCTTTAAGTTCATACATTATTGAAATTAAAGCAAAATTCACAAAAATTAAAATCAAAACTCCAACCAAATAACTTTGATTTGTGCCATTTTATCCCAGAACCAACAGCCGCACTTATTCCTATAGCAGACAAGTTTCTTGAGTTCTAATCAAGTTGTCATCACTAATCAACCAACAAATGCTCTCTTCTTAACAAGTCACTACTCTAATCATTTGCTAGGATTTTTCCCTTTTTTTATTTACTTGTTGGTTTATGTTTTTATTCATTTTTTGGTATTGTGTAGTTGTTGAAATTTTAGTTTGGAATATTATTTAGATTATATAATATTATTGAAGGTTTGACAAGTAGAGAAAAAAATTGGGTTGAGCGATGACAATGGAGGTTGAACGTGTGGAGGTGATAATCGGGTCATCTTTGACTTTAAGTGGGTATGGAGCATAACTAAAATCATAGTCGGGGCTAGAACGTTGGAGGCCATGTGCAAATTCTTAAAAAGGGGCCTTTAAATCTCAATTTTTTTAAAGATGACTTTATTAACTAAAAAAATGAGATAATATTTACAGCTGCAGCACAATACTAATTATTGGTATTTCCCATATGGCTTCAATAAGATTCAACTGCAGATTCTGTGGTTTTAGGTTGTCTGCTTTTTTATTGTAACAATAATAATAAATCTAATTTTTTGGGGCCCTTGCTATTCTGGGGCCCTGTTTCGTCGTGCATATTGCGCTGTCCTAGTCCCGCCCCTGACAAATATAAAAATAAAATTAATAAAATATTTATTGGTGCCTATATGACGGTTTAAAAATTAATAATAAAATAATAAAATACCACGTGCTAAATAAAAAAATGACATATCATCACAACGATAGAGAGATAAAAAGAAAGTGAGCGAAATAATTCAATTTGTAAAATTTAATGAGCAAATAAAATAAATAAAAAAAATATAGTAAATAAAACAAGAGGGAATAAAACTCAATAAATAAAGGTGCAATTTATCCTTAAAAAATATTTTCAAAGTTGTTGTCAAGTGAGATGTGCTCGAGTCTATCTTCAGGCATTATTGTATTAAAAACATCATTTTTTTTTGAGAAATAGCCTACGTATAAAATTAATTAAAAAAATAACCCCTAAATTATTTATATAAGATACCTCACGTCTTGTAAAAAGTGAGTAATACCTTACATTTTATGAAAAAACAAGTTTTAAGTATTTATCATTGGTTTTATCTAATATTAAGTTATTTTATCTGAAAAAATTGATGGATCTTGAGTCATATAAAATACGAGATCAATTAAACATGTTTTTTTTATAGGAAACGAGATAATATTAAATAAACTGTTTGAGGTTATTTTTTTAATTAATGATTAGTTTTCAAATAAAAAATAATTAATGGGAGGATTTTATTATAATAACGCCCAATCTTCAATGCACTGTCCAGTTTCCTCACACAAAATCACACTCCCACATTCATACCTCCATTTTACACAAAGGGAATATTGCTTCAACCTTCTCTGCCCTTTTTTTATTCTAAAATTGGCTATCATTTTGTTCTCATTCTCTTCAAACGATTAAACTCAGTTGTTTAATAAATTAATGGCGTCTTTCTGTGTGTGTGTGTTTTATCATTTTCTTTTGTGCACTGTCCCCTCTCTCTCATGTCTTGTGAATAGCAAATGATAAACCTTAGTCTCTCATCTCTCATTTTTTTGAGAAAAAGTGAAGTTAGAAATCTCAAATCCCTTTTCCCAAAGGGTGAGTGAATCTTGGGGAATAAAAAACCCATCAATCTAATTTAGATCCCTACCAAATCTGCAACAAAAAGACCATGATTTGATCCCCAAAAAATGGGTTTTGGTTTCTCCTCAAAACCCTATTTTCTTTTCCTCCCTTTCCTCCTTTTTTTCTTCTCTTCTTTACCTTTTTTCCCCAGTCGAATCAGCTCCAGACTACACAACTCTAGTCTACAAAGGATGTGCAAAGCAGTCCTTCACAGATCCAGCCGGGATTTACTCCCAGGCCTTATCGGCCTTGTTCCAAACCCTGGTTTCACAGTCCATGAAAGTGAAGTTGTACAAGACAACCACCGGCACCGGCCAAACCACAATCACCGGTCTTTTCCAATGCAGGGGAGACCTCAGCAACACCGACTGCTACAACTGCGCCAGCAGGCTCCCGACTTTAGCCGACAAGCTTTGCGGCAAGACATTAGCTTCAAGGATCCAACTTTACGGCTGCTACATTTTGTACGAAGTCGCCGGCGTTGCTCAAATCTCCGGCATGGAGATGCTGTTCAAGACATGTGGCGCCACCAATGGGGCCGGAACGGGGTTTGAAGGGAGGAGGGATGCCGCCTTCTCGGTGTTGCAAAGTGGGGTTGTCAGCAACCATGGATTTTACACCACAAATTACCAATCTGTTTACCTCTTGGGGCAATGTGAAGGAGATGTGGGGGATTCTGATTGTGGGGTGTGTGTGAAAAGCGCTGTTCAGAGAGCTCAAGTTGAATGTGGGAGTTCCATTTCAGGTCAAATTTATCTCCACAAATGCTTTATTAGTTACAATTATTATCCTAATGGGGTCCCTAGAAGGTCATCATCTTCTTCATATGCACATTCATCTTCATCTTCATCAGGTAATTTTATTTGATTTCTTTTGAATACTGATGGATACATAAATTTTGAGTATAAATTATTTAGGCATAATACCAAAAACAGCCCCTACCGTTTACTAAAGTAGTCATTTTGATCCTTAGTTTTCTTTTTGGAGCATTTTAACTTTCATTGTTTCATTTTGAGATAAAAAGGCTCCTCCATGGATATAAACCATTAATTAACAAACATTAATGCTCCAAAATATGACATTTTTACTCAAAATGAGATTTTAGGACCATAATACTTCTTAATAAAAGAATAAAAGTGAAAATGACTATTTAGTCAAACAATAGGGACTTTTTTACCCAAAAAAATGTTGGGATCAGGATGCTTCATAAAAAAGACTAGGGTTCTGATAGTTAATTTTGGCATTGTGCCAATTATGTATTTGATCGGTATAGGAACAGAGCAAAACACAGGGAGGACAGTGGCTATAATCTTGGGAGGGGCTGCAAGTGTGGGATTCCTTGTCATTTTGTTGATGTTTGCAAGGAATGTCATGAAGAAGAAACATGATGGTATGTGCAAAATTTGATCTCAATGTTGAAAATAATTGGTTTTTTTTGGTGAGATTCATGTTTTTTGTTTCCAGATTATTGAATTTTGAAATGGGTTTGTTGGTGAGGAAAAAGAAGCATATGAATTCGGGTTCTCACTTATCAAAATGAATTTGAAGATATGCAAACTTTTGTTATTTTAATGAAAATGTAAACATGATTTTTTTTCACAAAAATGTGAAAAAAGAGAGGATTTATTGTAAAACAACTATTGTTCTGTTTTTGCTTCTTCCTAATTTAGCAGCTTTTTACTTCGTGCCCATGTGGGTGGGTGTTTGTCTTTCTTTCCATCTTCCATTTTCTTCATGTCTTTATATGCTTTCCGTAAAGTACTTTAGCCATGGTGCTTCCTTTTTTATTTTGGTTAAATTATACAATCTTTTTCATGGAAATGTCGCCCTAGAATAGTAGTGCTGTACTATATTTTACATAATTTTGATAGTCAGTTTCATATTAATCTTATCATTATAATTGTTTTTTATTTATTTTAGTTTAATCATCGTATTAATCGATTAAAATAACCATCATAAACCCAAACTTCTTTATACATTTTTGAACCCTTTCTTTCTTTTTATTTGAATATCTCTCACTTGTTATTTTTATATTTAACACTTCTTCATTTAATGGTTTAAATATAAATTAATTATGAGCAAAAACATTTGGTTGGCCGGTTAAATTGTTCACCTTTATTCCCTTGCATTTCATTAGGTTACGGATTCTAAGCCCACTAGAAATATTCACTTTCGTTATCGTAGAGTCCCATCTTCCCTCCTCAAGATTAGATTTAGAATTTATTAAATAAAAATATAAAGTAATTATATAAACCAATATAACTTATAAAGAAAATTTAATTCACACATATGATCTCTGGCGCACGATAGTTGGTTTTCTCTGGTGCACGTTAGTAGGTCTAACGTTTTCTGAGATCTCCGTCGTCGCTCCGGTGGGTTCGTCTGGTTTGCTCGTTCTATCTCATTCTCCATCCTTCGTTCCCACATGATATTGTTTTCATGGATTGGAAGAAATTGTTCATTAGCTCGATAGGGCATGACTTGGAATTTGTTCCCTCAAAATCGCGCGATGGTTCTCCGTTGGTCCAACCTCCACCGGAGGTCTTTGAAGAGGGATTGCTAATTGGAAGCTTTTGTTAGTAGGACAGTTCCTTGGGCCTCCGCCTAACTTTACCACTATGTAGAAAATTATTGATTCCATGTGGAAGAAAGCTCTCAATGGCAACAGTGCTCAAATTAGTTTGGCAGGTAACAAAATTTATGTTTTCTCGTTCGTTTCTGAAGCTGCTAGGAATTGGGTGTTAGAAAATAGCCTCTGACATATTTTAAATAAGCCTTTGATACTTAGGAAATGGGAGCCAAATCTGAAAAAATTAGACTTTGATCTTACTAAAATCCCAGTATGGATTCATCTTTACAATGTGCCCTTAGAACTATACTCTAGAGCTGGACTAAGTTATATTGCAAGTGGCATCGGAGTTCCTCTTTCTATGGACTATGTTACTGCATCTAGGAAGAGGTTAGAGTATGCTAAATTATGCATTGAGATTGGTATGAATGATAATATTCCTGAGTATGTGGATGTGCTTCTGAATGATGGATCTATTACCTCTATTCTTGTTGAGTTACCTTGGTTTCCACCACGTTGTAAGAACTGTAGAGTGTTCGGGCATAGTGATAGAAACTGTAAAGAACAAAAACCAACAGCTCAAATAACTACTCAAGTATGGAAAAAGAAAACTCTTAATACTTATGTAGTACTTATATTAGATGGAGGAGTTGAACTTATTCAGGAGAAAATGCAAACGAAAGATAATGGAGCTGAGGAGCATATTCCTAAAGAGAGTTGTTCTGATTCTGATATAATCAATGGCCCTTCTGATCACATTGATGCTACTGTTTCTAACACTGTTGTTAATTCTGTTTCTAATGAAAACACCATTACTACTGATACTAATGTAGCTGTTACTTATGATCCTAATGTACCTCCTCTGGAAAACATTATTACTGCTATTGAACCATCTGTAGTTAAGAAGGGTAGAGGTAGGTGTTGAAAACATTTTGATATTTCGATATAACAAATTAGGTTAAATGAATTTTATGATTGTGCAATAAGGTTTTCTAAGTATATTCAATATAATTATTCGAATATCAAAACATTACTCTAAATCTTTCAAAAATCATTTTTAATCCTTACTTAAGTGTAAAATTAAGTTTTAATCTTAAAACAATTTCAAAATAATTTTACAAAGTATTTCGAACAATTTCAAAGCCAAAAAATTCCAGGTTGCTTAGAGGGAACCGATTCCCCCCAAGGGGTACCGATTCCCCCTGAATGGTTTGGCTCCGAGAATTTCAGTATGCTCGGAGGGAACCGATTCCCCCTTGTGTAACGGTCGAAATATTTGAATTTTACACTTAGGGAACCGATTCCCCATAGGGGGTACCGATTTCCCCCACGCTCCAAGCTGTTTTATTAATTGTTTTCATACTAAAACGGTTATATTATCTTCTGTAATCATCTCCAACGTTTAGAAGTGATTCAAGGTGTATTTAAACAAGCTTAGAAGTCATTGATCAACAACAAGAAAACATCAAGCAACTAGAATCAAGAGAGAATCAAAGAGAAATCATCAAACCTCAAGTTTGAGCATTTCAAGTCTATTTTTCATTCAATATTCATTTTGCTTTCAAGAACACTTATTGTGTTCAATTGTATTCATTTTTTGAGTATTTTTTTCTTTGTTCTATAATTGTGCAAACAATCTACCATGTGAGGACTTCCTTGTAAGTTTACAAATTTGTACTGTTCTCTTTGGGAGAGAGTGTTCTCAAGAATTTGGGGTATAATTCTTGAGGGTTTGTAAGGTTACTCTTTGTCCTCAAAAGAAAGATAAATTAGTGAATTTGTGAAAAATCCTTAGTGTGGATAGCTAAGGTAGTGGACGTAGACTTTGGTTAGAAAGTCGAACCACTCTAAATCGATGTGCAATTATTTTCAATTTTCAGCAAAAGCTTCCACCAAAATTTTATTGCCAATTCACCCCCTCCTGGCCGATTCCGTCAATCGATTAACTCAACAATTAGCATCAGAGCCTAACACATTTGAAGGTTTGATCGCCTCTTGAGTCGATTCGGGAAGAGTTATATCGATAATCAAAGTCATCAATGGCCTCCGCTTCAAACTTCGACTCCGATCTCGATTCGATGCCCGTCAACAAGCCTCCTTTCTTCAATGGGGCTAACTATTCCTATTGGAAGAATAGAATGATGTACTTCATTCAAGCAAGTGACATGGGAATATGGAATGTCGTAGAAGAATGATACTTCAAGTCTCTCACTCATCCAAGATTATGGAGTGAATGAGAGACAAAAATGTTTCAGCTCAACTCAAAAGCCATCCGTATCATATTTTGTGATCTTGGACTAGATGAATACGGAAGAGTTTCATCTTGTACAACCGCTAAAGAAATATGGGACAAACTTCAAGTCATTCATGAAGGTACCGATGAGGTAAAGAAATCTAAAATTAGTATTCTAACGCATAGTTATGAAAATTTCAAGATGAAACCAAATGAAGATATCAAAGCTATGACGAATAGATTTTCAACGATTGTCAATGGTCTCAAATCATATGGAGAGATCATTTCAAATGAAAAGTTTGTGAGGAAGTTAGTCTACTCATTCCCAAAATCGTGGCAATCAAAGAAGACAACAATCATCGAGTCTAAGGATCTAACATCCTTAACTCTTGAAGAGCTAATCGGTTCACTCCTCACCCAAGAAATGATGCTTGAAGATGAGGTGGACCTTGATAAGATTGAAGAGACACCAAAGGAGAAGGAGAAGAAGAAAAACATTAGAGTTGCTCTCAAATCCACAAAAAATAAGAGTGATTCGGATGAAGATGACGATGAGGAGAAGATGACATTGTTTGCCAAACGGTTCAGAAAATGATGAGACTTTACCGATGAAGAAAATTCAAACGAAATGAAGGCCTCAAAAATGAACCAAAAGAAAAGGACCTGATTATTTGCTATGAATGCAAAAAGCCAGAACATGTCAAATATGATTGCCCACAATTAAAGAGGAAGGGTCAATCAAAGAATAAACACAAGGCTCATGAGGCTACATGGAGCGATGAAGAAGGTTCCGATGAAGAGGAACAAGAAGTAGCAAACTTGTGCTTGATGGCATTCGGGAAAGATTCTAAGGTAACCTCTAACTCATCTGATTTTGATGATTTATCATATGATGAGCTATTAGAGGAATATAATGGGTTGACTTCGGATTATGAGAAATTGTTTTTGAAATATAAAAATGATGTTTCAAAATTGAAAAATGAAAATAAACTCATATCCAAAACCAACAACGATCTTGAAAGTAAAATCAAAGATTTGCAAATCAAACTAGAAGAGTTTGAAAAGAAAAATTTAGATTTGCAAAATTTACTTTCAAAGGTCAATGATGATCATCAAAAGAAAATTGATGATCTTAAAGCTTCTTTTGATAAAGTTGGAACAAAACGTTTTGAAAGTGGAGAAAATTCAAAATCCAACTTTGTTAGAAAAAGTTTTAAAAACTACAATCATAGAGGTCCCCAAAGAACCTCTAATGGAAAAATCATTAGAAGTATATGGGTTCCTAAGGAGCTCATTACTACTAAAGATAAGGATATCCTACACAAATGGATACCTAAGGGGACTAGGATTTTGAAAATTAATGAATATGGACCCAAAAGAATTTGGGTACTAAAAATTAGAAATTAATCTATGTTTGTAGGAAAAGGAGCATTGCTACAAGGCACGTGAAACAAATTCAAACTTATGGTACCTTGATAGTGGATGCTCAAGACACATGACCGGAGATAAAAGTCGGTTCATTAAGCTTAACGGCAAAAATGGAGGAGAAATAACTTTTGGTGATGATTCAAAAGGTCACATTGAAGGTATTGGTACTATCGATAATACATCTTCCATACAAATTAAGAATGTTTTTTATGTGAATGGATTAAAGCATAATCTATTGAGTATTAGTCAATTTTGTGATAAAGGATTCAATGTCATGTTTGATATTAATGGTTGTAAAGTCATTGACATTGCATCTAATCAGATTATGCTTGTTGGTCATAGAATAGGAAACATATACATGGTGCATTTAGATTCTATTGATATGACTAATTTGTGCCTAGTGGTTAAGGATGAACATGATAGTTGGTTATGGCATAGGAGACTAGGACATGCTAGTATGAGTGTTTTGCAACGGCTAATTCAAGGTGATTTAGTTCGAGGGTTGCCTCAGCTTAAATTTGATAATGATAAAATATGTGATGCTTGTGCTAAAGGAAAACAAAAGCGAGTTTCTTTTAAATCCATTAATGACGTATCAACTAGTAGAGTATTACAATTGATCCATATAGATCTTTTTGGGCCAACTATGACTACTTGCTTGGGTGGAAAACAATATGCATTTGTCTTGGTAGATGACTATTCTAGATATACTTGGGTTCTATTTTTAAGTACTAAAGATGAAGCATTAGAACATTTCATCACATTTTCAAAAATAATCTAAAATGAAAAAGATTACTCTATAACTAGTGTTAGGAGTGATCATGGCACTGAATTTGAAAATCTTGGATTTATTGAGTTTTGTAATTCTAATGGTATTAGCCATAATTTTTCAGCACCTAGAACCCCTCAACAAAATGAAGTTGTTGAGAGGAAAAATCAAACTTTAGAAGAAATGGCTAGAACCATGCTTTGTGAAAATAATTTGTCAAAATATTTTTGGGCGGAAGTCACAAATACCGCTTGTTATGTTATAAATCAAGTAATGATTAGGCAAATTTTAAAGAAAACTCCATATGAAATTTTCAAAAATAAAAAGTCTAACATTAGCTATTTTCATCCTTTTGGATGTAAATGTTTTGTTTTAAATAACGGAAAAGAGAACCTTGGCAAATTTGATGGTAAAAGTGATGAAGGAATTTTTCTGGGTTATTCCTTAAATTCTAAAGTTTATCGAGTATTTAATAAAAGAACTTTAGTTGTAGAAGAGTCTATACATATTGTTTTCGATGATAATCCCTTCCGAGGAAGGATTCTAGTGTGAATGATGATGTAGGTGTTATAAATATAAATGACGTTAGACATGACGTTGGAGAACCATCATCAAAGGAAGAAACGAAAAATGAGGAAACTTATGATCCTCTTGAGAATCCAACCATTGAAGAAATGGAAGTATCTTATCCAAGAGAGTACAACTATGTCAAGGATGGTGAAATTATAGGTGATCCATCCAAAATGGTAACAACTCGATCTTCTCTTAGAAATATTTGTAATTATGTTGCATTTATCTCATGCATAGAGCTTAAGAATGTTAAAGAAGCATTAAATTATGAACATTGAATTATGGCTATGCAAGAAGAGTTAAATCAATTTGAGAGAAGTAAGGTATGAACATTAGTTGAAAGACCTAGTAATAAATCTACTGTAAGTACTAGATGGGTATTTAGGAATAAGCTTGATGAGAGTGGTAATATAGTGAGAAACAAGGCTAGACTTGTTGCTCAAGGGTATACTCAAGAAGAAGGCATAGACTATGATTAAACATACGCTCATGTAGCTAGGATGGAAGCAATTAGAATGTTATTAGCATTTGCATGTTTTCATGAATTTAAATGATATCAAATGGATGTTAAAAGTGTATTTTTAAATGGTTTTATAAAAGAAGGAGTGTATGTGGAACAACCTCTAGGTTTTGAAGATTCAAAATTTTCGGATCATGTTCTTAAATTGACAAAAGCACTTTATGGTTTAAAACATGCTCCAAGAGCTTGGTATGAAATATTGTCAAATTTTTTAATTGAAAAAGGTTTTTCAAAAGGGAAGATTGACACTACATTGTTTTTAAAGCATAAAGGTAAAGATTTATTAGTAGTTCAAATTTATGTTGATGATATAATATTTGGTTCTACTAATGATGTTCTTTGCCAAGAATTTTTCAAGCTAATGCAAAGTGAATTCGAAATGAGCATGATGGGGGAGCTCTCATTTTTCTTAGGACTCCAAATCAAGCAAAGAAAAGATGACATCTTCATCAACCAAGTTAAGTACGTCAAAGATATGCTCAAGAAGTTTTGGCTGGAAAATGACAAATCTCATGACACTCTAATGAGCTCTTCATCAAAGCTTGACTTAGATGAAGGAGGTAAATGTGTAGATGTTAAATTATATAGGTCAATGATTGGATCTCTACTTTATCTAACTGCAATTAGACCGGACATTATGTTTAGGTTTTGCTTATGTGCTAAATTTCAATCATGCCCTAAAGAATCACATTTACTAGCTGTTAAGAGAATCTTTAGATACCTA
Source organism: Hibiscus syriacus (assembly GCF_006381635.1). NCBI lineage: Eukaryota > Viridiplantae > Streptophyta > Magnoliopsida > Malvales > Malvaceae > Hibiscus > Hibiscus syriacus. The sequence goes on from NW_024061774.1 coordinate 759,323, forward strand.
AAGGACACTCCTAGTTTAGGTTTTTGGTATCCTAAAGACTCTAGCTTTAGTTTGCATGCTTTTTCTAATGCGGATTATGGAGGATGCAAATTAGATAGGAAAAGCACCTCCGGTACTTGCCAATTCCTTGAAAATATGCTGATTTCTTGGTTTTCAAATAAACAAAATTGTGTTGCATTATCTACCACTGAAGCCGAATACATTTCAGCTGGTAGTTGTTGTGCACAAGTTTTATGGATGAAACAATAACTTTTTGATTATGGAATTGAAGTTGGTACCATTCCTATCAAGTGTGACAATACTAGTGCTATTTGTCTCACTAAAAATCCCATCCAACACTCTAGAACTAAACATATTGAAATAAGACATCACTTCATTAGAGACCATGTCACTAAGTTCTAAAATTTGTTGATACTTTGCACCAATTAGCGGATATTTTTACAAAACCTTTAGACAAGGAAAGATTTTGGACACTTAGGAGAGAATTAGGTTTAACCAACCTATCTTCACTTAGTGTTTAAAATAATTTTAGCATTTTTAAGACTAAATGAAAAATGTTAATTTTTAATTGCATTCATTGCTATTAGTTAGGGAGAGTTTATGATTCTTGATGGAAAATTAATTTTATGTTTAAATATCATTTAAAGAATAATTTGATTATTTGAACATGATTAATTTCAATATATGAGTTGCCAATACTACTAGAGAAAATTAATTTAGCATTTTGTGTTTAAAATCAGATTTTAACATTTTGGTGCAGAGAGAATCGATGCCCCCATGAGGGAATCGATTCCCCCTTTGAAGGGGAACCGATTCCCCCCCACAGGGGAATCGATACCCCTTGGGGTTCTGGTTTTATCGGGCCGAACCTCATTTTCTTTGCTCAAACCCTATTCTCTTCACGTTGTTTCTTCCTTCTACTCTCTCAAATCTCCATTCTTGCCTCAAATCAACGTTTTTAATCGAAATTCACTTCAAATATCATCTTCTAAACCTGTTGGAATCATCAAAAACTTGCAAACTTCATCTAATCTCACTCAAATCTGAAATCCTTCAAGGTATTTTTCCAAAACTTCTATTTCATCAATTTATGAACATATAACTAGTTTTAATTAATTCTAGGTTGAACTTTAGATCGGGCATTGATTATTTTGTGATTAGAAACTAGGTATTACAACTAATTTCATCAAAAACACGAATTTTTCAATAATTTTGAAATTTTCGAAATAAAAAAAAAGTTTTTCAAATTATTGTGTTTTGATTGAATTATGTTGTTATGAAAACTATACATATATTGTTTCTCAAAATTGTATTTTTCAAAAGTTTTCAAAAAACCTTGCCCATTAGGATTGATTTAGAGAACCTTGAAATATTGAGGACTCAATTGAGTTTTGGGATTGATTGAATTGCATACATGTGTTTTCTAAATTGCAGGTTATTCATTCTATTCCGATTTCCTAAACCATGTCTAATCCTAAACGTGCTAGGTCGTCATCTAGTCGCTCACACCGTCAACCAAATCCACCTCCAAATCCTCATCATATTCCTAAAAATCCAATTCTTAATCCTAATCCCATTGATCCTAATTTGACTATCCAAAAATTCGTGCTTTAATTATCATGGTCCTAGAAATCATTATTTTTGGTATTATCAATATTTCGACTCTTACAAAATTAGAGAAGAACGTATTCCTTCTCGTCAAGCTATGTTAGATATTAATTTTAAATATCTTCCTCTTTTACAAGAGTGGAAATTTGACAAACTTTTTGATCTTGAACTCATTGTCTACCATCAACTTGTTCGTATTTTCTATTCTAATGTCGTTTGTGTTAAAAACCGAACTGAAACCAAAACCATAGGAATTCGTTCCTACCTCCTAGGACAATTCTTATATATTGACTCGACTTACATAGCCAATGCATTCGGATTAGATAATAATGGTATTTTAAATGAAAAACAAATCTTAGGATCTCGTTATAAAAGAATGGATATTGCAAGTGTCTTAGACCTTCATGAACGTTTTCTTCATCTAATGATTTCTTGGTGGTTTCGACCATCCAGAGGTCGTTATTCTACTCTTAGAGCCTTGGATCTTTGGTGGTTACATTGTTTTGAAAACGGTATTAAAATAAATCTACCTCATATTATTTTTGCTGAAATTGTTGAAACTGTAAACCTTGTACCTAACAAGAATCTCTGTTCAACTCTAGTTTATGGTTGGATTTTGAGTAACCTATTTTCTAAAGCCGGACTTATAGTAGGTCTAGATGCCTCCTTTCCTATAAAGAAACAAATTAATCTTCTTTCCTTAACGAGAGCAAGATGGATTAAGGATAAGGAAACTGGTGAATGGATTCGATCGTCTGAAAGTACTCCGGGAGCAAGTTCTTCACGAGCACAACCAGAAGCTGACGACGATCCCGAGCTTGAACAATTAATGCAAGACATCGATGAAGACGAAGATGATCCTGAGCAGCCCGATGAGCAAGCACAACAAACGCACCAAATGCCTCCATATTTTCAATCTTTTATAGAGACATTCGATTTCCGATATGCTATCTTGGATTCGCGCTTTACTTCTATAGAGTCCCATTTATCCACAATAGGAGCTCAACAATTAGAAATTCTTCGGGAGATGCGTACAAACAACGAAGCAACCAACGCGCGTATTAATGAACTCACTCACGAAATGGCTGCTATGCGAGCTCGTTTTCCTCTTCCTGATCCGGATGTTTGATTCTATGCTTAGTTTTTAAAAACTTTGAACTAAAAGATTATTGTTTTAACATTTTGAATATTTTAGAATGTTTGAATTTGTGGATTGATTGATTTTGAATTTGTTTGGATTTATGAGAACTTATATATTTGGTGTGGTTAAATTTATTCATTACTGCATCATTTACATCATTTTAGCAATATGACCAATTTTGCCATGTCACATTAATTATGAATATTGATTATGAAACTAATGGCTAACGTTTCTCTTGATTGTGATCTTAGCAGCTTAATCTATATACTCAATTGGCTAAATGATTTCAAAACCTTGTTTAAATTCTTTACAAATGTCTTTTTGATTTAATAAAAAGGGGGATAAGTGTTAAATGTGTTAAATGTTTTAAAAGATGAGTAAGTGTTAAAGTAAGGGGGAGTAATTTTCAAAAACGTCGGTTTTTGATTTCAAAATCTTAAAATTACTAAAATGTTTTGTTATATCAAAAAGGGAGAGATTGTTGAAAACATTTTAATATTTCGATATAACAAATTAAGTTAAAAGAATTTTAAGATTGTGCAATAAGGTTTTCTAAGTATATTCGATATAATTATTCGAATATCAAAACATTACTCTAAATCTTTTAAAAATCATTTTTAATTCTTACTCAAGTGTAAAATTATGTTTTAATCTTAAAACAATTTGAAAATAATTTTACAAAGTATTTCGAACCATTTCAAAGCTAAAAATTCCAGATTGCTCAGAGGGAATCGATTCCCCCCCAAGGGGTACTGATTCTCCCTGAATGGTTTGGCTCCGAGAATTTCAGTATGCTCTGAGGGAACCGATTCTCCCCAGGGGTACCGATTCCCCCTGTGTAACGGTCAAAATATTTGAATTTTACACTTAGGGAACCGATTCCCCATAGGGGGTATCGACTCCCCCAACGCTTCAAGCTGTTTTATTAATTTTTTTCACACTAAAACGGTTATATTATCTTCTCTAATCATCCCCAACATTTAGAAGTGATTCAAGATGTATTTAAGCAAGCTTAGAAGCCATTGATCAACAACAAGAAAACATCAAGCAACTAGAATCAAGAGAGAATCAAAGAGAAAGCATCAAACCTCAAGTTTTGAGCATTTCAAGCCTATTTTTCATTCAATATTCATTTTGCTTTCAATAACACTTATTGTGCTCAATTGTATTCATTTTTTAGTGTTCTTTTCTTTGTGTTCTAGAATTGTGCAAACAATCTACCTTATGAGGATTTCCTTGTAAGTTTGCAAATTTATATTGTTCTCTTTGGGAGAGAGTGTTCTCAAGAATTTGGGGTATAATTCTTGAGGGTTTGTAAGGTTACTCTTTGTCCTCAAAAGAAAGACAAATTAGTGAATTTGTGAAAAATTCTTAGTGTGGATAGCTAAGGTAGTGGACGTACACTTTGGTTGAGAAAGTCGAACCACTCTAAATCGTTGTGCAATTATTTTCAATTTTCTGCAAAAGCTTACACCAAAATTTTATTGCCAATTCACCCTCCCTCTTGGCCGATTCTGTCAATCAATTAACTCAACAGTATGCCTCCAAAAGATAACACTAAAATTGTTCTTGCTGGTTCAAAGAACAGATTTGCAGTTTTATCTGCATCTGAGGATTCTGTTTCTCCTACAGATCTTGTTCTTAAGAAAAGAGCTGCTTCTTCTGGAGTGGCTGCCCTTTTAACTGAACTAAAATCAAAAAGAAAAACAGAATGAAAAAGTTAAGAATGCTGATGTGAGTAGCATTGTGGCTACCACCTCTTTTCATTCTCAATGATTGTTGGTTTTTGGAAGATTAGAGGTATAAATAGTCTTTTAAAGCAAGTAGGTGTTCTTAAGAGAGCTATCCTTAATAAAATTGATGTTTTGTGCCTTTTGGAAACTAGAGTGAAAGCAAGTAATGTTGCTGCTATTCTTGACAATAAATTTGAGCACTGGAATTCTATTACTAACTATGATTTTGTTGATAATGGAAGGATTTGGATCATTTGGAAAAAGAATCTGGATTTTTCTGTTATTCATGTTTCTAGCCAATGTATTTCCATCAAAGGTCATTACCTCAGTATCCCTCTGATCATTACAGTTGTCTATGGAAGTAATCATGGAATTCTTCGAAGACAACTTTGGCAACATCTTTTTGATTTGGGCAAGTTGTATGGTAATCTTTCTTGGGTTCTGGGAGGAGATTTTAATGTCATTCTTAACTCCAATGAAAGCTCTAACTCTTCCAGTTTAGGACCTTTTCTTTCTTCCGACATGAAGGAATTCCAAGATGTTGTCTTTGATTTAGAACTCTCTTATCACCCTTTCTTTGGCCCCACCTTTACCTGGAGCAACAAACAACAAGACTCTTACCTTGCAAGGAAGCTTGGCAGAGTCATTGTCAATCCTAAGTGGTATAGATCATTTCCGAAATCCCATGTTGAATTTCAAGCTCCGGAATTTCTGACCATTGTTTGGCTATTACTTTGTTAACTAAAGAACTCATGTTGATCATCCAAAGCCTTTCAAATTCTTTAACTTCTGGGTTCAACATCCAAAGTTCATGGATGTGGTGAGACAATCATGGCAAACTCCTTCACAAGGCAGCCCCATGCAGAATCTATTTTTCAAGTTAAAGCGCTTAAAAAATAGCTTGAAATCACTTAATCAACTCTTTTATAGTGACATTTCAGCACGTGTTAAACAAAAGAAATTAGAGCTGGAAACGCAACAATTGTTATCTTTAAGAGCCGAAGATTCCTACCATAAAGCTTCTTGTGCAAAACGAGCTGAAAATCTTAGAAGAGGCTGAAAATATTTTCTTAAGGCAAAAGTCTAAAGTCTAATGGCTTAAAGATGGTGACAAGTGTACAAAGTTCTTTCATTCGGCAGTTGCTATTAAAACAAAGAGGGAAACTATCAGAGTTCTTGTTGATGACAATGGAAATAGACTTGAGTCGTATGATTCAATGACTTCCGAATTGATAAGGTATTTCACAAACTTGATTGGATCTGAAAATCCTGCAGTTAAAGTATGTGACCAGACTTTACTTCAAGAACTAATTCATTACTCTCTGCCTTCTGATGCTTCCAATGCTCTTATAAAAGAAGTAACTAGGGATGAGATTAAGGAAGCATTTTTCTGTCAAGGTAATGAAAAAGCTCCAGGAACTGATGGCTACACTCCTTATTTCTTTAAGAGCATATGGTCTATTATTGAAGAAGATGTGGTTGCTATTATTACTCAATTCTTCAAGGATTTTACTATGTTGCCTGCTTTCAACTCGACTTCAATCACTTTGGTTCCTAAAGTCCCAAATCCTTGTAAAGTCAAGGATTTCAGGCCTATTTCCTGTTGTTCAGTGGTATACAAAGCTATTACAAAATCTTGGTTAAAAGACTCACTTTTTTACTCCCTGATATTATTTCACTCAATCAATATGCTTTTGTTAAAGGAAGGAACGTTGTTGATAACACTCTTTTGGCATAGGAGCTTGTCAAAGGTTATGGTAGGAACACTATCTCACCTAGGTGATCTTTGAAAATTGACATTCACAAGCATTCGATTCATTGCATTGGGGATTTGTTTTGGCGGTTCTTAATGTTATTGGCCTTCCTCCTACTTTCATCAAGTGGGTTAAAGCTTGGTACTCTATCTCGTTCAATGGAAGTCTCATAGGATATTTCAAGGGGCCAAAGAAGACAAGTGATCCAAATTCTGGTACTGTCTATGAACGTGTTATCAAAATTCTCACTGCTTTCGTCGATGATCTACTTATTTTTTGTAAGGGGATGTGAATCTGTTGTGGGAATTATTAGTGTTTTGGAACACTTTTATGTATTTATGGCCTTAAATCAATGCTAAAAAAATGTGAATTCTATGCTGCTGGAATATCCCTAGGCAAATTGAGGAAATCAAGCGTATTATTGGGTTCAATCAAGGCTATTTACCAGTTTAGATACTTGGGAGTTCCTCTAGTTTCTAGGAAACTCTTAGACAAGATTGTGTTGCTCTCATCGGTAATATCAGGGAACGCTTCATCAATGGTCACGAAGACACTGAGCTATGATGGTCGATTAGAGCTTATTAAAATTGTCCTGCTTAGCATCACAAATTTTTGTTGTAGGCAATTAATCCTACCCAATCTGTCCTTCATAGAATTGAGCAACTATGTTCACGTTTCTTTTGGAAAGGTTCGGACAAGTCAGCTTCGGGTGCAAGAGTGAGCTGGGGGAAACTCTGTTTACTTAAATCTGAAGGGGGTTTAGGACTTAAAGATATAAAGTCCTGGAACAAGGCATGTATGATGCACTTGATTCGGAAGCTGCTTGCGGGTGGTGGTTCATTATGGATAGCCTGGATTAGGAGTTATATTATTAAAAATTCAGATTTCTGGAATCTGGAAATTGGTCTTAACATGAGTTGGATTCTCCAATGTATGCTTAAAATGTGGTCTCAAGCTTCGAATGTTCTTTCAACGGGAGCTCTTACTATTAAGGACTGTTAGCTTCAAATCAGAAACAAGGAGGATAAAAAATTTGGCATAAGTTAATTTGGTTCCCTCTCCATATCCCAAAGTTTAGCATTATAACTTGGATGGCTTTGCTAAATAGACTTCCAACTAAAGATAGATTGATTGGAATGGGATTTCATATTGATAATCAATGTGTGCATTGCAATGACTTTTTGGAATCTAGGAATCATTTATTTCTTCATTGTCCTTTGTCTAGCTCATTATGGGATGCAGTTTTACACCTAAATGGCATTCGAAGAAGATCATGCTCTTGGGATGATCACATATCTTGGGCTTGGGCTACATGGAAAGGCAAATACCTACTCTTCACTATCATGAAGCTTGCTTGGACTTCTTTTACTTATACAATATGGGAATAGAGGAACAAAAGGTTATTTACAGGTTGCTCAAGATCTTTTGAAGCTTTGTTCCATGCCATTCAAGATATAGTGGCTATAAAATTACGGGGTAGAAGCATTAATAGGAATGATAGTGTTAATATCTCACTTTGTAATTAATGGGGTATAGTTTATTGAAGTTATTTTGTTGTAAATATTGATTGTAAGTTCTTGTTACTGTTGTAAGAACTTACTGCTTTTTGTAGCAGTTAACGACTCTTTGGATAATAAAAATGATTTATCCACACACAAAAATATAACTTATAAGGGTGACAAACTTCGTATTTAACGACGTTACAATCCAAAGGTTTTTTAAACTTGACACTTCATCAAATGGATGTTCTTTGGTATAATAACCTTTTTAGCCCCTAATTTTATCGGTTCAACCATTTTAGCCTTAAAGTTTTATTTCATCTCTTTCGGCGTTGCACATTTATTTTATTGTCAATCTGGCCCAAATATGATAGGCAGTAACAACTTCGTTAGGATGATATTAGTTATTTTACCCTTTTTTCTATGCCAACAAAAAATTCAAAAATAATCTCATAATATTTATAAAAATAAAAGTTCGAAGAAGCTTTTAAAACGCTATAGAATAAAAGTAATATTAGTTGAATTAATTGGACAGACCAGATAATTTTTTTTTGAAAATAACATTATTGCATTAACCGTGAAGGGCATCCCAAATAAGAACATCAGAGATACACATAAGAAAGTCATGAGCATAGAAAAAGAACTAGATAAAGATAAAACATATTGTGCAAGACCATGTACTGCAGTATTGGCCGAGCCGCGGATGCAACGAACACTAAAATTCTACTTTCATTTTAAATTAAGTTATTAAAATTTATAAACGAACAATATATTAATTATTTTTAATTACATGAAATATATATGTATATATATATACATATTTAATTAAAGTGAAAATTAAATGTAAAAATACATTTGAAATGCACATGTCAAAAGAAATTAGGGTAAAATACGAAAATGATCGCTTACCTTTTATTTGTATACTTTACTCACTAAATTCAAAAAGGTTAAGTTTTGGTCACTTGTATTATCGTTTTATTGATTTTTGGTCACTAGGACGTTGATTGCCATTAATTGGATGACATAACACGTTAGTAAAAGAGTTTACTTTTTATTTTAACCCTTATACTTTATATAAAATACTAACTATTGACCTTTTTGTAAATTTAAAGTAGTTTAAGGATTAATTTTTAGTTTGCCCTTTTTCAATAAAAGTTTAAGTATCAAAAGAATAAAATGAAAATTTAAGGGCTCAATTGATTAAATTTGTAGAGTTGGAGGACCAAAAGATTTTTTATGCGTTCTTTTGTATTGAATGTCTCACTCATTCATCAAATTTGCATTGTTTCATCCCGAAACAAACACCAAATAATTTAGCCTTATGTCTCAAGCATTGTCTTTTTTTTATCCTCCAGTTTCAAGGTTTTGCCTTGCCTAATCTGAACTGACTCGAGTCACACACCTGACTTTGGTGGGTGAGTCTCCCAACGAAGATTTTCTGCATACACAAGGACTCGAACATGAGACATTACTTAAGCGATATCAAACTGTTTATCACTTGAATCAACTCGTTGGTTGTCTCAAGCATTTTCTTTAAACCGCACATTTATATTTTTTTTCCACAAAGGAAAATTCTCTTTCTTTTCCTTTTTTTTTCCATTTTCAACTGAAATTATTGAGTTAAAATGGGTAAGACTGTATTTTTGAAAACATGAATATGATGAGATGCTTTTTTTCTATTGGTGAAATTTCATTAAGCTCTAAGTTTAGGTATTAAACCTTAACGTATGCATGAAGCAACTAGTGAAGTGGTTGGTTCGAGTAGCCGATTAGAGAAACCACAATCACTGGTATTTAGGGTTACATCTTAAAGCAGCCCTCTTTTAATACTAAACTTTTATTTTAAGCCTTTAAATCATTTAGTTATAAATGGAAAATTGCACTCCCAAACCTTCCTAAAAATTAATTATTTAATTCGAGTCCTTTCAAATAACTAATTTGGTCCTAATTACACGTATTAAAGATTTATAATGAATCTCTTCTATGGGTAAGACCCCATAGAGATTGGCTAAGTTGGAATTGCTTATTTATGTTCATTTTCTTTTGTTTTTTGTGTTGTGTATCAACTAGTGTTCCACCTAAGATTCCAACAATAGATAGCAACATACTTATCAACTAGACTGTAATTTCACATGGATGTAGTCTATTTGTTAAGAGTGGTTAAAATAGTTAAAGTTTTTCTTAGGTCTTTAATATTTTCCTTGGATGATCATTGCGTGTGTGATCTTGAGTGAATAGTTTCTTGTGTTTATGGTTATAGGAAAATATTCTTATTATGTGTTTAGTTTACGGTTATAATTGTAAACCTCCGTTGTAATTCTAGATATTTTCTCATTTTTAATAAAACTAGTGGCTTCTATTAATAGAATGTTAATGGGAGGTATAGTATCCACACAAAGTGATCGAAGCAATAGATAGAGTAGAATTTTGAACGATTGATGGTGATTCTAGAATATTTGGGAATCCATATTCCTTGACATTTATATAATAAATTAATGGTGAATTCGAGTGTGACTACGATCATAAATTAATGGTGATTTTCAGCACAACAAAACAATAAAGCTCAATAGTTGTAAAACAATAAAATTCCATATTCCTCATATTCAATCTAATCCAATTAAAAACAACTCTTCAAGTTTTTAAATACCCTTCATACTCATCCATGGAAGCGATTTATCTCTTCATTTTACTTGGGAGGAGGGCGTGAGCCAAGGAGGCCCTGCTGCTGCAACTGAAGCTCATTGAATTGCTGGTCACGGTCCATCTCGATGATAAGTGGCACCACAAGTATAAGGAGCGTTGTCCCCGCCAACCATGCCGCTTTTCCAGTGCTCTTCATCAGCTTCTTCGAGACGTAGGCGGCGTCATTGGCGACCCTCTTGGTGGCGTTCGTGATTCCGGACTCGGATACTGCGCGGGACAATCTAGCCACGATGCTCGTGCCGTCGTCGTTTGCGGTGGAGCCTTGCCCGAAGACCGACATGCTTTCTTTATAAATGAAATCTCGAGGATAGAAAACCAAGCGAAGGCTTTTGTCCTAGAGATAACGTTTTGGTTTTAACATGGTTGGCAGTGGCGTAAGGCAAGAGGGGCTAGTGGGAGCCATGGTCCCTCAAAATTAGAAAAAAAAATACAGGCCCTTAAAATCTTCAAAAAAATTTAATTTGGCCCTCTCAAAATTTTTAGAAATTTATATTAAACTTTAAAAAAATTTAATATTCTTGATTAAACCCCTTCCCATGATTTTTAAAAATTCTCATTAAGCCTCTCAAATTTTCAAAAATTTAGTTAGACCCTAATTTTTTGGAAAAAATGTAAACTAAACCCTTCAAATTAAAAAGAATTAATTTAAACCTCTAATTTTTTAAAGTTTTAAATTGGTCCTCCAAACTCTATCACCAAGTTTCGTTTAATGATGGTTGGGGATTTTCATTTTTTTCTTCATTGAGATAAATTTTATTTTTTATTGCACTTAAAAGAATGTCTGATATTTTTACCAGGTATATTGGTAATGAAATTTAGAAAAAGTTTAGTGGGATGAAGTACTAGAATCATTAAGTAAGGTTAGGAGTTGAGTTGGGAAGGTCGTTCTCGCATGTACAGTACCCGATCCGAATGAATCTATTAATAAATTAGATATTGATGGTTATAAAAAAATATTTACAAGTTATATTTTAAAAATAAATAAATAAATTTTTGATAAATTTTAATTAAAAATCATTATCAATAAATCAAAGTTGTTTTTGAAGTTATATTGATAATGAAATTTAAAAAATTTCAAGAATGAAGTTGAAAAATTATCCAATGTCTTCAAATTATATTTAAAAAGTTATCCTTATTTAGATTTGTTACTAATTAAAATATTTTTATCAGTTAAATAAAAGTTTAATTATTTAAAAGACATTATTGATTATAAATTATCGATTGATCTAGTAAGATGAAATATTAAATATATTTTTTCATTAAAAATATTAATTTTTTAAAGGTTTGGGCTTTCATTGTCAAATGGTTAAAGGAATGGTTGTTATTCTCAGAGGTCTCAGGTTCAGACACCAGTGACTCTAAGGTATTTGAGCATTCACAGCCAAATGGTTAAAGGAATGGTTGTTATTCCTAGAGGTCTCAAGTTTGAACACCATAGACTTTAGGGTATTTGGACATTCATTATCAAATGATTTAAGGAATGGTTGTTATTCCTAGAGGTCTCATGTTCGAACACCAAAGATTGTAGTGTATTTGAACATTCGTTGTCAAATGGTTAAATGAATGGTTGCTATTCCTAAAGGTCTCAGGTTCGAACACCAAATGCTAGTATTTAGGTGTTTATTATTAAATGATTAAAGGAATGATTATTATGCATAAGTCTCAAGTTCATGCTCCAAAAACTACAAGATATTTGGACGTTCATTGTCAAATGTTTAAGATTTGAATCTTGAATTTTTGTTAATAGAACAATTTTAATTTTAAGAATTGATTTTATAGTGAAAATTATAATACATAAATTGTCATACCCTAATTTAGGGACTAAATTACAAAGCTATAAAAGTTTTTATGTTTTTTGTGAGCTCTCAATAGTGTAGGGACTAATGACATAATTAGCCCATTAGTTTAGGTTAAAACCCAATTTTCTCTCTTTCATTTTTTTTTTCTTGTTTGTGTAAATCCTCCAGGACTTTTTTTTTCTTTTTTTGGCCAATTCATATTTTGTTTAATTCATCGTTGCTCAGTCCGTCACGGTTGTCATCGTCGAAGTTATTATGGTTGGCTCGTCATCCTTGTTTATCCGGTGTCCTTGATTCATCGTTCACCGTCGTTGTTTGTAGCCAGGGAAGAGTTGAACGTTCGATTTTGTTAAAAACTCTCTCATCATAATTCTTTTCTGGAAAATAACGTTTGTGACTCATCGTGCTTCAAAACTCAATTCTGTAATTTTCCATATTTTCCAGCCCCTACAGCATGCCTCACACGTCCTCACGCATCGATTTCACGTGTGGGAGTGTTTTATCGATTCAAACAGTGAACTGGTCTGACCCTAAATCATTTTTGACCCAAACTAAACCGTTGATCGTTGATTATTGACCGTTAATGTAACACCCCAAATTTCGGGCTAGTAGTTTCGGGTTTATCCGAAAGGTAAGTGGACCTCTTAAAATTTATAAATTAAGTTGTTGGGTTTAATTGGGTTGGTTTTGAGGCCCAATTAGACATAAAAAGGAGATTTTAAAATAAGGGACAAAATGCAAAGGACCAAAAGAGCAATTAGACCATTGATGGAAATTGAAACTAAAATTTAACATTTTATACCATTTTGGACGTGGGTTTCTCTCATTTCCTCTGCATCCTTTTACTTTCTCTTTTTCCTTCCTTTCCTATCCAAGATCCATAGCAAGGTAAGATCTTGAGCTATTTTGTACTTCATTTTCGTCCTAATAAATCTCCCAACAACTTCATTTTTGAAGATTCAAACTTTTGCAAGAAAAAAGGGGTTTTCATCATCCAAGCCTTGAGGAAGGTGATTGCTAGCTAAAAGAGCTCTATTTCGGGATTCAAACATCAAGGTTGTGTATTTATATTCATTTGGAGTGTTAAGCTTTCATAAATTTAAAGATTTTGCTAAGATTTGAGTATTAAGCATTTTTAGGTTTATATTTGATTTTATGATCAAATGACGTTTTAGAGGTTTAAAAAACTTTTTTATGCCACTTTTAGACCCTAGTTAACTCCCTAAAGCTTTAGTGGACATATGTATTCATAGGACCTTACTCATGTATTCAATTTATTAAACTCAATGTTGTATTATTTTGGTTTTAAAGTATGTGTCACGGACCTCTGGTTTTGTAAAATGATTTTATATCAGTTATTTATGACTTATCATGATACCATTCAATATGTTTGAAAAGAAAATGAACAAGTTTTTAAAATCAGGGTTGCCTCGATAGCCTAGTGTGGCACTTTATGCCCAATCGGGTTTAGGGTGTTATAATTAACTTTGATTGTTAGCCGTTGTCTATTGACTTTTACCGTTGACTTATCGTTTTAACCCCATACCCACATGTTTTTCAATGTTCTGAGTCTATTTTCATAATCAGTTTTGTCAAATTCTGAACCAAAAACCGCATTTTGCGTCATTTATTGTTTTAATTCATAATTATGTTGAGTAAATTATGGAATTTTGGGCTCACTTTTTGGTATTATATTCTGAAGGTGATCAGATTAATGAGTCCTCGTATTGTTTTCCTGTAGGTTCCCACCACCCTAGCTTAGCTCAATTTCATTATGCATATTCATCTCGAGATACGTGTAAGTGTTGTTTAGTAAACTTAATAGTCTGTTTCTTTTTAGATATATGATTCCCGTACTCATATAATAGGGTATTATTTTTAGGTTCCCATTCCGCAAGATCTAGTATTACCAACCGTGAAAAGCGTAAGACTTAGTTGGTATTGATCAGCTGCTATAGAAGTGCCCCATTGACCCACAAGATGTATTTAATAATTTTATGTTATTATATTGTATGATGATATTTGTACGTATGTTCTTATTCTAGTTATGTTTATCTGTGAAAGGTTCGATTTTTGATTGTTGTTACATCACCTTTAGTCTGTGTTTTAATGTATTTTTTCATCTGCAATGGGATCTTCTACGGGGGTAATATCTTCGTCATGTTTCTGCATGAGATTTTCTACAGAGGACAATATCCCCGTCTTGTTTCTGTTTGATATCCTTTTCGGGTGGCTATATCTTCACCTTGATTTCTGTTTATGACTGGGATCATTTTTTTGAGGGCATTATTCCCATCTTGATTTCTGTAATATGATTTGGGTACCTTTTCGGAGGGTACCATCCCCATCATGTTTATCCGCGGCAAAATAAAAGGTTGTGTGAAATTTTTTGTTAAAATATTCTTGTAATGGACTGTTAATTTATTGTTGCATGTGTTTTGATTTATACTTTATTTCTTATCTGAAGTATTTAAAGACTTATTATCAATATCTGATGCATTTAGAGGACACATTGAGCTCTATAGCTCATTCTTTTAGTTTCTGTCTTTTCAGATCCTTCTTACTTTTAGGATTGTTACTGGTATTTGGAGGATCGGCTAGTACCACGTTTTTATTTTAGACATTGTATAGATGTTTTCAGACTATTTTATTTCCTTTTCCTTTAACTTTTATATATTTATATTAGGGTTTTGGAATATTATATTTTATGAACTCATATTTCTGTTTACAAATTTACATCGATTTTTGATAAAGCATGCTATAATTTGAAATTTTCATGATTTATATAATTTGAATCATCGTGATCTTTAAGATTCGGTCGTAATGTCCAGACCAGGTCTAGAGAATCACATAAATCTAAATTAATCAATTATTATATTAAATATTAAGTGATTATAGAAAATTTCAGCTTCTTCTGAACTCCTACTATATCTTGCTTTTGATGCTAAAATGTTCCGGCGTGTGCAGGATGTTGGTGTTTGTTATGCATTCGTTGAGTTCGAAGATATAGTGAGCGTCCATAATGCAGTCAAGGTCTGAATTTACTTCAAGCATCTACCAAAAACACACTTTTCTTGTTTAAGTAATATCTTAGCTTTTTCATCCATTTTTCTTCTTTCACACTGTGTCCTTCCTATTTGTTTTGGTGTTTAAGATATGATATCAATGTAATTAATTCATGTTCATATAAAATTTTCATCTTGATAGATATTATTTACTAATCTAGTGAAATCATGTGTGCATATAGGCAGGAACTGCACAGGTTGCTGGACAACAAGTGTACATTGAAGAGCGGAGACAAAACGGCTATATCCCATCTCAAGGAGGAAGTACATATTTCTTTCCCTTTTCTTTTAATGGATGTATTATTTCCGTATTGGAATATGTTTTATATTTTCAAATTGATACATTTGTTTCCCATACTTATTCGGCAGTTAAAATGTTCTGGACAGGGAGGGGTAGAGGCCGGGGAAGCTACCAAACAGAAGCTCCGATGGGGCACTTTGGCCCTCGAAGTTATGGCAGGGGAGGAGCCAATGATAGAAGTGAGAGTCTACAGTAGGTCCAGAGGAAATAGTTTTTACCACCCAACTCCTAGACAAGATCGAGTCTTATCCGGCCAACAAGTATCAAAAATTGGACAAAGTTCATAGAGCAAGAATCTTTTATCATCAATGAAGGGATCAAACTATGGTTGCAACCACCACAATTCAACATATTTATTTATAGTTAGATTCAATAACTGATATTCAATAACAATATATCAGGTATTTTCGTTAGGTAGCATACTATGAATAGGCAATATGCTTTTATAGTTTGGTGTACTTTTTCAATTTAAAGGAAACTAATCCTATTTTTCCTCTACATTGTTCATGCTTGATCTAAAGTTTGATACTTTTTTTCTTCTTTTGGATGTATTTATCTAATCAACAGGCTCATTAGAAAGACTGACAAAAGGAAGATATTGCTATAATAGTGAAAGGATGTAAGATAAAACATTAATATATGTTTTTTTTCCCAATATTGTTTGATAGATGACAAAAACATTGGTAACTTGAACTACTGATGCAGTACCTTAAATTTAAGCTTTTTATGAAATATAAGAGTGTATGGCCTATGAGTTTTTTGTAGGCAAAGCTCCATTCTGAAGAGAAACTAGAATGTGATCTTGCCTTGTGTTGTCATCTTCATCTTCTTATGTTTCCCAGAGAAAGCTAGCATATGCTCCAAGAATATTGCTGTGGAGGAGAAAACGGGACAAGAATTTCCCAGGTAGATCATTAATAACATTTTCTTGTAATTGATACCCTAATAATGGATTTTTTTAGGGTAAACTACACATTTAGTACCCCAAATATAATTTTTTTTCTGTTTGGTCACCAAACTATTTTTTTCAAAATCACACCTAATGTTTAGTTTTGATTATATTTTGATCACCTATTGTTAAAAAATAACGATGATGTTGACGTGTCATCATAAGGTAATGTCATGTCATCATTAACAAAAAAAAATGTCACGTTAGTAGTTTTGTTATTGTTTACTATGGATGACCAAAATGAAATCATAACCTAACGTAACGTTAGGTATGATTTTGAGAAAAAAATAGTTAGATGACCAAAATGATAGTTGGATTACTAAATGTGTAGTTTACCCTTTTTTAACTAAAGAACAAGATTAAAAGATTCCCACATTTCTCAAAATCATTAAAGAATAAGTGTCAGTTTACTAATCTCGTTTATGGAGTATAAAACTCATTTGATGGTGGATGGAATCATTTTTCTTAAAAATAATCATTTTTATTGATAACTAAAATCACTTTAGATCTCCAAGGCATTGCAGAAAAATAGAACAGGAGTCGAGTTAAGTAAAGTTTAAATTACCTATTTCCAGGATTAGTTTCAACTGCTAGCTCAAAGTAGTGTGAAGCTTTATCATGGTCATGGCGAATATCCCATACCAATTTGGCATATTGTGACATGGTTTCACCATCTCCAGGGCCTGCTTGTATGGCTCGTAAATAGTATTCCTCAGCTCCCTCGAGATCTCCTTTAGACTGCCAATTAACAAATAAAGGGCGAAAATGGCAGTCAAAATGAGAACCATCCACTTATGTTGATGAATACAAATCTCTGTTGCATTATGTTTTCCTATGCACTCGTGCAGATATTAAGCAAATTAAACTAAAAACGCGAGTGAGAGAAAGAAATTTATACCTGGTGTAAAAACCGAGCATAATTGTTTAAAACTGAAAGTTTCCGGGATTTTCCTGAACCATCCTCCTATAATAATCCTCCATATCAAGATCCTGGATATCAGTATGAACCCCAGAGCCTGCTGGATTTGGAGGGTGCATGGATAGGTTAGCTAGCTTAGTTTCTTCAGGTAGTAAGTTTTTGGATGCCTTCATAATTTCATCTCCTTTAACCTGAGAAAAAGTAAGAGCCATTATAGCATTGCCAACAGTATGCCACATGTTTATTCTCTATAAGAAAATGAAGATGGCTGCTCTATAATTCAAGAATCAAATGCGACCTTCAGGTATTCTTGCTGGTCTCCATGTTCCTCTCCATCATCCCCTATTTCCCAGAGGAAACTAGCGTATGCTCCAACGACATTGCTGGAAAACAACGAAAAGAAATGAACAAACTAAACTTGGGATCTGGATCTGACCAGTTCATCAAAAATGCAGTAGGCAAGTTCATCTTACCCTTGTTCTTTTCGACAACAAAATCATGCCAGTTAAACAACAAATTTCGAAACACAATAGTAATTCGCTTGACGAGACATTAGATGACTGATTTTTAAAGTGCCTGCCCTAGCATAGATAAGCACTGACCTATCTTGAGGAGAAGCTTGAACAGCACGTTCAAAGTAACTAAGGGCTCTATCTTTGTCATGGTGAAGATCCCATACTATTTTGGCATACTGCATGAGATTTTTGCTATCTTCGGGGTCTGCTAGCGTTGCACGATGATAATAGTCCTCTGCTCCTTGAAGATCTCCCTTGGACTGTAAGAAGAGATTCAATCATGTTCCAAAAAACCGAAAGATAAACCGTTCTTTCATTCTAGAAAACAAAAAGGGGAAAAAGAATCCAAGTTTCATAAGCTATCTGTGCATTCTGAAGCAATTTACATGGGATCATATGATCATCTTCTGTAAAACCTACTTTGAAATAGATCTAAAATACACCTAAAAAAGCTAAAGCTCGGTCAAATTTTGGATACCTTGATAATTAGCTTGTTCATCAGTCACATCGCATATATCAAACAGATTACTTTATATCTACAGCAAACATCAAATAGTCTAACCTGCAAGAATTTAGCATAATTCCTTAGAAACAAAGGATGACAAGGGTACTCATCAACCAGCCTCCTATGAAACTCTTCAGGATCTTCAGTCTCATCAAGCTCCATGGAACTTAAATCAGCACCATCAGCCATGGAACTAAAGCCAACACAATCAATCCCAAGACCTGCAGCAAGATACATGGGAGGACTAGGTGGCATAAGTTCAACTTCTTCATCATCATAAGTACTTCGAATTCGGTTCAATCCTTCCTTTTCCTCGTCTCCTTCTTCTTCCTGAATTAACTCCATACACTTCTTCCGGAAGCTGAAATCCAGATTCCCCGCAGCATCAATGCCCTCACCAATTGTAACCGTTCTCTCCAATGCCTCCTCCCCCACTGGGCCATCTTCAACCCCTTCACTGAATATCGAAAAAGACGGTGCACTATGCAACATTGTTATATCATGCCTATGGAAAGATCCTTTCGATGTTCTGATATCAAGAAACTGACCTATATCACAAGAGCTGTAATCTAATCTTTCTAAGCTTCCTTCAGACTTAGATCTCCGAAAGCATTCAAGGCGAAAACTAGCCGATTCCGAATCGAATTCAAACAACCCTGAAGTTGAATGAGACACGGCAAATGAACTACGCGAAAATGGTGTCAAGTTGAGTCTTTCTTGACAATGGGAGTTGAGGTTTCCCCCCTGTTTGCCATGAAGTAACCTGTAAGTAGCATCAAGATCTTTTTTTGAACCATCGACAAAAGGGAAGACAAGGTTTCCAATAACTGGGGTCGATGAGCTTCTTTGAAGCATTTCTTCAGTAACCTTAAATACTGATCTCTTTTTACCTAGATTTCTGTGCCAGCGAGCTGTTGAACAACAAAAAATATGATTAAACTAAACTCAAATTGACTTCCAAATTAATAATACATTAAAAGGGGGGAAATTCCAATATGCATATTCCTGCAATCTCAAGTAATCTTTGATCATTTGCCTCATTTTCTTCACTTCTTACTCAAAAATACCATTCCTTTATCATAACAAAACATACACCAAGTGGGAAAACAAAAGCAAAACACATTTTTTATCAGTTAAGTACAAATTGAAGAAGAAAATAACTTGGATTGATAAGAAAGTAAAGAATAAAGAAAGATGCATGTGATTCCTTATTGAGTAAACTTCATTAAAGCATCACATGAGGTTTACCATTTAATTTATTGTTGAATCTAAAAAAGGAGCAAAGAACCCAAGTGCCAACCTTATCAGATCAATTATTATTAAACCACTAGTCTAGATAATGGAAACTCATTAGAAAATAAAAAAAAAGGAAGAGATGCTACAGCAGTTTGTAGTAATGGTAAAGAGATGATAGCTCCACTTGTGGACATTTTTTTCCCGATTAACACAATTCCCAAATCCCACAACATAGTCAGAAAATGCCGCTCTATTTTAAAATATTAAATTATATTATTATCATAATACTTTTATGGTTTTTTAAATGAATAATAAATGCAAGGGGAAAATAGGATGTAGTTTGAGAGAGAGAAAACTGTAATATGGTATGATTGTAACAACGGTATTTATTTAATCTGTATTTAATAAGATGTTTGTTGATATAATTTTTAATTAATAAAATATCTTGATTATTTTTAAATAATAATAATAATTTTACTGAAACTCCAAATTCACCCTTCACTTTAACTTACAATTTTTCTCGTACCTACATTCTTTAATTTTTTTGTATTCTAATCTAGCTATTAAAATATACTTTTATAATCTTTGTAATTTGGAGATAATCTCAACTTTGTATTAAAAAATATTTTTTAGTTTTTAAAAACTATTCACTTAAAAATGATTAAAAATATAAAACAATCATATTTGATCGATAGTCAAATTATTTGTCTTTGTTTCTTCATATTTCTTTAGATTATATGTTTCACATTCATGAGTACTTTCTGTCATTCTCTTAAAGTTTCCCTTTCACCTCCTTTTTAAATAGGTTTAAGATTAGGATAAGTCGCTCGATGAGAACTATTGAACAACACTAACGATGAGCATCGTTGAGCACAATTAAATTAATTTATAAAAAATTAAAATTCTAAAAGAGTATAATTATAAATTAGTTAAAAATTTAAAGGTAAATTATTTCATATAAAATATTAATTACATTATTTTTTATAATCTTTTTTCTAACAATAATTGAATCAAATACCAACCCCTAAATTAAAAAACCTTAAATAGTTTTTGCCATTGAAGTCGCCGTCGCCATTAGCCTCTTCCACCAGCGAGATAATCTCCGTCATTTCTCCCCTATGTGGTCGCTGCTTGAAATAATGTAATTAATAATTAATATTTTATTTGAAATAATTTACCTTTAAATTTTTAACTAATTATAATTATAAGTTATGTCCTTTAAAATTTTAAATTTTTATAAATTAAATTAATCATTAGTGGTGTTCAGTGGTACTCGTCGAGCGTTATAGAATTTTTCTTATGATTAAATTTAAAATTTATCAGAAAAATGATACTATAAGTTTTAACAAATAAATTTAAAATTGTACATTTTAATATTAATATTTTAATTGTTTAAACTCGTAATACATCATTAAATATAAAATTATTGTTTAGTCTTTTCTAATTTCATAAATTAATTTAATTTTATTATCATATATTTTATTTATTTTTAAAATTAATTCAAATATATAAATATATATATGAAAGATTTATTTTCTCAACTAAAATGTTTGTTATAGTATAAATAGAAAAAGAGAGTTTGATATCTTTGAAGAAGACGCATGAAAAGTATGACGTTTTTCAAAAGATGCATGAAAAATATGACGTCTTCTCTATTTTATATATAGCTCAGTGAGCTATACAAACTAAAAATCATCGGACCATTTAAATATAATGATGTACATGTGTTGGGTTGGGTCAGGTTTCTGGCCAACCCGATCGACCCAAAAATTTTACACTGTCCACCCGAAATCCGACTTGACCTGAGTTTAAAGTAATTTCACCCAACTCGACTTTTGAGATAAAACTCGACTCCGACCCTACTGTAACACCCATGGCTTGTATACGTCTTGAAATATGAGCTAAAGATGTTACTTCAACTTGTCAGACACTCATTGAACATATATGGTTAAAGTTTTCTAAACATTCATATTTAAATTTATAAAAATGTATTCTTAGTTGATAAAGTCAAAAACTAATATAAAAACATCGAAAGCAAATCCATTTTCTGAACAATTACGTAGTTTAGTGATGTTTCATAAACTATATAGTACTGCCTAAACACTATTTAGTTTTAAAACCATTTAAAATATGATAGCATAAATAGTGGTTCGTTCATAAATACGAATATATCTAGTCTAATCAAAATAAAATGGTCCTAGTTATTATTACATGTCATTTAGAATAAAACTGATAAAGCAGACTGATTATATAAATATACATGTCATTACTAGTCAAAAGTAACATCAAAGATGTCTTACTGATACTGATAATGTAGACGATCTTCAAAAAGATGCTTGGGAGGGTCATCACTGCACGTCTGTAACTCTATTCGAACCTACACAAGAAAATCATTACGCACTAAGTATAACTTAGTGAGGCAATAATAACCTAAGGTGAGATAAAACATGAAAATATCATAAATAAAATAAAGCATTAAAAGTAAATTTAAACAAACGTTAAATTTTCAAACCGACTTATTCAAGTATGGTACTTCATTGTAACCTGAAAATCAACTTGTTTCATATTCTTGTAAAAATCATAATAAATAATATCGAATAACATGAACATATCATATTTTCTGCCAACTTAACATATTCTTAATTTGCATATTTATTTTTCTTAGCCCAAAGTATATTTAAGAGAATATAAGGTACGTGAGTAGAACATAATGGACATGAGCACCAACGGTGCAAATCATATTGTACATGAATGTACCATAACTTAACTTGAAAGTACTCAACTTAATGGCATGTGAAATGTACCTACGACTCTCAATGCAACATGCAATGGGCTTTTAATTCATAATATAATCATTTATTAATCAACGTCTGAAAATCATAAAAATTTAGAATTCTTCCTAATAAAATTCGTACTTGGGCAATTCATACCATAAAACATCCATAAAACATTTATGTAAACATTATGGAAATAATCCATAATTAAAGTAGAAAACATACTTGAAAAGTAATATGAAATTGACCTATTGCAAGTCATCATCTATCAAAATAATTAAATAAATAAATTGCACTCAACTTTGCCTCACTACCGAAACTTTTACACGATATTCCTAATCACGTGCTTTGTCCTTTCCTTTTGGGTCGTTTGAATCACTAGATTTATCGTAGTCTGACAACATAACATAATAACATATTATATTCAAACTATATGTTAGTATCGAACTAACATAATCTGAACTTAAAAATATAAAAGTCTATGAAATAAAATTGACACTTAATTGATACAAAACTAAATCATACTCCCAACATAAATTCAAACTTCTCATAAATACTCATTCAATTCCATAATGTTTATTTCATCATCAACCCTTCAACTTTTACTATGTAACCCCCTAGACCCGACCTTTGCGTTACAACCAGATCTAAAGGATTACGATAAAGTTTTCCAAAGCATTTTTCAATAATGTAAAACCATATTACAAATAAATATCGTTAAAAATATGGTTGATAACATTAAAATTCAATTCCAGATAATTAAAGTCATAAAAACTTAATAAAATAAAATATTCCAACATTTTCAAAAATATAGGCACATGTCACCCAAATTAAATGCAGCTCGGAAGATAAAAACATTACAACAAAAAGTATTGTATGAATGTGTCGATCCTCTAAGTGCCAAGTACGGGTCGCTTATCCAAAATATATGAAAGAGAAAAGTTTGGGGGAATGAGCTAGGAAGCTCAGTGTGTTCCAACAATGCAGAAATAAAGCATGTAATTAAGTTTTTTTTAAAATCAATTCAAATCACAGTTATTAAAACATCAGTAGAGTTTTTAGTTTAAAATTTCAGTATCGCCCTCCAAGTGAACACCATATGCAGTTCCCCAGAACTGTATCCATAAGGACTTACCCTAGGCCCGAAGAGCGTAGGTGCCAACCTAAGGGAGCACCTTGGGTCCATAAGGTCTTACCCTAGCCAAAGCATAGGTGCCCACCTGAGGGGAGTGCCCTCAGGCCCATAAGGACTTACCCAATGCACACAACAGATGTATCACCACTAAGCCCATTAGGCCCAGGAGCCCACCCAAGAGTTGACTTAGGTCCATAAAGAATTACGTCCAGTTCGATCAGTCTGATCCTATATAAGGAATTACCAATTTGACATAACTGAACTTGCAAAGACTTCGTACTAAATCCTAGAGTACCCCGGAGAAAAATATTTTTCATATAGTAACTAATGATAGTAGGAAATCAGAGTTCAGACATATTTATTTATCAGTAAAAATAGTAACCAGAGAACAGAAATCAGACAATCAGGCTTACTTTGGTAAAATAAAATATCAAACTTTAAATCATACGAAATCAAGTCAAACAGATAGTCACAATGCAAAGCAGATAAAACTTCATGTGCACATGATTTTTCAAACAGATATTTAAAACAGTTGTGTGGCATACAATGAACACACCTTGCAAAAAGTATCAGTTCGGGAGATCTATCGAACACCGGGTTCACTTGGCTCTTCGATTGAATGAGAACCTAAGTTATTACAGAACAATGTTATAATCAGAATAATAATCTAAACTGAATATTTAACAAGATCATAGAACTATATAAGTAATCACGGGCTGGCGCAGACGGACAGATCGGGAGGAATCGGGTCGAGCAGGCGAACGGCCAGGAGTTCCACGAGTACCTTAAATATTCAATAACATTAATTAGTCATTAACCCTTCAGTAAAATTTGATGCACTGAAATAAATACTTAATTTACACATGCACAATCGGATTTAACGGTCAATTCGAAGGCTTTCGGGTTTGAATTTGGCAAAACAGACTTCGGATTTGGACTCATGACATTAAAAAACATAAAATATGACTTTTCGAAAAATTTAACTTTTTGGTCAAAGTCAACAGTCAAGGTCAAGGTTAACGATCAACTCTGGTTAAAGTCAACGGGTCAGGTCAAGTCAATGGGTTGAGTTGGGTTGACTCAGTTCGAGTCAGACAAACCCGATTCAAACCAAGTTAGGCTGGTCCAGACCGATTGGACCTGTCTAGAAGGTTCCCTAAAACGTGAGAGAGCCCCACGCGCACACGACGGCGCGTGGCGGCACGTGCGACAGGCAAAACTTCGGTAGAGGTTGCCCAACTATCCCCCAAAGTATCCTTTCAACATCACAAACCACAACAAGCCAATAATCAACATTAAATCATTTCAATTTAACAAAAAATTAAAATCGTTCTTACCAACGTCGGCGGTCGGCAAAAACAACAACGATGGGCGACGACCCGGTCAGGTTTTGGTCGCACGGAGCTAGGGAGTCCGGTGCTCGGGGCGGTGAGGAGAGGGAACGATCGTGGCGGTCAAAAAATTGCGAAAACAGTGGCGGTGATGGGTTCTAACGAAACTTCAATCGACGATTCACGGCGTTTCACGGCGTTCTACAACAAGTCACGACGAGTAACCGGTGGGGTTTTGTTCTGGACGAGATGAAACTCCTACTGGTAAGGACGATGACGCTCATCGTTGAAAATCAACGGAGATCAGAGGTATCGGGTTCGAACGCGTTTTTGTTGTTTCATGCATAACGATGGTGGTTTAGGTGTTGATGGTCGGGGTTAGGTTCTCTAGGTGTCGTATGTGCTTGTGGTGGTGGCAGTGTGCGCCACTGCTGGTCGGAGACGGCTGGATTGGGAGGGGCGATAGGAGGCTTGGGTGGGTTGATTTGGGGTTTTTGGTTCACTGCACCGGGGGGTTGGTTTTGGAAATAGGTTATATCTCGGATTAAAATAAATTAAATATTATATTTTTTAAATTATAACAAATAGTGGCATAGTCTAAGTGGTAGATGCATGGTTGGCCATACCCTAGATAACGGGTTTAAAGCCTATCAACCTCACCTTCTTCAAATTTTTTTATTTTCTTTGCTGACATGTAAGGGTCAAATTCAAAGTTAAGTCACTAAACTTTCAGAAGCTTTAAAAATTGACCCCAAGTTTAAAGTTTTACAATTTGGTCCTCAAAATTAATTAAATAAATTTAAATTAAAACAATAATATTGAGGGTGTTACATACTAAATACATAATTAAGCCACTAATTTTAAATTCTTTCTAGAATTCTCTTTAACTTTTCCATTAAATTCATAATAACCCTCACCATTACCATTATGACCATGTCACATTAATGGAATTGAACCCAAGACTAGGGAGTAGACAAAACACGCGCCCAACCACTGTGCCATCTTCCACATACTTGCTTTTAAACTACTCAATAGTATATATATTTCATGTTGTAGGTAATGCCAGAATAGGAAATCAAAAGAAATCAGAGAATAAATGAAAAGATTTTATATTTTATTTATATAAAATTAGGAGCAACAAACCATTGAAGCAAATCATAAATTTAGATAATAAATGAAAAGATTTTATTTATATTTTAAACATTAGTTTATATAAAATTAAAAGGAAAATATAATTTAAGATTTATATATTTTTATATGATTTAAATTGAGTATTTTTAAATTAATTGATAATTTTATTATTTATTATAAAATAAAATGTATGAATCATTTTATATTTTAGTTAATTTTTATTAGGTAATGTAGTTCAAATCGACTTTAACTTAAGTTTCATTAACATGATTAAAATTGAACATTATTAAAATCAACTTTAAATTGTACAATTTGAACTACACAATCTAATTAAAAAAATATTAAATTTATTTTATTTTTTAATAAAAATAAAATTATTAATTAAATTTAAATTTATTCAACTTAAATCATATTATATTTTTCTTTTAATCTTATACAAACCAGTATTAAAAATATATATGAAGTGTATTCATTAATTAAATAAATTTAAGATTTACTTTAGTGGTTTTGTGTTTCTAAATTAGTCAATGTCCTAGCCTAGGACATTATTGTGTAAGAAAAATACAAATGTGGAATTCGGTTCAGTGGTTGGGCGAGTGGTGGGTGCTCATCAGTTTCTTTGATTTCCTCTAACCAGATGCTGAAATTAAAATATAAAAACCCTTTAATCTAATGGTGACACATGTCATCATATAATTGATAGATTAAATTTATTAAATTAAATTAAAAATAAGACTAAATTAATAAAATGTATAAGTATTGATGACTAAATATAAATTATACCAATTTTGTTAACATACACGTTAACACTTTTGTCAATTCTTAACGGTTAGTGGATTGATTGACAATAATTAAATAGTTAAGTGATCTGATTGACATAATTAAAATATGACAGCAAAAATAAAATGACTAAATAGTTAGGTGATCAATAATATAGTTAAATCTTAAAAAAATATTAGTAACATATTAAAGTTATTTAATTTAGATATAAATTATTTTATATTTTTATTAAATTGCGTTATTAATTTTAAAGGATTAAAATTAATACTATCAATAGATATAATTTTTCTAATATTGATACATATCGGTATTAATGTACATCGATCTATCATTTCTTTCAGGTTTATCATGTTAAAAATAAATTTGATATATAATATAAAACAAATATATTTTAATTACGTAAATAAAAGTATAAAAAAATTATTTCATATTAAAATTCCAAACTTAAAGATTGAATTATTATTAATTTTTATAATTTATTTATTATAGATATATCCAATTGTTTTGGGGCATAAGGGGCATGGCTCAGGCAGATCTAGACTTGGATACTCCCTGATTAGGGGTGAACAACACCGGGTACTCACTTATTTTTTTCGAAACTGAAACCGGAACATGTTATACCGGTTCCTAAAAAATGGAATCTGGAATAGAAATCTGTTTAACTGGTTCCTAAAAATTAGGATCCGAAACCGAAACCTGTAAGTACTGATACAGGTTCCGAGTATCCTGTTAATTTGATAGCTTTTTCATTCAACCTGTTAATTGTTACACATTAAGTGTGATGGTATGTCGCCTCCACGTTTAAATTAGCCCTTTTATAAACGGTTAATTTATTAAACTAAAATGCTACTACTTATTACAAGTAGAACTCTTTTCTATACAAAATTTATCTACCATTTCATACTTAAATAGTAATAAAAACACTAACTCAAAGTACATATAACGAAAACACAAAGTTAAAAATCAATTACAACAAGTTTAATTTAAATTCAAAAGTATAGGGTTTCTAATTTTTGACTATATATTTTTAACTTTTTACGTTCAAAGTATTTTTTTAGTATGGGCTCAGTTTATTTGAGCTCTAATATTTTGGACAATATAATATTATACGGTTTCAGTTTCGGTTTCAGTGTACTCGATATTGGAACCGTTTTTAGCCGGGTACCCAACCGGTTCCGGTTCCAAAATTTTGGGAACCGAAACCGATGTCAACATGATCCTTATTTTGCTACCCGAAACTGAAACCGCTAGGACCGGTTTCAATTTCGGAACAGGCAATTATTAACCGGTTTTGATCCCGGAACAGGGTTCACCATTCTTTTGCTCACCCCTACCTCTGATACTGATTAATAAAAATTTTAATATTTTTTAAATAATTTCAAACAATAAAATATAATTATTAAAATTAGTTTTTGAACTTAATTAAAATTTATATTTTTATATATTTATTTAAGGTATATTTATTCTATATAATATAAAAAATATATTTTTAAAATGATAAACTTGAAAAAACAAAACCAGTGGATTCATCTCCTAAAAACACCATTTCCACATGCTCTCAAAGTTTCATTCCTCTCCCTCCGAAATTCCTTGATTTTCTCCTCATCTCGTTGTCGTCCAAAGTCGGCTTCCACCTTCTTTCTCTTTTTGTCACCAATAAACACCATTGGTGACCAAAAACAAGAAGAAGAACAAACACCTCGACATCAGCAGCATTTTTTCTTTTTCTTTTTTGGCCGGAATTATGAGCGTTTCGGCGCCATTCCAGCTGCTTGAAATCAATATGATTTCGGCCCAGGATTTGGAGCCCGTTTGTCGACGTAAGATGAAAACTTACGCGGTGGCTTGGGTTCATTCCGATCGAAAACTCTCCACCCGAATCGATACCCAAGGCCATACCAACCCGACATGGAACGATAAGTTCGTTTTCCGTGTCGACAATGAGTTCATCCAACGCGATACGTCGGCCGTCATGATCGAAATCTACGCCGTGCATTGGTTCCGTGACATCCACGTAGGCTCCGTCCAAGCCATCGTCGGTAACCTTATCCAGCCGGACTCTCAACGGCGCCACCGTCAAGAAATCGAACTAGGGATGCAGTTCGTCGCGCTTCAGGTTTGGCGACCGTCGGGTCGACCCCAAGGGATTTTGAACATTGGGGTGGCGTTGCTCGATAACACAATGAGGAGCATGCCGTTGTATTGGCAAATGGGGTCGTCAGCGGTCGGATACCGGCATTTAATGGGCGAAGAAGATCCGTTTCAAAACGGCGCCGGTGTCCATCCTGTTCCAAGCACTAACAAAAGCAATAATTATCAGCAATTACTTAATGGGTTGCTCAAGCCCGAGCTTCGGCGAACCAAGAGTGAATCCAGTTCCGTTTTGGGATCAGATTTAAAGCCGAAAGGTTCCTCCATTGTTATTGGTGGATCAACGGTGAACGACCCTGAAACTGGAATACCCAACCATAAGATAGCTTCAAGAGGGAGTTCAATGGTGAATTACAAGCCTTATAAAATCCCCACCAAGGGAAAATCTAGTTTGATTGAGAACGGTGCTGAAAAAAACAACCACAAGATCGGTTCACGAGGGAGTTCAATGGTAAACTACGTGTTCGATAAAAATACTAACAGAGAAAAACGCGGCAACGGTGCGAAACTTGGTGGGTCGATAATATGGACGGATTCAGAACTGGGTCCTTCGCCTTCGGAGGCGGCGGCGGCTGTGGCTAGGAACCTACAACATAACAGAATGGAAGAGACGGGGAGTTCAGAGGCGGATGATTGGAGTTTAGACGAAAGCATCGAAGGGCTTCAGTCGAAACTGGGAAGGTGGAGGACCGAGCTGCCGCCATTGTACGACGGAGGGGAGCTTTCGAGTTACACGTCGAGTGGGGTTCCGACGACATCGACGGTGAAAAACGCGATGAACGATCGAAGAAATCCCCGCGGCAAAGGGAGAACGTTTACGTGTTTCGGCAACATTTTCGGATGTTCCATTTCGATAACTTGTATGCCTGCGGCATCTGGATCTCTAAAAAAGAGAAATTAATACTCCTTTTTTCTTATTTATTATTTACATTGGATTTGAGTACAAAAATGGCGTTCGAAAGACGATTTAGGCCATTTCCCCCTTGTTTCTTTTTCATTTTGATTTATGTATTGTGGGGAAAGGATAAGAACTTTGGTGCTGATGGTTTGAGTGAGACTTTGTTCCTCGATGTTCAATCAATAATCATATTTGCTTAAAAGCACAAGAAACGGCTATACATGGCACCAAATTACAGAAATTCCTGAATTAATATTATCATCTTATTTTTTATAGCTAAAGAAATAGATGATCTCCTAAACTATGTTACTCAATTTGCAGCCTTCTTCTAGCAGTATATCATATAGGTCTACTGGAGGCGTTGAAATTAAAACATATAATATTCAATTAAACAACATTAAATATAAAAAACATAACATTGAACATTAAAACTAAATATAAAAAATATAATATTCAATGAAATATAATATAAAAAACATTAAAGATAATATAAAAACATAAAATTAATACATAATATAAAAATATTAAACATGAATATTATAACATAAAAACTAAATATAAAAATATATAATATTTAATTAAAAACATAAAAAAACATAATATAAAAACTAACTATGTCTTCTTCGTGAATGCGCTCCACAAGACGGTGGTTATCTATTTCGAGTAGGATTTATTCGTATAGATTGCTCTCCCTCTCAAGTCTCATCATCTTCATCGACATCAGCTTCATCTTATTGGGTCAGAGTTGATATCGAATAAGGACCTACATGGAATAACAAACGTGGATGTCTATGATGAAAAATCTCACTCCTTGTTGAGAATTACGAAAACTGTGAAAAAAATTATATCTAAGACTAGGTTGTATACGGTGGTGGTGGTGGTGGGAGAGTACCACCCGCCATATACGATGCATATGAAGCGAACGTTGGGTCTATAGGAGTAGACATTCATTTTCGTCGGATAATTTTTAATTATTATTATTATTATCTAATTATAATTATAATTTATTGTTTAATTTTTAATTTTATTATTATTATTTTGTAGGTTTTTTTACTAGCCCAAATTGGACCCTAATTACAAAGCCAACTGTCCCAAACAAGTGGCCCAACTAGTAGGCCCAACAATTATAAAACCCTAATGGCCCATTATGTTACAACTTTGGTTAACCCTAATTCTAGGGTTAGCCCCCTACTATCGCCGTCGAAGAGCCCAACCGAAAAGCAAGTCGCGCCAATCGTCAGAGCCATCAAGCCGAGCCGGATTAGATCTTAACCAAATCCGAGGCATTTAATGCTTTACCAACCGAGCAAGGCAACCATACATCCCTGCCACACATGTCAATCATCAACAACTATCAATCAACAGTATATGTCAAAAGATATTTTATTTATTTTAATCTCTGTAAATATGGGTATAAAACCTGAATCAGTTGTAAGAAAATGGATCCCCTTTTTGTTTTCAAAAGAAATACACAAAAATCTTAAGGTATTTCCCCCTTTATTTTCAGTTTCGAATATTAAAAAAACTAAACATATTTACAAACAAAAAAACAAAGGAAGAAGAAGAGATCTAGAGAGTTACCTGAGAGAGGAGCTGAACCATATAGCTGGTTCATCTTCACGGCCAGAGAAGACGAGAAACTGAAACATCAAAGAGTTTTTGTGGTCTTTTTAGGTGATTTCGGCCTTAGATCTAGGCCTAGGAGGGTAGATCGGAGTGAGTAGGTTTTTTTGGGTCAGTTTAGGAGTTTCGACTGCCATATGTGGCGGTCGAAACGACGGCCAGAGTGGCGACGTATGGTGGTCTGCTGAAGGAGAGAAGAGAGAGATGAGAGAGGTTTTTTTTAATTATTTTTTTGGTTTTTCGGTTGAAAATGAAAAACAAAAATGGGTTTTCGTAGGGGAAGTTTAGGGTAAAATCACATATAGGTCTCCCATAGTTTAGCGCGTTTTTGCATATTGGTCACTTGTGATGACCAAAGTTGTTATTTACCCGTTTTCATGCATGTTATATATTTTTGGGATATTTGTTGTTCAGTCCCCTATATTTTAGCGTGTTTTTGCATGTTGGTCACTTGTAGGGACCAAAGTTGTTATTTACCCATTTTCATGCATGTTATATATATTTTGGAATATTTTCTGTTTAGTCCCCCTTATTTAGGCGTGTTTTTGCATTTTAGTCATGTGTAGTGATTATTTAATTTTATTTTAATATTTTTGGACTGATGGGTTTTATAGGGGAAGTTTATGGTAAAATCACACATAGGTCTCCCATAGTTTAGCGCGTTTTTGCATGTTGGTCACCTGCGATGACCAAAGTTGTTATTTACCCGTTTTCATGCATGTTATATATTTTTGGGATATTTGTTGTTTAGTCCCCCATATTTTAGCATGTTTTTGCATGTTGGTCACTTGTAGGGACCAAAGTTGTTATTTACCCATTTTCATGCATGTTATATATATTTTTGGAATATTTTATGTTTAGTCCCCCTTATTTAGGTTTGTTTTTGCATTTTAGTAATGTGTAGTGATTATTTAATTTTATTTTAATATTTCTGGACTGATTTAGTAATTTACACATTTTTCTTTAAAAATATGTTTTAGGTTTGTAAAAAAGGAATAATTATTAAGTAGTCCTTGTAGTTTCAACATGTTTTATATTTTGGTCTCTAATCTATTTTTTTTATTTAATTTAATTTAACCATGTAATTTTATTTTAATTTGGCCCCCATATCTTATTTATTTTTATTAATTACAATTTTAGCATATACTGTTAAATATGTTCATTTTGGTCCTGAATATATGGGTTTATTACACTATTGGTGCTTGTAAAGCATGCTTTTTATAATATATGTTATGTTATTTATTTGATTTGATGTTGTGACACTAAAGTTTTCAGTTTTATTATTTAGTCCTAAATTTGTAATATGTGTTTTGAATGTTGCATGTATATAAAATATATATTGATATTATGTAAATATTTGTGTATTTTGTGGCATATAGGTTTAGGATTTAATTGCATGAAACCTCATAAGCATTACTTGACTTGATTCAAATAATTTAACTAAGGGTAATATATGTTTATTTTAAGATTATTGTAAAGTGACTATCTTAACATATAAGAAAGTCACTTTCGATAATTTTAAAATGAAAATGCATCCTATTAAGTGACACGAATAGAATTGATTACATTTAAATTTCGGGATTGAGAAAAAGATTATGTTCTTTTAATTAAATTCACCGAGAAAAGACTGTTAGATCGAATCTAAGGTCATATCTCGATGTATTTAAATAATTGAACATCCTTATTCTCATTAATGGTAGGTAAAATAATTAATTAATCGTATTTGTTTGATATATGTTTGTAATTTTTGTTTTTCTTTGGTATATATTTTTCATGATTTCAAAAATAAATAACACTCAAATTAATATTGAATTTTAGGACAAAACAATAATATATCTTCATTTCGCTTGGAGTAATAAATGACTGCTTTAAGGCATAAGAGGTTATTTATTCTCGATTGGAAATAATTAGATATTATCGTTTTCTCTCTTAAAATTCAAAGAATATGTTTTAAAAAGAAGGTCTTAGAGTTATTTTGTTTTATTGTATTGTTATTTATGCGCTTAATTTTTGAATTAATAATGAGCTTTAGAATGGAATTGTAACATTTCTTTATTTCGATTGGACTAAGAATCGATTGCTTTAAGGCATGAGGGGTCGATTCTTCTTGATAGGAAATGATTAAATATTATTATATTTTGTTCTAAAATTCAAAGAAAATTATTTGTATGGGATCCTAAATTAAATTAAACTTGAACTCGTAAATTTCATTGCAAAGAAAACTAATTAATCGACTAGGTATCGATTTAGAGCGTTGTGGGGTGCTAATCTTTCCACACGCGTAACCGACTCCCGAACTCAAATTTTGGTAACACATACCATAAATTTGCTGTTTTAATTAAAATGAATATTTTTATTAAAATAACAAATATGTTTTTTGGGTGCCCAATCACACCCTAATCAAAGATTGGTGGTGACTCCTCGAATCACGTTTTATTATTAGAAGGTCACCAAATTATTCGAGATGGATCTTTTAAAAATCAGATTTTAAAAATTAAATTTGTTTTTTTTAGAAAAATCGTTTCGACAATAGGTATATAATATACTTTGGGGGACTCAGAATGTAAACTAATAGGCTCGACATATAAATCGAAGCAACGACATGTAAACCGATGTACTTGGGATATAACCTAGTGGGCTAAACATTAGTCTGGGTAGTGGATACTGTGGTGTTTCCGGTGACACTATTGAAGATGGATCGAAAATGTCTACTCTTCATTCACGATTAGTCGTGGGACAATGATACTTAGTCGGTGGATATTTTTCCTGACGAGTTTAATAGACCCACATCATGCCTCATCAAAAAGTATGAACGAATTCTCATTTATGTTGAACCATGAAATATATTCATATGAAACCATGATATCAGTTTCTGAAATATAATGACGAACAGGAAGGCGTTCATATCGGTGCTCCCAAATTGTTATCCACCCGCTATGCTTCTCCCTCCAATCAACACTGTGCTTGTCTCGTATATCAAGGTTATACATATTTGTCAAGATTTGCAAGTGCTTCTAGAATAAACTGTGTGAAACCAAATTGGTGAAGTACACGATCACTCGGATGCCACTCAACAGTAGCATAACAGATAAGAGACACAATCGCAAGTTATACGTCCAATAGACCCATCAAGTCAGGTGAGATTCAAGCCCTTATTTCTTCATTCATATATAGCATCTATTGAAACTAGAAAGATGTATTTATTATCAAAATTTAAATGAAATTTTAATTATAACAATGATGAAATAAAAAAAATTAATAATTAAAAGCATACATCTGAACTTGGTTTTTGCTTGATTAAAAATTTGATATCTTGTAATTAACTAGGCATATCACAATGATTTTTTTATTAAAGACAATCACCTATATAATATAAAAATATTTTAATTAATTGTATAGTAATAAATTATTTATAAATAAATTAAGTACTGAAATTACCTTAATAAGAAAATGAAGATAGATGATTTTTTTATGATCGGACATAAAAAAGACATGTGATACCACGCTAAAGATTGGAGAAGACGAAGACAGCTGCCGATATCATTTTTGGTATATGTCTCTACTAGACACATTTCCCTAAAAAAACATGCTAAAACAACCGATCTCCAATTGAACATTCTCGATTCTTCAAAAAGTAACGAGGTGATGCAACCACATAACATGCACTTGGTTGCGAGATTTGTTATGTATCAAGATCCTTCCTATGAGTTATAAAATATATATTGGAGCAAAACAAATTTCTCCTCATCAAAACAATTTTTGATCAACTCTCAAAAATTTTTCTTGAAGTCACGTCAATATGATTTGACCACCGTTGAACGAAGGCGGGGACGTTCTTAGATACTCCATATACAAACCATGCCAATTATCCAACTACACACCAGTAAGAACACGCCCATCTAAAGGAAGTCATAACTGCATTGAAACATCCTCCAGAGCAATGATGCACTCCACGCATGAAAGATGTAATGTATGTGTCTCTGGAATCCACCTCTCGATTAAAGCATAAATAATAGTGGGTTGAAGTCTACAACCTCCACTTATTTGCTATATGTACCCTAATCCAGCATCAGTTAAATAACTCCAAATACGAGTCGATGTGGGCATGTTAGTGTTAATGATAAACACTTCCAATATACAATCGTTTTTCCAATTGATAAAAAATTAATATATTAAAATTTAAAATATTTAAATAAACATAATTAAATATTTTTACCATGTTCACAAAATGAGACGAAATGTGATTTTCATCCCATCACAGCAGCATGTCTTCCATTTTTTTAACTGCACACGTTTTAAAAAAATAGTAGCTAAAGTTAAGTAAAAAAATTTAAATACATTTATTAAAGGAATAAAATAATATTTATACCTTAAACTTTAAATCGAACGTTTTGAACCCAACAAAAATAAATTAGAGAAAGAAGCGAAAGTAGGATTTTTTGTGTGATTTGAAATATGTAAGGGGGTTTACATAGGGAGGAGGAAAGGCGGGGAACAGGAACGGAAAAAAACCTAGCAAAGGCGCTTTTTGGGAGAAGCCCCTTTGCTATATCAACTTAAATCGCGGACCTGAAAATACACTTCTTAGATGGCATACCTGATCAACATAAGGCACGCCTTGTGAAACACATCTTTGTTGTATGGGATTGACACGTAGACTAAACACGTCCTACAAAATGCATCTTATTACCACGTTATACAAAATAGCAACATTCCGATAAATAATGGTCAAAGGGTGCTATTTTGTCAA
This sequence comes from Hibiscus syriacus, assembly GCF_006381635.1. Lineage (NCBI taxonomy): Eukaryota > Viridiplantae > Streptophyta > Magnoliopsida > Malvales > Malvaceae > Hibiscus > Hibiscus syriacus. The sequence continues at coordinate 795,623 of NW_024061774.1, forward strand.
TTTGCATCTTTTTTATCGTTTTTAAATAAAAATTTAGGTTCGAGCCGGGTCGGGTTAAGTTTTTTAAAGGTGATGTTCAGGTCGGGTTGGATTCGAGTTTAGGGTGAAAAATACCTAACCCGGAAAAAATTTACCTTATATTTTTAGGAACAATTACAATAATACCCCTTTATATATTAATTTTTTTTCAATTAAATCACTGATTTTATTAAATAAAAATAATATTTTTTATTATTTTGGGTCGTGTTTGACCGGGTTCAGATTTTATCTCAAAAAATTTGGTCGGGTCGAGTCAGGTGAAAGATGTAAAATTTCCAAGTCGGGTCGAGTTAGTCGAAACTCGACCCATGTCTATCCCTAACTATCATCGTAAACTAAATACATAATTTGGACATTTTCCTATAATATTGAAACTAGCCACTTTAGATCATCTAAGGTCCATACATGAAAAATGTTAAAAACCCAATCAAAATACTTGAGAAATAGATATAGAAAATCCGATTGTATCAGTAAAGGAACCACAAAATAGAATTAAGCTATTGAAGTACCATTGAGAATCACATATCAGAGCTGAGTGTCGTTAGAAACAATCCACAAACGTAAAATCGCGTATTCAAATTCAATATAAGGGTCCATAACAGAGAAGATCAACAGGATTACAAATGAGTGTCATCATAATTAGTTTTGGCGTCATCAAAATCCAACTTTGAGAAAACAAAAAAATAAAAAAAAGAACTACCAAACGACCGAGAAAGATGAAAAACGTACCACAAATGCAGAGAAAAAAACACCACAAATGAAGAATTATAACACCCTAATATAGTCTAACTCGAAGATCATACGGTTAACGTATTATACATACCATCGAAGTGGCTAACCCAAAAATTTCTTCCAAAACATTTGTAAAACATCAATGAATCATTCATCATAACCTGAATAAAGAATCATAAATAAAGTTTACAAAAATACGGGAGTCTCCCAAATAGTACAAATACACTCACTGAGTTTTAAACCAAAATAGAATTACGACTCGAATAAATACAAGGTTCACATAAATATATGCCCTCTAAATGACCCAAGACATACTCTGTAAAAACGTCTGGTCTGGAATATATCTGCGCGATAGGCTCCTCATCAATCCTCTACTGACCTGAGAACGAAAACAAATTTTGAACGCTAAGCTCACAAGCTTAATGCTACGATAATAATTATGAAATACTACATGCATTCATTACATGAACATGCCGTGCGTAAAGCCATGGTATGAAAAAGTATAGAAAACAAACATGAGATAGGTCTAGTAATGTAGTCGGAGAAATTTTACGTTCATCTTGAGACCACACACTAGCCTACCTTACATCACTCGAGATCTCGTGGGTAAGTATCAAAATTTTATTGCATGAGAAGCTTACATCCCTAGCCCATATGTAGGCGCTCGAGTGTAGGGCACAATTCAAAATTTTACATTCATTGAATATATACGCGATAGACAAAATCCAGATATTTCATCACGAAGTACGATCGTCGTAATACTACAGTAACTTGGGTGTCCTGACAGTTTTTCAATCATCACAAAATTACTAGTTTTATGTCATCTTAATTTGCTTGGTTTCTAGTTGTAATTTCAGTTACTTTAGTTGTTTTCACTTGTAGTTGAGTGCTCAAGGCCTCTATGAACCCTAAATCCCCAAATATAAACACTTGAACCAATTGGGCAAAATTGCCCAAACTATGACGATGGTATCGATACTCGTAAGGAATGATATCGATACTACCTCGAGTACCGATACCAAAAATAACTTTGATGTTTTGAAAATACCTTAGTATCAATACCCCTATGGAGAGTACCAATACTCTACCCTTGGTATCGATACTCCCAAGAGTATCGGTACCAAAAATGGCTACTGGAATCCTTAGATGTCCCCCGGTATTGATACCACCCTATGAGTATCGAAATTGGACTAACAGTATCGATACTCCTTGAATGAGTATTGATACACACCCTTCTCAAATCACTCTTATTTTACCCTCATGAAGAACAATATCGGTATTGTTCTTCCAGTACCGATACTCACAACTTGAAGTGCCCTATTTTGGGCACGAAAATGTGTCCTAAATTTCCCCATTCACCCCTCTAAAGCTAGTAAATGTTATTAGAGTTTTATTTGAGGTCTTAGAGGTCAAAAGGAGTCACTTTTCATGCTTACAAACAACAAAAGTGGAATTTATTATGAATTACTTGAGCATGCTTCATGAACTTAACTAATCATTTATGCACATCTAATGATCTACATGTGGTATGGACAACCATTATCCGTTTGATAATCAATTATTATGACCGAGACAATTCTGTTACCTATTGCCTCGATAAGACTCCTTTTGTACAGGATCGCCGGTAGGTAAGGTAAGCGAACCCTAGCCATGATACGACTAGACAGGGATTGAGACGGCTGAAAATCAATGGACCAAGGTTTTACCGAGAGATAATGATTGAAGATGGTCCAAGGGCTTTCGGTAAGGACTTTCAGATAGTCGCTCTTGGTACTAAATTTTGCCAAGAAAAAAAGTCATTCTCTATATCCATAAGCTTGATCGGATGTGCCGGTTGCCATATATTGAAAATACAGTTCTGCAAAGTATTATAGCCGATTCTTCGACCAAGATCCTTGACTACTAAAGTGAGATCCATGCTTTTGATGGCTAGTTGTTGAACCCGTTCAGAAAAATCTATAGATGGAATACCATTGAGATCGCCGATAGATACATCACCATCAAAGAGCTCGATATCATCATCATCCAAATCCATGCATTCTTTATCCGGATGAGTGTTCAGGGCACTGTGACCACGTCCTTGTAGGAAGGGAGAGTGGAGGGTTGATGATTACCATCACAATCCATATCAGCAGACTGGTTGGGACAAGGAGGATCCCCTGGGTCGGGAGGGATACCATCAAGCCGGCAGGCTTTTTTCGCCGAGGGATTGGGGCAAAGGGGGAGGGAGAGCCATATAAAATCTGATTGCGTTGTTGGATACTTTTTTCTTTCTTTTGCTTAATGCATGGTTCATTGAATTTTAATAATCTTCAGAAACGTATTACATGTAAATAATCTAAAAAATTAAAAAATATATTATTTGCAATAAAACCAACGTTTCATATACAACTAATTTAATTAATTTGAACTTTAAAACTTTTTCGTTCCAAATTTATTTATAGTATTTTATTGTCAGTTATTTAATAAATATAAGAATTGGGAAAAGTTATTTAAGTGGTTTGATGAAATTTTGGACAATTCGATTCACATGTTAATCATGAATGGCTAAATAAAAATAGAATATAAATTTAATCTCCATACTAAGGTAGAATAAATATTATTGAAGAAGAGAGGCTACATCCTTTCTCTCGGCCTCAATCAATAGATTTTATAATGATTCAATAAATATGACATTTTTATTTTGAAAATTTTACGAAATTTTAAAAAAAGTAGAAGACATATGGAAAATTGACTCTGATATTAAATATAAGCATAAATCAATATAAACATAAAGAAAAAGATCAAATGTAAATATCTTTTATCATTGTCTGAACCGAATGCCAAAACTATATACCATAACTTGAGGTCATGGGAGGTTCACACAGCACAAAAATAGCCGTCATACCTCACATTGTATGATTCAAATGACATATATTATCCCATGAAACACCCTAAGTGGTTATCCAACATTTGACACAACGCATAAGAAATTGTTATCCCTTGCATCAGCCGATTCAATGGAATGCTTTGGATATGCGTATGTTAATGTGATCATCGAGTCAACAGAAAATTTTATTCAATTGAGAAACTCACCTAACATTATAGGTTTTAATCATAATTCTTACTAAATATCTAATTTTCTAGAACGGAGAAATTTACATTTTAAGTTGGAACTAAAAATATTAGGTTGTTCATACTAAATCATATTAATGAATTATTTAGGACCACAGGTTAAAACGTAAAAAGATAATATCAATGATAAGTTTTATTCAATTGAGAAATTGTGTAACATTATAGGTTGTAATTAAAATTCTTACCGAATATGTAACCTTTTTAGAAGAGACAATGTAACATTTTAGGTTGAAAACTGGGACTTATCTTTCTCAATTTCTTATTTCTTTCATCAATGGTCACAATTTTTTCTTTTTATCGAAAATCTCATCCAACGGCTCAAACTCAGTAGCTTGTTTTTTAACCTCATTTTTACGTGTTTCACTTTAGACAATCCCAGGATGGACCAAGGTATGGGGACACCGACTATGGGATTCATGGACCCGAGGACCAGCCTGTGCCTAAGGGTGGCCCTCCCGTGGCAGGGTGTAGGGTTTAAAGGATTATGGTGTTGCTTTGGAACTTACCATTTTTGATATAGTTCTGCAAGTAGAGGTTGATCTTTTTCAAGTTCCCATAGTGTTGGTATGGAACTTACCCTTTTAAATGTAGTTTTGTAGGTATCGTTTTGGTCTTTTTCAAGTTTCCATGGACCATAGTGTTGGATCTTTTTCAAGAATTGATGAAACACAATAGTACCAAAACGGTAGAGTAATGGGTACTGCATGAAGATATTAATACGTCAACATAATTGGATTCACCAACGGAAAAGGCAAAATCCGGCCTAATATTTTCTTTACATTTGAACACTTACATGAATAACAAAGGTACCAAGAATAAAATACACACCACCATGAACAACTGGATGTTGTCTCATGGTTATCCTGCTATAATTTCCAAGTGTCAACTCAAACCACAAAACATCTCCACGGCGTCCTTGGATAAATTACGCAGCATATTACGCCAAAGCTTAGTTCCTTAATAACCTACTGTTTTCACTTTTCATGTGTTCCTAAGCTACAAGTTATCAAAAGTAGGACCTTTACCGGCAGTTGAATCGGGATTTCAAACTCAGGGTGTTAAGTCAAAATTGGATTTCAGAAGAGAGTGAACTTCGTTCAGGGACGACACCTTGAAATCTGCTTTTAGATCCAAGTTGGCAAAGTCTTGAGAGCTATACCTCCCCTTTTCATCAAGCAAGCATGTTACTGCTCCTTGTTTCCCACAAGCCACCTGCAAACACATGATGTAATATAAGGGTCCTAATCATCCCATGCATAAAGATGATAAATTAGCGTGGAACGCCACAATCTATGTTTTGTGAGAGGAACGCAACCGAAGAATCTTCAAAGGATGTTCTGAAAGCATTGAAGAATTACTCCGCACAATCAAAGACTTTGTAGGTATAAAACTAAGGGGTAAAAATATTAATAGGTTTGATGATGTAAACTCAAATCTTTGTATTGCTTGGGGTATTGACTAAAACCGATCGATTTTTATTTGGTCTGTATTTTCTTTCTGTTTTCTGTGATCGGTGATTTTTTGTAGCTACTTAGCTTTCTTGGATAATAAAATTTCGATTTATCCACACAAAAAATGATGATAAATAAGCATACATCGGGGTTTTTTTCACTTGGTTGTTCGTTATCATTTGCTTCGGGAGAAAACACTTGCATCATCTTTAAGACTATCACCAACCATCATGACTTCATTTGGTTGAACGTCCCAAGTCGAACAGATGTGCAACAAAGGAGCAGGATTTGGTTTATAAGGGCGAAGCTCCCGGCTGAGTGCCGGAGAAAACATCATCTGAAACAATGAATGTTAGAAAGTTTTATTTCAATCTTCCAATCCAACAAGAAATGTTCAGAATAATTTGATTTCAAGCTTCGAATAGCTTACTCCGAACCGTTGATGAAACAGATCAACTGTTTCATTGACATTGCGAGTGATTAGTCCCCTTCTGAAACAAATGAAAGCTTCGGTTGACATTTTAAAGACCTCATGAAAGAAAAACAATTTGTTATCATTATCAAGTAATATAACTATGGTAACTAGTGTCCAAACAACAGTAAAGCCAATTGGGGAATATATGGAAGCTCATTGATCTAGTGTGAGACGATAACTATTATACTTGCAGTTATCATCACATGAAAAAATCTATTACTTGGAATTGGGAGTAAGAGTCGCATTCGGATGCGTTCAAATTTTTTTTCCAAGTTTGTCTGTATTTGAAGCATTGTTGGAAGGCAATATCCCCAGCTGTGTCCATATATGTATTTAATACAAATACTCCAAGAAAAATGAAGAAACCGAGCACCAATGATGACAAATAAGTATAGAAGGAAAAGCTAAGGCATAGTGGAAATAGACCTTATTTTCTTTGCATCAAGAAAACCACAAAGTTCAGCCGCACCTGCACCATTATCAACCATATGTTACAAGCTTATATTGATTAGCATGTAAAATGAAAAAACACATGAAGTTCTTTAGCCGAAAGAGAGGAACTGCAGTAGCTCATGTTTTGAACTAAACACACTATTTCAACTTAAAAGGGAGATCCCAACAACCACAAAGGTAAGTCCAAGACAAAACATCAAATGAAAATACATCAAAGGAAACATCAAGCCCATGAACAATATAGACTCAACATACGAAGTTGCTACCTTGAAACTATTGGGAACCCAAGAACAAAGCATATGAAGTTGCTAGCTAAAGATATTCTTAAACTCAGTTCAGTGTCAGAATTTTGCATGAACAATATAGACTCGGCAGATGAACAATCCATCAGCTAATTTTACCCTAAATCCACAAAAACCCAACATTTCCCTAATAAAAATGGGCAAATAGATTCAATTTTCAAATGTTTTTGTGTATCAATGACCGAATATAAATACAGGATCAGCAGATTCCCTATTCAAGGTATTCTTACATTTTAACCATGTTCAAGCATATAACATGAAACTTGAATGCAAAAGGTTCATATATTGAAAGAAAATCATATATATATATATATATATATATATATATATATGATCCTCTCTTTTTTACTGTGAATATCCTTTCATCTCCTACTGACATATATTTTTAATCATCTAACAGTCCAAAATTTATGTAAAAAAAATGTGTAGCAAGATACTATCCACAGGCACACAGTATATATACGTCATTTCCCTAACATTTCCCTTAACTTTTCCAGCCATAAAACACTAACCAGGCATGATTTGGAGGCGATCAAGGCCCTGTTTTTCAAAATCAGCAATAATCTGATAAGCCTCTTGCTGCTTATCGGGACTCCATTTCTCAATGTGGTGCAAGATATCAACCCCGGAAGGATTTTCAGCTCTGATTCTCTTGTACTCGTCTTCTCCGAGGACGGCCTTGTACATGGCGGCGAAGTCGATGACGGGGACCGTGAGGGTGCCGTCCATGTCGAAAACGACGCCGCGGAGACGGCGGACATGGGAAGAAGGGAAAAGAGAAGGGATTTGGGGGGCAAACGGAGGAAGGTATCGGAGAGAAACGGAGGCATTAAAGACCAGAGGGAAATCAACTTTGGGATGCTATTTATGGGATTAAGGGTTTGTGGATATGTGGATTTTGGTGGGCGATTGATGTGAATCATTATCAGTCATCATCAATGTGTGGCGGTGAAAATTAACGGTCGGAAAGGATAAAACGAAATTACAGATAAAACCAAAACCTCAAACTACGTAGAGTGGTGTTCTGTTACCTTGTTTCAGCAGACGAAACAGGAGCTTTGCGGACGTGGCTGCCTTGTTGCCGCAATAACGACGACAACATGAATTTCTTTCGCCTTTCAAAGAGAGAGAGAACAAAATAGGACCCAGAAATCGAACGAATCGACTCACTCCATTAAAACTCTTGGTGAGTAGAAATTTTGTAGTCTCCTACTAATCTCACTCTCCCATGGAAGACACCCCGCAATTATGCTCCAGATGAACTTGTTGATCTTGAACCAACTATAGTATTAAGGTGCGGTTGTGATTGGATTGTAATATTACGGTTGTGAACCTTATAGATATTACATCATAATTTACTTACTAAAAGCAATTATTAATGAAATATAAATTTAGAAAATATTAGAATACGATCCTCAGGGGTAGACGCAAGAATTTGTACCAGAGATGTAAACATAAAAAATTATACCTCAAATTGAGTAGTCTCCTCTGTCAGATCGAAACAATATTTTGATAACTTATACTTTTCTTAGACGAACGGGATTACATTTTAAACATCGATTAAAAAAGTCGAGAGCCTCCGTATCAGTCTCACGATATCTTTGCCCGTTTTCCTCGTAATAAAGATGTCCTAGGGTTTATTTATTTCCTTGTAATTAGTTTTTCAAAAAATATTTTACGATCTGATTTTCTTTTGCATTTTTTAGAAAATAACTTACCATCTGATTTTTCGTAAATCATTTTACGAAATTTTCATTTCAAAACATAAACACTCAAATCATTATTATTTTATATATATTATTTTATTCTCATTTTAATAAAAATATTAATTATTAAATTATATTTATTATTTTAATAATATAATATAATATTTTATTATTATAATATATAATATTATACTTTTATTTAGATAAGATATAGTAAATTATTAATAAAATTAATATTAATTATTAATTTTATAAAAATAATATTGCTGAATTGTTGAATATTCAATATAAACACCTTAAAATATAATATAATATTTTTATTTTAATATTATATTTTTAATATTTTAACAATATTATTATTTTAATAAATAAATAGTATAATTAATAATATATTATTCTTATTTTAATAAATAATAATTTTATTTATAATAATTTTATTTTAATAAAATATAATAATCTTAATATTTTTATTTATAAAATTTTAGATATGATATTTTAATAATAATATTGATATAAATAATATTAAATAAATTATTTTAATATTTAAAAAATATTATTATTTTATTAATAAATGATATTTTTATTGTATTTGATGTTTATAATAAATAATTTTAAAAAATTACTTACTAATGAAAAATGAATTATATAACATTATTTAAAACATAGTAAAATGATTTTAAAAAATATAATTTATTTTTTAAAATTTGTTTTTTTAAAATAAACGTACCTTAATTTCACTAGGATGTGTAAAACGAGATGTTCCTGCACAAACTACAATGTGTTACTGCAGATTGAGAAGCCTCCTTTATTAGGGGTGTGCAAAGTTATCGGATCGGTCGATTTGAATAAAAAATTATTCGGTCTGGTTTAGCTCAGATTCCAAAATTAAAGTTTTCCGGGTATTCGGTTACCCGAGTACCCGGTTAATATATATATATATATATATATAATTGATTATTTATATTATGAATTATTAAATTTTACATTTTGATTTTTAAATTTTATATTCGAATGTTGAATTATATAATTTGAAGTTTTGAATATTTAAATTTATATATATATTTTTTAAATTATTAAATTGAAAATAAAAAATCAAATATTAGGTAATCGATTACCGGATATCCACAATATCCGAGTCAAAACACGAAAAGAAAAATTACCAATTCAAATATTACGGATACTCGATAATGAGGTATCAAAAACCCAGATACCCAGATTTGCACATTACCTAGTCGTCCAACGATGAGAGGCCTTCTGCTCCCTCGATAAGCTACAAAGCTCGGATAAAGCAGGGATGCATTCCTCTCCCGCCGATATAACTAGGAATTACCTCTAAAGTGTTAGTATACCATGAAAAAGACTTTACCCTGACAAAAATGTCAACATCCGTCTAGTGGATTCTTTCAAGAGTGAATAAATCTTTTTTGCTACGGTGATTTTCTCGATAAATCATCTTATGCGTTTTTATTTATTTTTTTTTTTGTCAAAAATAGTTTAGATTATATTTTTTGATTTAATATTTTTTATAGAAAGACTATTTATATATTGTGCTTTACGTCACGTGGGGTAAGACGAGTCCCGTCAACGCACCTTGTTAAAAAATTCTAGTGTTAATTTTATAAATATTTTTAAATTGGTGTCTAATATGTAATTAATTTATGTTAGAGTGATATATGTGTAAAAACACAAACTCTATCTATTTATTTTTTTGTGATATTATTTTTAACAGTTAATAATATTTATTGACTTTTAAAATTAATTGTTAAAAAATATAAAAATATTAAAATAAATTTTTAATTATAATTAATTAAGAGATCAAATGAATTATTATTTATTTTTAAAATAAAAAATAAAAATGTAATAAAAATAAATTAAAAATGAATAAATTCAATAAAAATATAATGTAAAGTTAAAAAAATATCACCTCTTTATTTAAAATATTTTTCTAATTTAATTTTAAAAAATATAAAATAAATATTAAATTTTAATTTTATTAAAATGAATAAATATATTAATTGTTGTTAAAAATAATAATAAGTAATAATTCATTTGATCTCTCAATTGTAATTAAAAGTTTATTTTAATATTTTTTATATTTTAAAAAAATTAATTTTAAAATACTCTATTCTCAAGACTTATAGTCAAGTTTATGATTGTTAAACAGTTGTAGGTGTGGAAAGCTACATGAATCAAATGAAAATTCGATCGTACAAAATCAATAACTCAAAATTGTCTAAATGCTATCTAAATATCAACTCAATTATACCACGAATAAACATCCGATCAAAGAGTTGATCTTTTCTGCTCAATCTTCACAAAAACTGTCTTGTCTCACCATTTTCTCCCGCGTATGAGCTCTTTTCTTTTTATAACATTCATGCAAAAGAATATATATTGTGTAATTTCATGCAAAAATCAAAATTTGTCGAGTTATAAATAATTTACAAAAGAATATTTAAAAGTATTTTAAAATATGAATAATTTTACAAAAGTTTTATAATTATCATTTCTTTTACAAATGATAATGATGATAATAATAAATATTTTATAATTTAAAAATTTATAAATTTAATATATTTTTGAAAGATTTATTGACTTTTAAAATTAATTGTTTAAAAATATAAAAATATAAAAATAAACTTTTAATTACAATTGACTTTTGCAATAAAAGTCACTCTATTTTTGATTTTTTTTTTGTGCACGTGGGCAACTATATTCAACAGAAAAAAATTAAAAAAGAAAGGAGTTCATACGCGGGAGAAAATGAAGAGAAAAAACAGTTTTTGTGAAGATTGAGCAGAAAAGATCAACTCTTTGATAGGATGTTTATTCGTGGTACAATTGAGTTGATATTTAGACAGCAGTTAGACAATTTTGAGTTATTGACTTTGTACGATCGAATTTTCATTCGATTCTTGTAACTTTCCACACGTACGACTGTTTAACAATCATAAACTTGACTAAAATAAACTTTTAATTACAATTGAGAGATCAAATGAATTATTATTTATTAATTATTTTTAACAACAGTTAATAATGTTTATTCATTTTTAATAAAATTAAAATTTAATATTTATTTAATATTTTTTAAAATTAATATTAGAAAGAATATTTTATATAAAGATGTGATATTTTTTAGCTTTATATTACATTTTTATTAAATTTTATTCATTTTTAATTCATTTTTATTGTATTTTTATTTATTTTTAAAAAATGAATAATAATCATTTGATCTCTTAATTGTAATTAAAAGTTTATTTTAATATTTTTAAACAATTAATTTTAAAAGTCAATAAACATTATTAACTGTTGTTAAAATAATATCACAAAAAATAGATAAAGTTCGTGTTTTTATACAAATGTCACCCTAACAAAAATTAATTACATATTAGGCACCAGTTTAAAATTATTTACAAAATTAGCACCAAGATTTTTTACACTTTTAATAAGTCGCGTTGTAGGGGCGCACCTTACCCACGTGGTGCCAGATCAACGTAAAGCGCGGTGCAGGGAGTGCGCTTTCTTGTAAGGGTTTAGATCAGGAAATATAGTATGAACAATGTCTGACAGGAAATAAAGGTGCATAGGGTGATTTTTTCGGGAAAATTGCCTCTTGCTACAACCCTGTCTCCATATACTCTTAGAATTTTATAATGCGACAGTCTTAATATACGATTAAGAGAATATATTATCGATTTTATTTTATTTTTTAATATTTTTGGTAAAATATTATTATTTTTACTTAAAACATTAATATTTTTAACATTTTCGGTAAAGTGTCTAATAATACAAAACCGATAAAAAAATAATGTTTTAGGTAGCGCTTTACCAAATATGTTAACAAAACCGATAAAGCGCCCAATAATAACAAAATCTGTAGAAATAATGTTTTAGATAATTTTTTTTACCAGAAATGTTAAAAAATATAGCAAAATCGATAACACCTTTCCTTAACCATATATTAAGGCTGTCGCACGTGAGACTTCCTCACCTATAATGTTGTAACTAACATCCTAATTAACTTAAAAACTAATCGATTTTTATTTAAGTTTTAAGACCTTTATGTCCAAAACAACCTCTCATGACTTATGGCACATTTGTTGATAATTTCAATTTTCAAATTGACTAACCTCCTTGATGGGATAGTTTTTATATAATGGTATTAATCTTTTATTCCCTCTAAGTGTTTTATTTTATTTTTATCAAATAAAGTGTTTAACATATTTTCCTTAAAAAAAATTCCATCAATCACTCCAAGTGCAACACGTGTTACATTTATATTTTTTAAAAAATTTAAAATTATTATTTTAAAAAAGTTAAATTTATATAAAATTTAAAAAAATCAAATTATTAAATTTTTTAATTCCAAACCACATATTATTATCATCGTCGCCATCCACATCACCAAATGGTCATCCATCCATTATCATCCACTCATTGATTAGTCATCGTTTCCACTCTAAATCCCTAAAATCCCCTTCAAAGATAATAGAGAGTTACATATTCAAGCGGTAACTTAACAAAATTAAACTTAACAATAAGCGAAGACATAGATTGGTCGAGGCTAGGCAGCCCCGACCTTGAGGGGTGTCTAGTTGGGCAATGACCAAGGGCCTAAGATAGGAAGAGACCCAAATGCTTCAATCGCTTATAGAATTTTTTTTTACAATTTCAGTGACTCTGGCATCAACTAAAAGAAGTTTTTCGAAATTAAAGTTGATCAAAACCTACTTGAGGTCATCAATGTCATAAGAACGGCGGAATGGCCTTGCAATTTTATCAATTGAGAAGGAACTTTTGGAAAAATTTGATGTTGATGTTATCATTAATGATTTTGCATCTCGAAATGCTCGTAAAACTCTTTTTTATGATTTTTTTAGACTAGGTATAAAATCATGGCACATGAGTTGTTTGAACATTTTTTATAATTTTATTAATAAAATTGTATCAACTTAAACAACATATTATTTCAATAGAAATAAGATCATATGTTTTTATTTTGTTTTATTATATATATATATATATATATATATATATATATATATATATATATTAAAGGGTCCCAATCTACTATTTTAAAGGGTCCCAGTTTACTATTTTGCCTTGTCATGTTCATATGAGGAGTTTTTCTGAAAAATATATTTTAATAGATTCAGTCATAGGGTTTAATATTTTATTATATTTTTTTTGAAACTTCTCACATAGGCATGAAGAGTTTTATTAAAAAAATATTTTTTAATTTAGAGATTTTTTTTCATAATAATTGTTAAAAACCATGAAACTTGTCTTGTCGGCTTGACGAGTTCTATTTGATTTAAAAAAACTAGTTGTTGGGCAACGGGCATAAGGAACTCGTCATGTGGGAGTACGAGATCCAAAGGTCATATTGATAATTTGTACTAAATACAACTACTAAATTTACATTAGAAGCATTAACTAATAGATTACATTAAATTAGAACAATTAACACCTACATCACATTAGAAACATTAACTCCTACATTACATTACAATACAATACAAATATTAAGTCGTTACCCCACATCTCAATCTTCATTGTTAGTTGACTCATTAGACGTCAAGTTCTTCAATCCTCCATTCTTTCTCTTATTTCCTTCTATATAAATAGTTCAAGTTCTTGAAGTTCAGCTTCTATATTGTCAGATTCATCATGAGATTTTGTTTTGATGTGGAAGGAGTTGCAGTTTACTTATGATACTCGACAAATAAGTCAACATTACTCACTAAATTGATAATGTATGTGTCAATCATTGTTCGAACTGCAACATCATTGTTTAGATAACCCATTGATGAATGTTATAGAACCAAAGAGGTTGGAAACATGAATTGTAGTAAAGAAAGTGTTGAATCTTCGTTAGCTACAACTTTGTTTGAAATTTTTGTCATCAAGTCAAAAAGTCAAATGTCTACCTCGAAGGAGATAGTGAAAGAATCCCCCTCACCATAAATTGTTGTTGAAATTGTTGCCATGAAAATCTTCGAAATATGAACAATAAAATTGTCTCTCATATAGGCATGACTATATATAGCGCTGAAAAGAAAAAAAAACGTTTCTCATTTACATATTACTGAAAAGTTATGGTAAAATTATTATGATAGGGAATGGCCATTTATTAAATATGGTCAACAAGTTCAAAATGAGGTGATATATCACTAAAAGGAAAAAGGACATTTTTCATTCATATCACTGAAAAATCATTTTAAGGTGATATATCACTAAAAAATCATGGTGAAATTATTATGATAGGATATGTCATTATTGTTAAATAAGCACTGAAAAGTTTAGAGAATAGGTGATATATCATGAAAAGAAAAAAATGATGTTTTTCATTCAGATATCACTGAAAAATTATTTTGAGTTGATAAATCACAGAAAAATTATAATGAAATTTGTAACACCCTAATCAGATCTGATTCAAAGATCAAAGGCTAGAACATTATACGGGACTATCGAAGTGGCTAATCCAAAATAAAAAGTTCTCACTTAAAGGATTCTTTAATAACTTTATTTAAGGTTTAATAAAGGTGGAAACCTAACGGGTTTACTATTACTAATATCAATATTAGAGTTTTAAGACTTCATTGTAACTATAGAAATATGATATTAATATTATACCCACAAAAGGTCATTATAGCTATAGAATTGTTATTTTATATATATTTATCTTATACATTAAATATCATTTCCAATTTGGCTCCAAAAATAAGTGCACATTGCAGCTAACACAAGCCCAAAATGTCCCGAAATGCAACAAATAAAGGTCATAACGGATTGAAATTAATTAGTTTCATTATTACTAATGATTATGGTTGGAAATAAGAGTATTGTTGTAAAATAAAATTAGTATTGATTGAAAAATAATTTAAGAGAAATTAGGGAAAAAAATTAAATGTGAAGTAGTATGATTATTGTCTTAAAAGTAATTTCACCATAATTTGTATAATTGATGAAATATATGTCATCCTTATAGTTAACTCAGTTCTTCAATATTTGTATACCTAAATAATAAAGTGGATGACAATTGGTATTGCTATTCTCCAAAAGATGTGAATTTAGGTTATAAATATTTTTTCCTGATTATAGTTTGATGATCGAAAATAATATTCCAAAAATAAATAAAAATTATATAAAGAATAAGAGGAGACGAGAGACGAAATGCTCTAATTGTAGTATCAAAATGAATGGTTTTGCTTGTTTTATATAAGAGAAACTTTAGGGGCAATTCGTTTAAATACAGTGGCTATTAACAGATTTAATTTACTGTCTGAAATCGTAAAAACGGGTATAATTTTTTTATTAAGCTAAGACGATTATAGAGTAGTATATGTTCTAAATACTCTCAACCATTTGATAATAAACGTCAATCACCTTTGCAGTCACTGATGCTCGAATTCGTGACTTCTAAAAACAACAACGATTACCTTAATCACTAAGATAAATTGATTCGTACAAAACAGATAGAATTTAAATAACCATAAAAAGTATTATTTTAATAATGTTAAATATATAACTCTTAATATCATGAATTTGAATAAAATCATTTTATATTTTATAAAATCTCAAAAGAAAAACTATGATACTTTTATCTAAAAAATATACACGTAATATGTGTTACAGAGACATGTTAATACAAACATAAATACAAACACAAATCAAACTGAATCAAATCAAATTAAATTGGGTTAAGAACACGACAGGAACACAAATCAAGCCGTACTAATAAGAGTCGGAGGTTACTTTGTAAGTTTAACAAAGCAATCTACGATCAGAAACATGCCTCTAGAGCCTACTTTGAGAAACTAAAGGAATAGTTGGGGTCTGAAGGTTTTGTGTTAACGATGAAAATATTATTTTAATAATGTTAAATATGTAACTCCCAATATCATAAATCTGGATAAAATCATTTTATTATTTTATAAAATCTCAAAATGAAAATATAGTATTCTTTTTATCCGAAAAGGTACACACATGATACGTGTCGAAGACACGTGTTAATACATATATAAATACGAACCAGATCAAATCAAATGAGGTTGGATTGAATAAACAAACATGAACACAAATTCGAGAAAAAGTAGAGTATAAGAGGTTGTATTTGTAAACTCGAATAACAGATTGTATCTCGGTCTACAAATGAGGAAGAGTATATTAGTAGCATGTGCGACAGCAAAATTTATCTGACTTGAATCTTTAATGAATTACATGTTATACTAGATGGAATGTTTATATTATGGTATGATAATTCTAGTACAATAGTTGTCTTTAAACCCAATTACGCATTCCAAATTCAAACATATGTTGAATTGGATTTGTACATATATTTTTTAGATAGAAGGTAACCCTGGGAAAATGTATTGGTGAATAAGATGTCTACATGTGGGCAAACGACAGACGTGATGATTAAATCTTGATTAATAAAATTGATCACAACACGCTAAGTTCTTGATTAGTAAAATTTAATTTTACTTTGATTCATGCAAAGAAACAAAGAAATTAGTTGAAATGAGAGTTGAATGATCTACAAGCACAACAGTGTGCTTCAATTGTTCATGAATTATGAGAGTTGGACATAATTTGATCCAAGCATGAACTCTGACAAATGAACAGACGAGAATTTTGAAATTTCTATTGTTATAGCTTCTAAATCTTCCTTAAAATAAGAGAAAAACATATTTAATTGCTGCTCGAGCTTACTCTGATATTGTAATGGATGACTCTGACGCTCAAAGATCACTAACATCGTTGATCGCCGTTAATTTAAAATAAAGTATATAAATAGTCCTCAAATTTTTAGGACATTTGCATTTTTGACACCCATCATTGATCTCCATCGTTGATGGCGGTCACTGTCAGTACCAGCAGGAGCGCCGCCCCATTTCGACTAAATCCCACTTGCCGAGACTCACCTCTGTTCGTCGTGGAGAGGGCCCCGAATGTCACTTTTGTTTTCATCAATTTTCTACCGATTGGGACGTTCGTTCACCACATTGTCACCAAACTCACCACTGTCGGAGTCCTCATACCTTTCTGACCAAAAATCAATCGATCGTCCCTCCTACATTCGTCGTTGGTTAAAAACAAAAAAATAGGCATTGGGGGTTCTTGCAATTTGGGACAAAAGGTGGACACTGAGTATGAATCGAGGGTCAAAGTGTGGTCTGGAAGTGACACCGATAATGATGGTGATAGCGGTGTGAGCCACCGCTGACCGAAGGTGGGGTGAAAAAAAGGGAGAAGAAGAAGAAAGGGCATTTAACGGGAGTTAAGTGTCACACCAACAAAAACTAATGGGAGGTAATGGCAGGGACCTTACTTAAAACGAACTAAAAGTTTGATTATTGTATCGCGAGTTTCAAAAGTTGGGTGACCAAAATGCATGTGCCCTAAAAGTTCAGGGACTTTTTATATACTTTACCCTTAATTTAATTATAAAAATTTAAAATTTTAGAGTGCTCAATGTATAATTATAAATTAATTAAAAATTTAGAAGTAAATTATTTAAAATAAGATATTAATTACATTATTTTTTATAATTTTTTTAACAATAATTGGATCAAATAAAAATAAAATATTTTATAATTTAAAGGTAAATAAAATATTAATTTATATTTAAATTATTGTTAAAAATGATGATGAAAAATAATATAATTAATATTTTGTTTTAAATAATTTACCTTTAAATTTTTAACTAATTTATAATTATATGTTGAGTCCTTTAGAATTTTAAATTTTTATAAATTAAATTAATGATGCTCAACAGTGTTTATCAGGGCCGACTCTAAGGGGGTTACCCTGAGCAACCGCTCAAAGCCTCCAAATTTTTTGTATTTATAATTAGGACCCCTAATTTTTTATATTTACAATTAAGGCTCCTAATTTTTATAATTTCATAAAACTTTTAGTTTTGACCCTCTTTTTTAAGTTCTCTTATTAATTCATCCAATTTTGAATTAAATTTAACACTTTTTTTAATATTTATAATTAGGTCCCTAATTTTTATAATTTCATAAAATGATTAGTTTTTGGCCCTCTTTTGCCATTTCTCTTATTTATTCATTCAATTTTGAATTAAATTTAATCATGTTTTTCTCTTTTTTCAAATCTTACTCTTCAATTTATCAAATATTTTTTAATTTTTAGTTTTCTTCATTCTCAATCTAATAATAAAATAATATACAATTCTTTTTATTTATTTATTATTCAAAATCAAGCTATGTATTATACATGCATTCAACTTTTTTATATTTATTCTCTTTTACTTGTACTTAAGGTGTTTTTTAACAAAATAATAAAAATAATAAATTTTCATAAAATTTAACCATTTTTTATGATTTATTTATATAATATTAAATTAATTATTTAAAGTAACGAAATATAATCTCAATTTATAAAGACATATTTTTGAGTTTTCGTTTAAGATCTTAAAAATATATGAGATGACTCTTTAATGGTGCTTAGCGTTGCCGTCCAATCCAATGTCGTAGAAGTCTCCTCTTGTAATGGATATAAACGTGAAAACCATATACCACCACCTACTGAATCCCGTGGTTCATTGAGGAATCAGATTTGGAATCTCTATGGGATCCATTTCTTATATACAAAGAAAGTCTAGTCCTAGAATATAACGAGTTGAAAATTATTCAAATTTTAAATTTTAATTTTGTAAAATATTAGGTATAATATCAATATTAGTTTTCAATATTTATCAAAATTAACATTTTTGTCCCTATTCATCTTTTGGAGCATCTTTAACGTTTCATTTTAGGTGAAAAAACCCCTAATATTTGATTGAATAGTTCGTGTGACCCTTAATTTTTTATGTAACATTTTGACCCTCATCGTTTCATCTTAAGGTAAATATATATATATATTGTAGCGTTTAATGTTTGCTAACGAACAATTTCAATCCATAGAGTAGTTTTTCCCCGCAAAATGAAACGATAGGGGACAAAATACTCTAATAAAAAATAAAAGTCAAAGTAACTATTTAATCAAAATACTACAATTGATTACATAAACTAAATGATATAAGTCGTAAAATACTAATAAAATATTTTTTAAATTAATTACATGAACTAGTTAGATTAATTTCCAAATTCCATTAAATTTGAACTCATCTATGTTGACATTTATTAAGTTTATTATTTTTCACTTATAATATTTATAGGGTGATCAATTTCATCGGTGCATACGCTGGAGATTCTGCATCCTGAATTTCGTTATAGACTTTTTTATGATAAGTTGTCTTTTGATCAATTCTTAATTATCTTAATCCCGATTAGCAATGCTAATTATAGGCGCAAATTATTCGTAAATTGACATCTTCATATGATTGTATTTTATTCTAATATATAATCATAACGTGATGTCAAATTAGTTTTCGTACAAGATAATTCTTCTCAGATTGATTAAATTAATAAAAAAAAGTTAAATACTTTTAAGGACTATATTATGTTTAAAATATGAATTATGTCCTTGTATTCTACTTTAATCATTTTTACTTCTACTTTTAAAATTTTGGCCTTGACCAGTGGCAATGAAATTTACCAAGTATAACTTTACTATTAACTTTTGTATTATGTGTAAGTTATAGATTCAGTTCATATTCTTTGTTTTCATATTTTTTTAATTAGTTATCGATATCTAATTTATTAATTGATTAGTCCATATCGGGTATCATAGAGACTCATTATGAGGACGACCCTTTCAACTCAGTTTACTCTATTCACAACGTCGAAAATCAAACCTCTGACATTACTTAAAGAATTTAGTGTATCATCTCTATAATTTAACCATATTAGCCATGTATATATTTGGATCGAGAGTAAATTAAAAAAACATTAGATTAAAATCATGTCATAACGAGCTATATATCATGTTTTATTGTTTGAAAGTGTCACATATTTTTTAAATAAGGTTAACGATAAAAATAAATTATTTCATGAATCTTAATCATCACACAATTGATGATCGTAATCAATAAAATCATCTATCTCACTTTTTTCCACGTCATTAATCCACTTACTTTTAAAAAAAATAAACTTTCAAGTAACTACTCACTTTCATATTTATATAAAAAAAAGGTGAAAATTCATCTTTAAAAAATGGCATTGATGAAAACAGAGTGGGATAGACAATTTATAATGATTGAGACCATAAATAACGTGAAGAAAAAATGCTTATAATAAATTTGTCATAAGAGTTAAAACAACTGATAGAAATATATATTAAGATTCATTTTTTTATAAAAAAAGGTTAAAAGGTTAATATGAGAATTAGGGTATAATTTAGGGACCATTTTAACAGTTGAGCCTTTGAATAAATCCTTTTATTGACTAATACATGGTCAACTTGTTTAAGCCGATTTATTTATTGTTCTTTCTTTATCATTACTTATATAATTTGCTGTCATTGTACGGTTCAACGGCCAATTTTGAACGACATAATAATATGCTAATAAAGTATATAAATGATCACTGAACTTTTGAGATATTTGCATTTAGGTTTCTTAATTTTTAAAATTTATAATATAGTCACCAAATATTTAATTCGTTTGCAATATGATCCCAGACATAACAGTCGTTTCATTGCCATTAGGGTAAATTATATAAATGGTCACTAAACTTTTCAGGTGCTTGCATTTAGGTCCCCCAACTTTTAAAATTGCAACACAATCATCAATTACATTTTAACCCCAAATTCCAAAATACTTCAATTATATTCTAAACCTCAAATTTTAAAATACATCAATTACATACCCAACCCCAAATTCATAATCCATTCTCAAAATCTACCATAACAAACTGAACTTGAAATAACAACCCTAAATGCTAAATTTCCCCACCAATTAACCCAACATAATCAACAACATTTAGTTCATTTTGGGTCCATAACAATAAGTGATTATGTTGGGTTTAGGATTTAAAAGTTAGATTTAACCAACTATAAGTGAACAATACTCAATTCGATTCGAAAAATTTTTTGACTTGAATTGATTCAAAAAGTTTGATACAAATTAACTTTGAGTTGTAATTTCATAAACTCAACTTAAAAAAATTTCAAGTAAAAATCGAGTTGTAAAATACAACTCGAATATCTCAAAAATTTTAGTAATTAGTGGATTAATTTTTAAGTTTGAGTCAAGTCCCTTGACTCTGTATGATATATGTATATCACACATGAAAAAAATATGAAGAAATATATGTATTGTATATGTAATGCCCCAAATATCTTATTAGGGACTTTATTGAAAAGATTTAAAAATTAAGGATTAAAGTGATTAAATGATAAAAGATGAGAAATGAATTGGATTAGTGGTTTAGACTAAATTGTAACAAGGAATGATTAAGAGGACATTTTGGTCATTTGGAATAAAATGAATTTAAAAATCATGCTTTATAAGGTATTAAAGTAAAGAAATAAGGGGAAAAATGAGTTAGCTTAAGTAACTCTTTTCTTTTTATTTCTTTCACGTTAATAGTTCTCCTTTATAGCTAAAGGTGAGATTTCAATTTGTTAGTTTATTCTTTCATTTTTTGGTTGATTTTTGAAGCATTAAGTATGATAGAAACTTAAGGAATGATTAAATGGGATCAAAACTAAGAGATGGGTGAGATATTTGAGATTGAAGAAAATGGGGTTTTGAGGGTTATGTTAGAATATGAGTTTTTACTGATGTTTATTAGTATTTTTTACTTGTCAAATACGTAAATAAAAGATTACAAACATTGGATGGGATTAAGAACTTGTTGGAAAAAGTGGTGTGATTCTTAGGTTTAAATGTTCTTGGAATATTTTAGATGTTTTAAGAAGTTAAATGAAGGAAAATTAGTAGGGATAAGTATAGAAGAGTTTAATAGCATTGTTGGGTGTAAACATAAGGAAATTTGACCCAATTTGGGTAATAATCGGGTTAAAAACTGGAAAATCTGGGTATGAGTATCGGTACTGATAGAACAATACCGATACTATAGGCTTAATATGGGAAGAAACAACTGTGTAGTATTGATACTTATGCAATTAGTATCGATACCGAAAGGGGAGTATCGATATTGTGAGGAAGGTATCGATATCATTGATAACTGAATGCAAAAATGGTATCGATACCGTAATAGAGTATCAGTACCATAACATAGTAGTATTGATACCATGGTAGGGGTATCGATACTATTAAGCCAGAAATGTTAAGATAGGCTGAGATTGTTATAGAAATTTAATAATATGTACTTTTGAGTATTGTTTAAGTATAATTGTTAGGGGATATACTAATAATTGATATTGTACATGTCTTTAATGGATGCTTGAGTAGATTGAAATCAAGCTCCCGAGTCAAGCAAAACGAAAGGTAAAGGCAAAGTACATGAGTAATCAGTTTAGCGTTTTGGATACATAGCGAGGCTAGCTAGGTGAGTGCATTTATTATGTACATTAAGAGTTATAAATAGATATTGTTAAAAATATATGTTATAATGGTATATTAGTAATATGTGTACTACAGGCACTATGTGTGCAAATCCACGGAATTCATCATGAGTTGATGAATAATCGTACAAGCACTATGTGTGCAAATTCACAGAATTCATCATGAGTTGATGAATAACCGTACAGACACTATGTGTGCAAATCCATGGAATTAATCATGAGTTGATGAATAACCGTACATGCACTATGTGTGCAAATCCACGGAATTCATCATGAGTTGATGAATAACCGTACAAGCACTATGTGTGCAAATCCACAGAATTTATCATGAGTTGATGAATAAACGTACATGCACGATGTGTGCAACCCACGGAATTCATCATGAGTTGGTGAACTATCGTATAGACACTACGTGTGCATCTTAATAAAGTGTGCATCTTAATAAATGAACATGAATAGGAAGTTGGTAAATTACCATGTTAGCACTAAGGGTGCAAATTTATAAGGTTTATAATAAATTAAAAGAGTTAATCGATATTAGAATTGTTATGCTATATTTATGTTTATAAGTTTGCTTATGGTTAAGTATGCCTCACTAAGAAATTACTTAACGTGTATTGATGTCACACGTAGGTTTTGATACAATTAGAGTAAGGAGATCATCGGACATCACCAAGCAAGTGTCTCCTCGTCACTAACAGTACGACATTTATGTCTACTTTTGATGTAGTTAGTTGGCATGTAATAGATTTAGTAAAAACGCTCTGAAAAGCATTTTATTTAACCTGATATAAAATGATGAAGTGTGAACATTTCTTTTTGTTATATATTTAAGTTTAATGCATGTTTTATTATTAGTAAATTAAAATGTTTTATAAAAAGAAACAAAATTTTACGGGTTTACAAATGAAGAACTGTTTTAAAAGTGATGTGACATTTGTATCTTGTGTACGGAAAGGTATACGGGAGATGAGTGTTACAATATATGTTTTAAAAACTATTTAAATTATCAAATAATATTATAGTATTATAAATATTTATAATTAAATTTAAAAACAAACTCGAAAATTCAATTCAATTCGACTTGATTTAAATTTATAAACTCAAATCGAAAAAATTTCAAGTCAACTATTTTATAAACGGAACTGAATTAGAATCAAATAATATTATAATATGATAAATATTTATAATTAAATTTAAACATAAACTCGAAAATTCATTTCAACTCGACTTAATTTAAATTTTATAAACTCAAATCGAAAAAAAAATTAAGTCAACTATTTTATAATCTGAATTGAGTATTTAGGTCCAACATAATTCTAAACCTTAAACCCAACATAATCACTTATTGTTCACTTATAGTTGGTTAATTTTTTTCAAAACAATTATGTTTTAAGGGTTTAGGGTTGTTGCTTCAAGTTTAATTTGTTATGGTAGATTTTGAGAATGGATTATGAATTTGGGGTTAGGCATATAATTGAAGTATTTTAGAATTTGAGGTTTAGAATAATTGAAACATTTTGGAATTTGGGGTTTAGAATGTAATTGATGATTGTGTTGCAAGTTTTAAAAGTTGGGGGACCTAAATGTAAGCGCCTGAAAAGTTCAGTGACCATTTATATAATTTACCCTAACGACAGTGAAACGACCGTTACGTCAGGGACCATATTGCAAATGAACTAAATGTTTGGTGATTGTATTACAAGTTTTAAAAGTTGGGGGACCTAAATGCAAGCATTTGAAAAGTTTAGTGACCATTTATATACTTTACCCTTAAAATTATTGTACTTGTTTTTTAGGGTGTACTAACCCTAAACCAACCAGTAATTAGATTTAGATGTATTTGCGTGTAATCACATATATGGCAGATTTGAGTAACCATTATAATGAGTCTCGCTTAATTTAGTTTATTTGGAGCAATTCAATTTCATCATTTAATTCTTGTAAGGCGTTGGCAGTTAAAAAGGGTAAAATACACAAATGGTCAGCCGATTACAGGGTGTTGTTCTGTTGAGTCTCATAATTATTAAAAGTTATAAAATGATTGATCGACCATAAGATGTTATTTTGTTGGATCCCTCAATATTAAAAATTACAAAATGATCATTCGAGTATTTATATGTTCCAAATCGTCATTTTCTGTTAAAAAAAATGATGATCGTCTAAGTTGGACGTTAAAAAGGGTAAAATACACAAATGGTCAGCCGATTACAGGGTGTTGTTCTGTTGAGTCTCATAATTATTAAAAGTTATAAAATGATTGATCGACCATAGGATGTTATTTTGTTGGATCCCTCAATATTAAAAATTACAAAATGATCATTCGAGTATTTATATGTTCCAAATCGTCATTTTCTGTTAAAAAAATGATGATCGTCTAAGTTTGACGTTAACATGCTGACTGAGATATGATAGTTTTTTTAGATTCTAAGATCAAATTTTATCATATCTCAGTCAACAAGTTAAAATCTAGCTCAGATTGCAGTCAATATTGTAACATCCGCAATACCGGGTTAGTGGCTAAATTGAAAAGTTTAGAATTTGGTGACTAAAGTAGAAGAATGAAATAATTTAATGATTATTGGAAATATATGATTAAGGTTATTTAGTAATTATTAAAGGAAATAAAGGGTAAAATGGTCATTTGACCAGAAAGAGTTTTATCTTTCTTTTAAAGTTATAAAACATGTGGAAAGGGTGAGAAGAAAAGAAAGATCTGGAGTTTGGGTTATCTCCTTCCTCCTCTCTTCCCGTAAGCTACATGGCAAAGATAAGTTTAATTTCAGTTGGTTAATTCTTGAGTTTTAAGCTTAGTTTTGATTCTTGGGGTGCTAAGAAAGATTATTTAGAGATTAAAGTAGGTTGAAACTTCAAAATGGATGAGTTACGAAGGATTAAATATGAAGAGTTTTTAAGTGAATTAGTGAAATAGAAGGAGTTAATAGATTTTGAAGTTGAATTTGACTTGTCATATGGAAGAGTAAGAAGTTATAAGTGTTAGAATTAATTTTGGATAACATGGAAAAATTGGTATGATTCTTGAATGCTTTGTGGAAGAGTGGATTTTTAAGTTGAAGAGATATTGAATGAAAATTTATTGGTTTAAGTATGTGTATGAAGGTTAGGAATATTAAAGGGAGTGAAGTATGAAGTGTTGAGCTGAAAATGAAGTGATTTTCGAGCTCAAAATGTGATTTCTGGGCAAGGGGAACCGATACCCCTTCAAACGAACCAGAATTTACAGAATGTCAAGGGGGAACCGATACCCCCACAGGAGGGAACCGATTCCCCCTAAAGGAAGAAATGAATATTGGTTTATTAAGTTCGTTTAAGTTGTTAGTATCGAATTACAAGATGTAGGTATCTAATAATTGTCTTGAAAATGTATAATTATGTAGATATCGAACATGAACAAGTTCCAGAATGATTATCAATTTAAGATTCGATCGAAAGAGAGGAAATCATAAAAGTGGATTGGAACTTAGTGAGGCCAAGGTGAGTGCATATCATTAGATTGGGCATATTATTATATGGAAATTAGACTTGTGATAAGTGTTTCCAATATTTTATGTTTGCATGAATTGAAGCATGATTAAGTTTGTATTATGTGTATATGCTTTGTTCATATTATATGTTATGAGGTGTAAATTTATATGATATGGGTTATATGGGAACAAAATATGTAACTATATGTGAACTTTATGAGCTGTGTGAATATGTGAAATAAGTTATAAGGGCACGAATCATGTATAATAGTAAATGATGTATGTGATAACCATAGAAAGAAAATTAAGCTAAGTGATTATGAACATGTAAATATATGTTAGATGAATTATAATAGCAAAACATAAATTACACGAGTCAAGTTTATGGAAACTATGATAATTTATTTATAGTATTCAATAAAAAGTGGGATAAACTAACTAGCATTGATTTATAGGACAATATGAAAATAGAATATCAATTAGAAGATCTGTACATAAATAAAGATAATCATATGAGAGATAAGCTGTATGAGAAAGATTAATGTGCTTAGATGAGCTATGATATAGAAATTACATGGTAAAGATCTATGAAGTCATAGGAAAAGGTTATAAGAGTAATGTAAACTTGAATTAAGAGAATATAAGAAATGTATATGTAAATGAATTTATTTAAGTGATATGTTAGTATGCTACAATATATGTTATAGGATCTATGTAAGCATAAGAGAACAAAATATGAGCTAGGTATTATGAATATAAATGATGATATGATTATGTACAATAAATTAGGGAATTATGATCTAAGTGTTTATATGTCTATAAAAAGATATAAGAACAATATATAAGCTACAAAATCGGAATTATGGGATTTTAGTGCTATATAACATTATCTATGTGATTAAGTACAAATGTGATATCCATATATGACAATGATTTGTGGAATTGTATGAAACTGTGATATGAGCTACGAGATAATAAATCATGTGAATTACATGGAAGTGATTTGTGTGAACATGTCTGATATGTCTTACATGATATGTATGATTTCACAAGAAATGACATGAGCTATGTGATTACATGATTATAAGAGATAAGGCATGCGATAAGAGATAAGTGTTACGAATGTGTGAAATGATAAGTATAAAAGAAAATGCCCATGTTATGTGTCTTGAGAGCTAGGGGTATAGTTGGCATGCCAAGAGTCGAGGGTCTACGTGGTCCTTCGGGACATATACGTATTCTTTGGAACATTTGTGATGTCTTTTGAGACACATACTTGATCCTTTGTATAGGTATATGATTCTTAAGGAACTTTCTACGTGGTCCTTAGGGACATTTTATATGGCACTTCGGTGCAATTCTACGCGGCACTTCGGTGCAATTCTACGTGGCACTTCGGTGCAATTCTACGTGGCACTTCGGTGCATTTATACGAGCTGTGGTGACAGCATTAGTGCACAACCTTTAGAGACTCACATATCAGTAGTTCTCACATATGTACATGGGCTAATCAAGAGATAATAACAAATATATATATTGTGATATGATAAATTTTATAGCAAGGACATGAGGAGGTATTGGTAGAGTATATGATTTATATGATGTTTGTATTGCTTGGTTAATTGAATAATATGTTGAGTAAAAGAATAAGTATAAGAGGAGATAATTATAAGATATAAATGATAAGAATATTGGTAGTGAAATAAGATTAGAGATTTAAAATAATGCATAATATGTATATGTGTATAGTATGTTATATATAATGTTATATTGTTTTGATGTGGCATGATAAGACGATATGCTCATACATGTTTAAGCATTTAGCATTTCCTTTATAAGTTTAGTGCTTTTCACTACGTCATAGACTTAGCGTGTGATGGTTTCACACGTAGGTTACAGAAGCGGGAAGAGAAGCGAAGAAGAGCGAGACATGTTAGCATATCTCTTACCAAAATTTCAGATCAGAAAAATAGATGATTTAAATGTGTTTGGTTAATTGGAATATAGTTGGCATGTACTAAGTGATTGAGTTGAATATGCTCTGATCGATTTTGGTTATTTTGGTCTATTTATGAAAATAAACCGCTTTTATTTTAATAGAAGTTTTAAATTTTCTTTGAATTTTGTCAAGAGTCAAAGTTTGAAAAGTCGATGTGACACTTCGGACTCGGATCCGGGTCGGATACGGGTTGGGGGTGTTACAAATATTTTAATAGAAAATGATGATTTCATAACGTATGAATAGATAGGTGATCGTTTTGTAACTTTTAATAGTTTGGGGACTCAACAAAGTAATGCCCTATACATGAAAGACTATTTTGTAACTTTAATAGTCGATAGACTTAACAAAGCATCACTCTATAGTTGAGGGATCATTTGTGTAGTTTACCCTAAAAGAATTGCATTCATAATTATAATAGTAACTTCAAATTTCTATTCATTTTTAATTAATAAACCCATTGAATTATATATAATAATACTTTACATATTAAACATGTATAGAAAATTAGAATTATTTAACATCCTAATAGATTGCACTTTTCTGCTAGTAACGTGGTGCTCAAATACATACTTATTAATGAAATCAACATTAAAAATATTAAAAAATACTTTTTTTAATAAAATTCGTTAGTTTTATTAGAGAGAGTAACTATCTAGAATTATAAGCTTTAAAACTATAATCATGAACTAAACATATATATAGATAGGATATTTTCCAATATCCATTAAAACAATAAACTAATCATTTAAGATCACATAATAACTATATGAGAAAAATAACAAATCTAATTAAAAAATTCTAACAAAAGATAGAACGAGCATATCTGACCGTATCAGTAAATGAACCACAAAATAAGATTAAGCTACTAAAATATCACAGACAAACTATAAATCAGAGTTGAACGACGTGAGAAATCCATCCATGAACGCAAATCACATATACAAATCTAATTCGAAAGTCCAAAGCAAGGAAGATTAACATAATAACAAATGAGTGTCATCTTGATTAGTCGATACAATGTTAAATCCAATCTTGAGAAAAAAGATAAAGAAAAACAATAGTCGAACAATTGATAAGGAAGACCAAAAATGAGCCAAAAGACAGAGGAAAATGTATCATTAGAGGTTTAAATGAACTGAGCTTGAACGAACAAAGTTGCGTTCATGGTCATTTGTTTGTAAGGCTTTCATGTTTGATTCGTGTTTATCTATTTATTTTTAGAGGTGTTCGTTCGTTTAGCATTCGCGAACATATCCGTTGAATGTTAGTAAGCATATTCGTTTAGCCTTCTTGATCATGTTCGTTTGACGATTGTTTATTGTTCGTTTATATGTTCACGACAATGTTAATTTGAAAGCTAAAAATGGTAAAATTATGTCACTAGTGTTTAAACTCCTTACGCTTCATAGTTTAAACTTTAAGTTTCACCATGTGTTCAATTTAGTCTCTTCATTCACCAATTTTTAAAATGTAAAAAAGTGTAAACGAACTTCTAAACGAGTCTATTCATAAACATAAATGAATGAGTCAATAAACAAGTTTGTTCGTAAACATAAACAAACTAAATACATCTCTATTTGTGTTCATCCGTTTATTAAATGAACATAAAAAATTTATTCATACTTGTTTACTTATATTAATAAATAAACGTTATACGAATGATTCACAAACAGTTCATCGAATGCTCTATTCATTTACACCCCTATGTGCATAAAAATATAATAAATATATAATTATTAAAAACTAAAAAACAAAAGAAAAAACGTAATAAAACAGTTATTACAAAATTAATTTTAGAACATTTAACGTCATTATTTTAATTTTTATTAATTTTAACAATAAATCATATACTTAGAAAACAAACAGGATTGTAAATTAATATTATAAAGAAAGATTTATAATATTTATCGTGTCGAAAGCCTTTTCCCCAACATAAGGAAAATAAAGAGGAAAAATGGGCTACTAATTTTATATATTGCCCGCAAAATAAAAAAAATAAAGTATTTTACTTTTCATATAAAATGAATTTGTCATCATCGAACCAAATTTTCCTTAAAAAAATACTAAAATAATGTAATGCAATATTTTATTTAAAAGAAATGAAAAGTCTTCATTTCTCCTAGACTCCTCTCTATAAGTATACACATCTGCGCCATTTCCATGCCCGCACCCCTCTTTACTTTCTGCTCATTTCTTTTCATTTACTCGCACCATTTTCGGCGATGACTACTTGTTCGGCGGACTTAGCTCCGCTCCTCGGCCCCAACGCCACCGCGGCAGCCGACTACATATGCAACAAGTTCAGTGACTCATCCTTTGCGGTCGACAACACTTACCTTCTTTTCTCAGCCTACCTAGTCTTCTCCATGCAGCTCGGCTTCGCCATGCTTTGTGCCGGTTCAGTGCGTGCCAAAAACACCATGAACATCATGCTCACCAACGTCCTCGACGCCGCCATCGGCGGCTTATTTTACTACCTTTTCGGGTTTGCTTTCGCCTTCGGTTCCCCTTCCAATGGCTTCATCGGTCGCCACCACTTTGGACTACGATCCGTTCCTTCGTCTTCGTTTGATTATAGCAATTTCCTTTATCAATGGGCTTTTGCTATTGCGGCTGCCGGAATTACCAGTGGCTCCATAGCCGAAAGAACCCAGTTCATTGCTTATCTTATATATTCATCTTTCTTGACCGGGTTCGTTTACCCGGTTGTTTCTCATTGGTTTTGGGCCAGTGATGGTTGGGCAGTGCTTTTCGAACCGATGATTTCCTTTTCGGTAGTGGGGTTATTGATTTTGCTGGCTCGGGTGTTGTTCATATCGTAGGAGGTGTAGCTGGTTTATGGGGTGCACTTATTGAAGGACCGAGAATAGGCCGGTTCGACCATTCGGGTAGGTCAGTTGTCTTACGTGGTCATAGTGCAACCCTTGTTGTTCTTGGAACTTTCATGCTATGGTTCGGTTGGTACGGGTTCAACCCTGGTTCGTTCAACAGAATCTCCCCCTTTTACACCTCGGGAAACTACTACGGGCAGTGGAGTGCGGTGGGGAGAACGGCGGTGACCACGACTTTAGCCGGATGCACGGCGGCGTTGACTACCCTTTTCGTGAAAAGGATGTTGACGGGCCATTGGAATGTGACCGATGTTTGCAACGGTTTACTCGGAGGGTTCGCCGCCATCACCGCGGGCTGCTCCGTCGTGGAACCGTGGGCGGCCATCATCTGTGGGTTCGTAGCGGCCTTGGTGTTGATCGTTGCAACAAGTTGGCTGAGAAAGTCAAGTACGACGATCCGTTAGAAGCGGCTCAATTACACGGCGGATGTGGTGCCTGGG
This sequence comes from Hibiscus syriacus, assembly GCF_006381635.1. Lineage (NCBI taxonomy): Eukaryota > Viridiplantae > Streptophyta > Magnoliopsida > Malvales > Malvaceae > Hibiscus > Hibiscus syriacus. Next base: position 827,155 of record NW_024061774.1, read on the forward strand.
GTGTTATTTTTACGGCTTTGTTTGCTTCGGAGAAGTACGTGAGACAAGTTTACCCGAGCAGGCCGGTTCGATACGGGCTGTTCATGGGAGGTGGAGGGCGGCTGTTGGCTGCTCATGTTATCCAGATTTTGGTGATCGTTGGGTGGGTGAGCGTGACAATGGGGACTTTGTTCTATCTCCTTCATAGATTCGGGCTTTTAAGGATTTCGCGTGATGATGAACTTGCTGGTATGGACTTGACAAGGCATGGGGGGCTTGCTTATGTTTACCATGATGAAGATGAAACTGAGTCACAAAAACAGAGGACTGAATTGAGGAAAATTGAGAGCCATCCATCTCCGCCTTCTTCCGTCTAAATAAACTTGTTTTTATGTAATTTTCTATTGTTTCCCCTTCTGGAAATTGTGTATGATATTGCAGATAATCAAATTGCTTGACTACAAATATTCAATGCTTTGATTTTTCTTCTTATCCGAACAGTATGGCAATGTACTGATGGTCTTTGGCAGTTGGTGGTTTTACTAATTTTCTTCAATGGAAACATATTCCTGATGAGGGATGTGAATTTCAGCCGAACCTGACGGATTCTGATTCGATCCGATCGGGTCAGATTTTTTTATTAAAAAATTTGGAGTAGGTCAAATTGGGTTTAAGGTGAAAAATATTCGAATCGACCCAAAAAATAATTTTACTTTATATATATTTAGAAATAATTATAATAATATTCCTCTATATATTATTTTTTCAATTAAGTCACTGTTTTTATTAAATAAAAATAATATTTTTATTATTTCGAGTCGAATTTTTAAGTTATATATCAGGTTTAGTTCCCGTCAGGTAAAATATTATTTCGATCGAATCTCGGATGAAAGATTATTTGTTCTAGAGTCGAATAAGGTTAACAAAAAAAACCCGAAATATGCCCTTCCCTATTCATGGCCTTGTTCTGTTTTTATTGAACATAAAAACAACCCAATAACTACTGTTTTCTCACTTGCATCAATCTCGAGAAGCGGAATCCATTCCTTAATGGAGCTGGAAACTTGGAACCCACCCTCCTCAAGTTTAGTTAAATGATAATATAAAATTTAGGGTAAACTATAGATGGATAAAATTTTAAAAATGATAAATTGATAGTTAGTGTTATTGATTTAAAATAAACGTTAACCATAATTTTCATTAATGGCAAAAATTGACATGACGCATTAATAGTGAACCTACCCTCATTCTAACCGACGCTTCTTTTAACTCCTTAATACTAATCATTTCTCTTTAAGGTGAAGAACAGTGGCCAAGATGATTGTTTAAAGGTCAAGTTTGATGATGCTATCAACACGAAGATTGAAAGTTCTAGTAAACATCCCGTTGATGCTAAGCAAAAATTGTCGTAATAAAAATAGGGGTACTCATCTGGTTTTTGTAACAAGAAGAAGATTTGATTATTGTTTCTTAATTTGATGATCTAGTTTTCATGTTTTTGTTACAGTGAATCGTTAGTTTCTAAGTTTGATTTGTGTATCTATGATAATTAATGTTTTAGGAATCATTACGAATCTTTTACGAGTCCATGTAAGAAAATACCAACAAGTGAAATGACAATTTTGGTGAGGCTTTTCTTCTTATTGTATATGTATATTACTCTACATAAATCTTAAGAAAAAGAATCACTAAACCACTTGCATGTTGTCTGATATCACCGTTTTTCGCCCAGGTGAAAAAAAATTAGTATGACTTAGAGGTTTTTCTTTGAAAAGATTTTGAAATGTGAGGAGTCGGCACCAACCGTTTAAAGTGCGATTAGAATACCCTAAAAATCACGTAATTTTAATAAAATATATTATTTTATCAAAATATCGAGTTTTGGGGTCTGTGAAAATCCAAAAATCAGGCTCGAGAATTGGTTATGCGTGAGGAAGGGTTAACACCCCCACAACACCCATAAATTATTACCCTATTTTGAAATTTTGAAATTTTGAATTCGAACTTTATTTAATTAAAAATTCACTATTGATGCACAATTGAAAATGATGTTTGATTATTTAAGCTAATAATATTCTCCCCCAGAATGAATGCGGGAGATCAATTATTATGCCAAAAAATCAAACATTGCCTTGGAATTTTAGAAACATGACAGGGTTTTCGAAAATGATGTCGACCTACTTCGGGAATCGCCAGTAATCACCCCCTGAGAATACTTGCGGGAGATATACTATTGACTCCCTAATAAGTGAACATTGTCTTGTGTTTGAAGAAATGAATGCATTCAATCAACCGGTTAAAATAATCCTAATTATACTAGGAGAATTCATTAAGGCTTCTCATGATCTAAAGTATTAAATTATGAAATTAAGGATCCTAGAGGACTAAACTTGAAAATGAGTCTCTAATATTAACCCTAGTTGATTTTATTAACCAATTATTGAATCGGATAATTGATTTGAGCAATCGAGCAATTTCTTACAAAAACTCATATCGAATCATCCCCTAATTAAAGGACTAAGATGGTAAAAATATAAAGTTTAGGGACTAAAGTGTAAAAGATCTAAAGTCTAAGGACCTAAGTGTAATAATCTAAAGTTTAGGGACCTAAGTGTAAAAATATAATCCTAGAAGGCTAAAAACATAATTTTAGATTCTAGTTATTAATCAAATTAATTATTTTAATCGGAAAGTCAATTTGAATCCCCGAGCATAAAAGCAGGGACCAAATTGGCAATTCCTCTATTCAAAGGACTAAAATGTGAAGAAACTAAATCTAAAGGTTTAAAGACTTGAAATTAAAATATTAACATACTAGTGAAAGTAATTTACATTTAAATTGACAAGAAATTACCTGAATGCTCGGACCTGGAAAGAAATAAAAAAAAAATTAGAATAATTATTAAATAATCTAATTAAAATAAATAGTTAAAAAGAAAATAAGTTGAGGAAATAAAATAAATTAAAAGATTAAAACAATTTAATTTGAATATATATAACATCGGTAATTTGATTTGAATAACTTGAAAAGAAAAGAAAAGATTAAAGTTAATAAGAATTTTAAATAAGGATAAAATTGAAATAAATAAATAAAATCAATGACTAAATTGTAATTAAATAAATTAATTTCATATTAGGGACTAAATTATAAATTGACAGAATACTTAGGGGTTAAAACCTAATAAAACCAGCAAATCAAAATAGTGATTAAATTGAAATAAAAATGAAATTAGACATGAAATATTGTAAGTAAGCATGGACTAAAATAAAAAACAAAGCAAAAGTGTGGGGACCTATAAGCAAATAAACCAAAAAATAGTAATAGAAAATAAAACAGAAAATAACAAAATAAGGAAAAAAGTTAAAATTAATTTAAATAAATTACGCGAAACATGTGACCCAAAATGAACTCAGAGAAAACTCGAGTGAGTGCGCGCGTGATTTGCCCCTTGGCTCCTAAAACACAGCTTCGAGAGGAAACGACACCGTTTCACGAAGTTCGGGAAAGTGCCAAAACGGTACTGTTTTACGGAGCCTATAAATAGGCTATTTTTGCCCTTTTTTTCTCATTTGCTTCATTCTTCTCTTTCTCTGCTAAAATAAAATTCACTATCCCTTCTCTCTAACCCGTCCAGACGCGTGTGGTAGCATCACCTCATCGGTCGTCACTGACCATCATGTCGGTTGCCGTCATCGGTAGACGTTGGCCACCAAATTTTCGAGAGTGCCTTATCTCGACGACGGTTACACAATTTGGGTATGTTTTGCGAGGGGCGACTCCAAAAGTCGTGAAATGGACGGAGAACCCCTCGACTTCCAAGGCTCATGTCATCGCATCTGTCATCAGATCGACTATGTTCTTCAGTATGTTGTTCACCGACCCCTTTCATCTTTTCTGATCGTTCGAATCCGCGAACGGAGGTCCCGATCGTCGGCAAAGGGTTTCGATCGAGAGGTCAACTTATTCCTCTATGTTTTCTTTTTTCGTTTTGTATTTTTTTCTTTTTTTTTGAATAGAAATAAAAAAAAGGCTTGTTAGATTTTTTTTTGTTTATGATATTTTGTTTTGTTCGAATGGAATGCAAAATAAAAAAAATTGAAGAAAAATAGATGTTGTAAATGAAGTTCTATATTGCTTTTTCTTTGAATCAGGAGAGCCCCCTTTACATTCATTTTGTTGGGTTTTATAGAGCCCTATTACAAGAAAAAAAGAAAAGAAATTAAATCCCTTTGTTTTTGTCTTCTTGTCTTACACGTGAGGCTGATGGAAGCTTGCTGGAGACTGTGGCCGGCGGTTCAGGCGCTGATTGGGTAGGGGTGACTGTAATGACCAGCAGATTTTACTGGATTATTTTTCTTTTTTGATTGATTTTTTGTATTTTTCGTTTTTTAGCTTTTTATGTATTTTTATAATAATAATAATGGTGATTTGATTGCCGAGTTTAAAGTCTAAGGCATCTTTTTTACAAATACTTAGGGTACGTTTGGTTCACGGAATGCAAGATTACTAGTGGAATAAAAGATTACCAGGAAATATGATTACTGTGAATGTTACATTGTTGTGTTTGGTTGGTTTGGCAGGAATATAAGATTACAGTGTTTGGTTGAAGGAATAAAAGATTACTGAATGTGTATTTTACCAAATTGTCATTATTCTATATTTGTTTTTTAACAAGTGAAATTCTAAATATTTATATAAAGATTATTTATATAAAAATTCTATTTGTTGATAATATATTATTTGAGTATTTAAATATATCATGTGTTATTTTAATTTAATTAATATTTTAGATCTCTCATTGATACAAAGTCTAGATTTATCACTGATTAATCACATAACATATTCTAGATTCTCAAATAGTGTTTAATGTTTTATTATCATTTTACATTACAAACAAAAGCACCGTGGACCATTAACAGTACAACTCTTGCTCATTTGCATTACAAAATCAAAACTAAAATCTGCAGTCAATTCATAACAACAACAACAACAACAAAAGCAAACTTCATATATATATATATATATATATATATATATATATATAAATAAATGTCGCTGCTACAATTTTTAAATGGGAAATGATTCACAGAATATCAAAATCAGACCAACCATGGCAGTAGGTTCTTTACATTGGTACCAAATATATTTGCACAAAGATTATTAGCATGAAGAATTATCATGGCTTTCCTGAACATCGGTTTGAAGCCTCCTTGCTATTGTGTCATCAAGATAATTTTGATAAATATAAGAGGCAAAATTACAGAGTGCAAGAAGCATAGCAATTACATTCACTCTGTTCATTTTGTCATGAAAAACTACCAGAGCAGCTAGTGGAGTAACAACCAACGACATAGTACTAATTACATTGGAGAAGAGAGACATGACGAGAAAAATCAAGCCTACAACACCAACAACACATATTTGCCAAGTTATAGAAGTCCAAATCAATGTCAGCACGTAAGAAACTCTTCCAGCGTTGAAGCCCTGCATCTCGTGCTGCGAAGTCTTTCATTCCCCACTCGCAAAGAGACTCACGACCGATACACAACTAGCAACGACGGATGTATAGATTTGCATTTCCAAAACAACAGAAAATGTTTCCTTCTTCAAAACCTTTTGAAAAGAAAGTTGCATAAGGGAAAGCAAAAGGGAGTAAAGGGCAGAAGCTCTGAGGGTAGCAAGGAAGCCGATGAGAAATTTCTTCTTAGAAACTCTTGATGTTCCTTGTAAACAGTTTTACCTATACATTTGCAATTGAAAACTAAAATTAATGAATTGGATCAAAGTTCAAGAGGACTAATTCTTACTTTTGGCGACTTAAAGATCATGAAAGAGATTCATCCAAATCTTAGCACCATAAAATTAACATTTATATCACACGTGAAGCCCAAGTATTATTATAACGAGGAGAAGGGGCTGAAAAGGAATTTTATTTTAACTTCATTTGAGATATATATATATATATATATAAGCGAAAACATAAGTGATAAAGAATCATATCATCAGTAATCAACAGAACAAAGCCCAACAATGGAATCTATGCATTAAAACAGAACCAATATTCAACATTAATCAGTCTTCTTTGCATAATTAAGATAGCATAAGCACTCCATTAAAGAATAAAAAAAACGTGTGCGTCATTAAAAGAATCTCATCAGAGTACCGAAAACAAAATCTTACAGTTCACATTCGATTTCTGATGAGAACCTGACTCGCCAAGAATATGAGAGATAAAGAGAAATATGATCGTAAGAGAATAGAAAATTCAAGACAAATGTGAATTTAAGTTTTCATTCACTTCAACCTCCTGAAGGGAAAAGTTTTGCCTAGCTCGTGATTTATTTTGGATAGTCACAGAAAATAATCTTTTAACCACTTCAACAGCAGCAATAGATCAAAACCACAAACACCTAAACCAAAATCTAAATTCAAACATGGATTCAACAAGAATCCAAAAAAACACAAACACCCAAACCAAAAAGGAATAAAGATAAGCAAAGGCTGAAGGAAAAGGAGGAACCTAAAAGCAGATGAAGTGAGTAAGAAGAGAAAAGGGTAAATTTTTTTTATCGAGAATCGAATACTCCTCCAATCTGTGCAGTGGAGTTCAAGAACAAAGAACGCTTGGGAGAAGAAACAGAGGCAAATGGGAAAAGAGGGCATTTTAACCCTTAGCACAGGGAATAAAAGAATACCTAAGAAAAGTAAGGGATTAACATTCCCTGTAAGGAGAGAAATTTTTTTACTATTTGGAATCTATTATTACTCCCTATTGGGAATAATTCCCATCCAAACACAAGAATTTGAACTTGGAAAAAAAATTCCCACCAGGAATGTAAGATTCCATTGATCCAATCACCCCTTATTGTATATATAGAAATAGAGTGCAGTGGGATAACGTAGCGATCAATCCTCAACTAGAGTGTGGCCTTTTTGGTTTTTTTCTCCCTATGGGAGCGGTGCAGAGCATGAAGATTAAAGAGGGAAGATGACAGAGAAAAGATGGGTTTTGAGGAGTTGAATGAAATACGAGGATGGTTGACAAAGATTGGTCAAAATGATGATTAAATGGTTTTATATTAGATGTTAACGTGTCATTTCAGTTTTTCATCAACTACGATAACAATTATTAACTACGAACGAGCAATTTATTATAAATTAATATTATTAGTGATTAATTTATTATTTTTAATATTTCAATGAAAAAATGAATATTTACTCAAATATCAATAACTATTTATGTAATTTACCTTAATATTTAAGAGTTTATGATGTAAATATCTATTTAAAGATTAGAAATTGAGTTCAAGTTGGAATAGAAAATTATCAAGGAAGTAGGCTAATGATTTATCTTTTCTCTCTTTCTAGTCAAACACACAAATGGGTAAACTAAATTGCCCATTCACATTGGTAACCAACAACAACGACAAAAGTAATTGCCCAAATCCATTAATCTGGTTTTGTTCTTTTCAAATGACAACCGTAGATTTCTACAGAATTCAATTTGGAGGCATATACCATGAAATGAATGCTTCAAGTTCGAAGTTCACTCATTCAGATTTAACTTCTTAAAACATTTTTTCTCCACAGTAAAATAAATATGGGTAAACTACATATTTGGTGTCCAACGTTATATTTTAATTTTATTTTGGTTACATTCTGTTAAAAATTCATAGTATTACTGATGTGATATTTTTTTTTAATTTTTTATGGTGAAGTGGTATTACATTATGATGATATGTCAATATCATTGTTAATTTTTTCAACAATGAATGACCATAATAGAACCAAAACGTAACATTAGGTATAATTTTGAAAAAAATAATTGGGTTATCAAAACGAAACAAAAGTGATAATTGAGATACTATATGTATAATTTATCCAATAATATATATAATGAATCACTGTTCAGAAATGATTAAATTATCTTACTTATTTTTTGTAAAAAAACTAGTTTTTAAATATATAATTATAAAAGTTAATTATTTAAAATAATTATGATTAAAAGTTAAAAAAATAACCACTAACAATTAATAAAATAAAAATTAATATTTACGAGAGCTTAGAAAATTTATGAATTTATTATAAGTATATTTTTTTTTATTAATATGGGTAAGTAAAAGATAATATTTGTTCAAAAATAATTCTCAACCATTTGATATTGAACGCTCACACCCTTAACATTCATGGTGTTCAAACCCACTACCTTAAGAAATAACGACAATTCCTTTACTACGAAGGTCGTTTGATCGTACTTATTATAAGTATATTTAAAATTTATTAAATTAAAAATAGATTATCAAAGATTAAATTAATTTAAGGATAAAATATAAAAATAGTCCCTGAACTTTTAGGGCACTTGCATTTTGTTCACCTAACTTTTGAAACTTGCAATACTTCATTGAACTTTTAGTTCGTTTTCATTTTTATCCCTTCTGTTGCCTCCGTTAGGTTTTCGCTGAAGTGGCATAATTTTTTGCTGATACGGTAATTAACCTCCTGTCAACTCTTTCTTCCTTTTCCTTCATCTTCTAAAAACCTAAACTCCAAAAACTCAAAAATTATAACCCCATTGAAAATTATAAGCTTGATAAAATCAAAAACCCAAAAAGCATAACCCATTAAAAATCATAACCTCCACAAAATCAAAAAGACAAAAATCATAACCCCACAAAAATCATAATCATGTTCTCTGTCGTGTTCGAGAGTTCCATTGCAGAATCTTATAGGACAATTTGTGTAATTTACCTTTAAACTAATATTTTCTTTACTAATGAATTTTTTCCAATTGTTTTTTTATAGGTTTTGAACGACCAAACATTTTCAATCATGGTTTTGATGGTCATTTTTACAACTTTTATAACTACTCCAATTACGATGGCAGTGTATAAGCCAACTAAACGAAAGATGAAAAGAGAACATAAGTAAAAAAATTGAGAGAAAATAAACTAATTCTCAGCTCTAGATACTGTTTGTGTTGGGAAAACGGGCTAATTAACTCAGAAAATCAACAAATAGTAAAGCAAATAAAGAACACAAGATTTAATGACGATAAGTGGATGTTTTCTTTATTATTCGCTATAATCCAAAATTAGGTTACAATTACAGTATATAGAGTAACTCTAGTACAATTATAAAAATACCCTGTACCATACCTAACAAATCTCCAATTACAAAATTTAGGTTACAATTACGTTCGCTTCGCTCACTCCGCTCCAGCATCTATCCTTCAGTTGGTATATGAGTCATACCTAACAAATCTCCACCTTGACGAATATCATGCCCCTAAGGATATGAAATAGAAAACCGGAAGTTTATCAAACATCAAAATGGGTTGGGCTACCATGCTTCTTTAGAAACTATAAACATTCAACAAGTCCAAGCAATGCATGAACTTGTCAGTAGTAACTGGTTTGGTCAACATATTGGCTGCATTCTCACTAGTATGAACCTGTTGTACCAATATCTCTCCAGATGCAATTAGCTATCTAATATTGTAAAATATCACGTCAATATGCTTAGTTCTAGCATGATACACCTGATTCTTAGCCAAATGAATAACACTTTGGCTGTCACAATGCAACTAAACTCTACCTTACTGAACACCCAATTCCTTTACTAGCTCAGTAAGCTATAAAGCTTCTTTTGCAGATTTAATTGCCGCCATGTATTTTGCTTCAGTTGTAGATAAAGCCACAATAGACTGAATAGTTGATTTCCAACATTTAGGCCCTCCACCAAGATTAAAAATATACCCAGTTGTAGATCTTTTATCATCCAAGTCACCTACATAGTCTGAATCCACATATCCTACAACCAAAGGATTATCCTACTGACTACCAAAAACAATTACATTCCCTACAGTTCCCTTCAAATATCCAAAAATCCACTTGACTGCTTCCCAATGTCGCCTACTTGATTTAGACATGTATTTACAAACTTGACTAATAACATGAGCTAAATCAGGGATAATACATACCATTGTATATCAAGCAACCAACAACACTGATATAAAACCTTTACCGTGTCAACAACTTCCTTATCTATCTTAAGGCATTGTTCTGAAGTAAGCTTAAAATGATTTGTCAATGGAGTGTTTATCGGCTTTGCATTGTTCATCGGCTTTGCATTATTCATCCCAAACCTATCTAACACTTTCTCAATATAGTCATGCTGAGATAACCATAATTTCCTTGAGCCTTTATTCCTGTGAATTTCCATTCCAAGAATTTTCTTTGCAACACCTAAGCTTTCATATCAAATTCTTGGATCAATAAAGCTTTAAACCCAACAACATCATGCATATTATTTGCAACAATTAACATATCACCAACATACAATTGTATAAAAATAAAAAAACCATCATCAAGGCTCCTAACATAAACACAACAATCATACTTACATCGCTTATAGCCATTCTTAATCATATAAGAGTTGAACCGTTTATACCATTGTCTTGGAGACTGTTTCAACCCATATAAGGATTTTTTTTTCAACTTGCAAACCAAATGATCATGTCCATGTTGAATGAACCCTTCTGGCTACTTCATATAAATCTTCTCCTCTAAATCACCATGCAAAAAGGCAGTTTTGACATTCATCTGCTCTAAATGCAATTCCAACTAGCTATCAGTGCAAGTAATGCCCTGATTGAAGTATGCCTAACCACAGAAGAAAATATTTCATCATAATCAACTCCATTCTGCTGTGAAAAACCCCTTTGTTGACAATCAAGCCTTGAATTTCCCCCCTCTTTTTCTGATATTGTTGGTTTCCTTTATACACCTATTTGCAACCAATAACTTTCTTTCCCTCAGGAAGACAAACTAGCTCCCATGTATGATTTTTAAGTAATTCATCCATTCACGTTCACTAAGATGAGCAAGATGCATATACCATAATTTCTCGTATTATCATCATATGACTCAACAGAATAAACTCCACCTACAAATGTACTCCCTAACAGTTTGTAGATATTCCATACATCAATTTCCTTTCATCACTGTCAATACACCTTTAGTAACTCTAATGGTTTCCTTATCCTCATCTGCCTTAGGAGTAAAATCATTCTTATGCAAAGTGCCTAAGGAAATCAGATTCTTCTTCAAATCTGGTACATACCTAACATCACATAATGTCCTAACAATACCATCACACATATTAATTTTGAATTCACCAATACTGACAATATTGCAACATTTGTCATCATCCAAATATACAAAACCAGAATTAACGGGCTTGTATGTCGAAAACCACTCCCTGTTAGACATTATATGATAAAAACATACTGAATCAAGTATCCATGCATCTGTCACTGAGTTGTCGAAATAAAAAGCATATCACCATCATTGCATATGAATTGCCATCCTACACCATCACAGACTTGGATGATTTATCACGTTTCTCATCAGTTTTTTTCCACTTTGGATAGTCTCTCTTTATATGTCCCAGCTCCTTGCACTTGTAGCAATGAATTGTCTTTTTGCCCATAGACTTGATATGCAATTTCTTTTTCTTGACTCCTCGTTTTCTGATTTTCTTCCACGGTCTTGATTACCCTTAATATATAAACTATCAGTATGAGAGTTTTCCCATGTATTCTGCTTTCGCTGGTTGTGAGCCAAAAAGGTTATAGTAATCTCTTCAACATTGATTGTTTCTTTCCCATATAAGAGTAGTCACTATGTATTCATTAGAGGAAGACAATGAACACAAATAATTATTTGATTAAAGACATTCACGTGTTCCGCCAAATCATGAACTTCTTGCATCTTCAACCCATACAACCCCTAGTTTAGATACAATTTTCATTAGGGACTTGGACATAAATTGACTTTTCAATTTCTTCTATATTTCTCCTAGAGATGACAGACTCATTAAGTGAACATAACCTCTTCTTCCAACATAACCGTATGGTTTCTGCCACTGGTTGCTGCAGTTTTTCCCAATCATCGTCCTTCATCAATTCTAGATTTTGAGGTCGTAGAGCTTCAAAATCCCTTGTTGGGCTAACAAATCCTTTATCATCGTTTGCCATAATCTGAAGTTACCATGACCATTAAACTTCACCACTTCGAATTTCGCACTTGATATAACCATCTTAAACCTTGTTCTTGATACCAATTGTTAGGAAAATGGGCTAATTAACTCAAGAAACAACAAGCAGTAAAGAAAATAAGAACACAAGATTTAACGAGATTTGCCAATGTACCTACATCATCGTGAGCGATGAACACTGTTCTCTTTATTATTCACAATAATCCAAAATTACGTTCGGTTCGCTCACTCCTCCGCTCTAGCATCTATCCTCGAGCTAGTATAGGAGACATGCCTACAACTTGGTTCCATTGTTTGAGAAACATTCCTGCTATGCTTAATATTATTGAGGCTTCACGTGGAATTGAGAAAAAAGAATGAGTTTGCGTGTTGCGTGTATTCATTGCACTTCATGGATCTCTCCTAAAGGTTAAGTGCCATTTTATGGTCCACAAGGCAAGAAATAATGAGTTTTACTTTTGGAATAAAGGGACGAACTTCAACGGTGATCAAATTTGGTTGCTTTTAAGACTTTTCAACAACTGAGCCGAGTATCAGTGTTATGATTTGTGGGGTTATTTTTTGGGTTTTTGATTTTGGAGGTTATGATTTTTGGGTTTTTAATCTATGGAGCTTATGATTTTCAATGGGGTTATGATTTTTGAGTTTTTGGAGTTTAGGGTTTTTAAAGAAGGAGAAGTAGAAGAAAGAGAAAGAGAATGAAAGAGAGTTGACAGAAGGTTAACTGCCAAGTCAGCTAAAAAACTAACGGATGTAACGGAAGGGACATAAATGAAAATGAACTAAACGTTCAATGTTGTATTGCAAGTTTCAAAGTTGGGTGACCAAAATACAAGTTTCCTAAAAGTTCGGAGATTATTTATATTTTACCCTTAATTTAAATGATATTGTTATTGATATAATAATAAGAAAATATAAAAAAAATAAAAGCATTTAAAATATATCATTTTTTTACTTATATCATGGTTTTATATTTAAAATATATACTTTTTTGAACAAATAAAAAGACAACACGTGTCGGTATTATTATTTTTCGTACATTTTCTCGTTGATAAATGATAATCACTATGACTGAAATAAAAAAGAAAAAAGTAAAGGATGATTCTAAAACCCAACTTTGCAAGCTTTCCGTAAAACGTAGCCCAGACCAAAGGCCCATCTTACACTTCAATTTATTTTTAAAAAAGGAAAGCATACACTTTAGTCATTACAACCAATATTGTCTATTATTATTATTATTATTATATTTGTTCGAAAGATTCTTCATCGTCATTTAATAAAATATTCAAGTACCCGTACGGACGATATACTCAAATCCGATACTTTTAGAATATTATTTAATTCGTGTTAGTTATTACATTGTCGTAACCGTCTTTCGGTTGGGTCCGGAATTGGGCTTCGACTGGATTAAACGAATTGGAGTCGCCACCAATCACTTTAAAAACATTTAGGTGGATCGGATACCATCTTACCTGATCTGCATTTTTACAGAAATGTGTCGGGTTCGGGAGTCGGTTACGGTCAAGGAAGGATTAGCACCTTGAACCGCCCTTTCGGTACCAATTAATTTGCCGGTTGTCTTAGTTGCGAAAATTTAAATTAAAATTAAAATTTTAAAAAAAAAATCAATTCGAATAATTACCTTGATCGATTAAAAATATCCCTAAATGTAAAGAATGAGATTTTAAAGGTAATAAAATAAAATAAGAAAAGACAAATAAATAAATAAATAAAAACACTAAAATTAAAGAGAAAAAAAAAGAATAACTAAATAAAATACTAAAATTAAAAAGGAACAAAATGAATAACTAAATGAAATAAATTAAAATTGATGGATTAACTTGGTATTAAAAAAAGAACTGCAAAAGAAAAAATAAAAAAGTTAGAGGACCAAATCACAATGAAAAATGACTTTAAGCAAACAATGAAATTTATCCAAACCTGGAAGGACCTAAAACAACAATTGGCCCTAAGAATTCAAGACCAACATGTTACAGTCTTGGAAAATATAACCAGTGCACGTGTTGATGAAAACCAAATTTCGCTATGAAACCGATATCGAGTAGCTTACGTTGATAAAATCTCGATTTATTGTTACATAAGGATGGACACATAGCATGGTGGGCCGGTTTTTTAGAGGCCCAGCCATGACCAGAAAATATATTATTTATTCTTATTATTATAATATATTATATTATAATTTATTATTATTACTATTTTTATTATATATTTTTATTAAAATTTATTAAATATTATATATTACATATCATTATTGATATATTAGATATTTGTATATTATTTATTAATCTTATATTATCTATCAGTATATATATATTTGTATTGCTATATATTAATTATATTATTACATATTTATTAGTATTATTATATAGTATTCTTATTATTCTTTTTAATTATATGAGTATTGGTGTTTGGAGTCTAAATAATAAGTAGGTAAAAAAAACCAGTCCATTTGGGATTCAAATTCGAAGCCGGTGAACAAGCAAACTTGTCTGATCCATAGCATACTCATCAAGGCCCATCAGTAGAAGCCTGCGTGGAGCTAGGGTTTTGGGACGAAAACACATTTCCATTTGTAGGGTCAAGACGAGATCAACGGTCATGACCATCAATAATTTAGGGTTATGAAACCCTAGATGCATCATTGAAAACTTTTATATGTTCTAAAGATTATTCACGGATGAGTAATATTTATTAATTTGACAATATATAAGATATTATTAATTCATAAATTCAAGAACCATCACATCTTTATATAAGTATCCGCAATGGTGCATTGACATCAAAATTTGTTGACCATTAATTTTTGTCCTAATTACTTTTATTTTATTTTATGTTCAACGATTCTTTATTTTATTTTGTTCAACTGTTTCAATGTTTGTTAACACAAATTAAAGAATAAACTCCTGACCATTAATTCACGTGATTTTATCGCATTACTGTACAACAGGAAAAAGTAAGTGCAGAGAAAGGCTAATCATGTGAAACTTTTGTTGAGCTAAAATGATATTTCTCTCTTTTCTTAAGCCTCAAGACTATCCTCATCTACCAAACATCACATGTGGGATAAATTTTCTTCACAGAAATCATATGATTGGGATCAAGATTCTAAATTAAGGTGTATAATACAACTAATAATATTAAAAATGAGAAAATTCAAATTAAAATAAATAGAAATTTAAAGTTTAAATAGATATTTGTCCCTATATTTTTTTAATGATAAAAAATTAAAAGACTGTGGCGTCTCGGACTATACATAGCTTTATCCCTGCATATAATAACATTAATAATAATTAAAATGTCGATTTGGAACAAATTAATTGAAAATATGATTTCTTAAAATTAAATATTAAAATAGTTACTTTCTCTATCCTGTTAAATTTATCCTTTTAAAAATTTAAAATTATCTCGTTCAAAAGTATTATTAGAAAATTCAGTAAAGATCAACATTTATATTTCCTTTTTTTTTTTGCTTTTATTTATCTAATTCTTTTATATCTATAAAATAAATTTGTCAAATCTATTAATAACTTTTTGAAGATAATTTTGTCATTTCCTTCATTTTATATAACTTAACATACAGTTAAACTCATCTCCTATAACTACATACTTAGTCAAAATGGGACAAAAATAATAGAACTGAGAGAGTTGTTTTTTATTATTTATCAAAATGGTATGTGTTCTTACATTCATATGTATATAATATTTAAATATTAGATTTGAGCAATACATGAATTATTAATGATTAACATAAAAAATGAAAAAAAAAATTAAGCGATTTAAAAAAAGGGGAAATATGTGTGGGTACGTGTTTTAAACAGTGTTAATTGAACACGAGCATGAGCACAAATATGAGTGGGCGATGAAGATGACGTGCGTGAGTGAATATTAGCTTTAATCACTCAATGATTTAATGTTAAAATATTTTATTTAAGTATTTGAGTACAAACTAACTTCTCTTAATGATTAAAAGAATTATTGTTATTTCTAGAGGTCATATGTTTGAGTATCAAAAATTATAGCAGAGTGATTGAACTTTCATTATTAAACGATTTTATAGTATTTAGAACATATACTATTTTGGTTTACTTCAAGGTAATAAAAAATATTTACTTGAAAATAAATCAATATCTCATTAATATAAATATCATATTGATTAAATATTAATTTTTTAAATTCTTAAGTGTAATCTCTTTAATATATATATATTTTGAACAATTCCTATTTAGGGGAGGGGAAGAAGAATTTTGCCCCTATTAGATATTGAACTCACTACTTAAAAGAAAAAATTTGTCAGTTGCGAGTTTTCAAGTACCTACTTAAAAGATTATCGACTAATATATGTTTTTTAAAATAATTAAAGACAATACCCACCTACACTAGTGTTTATGGTTGTCGTCTGATTTATATTAACAATTATAACGGGTAAATTGAGCCTATCTCGGAACACAATCGTGCCAAGAGAAAGGTTTCAACTTTGTGGTTAAAAACAAACATAATTCCGTGACAAAGAAATTAAATTTTAAATTTTGAGTTATAAAATAACCAAAATAGAAATATATAGAATATACTAAAAAATCATGGGACAAGAAATCAGGAGAACGGGAAACAGATATATTGTCGTCATATAGGAAATGGAACTTTCAGAAAGATCTGAGTATCTCATGAGTTTGGACACAAATTTGTCCTAAACATTAATTTCAAACACCCCACACCTGTGGAGTCGTTGGATGTTCCTAAAGCTTGGGTCGATGATTCTCAAATCTGTCAAGGCAAGAAAGTGTCCAAGGCAAAGAAAGATTGACGTACGTGGCCATCCATATCGAGGACATCTCAGAAGTGCCCTAATCAACCACCCCAACACCTGTCATGTTTGAAAGAGTTGTTAACAAATTTGGTCTCAATGTTAAAGGGTCAATCAGGTGGATCAAGACCGTCATTTCAAAGAAGTCTCAATCGTGGGGTGGAGCTGATAGCACAAATCCAGATTGGTGAATGAAGAGGCCAGTAAAATTTTAAAGTAACCTCTTTGGATGATTGAGTTTGTCATCGGTTTTTCTTTGACCATCTTAACGCCTTTATTTTCCCTTGTGTCGACTCCATTACCATCGTGGATGATCGCAAATAATTATTGGGATGCGAGGAAAGGGACCCAAAACGCTAACGATCATCCATTTTACCAAGGATGTCTCTAAGAAGAGAAGCGAGCCTACACGATAACCTTGGCCAAATTATCCGTCCTAAGTATTGGACGCAAGTTAAGTTTCCAAAGGAGATCCGTGACCATCTATTCTGAAATAATTCCAAAGAAACAATGAGGCGTTGCTGAATAGTGGGGGAGAATGTCACGGGGCACAGATCAAGGTCTGAGACCCATGCAAACTTAGGTGCCCAAGGAGTACCAACCAACACGTTGGAACCAAAAATCCCTCTCAAAACGAATTGCACTTGTTACCATCCGAGAAACTCAAGTCACCAAGTAAATAGAATATAGTCTGATTAGGATTCAAGAGTGGTAGAATACAAGATGTCTTAGGACGTTTCCTTGTGGGTAAGGCTTACTGAGTTGTATTAGGACTTTACCTTGTGCATAGGATTTTTAATCCTACTTGAGGGAGTAAGCAGAGTTCAAGTCTGATTAAGATATCATCAGTTGTAAGGAGATTTTAGTATAAATAGAGGCTCTTTCCATCAAATTGTCACCAAGAATTTATAAGCAAATAAAGATCGACACGAGCATTGGGACACAAATTTTTCCCCCAAGCATTATTTTACTTTGTTTTCGACGATTCAAACCCATCATATTCCTTCCAACCCAAGTGAGTTTTCGAGAATGTGATCATCCAAAAACGAAGACTTTTTTCTTTGACTGAAATTTATACAATTTTTTCTATTTAATTTGATCTTTCGATAAATCATTTCTATTCCATGTTTTGGAAAAATATTTTGATAAATATAATAGGAATATATATATATATATATATCACTACTGATGCTCACTGCTCGGTGTGCCTTGCTGCCACTGAAGATATGATCACGTGTTCAGAGGTGCCCGAGGACGGTGTGGTTTAGGCTAAATTTGTTCATCCTGGCTGATTGCATGAATTTCTCATGATGGACTTTGATACATGGCTTTTGCGAAATCTTACCAATAATGTTATGATTATGGATAACGAGCAAGAGGGAGGTGTTTTTTTGGCTCCCTTTTATGGTTTATATGGATTGATCGAAATGATAGATTTTTTAACAACCCTCTGGATGAGTATGGTACCATTGTTGAGCTGAGTATGCGGCTGCACCTTCTATGCAATGAAGCTCGAAGAGCAGCAAAGCTGCCTCGGAACATAGCTCCGATTTCTGTAGACCGAGGTGAGGCTAAAGGAATTGGGAAAGACAAAGTGAGGTTGGGTTAAATTAACAAGGATGGAGGTCGGGATCCTAACGAAGGTTCACTGCATGTGGGTGTCATCCGTGATAGTATTGGATACTAGTTAACTGGTTTCATAAAGTTTCTTGGTATCTGCACGATTCTTGAAGCTGAGCTGTGGGGCTTTCACGGACTTTGGTGTGCGTGGGAGAAATGTTTTTGTCGGGTTGTGGTTGAATCGGATTGCATGGAGGCCGTGCGATCCTTCAGTCTAATAGAGATCGCTGTGACACAATCTCCATTTTTGCTCATATATCAGAACTTGCTCAGATGGTGTAAACATGTTTCTCGTCGGGGTAATGGGTTGCAGATGGTTTGGTTAAATTAGCTAAGATGAGCGACTTTAGATTGGACACTTAGAACATCCCCCCTTGGATGTGCGGGCCTTAGTGATGTGTGATATGTCCGATTAGATTTTGTTTGTATCTCTTTTTTGTTGTTTCTTTCAAGTAATCTTCTTGTACTCTTTTTCTCTATTAAACTATGAAGGTTTTTATAAGATACGTGTGAGACTTTCTTTGTATGATTCTCTCTGATCCTACATGATTAAAAAAAACACGAAACAAGAATCAAGAAAATGAGAAAAATATATATATCATTTACGGATAGACTAAAGGACGGAGGATGATAATAATCATTTCTTTTAAAAATTTATAATTATCGTATATTTAAATTATTTATTTATTATTTATTAAATTTAATTTTAAATATTTATAAATTCATTTCTATTTAAAGATTTTAAAAATATCATCTCCTAACATAAATTTTATAATTGGTTTATGTTATAATTGGTTGTCTTGATATAGGAAGAGCTTTCATAAAGATGTCTGAATATCTCATCATTTTAGACAAAAATTGCCCTAAACATTATTTTTCAAAACCCCAACTCCTGACGCAACTTAGAATTATGTGTCGTAAATGTTCCTATGAATTTAATATAGAAATGATTTTTTATAAATATCAAATTAAATATTTAATTTATTATTTACAATATCAAAATTTAAATTCTAAATATTACATAAATTAACTATTTTATTAAACTATCAATAATTAATATAAGTGTAAAGTATATAAATAATCCCCAACTTTTGAAGTGTTTGCATTTTGGTTACTTAATTTTTAAAACTTACATACATCAAATTTTTAGTTCATTTTCAATAAATATCTTATCGTTACCTCCCGTTCCATTAGCTGATATGAGAGTTACCCCTTCTTCTTCTTATTCTTCTCTCCTAATCCATGGTTCGAATAATAATATTTTTCATAACGTACACGTTTATTAATAGTTATAATTTTTTTAATTAATCACTTTGCAATATTCAGTCTATTAAAAAATTAATTTGACACTTTCGAAAGGATATTTTACGTTCAGAAAAAATAAGTCGAATTCAAATTTGATAAGAAAGGCAAATAAATAATCTAATATATTTATAAATTATCCTGCCGTGGAAAATGAACAAGCATTAAGCATTTGGTACAAAGTAAAATGGGAATACTAAATTATACAACATGCATTTTTCCATTGGAAACGAAAAAAAAAGTGAAAAAAGGAAGGCATATTTGGCATTTTTATTGATCTAAACTTTGTACTAAGCTGCCACTTACCTTGTGTAAAAGACCACCGCTAGTGCATAAGGGCCACAGCGGCCTCCTGGATGAAAGGATGTGTCACATGCACGAATTGTTCAGCTTCCCGCTCCACCTCCTCCCAACCGACGATCACCTTTACCCTCGTTCATCTTCTTCACAAATCCGACGAACCGTCTCCAGTTTTCCGGATGAAACAGCGACGGGTTCATCCTCAAGTATGTAAATGCACACATCTCTCTATCGACCGGAGAGCCATCGACATCCAACGACAATGCTTGTAAGATCTGCTCGTGGGCGTATTCGTCGTAACGGGGAAGTGCATTCTCCCCGGCAAGTGGAACTTGTGCTACTGCAGTAGCTAAAGCTACTTGCTTCACCAGCTTCTCAGGTGCACATAACGCATCTTGAGGCTGCTCGTGATCACGCATCTCTATGCAAGTGAAGTTGAAAACGGCACCATGACGTGATAGCATTTGGGCGATTGGGAGGTAACCGTCTCGATACCGTGTGTTATAATACCCTGCTGTTAGTTCAGGAGCATGGGATCGGGTTCCGTAATGCCAGTGGATTCCAGCAATTTTCACAGAGATCTTCACTCCTTCCCGTCGAAAACCGATGTCGCGGGACAATAGGATCCTCTCACCGTGTTCCAAGAGCATCTGAGAATACCAGGAAAGGAAGATTCACCATACTCACTATTCCAACCACCACCTTCTTTCCTGAAAAAGGTGTATCTTCTGGCCAATTGTTGTAGTGACCAGCATCAGTTGGCCCGGTGCTACCCCATTCCGGCTTACCAGCCGCTTCGGCTGCTGCCTTTAGGCTGCTAAGCGTGTACTGCATCAATTAACATTGATATCAGGCGACATGAACACGAAAAAGCACAGTAAAACTAGGAGCAAGAGGGAACACTGCAATGTCAACCTTATCATAACATTGGAAGGCTCCAATTCCAGGGAACTTCCATGTCCCATTCGCTTCGGGGTACGAAGGATACCGAAGCTCACCAGCCGGACCCATTCCGACTTGGATTTCCTGCAATGAAAAACATTGGTAATTCCTTAGCAGCTGATTTCTTCCAAAAAGGAACAAAAAGGATGAAAATTAAGTAGTAAATTGGAAAATTTACCACAATGGTATCACCAAGGAGATGTTTGAAGTTGTCCCTAAAGGCACGCATGAAATCAGCATAACATTGAACAGGCGTACGGCCTTTTAAGGCAGGAAGGGTATCGCAACCAAGTGAAACGTATTCATAATTCCTTCTTCCCCATTGATCAGTATATGCAAGGTCTGGGTCTTTGTCCATCTCCTCTGTAACCCACTTGGGTAAAGGAATTCTGCACAAAAGCAAACATTTTTCTTTACTTTCAAAATAAGGCTCCATGACATGACCACAAATAATAACATTTGATTCATACTGATCTAATCATTCGTAAGAAAGTTTGCCCTGATTCATGAACTTTCTTGGTATATTGAAAAGATTAATAGATTCGGTTTTAATTCCTTTTTGATCCATTTTTCTGTCAAAAGACGCAACGGAAGCTCACGTTATCCCTCATCAATGAAGTTTAATTTCAAAAACTTTCTTCTGATTGTCACTTTCAAAGTCATAAAATAAGCAAACGGTTGATTTGCAACCAATAATCAACCAGACGTGTAAGCTTTCTTCTTGAATCTTGATTTCCCAAAGAAAAGCAATTAAATTAGTACATTTTAGAATCTAGATTTCATAAGCTATGCATGTGATCGTCTTATTAAAAAATGTTGAAGTAGGAAAGAGAGCTTACGTGCAAGAGTCACCAACGTTGCCGCCGCACTGATGGAACGACATGACAGCCTGGACCTTAAGGCCGTGTTTCTTGGCCATCTCGAGAAGCTCGGCGTAGCCACCCCAATTGTAAGCACCCGGCGCTTCCCTCTCCACCAGCCCCCACCAAACGTCGATCATTATCCCCTCCACCCCCGCGCTCTTCAGCGCCTGTAGACTCGCATTCATCGCCTTCTTTCTATTCACCGTGTTCCCGTACGTCACGCTATCCAACGGCATCATCACGTAAACTGGAACCCCTCCCTTCTCCTCTTTCCCTCCCCGCTTCCACGCCACCGCCGAAGACGACTCATCCGCCGTCTCCGGAGGCGCTAACGTCCCGTACGCCTGGCAAGCGGCGGAAAGATCCGCACGCAGCATCGGACTCATCATACCCGACCTGTTTGCCGCGCTACGCGGTGTCAGCGGTGGAGTTAACATAGGAGGAGATAAGGTCTCCCCAGGGGACTTGCACCGGAGATTCGCCAGTGGAAGTTTCCGGACTCCAGACACATTCGCCGGCACCGACGATGATTGTTCTCCGTGGTGAATTCCGCCGCTATCTGTGTCCCGGAAAGAGCCCCAATCTGGTGTGCCAAATTCAACGCATTTTTTCCAATTTACTCTTTTGTGCGTTTTTCTTAAAACTAGTTGATGTTTACGAGTGAGAGCGGAGGTAAACAAGCAAGGTGAGATGGAGTTTTTAGAAGAACGAAAGACACGTGTTCTTTCGGCTACGTGGTTGAAGTTAAGGCGATCTAGGAGACAACGGCTACGATCTCTGGACTGACGTGAGAATGGACGGTTCGATTAACTAATAGCGTGAACGCGTTTATGAAGTAAAGATAAGAGGATTAGAACATAAGAATAGCGTGTCTAAGATATGAGAATTCACGTGTCCGGTCCTTTCCGCTTAGGACATAAGATAAGTAATTTTTTTTTTTTTGAGGATTTTGTTTTTGATTGTAAGGCAACTTTGACGTCTACGCAAGCAGGAGGGGGACAGGTGTCGGATTTTGAGGGGCGGTAGAACGGCAGATAAGGCCACCTCCTGTTGGGTTAAAAGACACAGGTGCCGTGATACTGGGCGATCAGCAAACTATCAACGGTGGGGAATGAATTTAAGGTCAATTGGTGGCTGGCTGTGATTCATTTTGGATTCTTCGGTGGTGGGCCAGCCTTGAATCTGAATCCCTCATGTGAACTGCTGCCCCACCCCTCTTCCTTAAAGACCTGTAAAGGTAAACGACCCATACCTCATAATTTTAAACATTCTAAGAAATAATGGACAAAAAATAAAATTAAATTTATAATATTTAATAAAAGTGTAAATATGATTACATCATTTAAAATATAAAATAAATAAACTCATCTAGTAATTTCAGTAGGAAAATAAAAAGTTATTTTATGTAAAAGTCTTGAGTTCAAGCAATTGTATTTATAAAGTGCTTGTATTATCAATTGCTTAGGAAAATTTTGAACAGATATTACCTTTTACTTATCCAAGTCTACTTAAAAAATGTATAAGACATATGAACTAAGCAACCTTGATGTTTAAAGAATAATTATAATCCCTAGAAATTTTAGGTTCGGACACGACGTCTGCAAGAATGTTTGAATATTTATTGTCAAATGATTAAAAATATTTTAAATAAATATTATCTTTTTTATCTAAATTTAAAACACATAAATATAAAATTTAAATTATTTAACTTTTTATATATATTTAAAAGATTATCTATATAAAAACATCTAAATTTATATATTTTTGCATATTACAATAATATTAATAAACTAAATTTTAAACAATTATATAAATATATTTTATATTATTAAAAAAGGCTTTTTATGCATGATAATTCTTTTTAATTTTTGTATATTAGACATCATTCTTTATATTTTCTTTTAGTAGTTCTTGTAATAATATCAAATATCTTAATTTGGTTTATAAAATCTGCGTGTAACTTTTAGAAAATTGTTTTATATTTGTAGACAACTATTTTATTCGGGTCTAAAAAGATTATATTATATTATTATTATTATTATTTCTTTATTAATTTATATATTAATTATTTTGCAAGCCCATCATATTAACCCAATTACAGCCCACTCAACATTCAACAGCCCCGGTTTAAGCCAAATCATCCACTGCCAAACATTAACCCAATCCCATTTAATTTTACAATCAACCCACCACGTTCTGTAAGTTAAAACAAAAAACAAACAATACCTACCCTCTCCACTACCCCCATGGCGACCAAAGCTACTTGGCTTCCACATTTCAACATCAAACCTTCCACATTACGGTCAAGGTCCACGTCTAACTGGTCTCCAAATCCGAGGGCCATGATGCAGACTCGGATTCACCGTCTGATTGAGGACCAAGGCATCGTGTTAATGCCAGGCTACGACGTTCTGTCGGCAGCCATAGTCCAGCATTCTGGTTTCAGCGCTGGTTTCATCTCTGGATATGGTGTTTCTTCTTCCCTCCTTGGCAAACCTGACGTCGGTTTGCTAACGCCACCGGAGATGGCGGAGACGGCTAGAACGGTTTGTGCCGCGGCTTCGATGATACCCTTTATTGCAGATGCTGATACCGGTGGTGGCAACGCTCTCAATATCAAAGGGCTGTCAAGGATTTGATTGCAGCGGGTGCTGCTGGTTGCTTTCTTGAGGATCAAGCATGGCCAAAGAAGTGTGGGCATATGCGTGGTAAATAGGTTATACCTGCAGAGGAGCATGCTGCAAAAATCGCATCCGCAAGAGAAGCCATCGGAGATTCAGACTTTTTCCTAGTGGCTAGAACAGATGCCCGCTCTACGTCTGCGAAAACCGGCCTTTCCGATGCCATCGCTAGAGCTAACCTTTACATGGAAGCAGGAGCAGATGCTTGTTTTGTGGAGACACCGAGGAACAATGACGAGTTTAAGGAGATCGGACGCCATACCAAAGGGTTCGGTATGTAACATGATCGAAGGTGGTGTGACTGTGACACCGTTGCGCACGCCTGAGGAGCTCAATGAGGTGGGGTTTCATTTGATCGTGCATTCGCTCACTGCTCTCTATGCTTCAGCTCGAGCATTGGTCGATGTCCTTAAGACCCTCAAGGAAACGGATAATTAGAAAACCAGAAAAGAAAATATTGCTGGCAAGAATCCCGATTAACTTTGGAAGTTTGTTGAGCATTTGATTTTTGACTTGAAGAATGGGGAGCGTTTGGTGGGAGGAAGGTTTTCGATCAAATAAGTGGCGGTTCGAGAGCTCCAGTTTGGCGCCGACGTGAGCGAATCCGAGAGCTCTTGTGGGTTTTCCTGTCGTCGTCTTGATCGAGGTGGTTCGAGTTTTTTTTACCTCTTCGCCGCCCGTTGGTTCAGAGTTCCTTGATGTTTCTAGTTTATCGACGCGAGTTCCCGTGATGTTTCCGGTTGTCGGTGGCAGACACGTGGTCATTCCGTCGACGAAGGCTGAGGAAACAGAGGCCGACATGGCGGAAGTAGAAATGATGAAGGAAAGGTTCGCTAAACTTTTGCTTGGAGAAGATATGTCAGGTGGAAAAATGGAGTTTGTACTGCTCTTGCCATATCCAATGTCATTACGAATCTTTCTGGTTAGTTTCTTGCAATACCCAATGCCATTACGAATCTTTCTGCTTCTGTGTTTGGGGAACTATGGAAGTTACAGCCATTATCACCGCAAAGGAAGCTGATGTGGCATAGAGAGATGGATTGGCTTTTGTGTGTAAGTGATTCCATAGTGGAGCTTAAACCATCATTGCAAGAGTTTCCAGGTGAGGGAACCTTTGAGGTTATGGTGGCCCGGCCACGCTCGGATCTCCATGTAAACTTCCCAGCACTCACAACGAGCTGGTTCCAATGGCATCATTTCTCACTCAACCGGGCATCTGCTGCATTAGATTCCATCGGCGATGCTGCTTTAGCACTCTTAGGCTCTTCTCTTCGAAGCCATTAGTTTCCCGTTCCAAACCACATCGACCCCAAAACGACCACTCCATTCTCTTCTCCCGACGATGAGACCTCAACAACCGTGGTAAGGGTTCGAAGAGACCCCATCGTGATGGCCAAAGGTTTCAGAGGGCCCGAATTTGCTACATGCGTGGAGATAAGGAACCACTGTTTAGTGTGGCTCGTACGCGGAGTGCTCGGGCGAACTTATCACCAACGTTGATGATGTGGATGGCTTGCTTGCTGGTTCTGGGACCACCTGTTTTCATGACTCGTGCAACTCACACAAGTTGAGGAAGGGAAAAGGCAGAAGCACTCACGAAGGAAATGCACAGATTTGGTTTTATGGATTTTCTCGGTAAATTACACCCAAAGTCACTAATTTTTATAGATTTCAACTTTCAGTCTATAAACTTTATCCTGAATTCAATAAAATTAAAATTAGCTGGCCCTCATTCCCATTTGTAATGGGATAAGGGGGAGGTAGGATAGTAGGCTACCCCCAACGCCAGGTTGAGAGCAGCTTCCGTAAGAGACCTCCGAATTATGAAATGCCCTCCGTGGGACTCGATCCCACGACCCCAAGGTTTTTATGATTTGATTTAATATTTTTTCAATTATTATTCGATTTTACTAACATTTTTGTATTTTCGCAGGTTATTTTATTTCGTTTATTTTATTACTTTTAAAATATTATTTTTTATATTTTTATTTTTTTATTTTTTCCTTTTTTTATTTAATATTTATTTTATTATCTAATATTTTGAATTTTTAGGAGAATATTTTTTCGATCAAAATAATTAATTTGAATTGAATTCGAAGTTTTGATTTAAATTTAATTTTCGCAATTAAGACAACCGACGAATTAATTGGTACCGAAAGGGCAGTACAAGGGTGTTAATCCTTCCTTGACTGTAACCGACTCCCGAACCCGACACATTTATGGTAAACGCGGATCAGATAAGATGATGTCTGATCAGTCTAAATATCTTTTAAAAGTGATCGGTGTCGACTCTAAATCATTTTATTCAAGTCGAAGCCCAATTCCCGGACCCATCCGAAAGACGGTTCCAACAATACTATTTGATTTTTTATCTATTTTAATTTATAAATAAGATTCATAATTATTTTCAAATAATTATTTGTTATAATCAAATTCAGATTATCATTTTAATGATACAATTTAACTTAATACCATACTTATCAAAATAGATTCTATTTTTCATTTTAAATACAAATAAATAATTTTGTAGAGCACATATTTATCATCGAAATTCAAATTATCATTTTAAAGATGTTTCTACTCTATTTATGTAGGTCAGGTTTTGATGACATCGATTCAACCTGGTTGCTCAATCCCTATTTTCTCTGGTAAACAAGCAACCAAAGCTTTGGATCACCAAAACAAGGTTGCTGGAGAGATTTGGGATAAAAAAAATTAAATGGTGCGTAGGAGAAGCCGTTACCACAATCCTTAATCTATGAAGCTTGAAGGAAAAATGGAAGAAGAAAAGGAAGAAAGATCAGAGGAGAAAAGTGTTCAACTTTTCCCAAAACCCACCCCAAGCCTGATAAAACCCAATGAAATCAGCCTCAATTTTAAAAATAAGATAATTACATTTTGGTCCCTTATATTTTGTCTTCTATGTAAATCCTCTTTTCATGACCAATCGGCCTAATTCACTTCTAATTAAGCCCCCACTCGACCCCACGAATTTCATTATGAACTCCACAAGGTTTAAAATCTCTTGAGTGAACCCAAAACTTTTAGCCTGAATTTAGGGTGTTATACTTAGCTTATTGATATTAGGATCCAAATAATCATAATCAAATCATGAATTTTCTTTTCATTGAATCATAATTATTTATTCATTACTTAGCCTATTGACTTTCATAGCTAGAATTTATGTCATGTAAAGTTATTATTTAGTCCAATGGTTTTTCTCTACCGTCAATGACGAACAACTTCCCTTCAACATCGTCAAATAAGGATCATAATCTATGGATCATAATCTAAACCCTAACATGAGCTCGAATGGACTTTATGCCATGCCAGTTGTACCCAACTAACATTATCATCCAAGGACAATACTTAACATATATTTTCACATGATTTATTATCTTTGCACATGAAGTGAGCCATACCTTCTTATCATTCACATAGCTTCTTATCTTGGTATATCAAGTGAACCGTAACGTCTCATCATTCGTAAAACATTTTGATTCATGTTTTCATAACACGTTTTATCATATTTCATTTTTACAAATCATATAACATTAGAGCTTTACATATAATGTATATGGAACTTATCATAGCATGTCTTCTTTCATACTTAAATACCAACTTAGTTTATTTCATGCTTTCATATCAAACATATCATAGTCATATAAACTTAATATATCATGTTCATAAAACACATCATAAATTGAATAAACTTGCCAAGCTTGCCAAACTTATCTTGATAAACATCAATTGAATTCTATAACAAATATATGTTAAAATATTGAATTGAAAAAATATCGAATCACCCAAACATACAAATTACACTAAACGTATACTCAGATTCATCATACCAATCTTCAAAAGTCGATTCTCCATTCCGGTTAAGAGTTTCCTTAATTGATTTCATGTCAAGCATAGAATTCATCAATCAAACATTGGAAAAATTATATCAAATTGACTACTTAACATGAAACTCTAGTTTTCAAATGATAAGGCTTTAATGTTTCAAAGCCCTAAAAATCATGGAAAATCACCATTAAGCTTAGAATTATTTCTATTACAATTTAGGATCTTTAATTATACAAACTCTCAAAGCTAGAGTTTATGGACCAATAATAAATATGTTCAAAACTTAATGAAATTGGTATCAAAAGAAAGTTAAGACCCTGAGTTTACTAAAAATAGTTAGAATAAAATTCTAATGGCTGAATTGCAAGAAATTTAAGTTTGGAGGCTCTAATGCTTGAAGGAGTTTCATAAACAGTGGAGAAAACAAGGTTGAAGATGAAAATAGTTTTTCTCTCCCCTAAATGGTCTTCACGTGAATGCCATACCTTTTGGTATAAATTACGTATTTCTTAATTAAAAGAAATGCCAAAATTCCATAATTTGGACACTTGTTGATGAATTATCTCTTAAAATTTTTGGAATAATTAATATCTTAGTCCTTAAACTTTAACATGCAAATGAAAGGGCTTTTAAACTTTACTTACATTCAAGTACTAATTTCACATTTCTTTCATTTTGATCCTTATTCATAGAAACCTAAATTGCTTTAGGATTTTTCTAAATTAAACCTATTTATTCAAAAACATTCAAATAACAAAAAGAATAATAAGTTTACGTCTGGAGCTTAAGGAAGAAGATGATAACTCTTTCATCTTTTCTCACCCTCTTTATTTACATATATAATCCCATTTCTCTAATAAATAATAATAATAATAACACAATTTATTTAGATCTAATGGTCTAAATTAAGGTAGAAACTCCATCTCGATATATGGCCAGAGTTGATCTATGTAAAAAATCTTATAACTTTTTGGCTAGCTATTCATTACATAGTCCAACTCTTCCATTTTTTTACTCTATACACACAATTCATTTCTTTCAATTTATTCCAAATTTTTCCATAATCTCAATTCTTATGAATCAATCATTCATTTAAAATTTCAAATTAGTCCCATAACTTATGAAAATTTACTCGACTGATTATCAAATAATTAAATTTACTAATTTGATTCTCCAAGAATCTTTTAGGGTGGTATAGTCTATTCTGAGACCAACCATCAGGGTCGTGGCTAGGTTGTCGGGGGCCATGTGCAAATTCTTATAAGGGCCCTGTTTTCTAGATATTCGATTTCGGCTAGGTTGTCAGGGGCCCTGTGCAAATTCTTATAAAGGCCCCTATTTTCTAGATATATTCGATTTCGGGATCCCTATTTTTATGCTTCTTAATGGAAACAACTGATAGATATATTCGATTTCGGTCCCTATTTTTTGGGGGCCCTGTGCGGTCGCCCATCCTGCACACCCTCAGCATGCCCCTGCCAACCATTAACTTAGACAGTGCATAATGTTGACATACGTGGGAAGATAAATTTTATTGGGGGAGAAAACACAACGAGTGGTTATCGGTGTAGGAGACACGACATGATTATATTCTTAATTGCCATTTTTGCCATCATGATATGGTATTCTCGAGTGATTACAGGTGATTATTCATAAGAAAGAAAGTCACATTTATCATCCGATGAGGAACGAACCAAATTTGTTCATCGATAGGTAATACAATATCATCGTCCTCAATTAATCGAGAAGATGGAACCTTCCAACTTGTCCTCAGCAGTACTATTCAAAACAAAACATGATACCATCTATGTCACTGATGCAGTATTCAACATATTATGTTCCACCTATTTTAAGTCAGCCAGAATATTATTATACACTCGTACTATCAGATCCGGTATTTGCTTCACACGTATGTAGTTGGTGGGTGCTACTCCTCTAACAGAACAATCACAACCAATCCAATCAAATCAACCAATGTTACCATTTTCATCGATGCCATTTTCCAGGTTTTTACATTTTCATTCAACGGTGGGATTGTTGATTAGAGACTTCTACATTCATTATTCTTCCCATATCATGCACCATAGTAATGCTGGAAACCCACATTGATGTCGACGACATATGTAATTTCCGCTTCATACATTATATAATATCTAGAAGAAAATTTAGGTAATGGAATCCATGCCACCACCTTAGATTGGAGCACGTCCTGCGTTAACAAGTTTCTATTCTAATGTCGAAATGTCAAGTAGTGCCCATCCAGCTGTAAGAACCTTACTGAGCAAACTTGAGTAACAAGTAATCATTCTCGTGACCTCAGACTTGCATATATCTAACGGCTTCCATAGGACCAGAACACTATTAACCAATGCCAGATATCCGATTGCGCTTCCCAACATTCCGACAATAACAATTTTTTTCTATGCTTTTGTCAATAAGCTCATGCAACTTTCCCAAGAAATGGATAACCCCTCACGATCTCTACATCATCCTTTCGTCATCATCTGATGAAAACAGCGCGTCCCTTCCTCCAGGTTTTATCCCTAGCAGCCGCCTCATTCAGCAGCTGATCGTTCTTATCATTCCCCTTGTCCTCCATCGCCTACTCTTCCACACTTTCTATTACTCACCCTCTTGGTGGCCAGCTATCTCTAGTCCGTTCATGGGAAAGCCTTAATGATCTAATATTTTACTTCATCAAAAGTTTAACTATTACACCACCGACTTGATTATCTTAAAATTTAAATTAGAATCAATCTTAAAAAGAACGATAAATTACATATTAGTGACTCACCCATTTTAATGATTCTATTTTGATCAATTAACTATTTTTTTAAAAAAACATACCTAAAATTATGTTTTGGTTCGGTGAACACATGTAGCTAAAAAGGGATTAACTACACGGATGATCACTTATATTTGTGTTTTATCCACTTTTGATCATTGATTTAAAAAACATAAGATATTGTCACTTTTATTTTTATTTTAGTTAAGATGTGACCACCCCAAGTTAATTGTCGTTAACAATAATTAAATATTTTAATATAATCACACATTGGTCCATGTTATTTACATATTCTCTCAATTTAGTTCTACTTGTAATAAATTAAAATAAATTTAATTCTCCAATCGAATGATGCCTCATGTCATGTCACCTGTCGCCATTCGATTGGAGGGCTAAATTTATTTTAATTTAATATATTTATTTCCACTAATTGAAAGAAAACAAAAAAATAAAAATAAATTAAGACAAAAAAAAAAATCAAACCTTGATAACTTAGAAAACTAAACATATAATCCTTCCATTGACCAAGGTCTCAATTGGTTTGAAAGTTAAAACAATTACATTTAACTTAAAATCTTATTAATGGTAGAAAAAAGAAAAAATATAAATGAGAATAAACCTAGACAAATTATAAAATAAATTATTACTTTATATTTTAAAAATCCAAAATATGAAATTATAAAAAAATAAAAAAATTAAATTTTTTTTTGTAAATTGTTCATTAATTATTTAAATATATAATTTATTTAGATAAATAAAATATTAGATTTTTTGGTTGTTTATAATTTTTTTATTTTATGATTTGCATGGGTTCTAATCCTCGTTTGTTTTTTTGTACATTAACAAGCTTTTAAGTCAAATATGATTTTGTTTTAACAATTACATCAATTGAGACCTTCGGCTCAGTTGTCTGGGTGCCCATTTTGTCTCCTAGGTTTCATGGTTTTGATTTCCATGGAGTGTAGGTTCTTCTCTTTTTTCACTCTCAATCGGTGACATGTGTAATCACTTGATTGATAGAAAATTTAATTAATTAAATAAATTAAAATTAATAAGTAAATCTTTCAATCATATATGACATATGTCATTTAGACTAAATGATTAATTTCTTAAATTAAATTGAAATTAGGATCAAATTGATATAATGTATAAGCATGAAGGACTAAATTTATAATTATACAATTTTATTAACTACCACGTCAATCTCTATCAAATATTAACGGCTAGTGGCTTGATTGAATACAATTAAATAGTTAATTGGTCTTATTGACAAAATTAAAAGATCGGTGATAAAAGTAAAAGGACTAAATAGTTAGGTGGTTAATGATATAATTTATCCTAATTTTTTAATAACATATGATTAAAATTAATGTTAAATATATTTAAAAATACTAATTGAGCGACCAAAACGAAGTCATTAGATACATAAATATCATTAAAAAATAATAATTGAATGACTAAAATAAAATTAGATATGTAATTTACCCCGAAAAGAAATTGAAAAATCTAAAAAAAATCAAAAGCTATGATTTATCCATTTTCTAAAAAAACTATGATTTATAGATAGATTAATTACACGCTTACTCATTAAATTTTATTCTTTCTCATATTTTACTCAACGTACTTTCAATTTGTTCACTGAACTTTAGACATTGAATTTTTTTTGTCACTCGACCGTTAAATTAAAATTAAAAAAAAAAGTACAATGAATAAATAAGAGAAAGAGTAATTTAATAAATAACGTGTGGTATGTTTTATTATTAAATAATCCACATGGGCACCCGTTACTAAGTAAAAGGTCAAGTGACAAAAAAAAAATTTAATATCTAAAGTTTTGTTAGAAAATTTTAAAAAAATGAAATTAAAGTGAGTTAAACAAGTGAGAGAGTAAATTTCAACGAGTAATAGTGTAATTTATGATATTAGCTGCTAAAAACGCGTGGATCCCACTATAGCGCGTGATAAAAATAAATCACCATAATTTCTCCAATTGTATGTTTTTCCGCTCTCATTTTCCGGAAACAGAAGAAAAGAAACCGGAGAGAAAAAGAGATGCACCGATACGAGCGCGTGAGCAGCACGAGCGCCAGTAAGGCGGACAAAGTAGTAGATCTAGAGTCAGGGATACTCTGTACCCGGGACTGAGCTACGGCGAGAACCAGCTCCGATGGGCTTTATCCGGAAGGTTTACGGCATCCTTGCCGCGCAGCTGGTGCTAACCACCGTTGTCTCTGCCTTCGTAGTTGTCGGCTCCTGTGAACGAGCTCCTCCGTGGAAACTCTGGCTTCTTGCTCTTCTCTTCCTCTGTTTAGTCCCCTTCGTCTGTAAAGTCACCTCCTTCACGTCTTTCCTTCAATTTTTCAATCTTGATTCTTTCTTTTCGACGCCCTTTAACCTAGTAAGTTAGACGTTGTTATGATAGAATTACTACTATTTCTTAGACCTCCTTCATGTTGATTAGTTCACTTATAAATGTTAATTATAAGTTAAATCTCCTTCGAGCGTTAGGTTGAGTGTAGATTCAATCCGTTAACAAATCCAGTGTTTGACCTTAATTTTCAACCCAATTTGTATCAATAGTCGACATTTTTTGTTGGATGAACATAAATTTCGGTTACTGAAGTAATAAAATAAAATTGATAGTATATTATCCCTGAAAGGAACATAGAGAATCCAGTGATTGAATTTGTGTTTAGAAAAGATTCTCAAGTATAGATTGAGTAGAGGAATTGATAAAAATAGGTTCCCTACACAATGACAGTTTTTTGCCATTGCTTCTATATTGTATTTTGATCTATTCGCCTTTTCCGGATGATTTCCATGGGAAAGTTAAGGGTTTAGATCTTATTGC
This sequence comes from Hibiscus syriacus, assembly GCF_006381635.1. Lineage (NCBI taxonomy): Eukaryota > Viridiplantae > Streptophyta > Magnoliopsida > Malvales > Malvaceae > Hibiscus > Hibiscus syriacus. The sequence continues at coordinate 861,207 of NW_024061774.1, forward strand.
TGTCTCATTTGGTGCCATTGTTTTGTTATATGGGTATTTTAATAAAGGGATCTGTACTGTTCCTAACCTAATCAAACGCTGGAGATCTTCATGTTTGCTTTGATGGTTGGAAAACTTATTTTCAATAGTGTGACCCTCAGATGTGGATATTTTAATTTTTGTCTCTGTTTTTCATGTATTTGGAGGGTCCTTGAAAGTTTATATCCCGATACACATGTTCAAATACAAACGCAGCTACTTCAACAAAAGAAAAAAGAATCGGAGATATATAGAATCAATAGCCTATCCTTTTGTGTGTTTTGTTTGTGAACTTTGTCTGTTTCCCATGTAACCCTAACTTCGTGTGAAATAGTAAACAGCCTTTTTTCATTCCTGCAGTAGGTTCCAGTCATTAATGCGATAATGGCACTGACTAGCCATTGTGCTCTCAGTTTTGCCTTTTTAACTTCCATGAAATGTTTACCTGTTTACCTTTCGTTTGGGTTGGCTATAAACTTGTAATGCATTCAAGATATTTGGAAATTATTAGTTTTATGTTGATTTTCTTTTTTCGAATTCTTATAAAATCGAAGATAGATATCCAATGCTTTGGTAGTCATGAATAGTTCTTGTTTTGGTTCCAACCTTATTTTTCAGATTGCTATTAGATGCTATCAACAAATAAAAAAAAGGGAACTCTCTTTTTTAATGTGGTTAAGAACTTAGACAAGTTAGAAACTTCCCAGACTTGGTACCTAATCTCTTTTTTTTTTAAGTTGAGTTATAAGTGTCCTTGTTCTCAATTATTTACTTCAGATTACGACGAACTCTGTTTCATCCGTTTTATCACATTACTATGCTTTATCTTCAATCTTAACGGTAAACTTATTCCATATAGTGTTGTGGCCCCTGCACATTTATCACCAAAAGCACCCGGTAAACTTGATCATACTTGGCCTTTTCACTGTGTTTCTGAGTCTCACAGTTGGTGTGAGCTGTGCCAACACTGACGGTTAGTATAATACTCTGTGCTTACGGTTAACAATCTTATGTTGACTTCTAAATCTAGAATTATGCTAACTGCTTTTTCATCAAATGATTCAGGGAGAATTGTGCTTGAAGCATTAATTTTGACAGCAGGGTGGTTGCATCTCTTACTGGATACACTTTCTGGGCTTCTAAGAAGGGCAAGGACTTTAGCTTTCTTGGGCCAATTTTGTTCACCAGCCTTATAATTCTCATCTTAACTGGTCTGATCCAGGTGAGATTTCTCAGTCACCTATATATATATATGGTTTACTTGTTGGGATGGAAGCTGATTTGAGAATTAATATGTGAACTTTAGTCTGAATTAAATAATATCTGCCAGATTTAAATAAGCAATTTGGATAACTGAATTCGTAACCCACAAAAGAAAACAGATTCGGATAGCAGATCCCATATCCGAATCATTTACCCTCATTAGAATTCTAATTCAGATAGTTGATACTTGAAATTTAATTCCCTGCAAGCACTGGTTATAATATGTGCACACACACACACTACTTGAATTCTCAAAAAATGCAAATGATATCCGAGTTATCTGAATCCACGCACTGTTTGTATTATCGTCATGCAGATGTTCTTTCCACTTGGCTCAACATCAACTGCCTTTTATGGCGGAATTAGTGCCTTCATTTTCTGTGGGTACGTAGTCTTCGACACCGACAACCTGATCAAGCGCTTCACATACGATGATTACATATTGGCCTCTGCCACTCTCTATTTGGACATCCTGAACTTGTTCATTTCCATATTACGGGTGCTGAGATCAGGCGATAACTAGTTGTAACCGAGGTCGGATTGGTGCAAACGGATGTATGGTATTCGAGTTATTGTCTGAAAGAATAGGAAGAGTGATATCGTCTATATGGCATGTTATATCTTGTGGTTATATGTCAACACTATGCTTGCTGCTCCGATTTGCATTTTGTCTAACTTGATCAGCTGTGGTGTACAAATGCGTTGTAGTATTCGGATGCATAATTGGAATTACCCAATTGCGTCTCTGGTTTATTTTTTAAATTAATTTTGCTTAATGCTTTGTTATATAATAATTATTGGGGTGTTTGACAAACAACTGATAAACAACTGATAGTTAGTAGTTGATTTGACCAACTAATTTGATTAACTGTTTATAAGAAGTATTTAATAAAATTTAGCTGATAGTTGATACGAGTAAAATGAAAAATAAGTGTATGATATGTTTAGTTGTTAAGAATATATACGTTTTATAATACTTTAATCTTTATAAGGGTGAAATTATTTGGATAAAATACTTTCGAAAATGAATTAATTTTTTTTAAAGAAAATTAGTAAATTTTTTTTAAAATTTTAAATATATTTTAAAATTTAATATTTACAAATATTAGTTTTGTGAGAATGATATACTATTAACTTTGTATATCAATATATATATATATATATATATATATATATATATATATATATATATATATATATATTACTTTCACGTTTTGCTATATTTTTTTAACTAAAATATATTTGAGAATCTACAACTAAAAAAATAAAATAAAATAAAGTTTCAGCTTAAATATTAGGAGTAATGCTATTTATTATATTAAATTTTATGAAAAAGGATGTAATTATGAAAAAAATAAAATCAAATATATCATTTAACATCTTATTTTGTAATCAGTTATTTTAAACTGTTGAATTTTTAGCGTTTTCATTTTTAGCTTATTTTGCACAATAAACTCTTTTAGAAAGATATTTACCAAATACTAAAAATGAAGAATTTAACTACCAATCAGTTATTTTATTTAAATAAATTAAAAACTTTTCAAAAACTGGTCGTCAAACACCCCATTGTTAATGGATGATGCAATGAAACATAAAATAGTCTCCTAGATTTTTGTAATTGCTACGACTTTAGCTTGAAGCTTTTTGCTAAATAGCAGCATCTCTGGTTGGGTTAATTTTCATTTCTTACTAAAATTAGACAATTTTGAATATGATGGGTAAAAATAACATGTAGTTCGTTTTTTTTTGGTACACTGAATGATCACATGACAGACTATTGTCTCAACTCTCCCGCGCCATTTTTATCAGCTCCCAACAGCTCAAGGAGTTCAATTGGAGGCCCTTGCAAGATAGAGATTTCTCTTCTTGAATCAATGCAATATTTGCCAACTTGTCGACACATTTATTTCCTTCACGCCAGATATGTCGGACTTTTGTTACCCATCATTCCTTCAGATATTTATGCATTCCTTTACCAGCTCATTGTCTGATATTTTCTTCTATCTTTTCACCTTTCAAACAATACACCACCCATTTCGCATCCATCTCAAGGGTTACATTTCTTAATCCTAGATTTTTAGCTAGCATGAGTCACTGTCGAGCTCCTCAGATTTCAGTGATCAAGCTATTTCTGTTCTCCAACCGCATCATGAATCCACACTTCCAGTCGCTCTTGCAATCTTGGATTAGTCCACCCGCAGCAGCCAAACATGTATTAGATTTATACACACCATCAATATTTAAAATCCAACTTCCCTCAACAGGTTTTTTCCATTTATCCCAGCAAAGATCATTTGCCATCATTCTTTGAGAGGTTGTTAAAGCTTTTTCCATATCTTTGGCGAATTGTTTAGCATAATTTGTCACTTTAAACGGGTCAGCTCTCCCTTCTTTGAACACTCTTTCATTTTTGTTTTTCCATAATCCCCAAATTACTGCCAAGAATAAGGGACCCCATTCCAAGCCATCAATCCCGGTTTTCTTTGAGAGGCAGTTTCTTTTCAGCAACTCTTTAAATTCCATCGATTCGAATTGGTTGTCATGTTCTCTTACTTTTAGCTCTTCCCAAACCCTTCTTGTTATGGGATACCTCTGTAGAATATGATTTATAGATTCTACTTCATTTCGACACTCTTTGCAATTTAGATCATGTCATGTTTTTATTGTTTCTTACTTCATTTGTATTGAGCTTGTCCAGAAGAAAGCCAAACAAAGAATCTGATTCTCTCATTGGTACGTGTTTTCCATATCCACTTTAGGTTTTCTTCTTTTTGCTCACCCATCTCCATGTTGGACACTACTTGATAAGCTGAATTGATCGTGAACAACCCGTCGTTAGAGAAAACCCCAATAATTTTATCCCTTTCATAGTTGTCGGTCAATATTTGTATCGAGACTTTTAGAATCTCTTTTCTAGTTTCTTCAGAGATTAATATTGAATTCCTTGGATATTCCACGATCTATTCTCATCGATGTATCTTGCAACCTCTTAGTTTCTACTAGGATTATCCATAATCAGATATATCTTCAGAGGTTCCTTTCCGACCCACCAGTCCCGCAATAATTTTATTTGTGTGCCCGACTTGATTTGCCACTTACATCATTTCTTAAGCAATTTACCAGTGCTTAGCCCCATTCAAGTGAAAGAACTATTTCATTTTGTTTCTATCTCTAGGAACTCCATATCCTTAAGATACTTTCTTGTGAAAACTTTGCACCAAAGATTTTCTTGTCTAGTGAGTAATTTCCAGCTATTTTTTCCATAAGAGCATATTTTATAGAACTATTTTTACGCATGCCAAGTCCTCCCATCTACTTTGATCAACAAACTTTTTCCCAGCTAACTAGATGATTATGCATGTTCAATTTCTCCTTACCACAGGAATTGGCATTTAATCTGTCCAGCTTCTTACACACAGCCACTGGAAGCATTGTAGTTTGCATTGTATAAATTGGGATTGCATTTGATACAACTTGGATGAGAGTTCTTCTACCAGCCATGGATAATACTTGTCCCTTCCAACTTACTAATTTTCATGACCTTATCTATAAGAGGAGCATAAGTTCCTGCATTGACCCTCTTATGGATGATTGGAACTCCCAAATAGGTTCCCAAATCATCCGTAAGGGGAATACTACACAAATCACTTAAATCTCTAGCCATATTTGAGTTAATATTTTGGGAGATAAATATTTTTTTTTTTTGTAAGTTTACCTCAACTCCCGTTGCTCGGCTGAACTCATGTAGACAATTTCGAATATTATTCATTTGATCAGATTTTCTGCAAACAATAAAAGATCGTCAGCAAAGAACAAGTGGCTTAGTTTTATTCCTCTTCTAGACACTTAAAAGATTTCCATAAACCCATTTCTTCTTCTCTAAGATCATGTGAGAAAGTCTTTCCATGACTAGAATAAAAAGATACGGCAAAAACGGATCACCCTAACGGAGTCCCTGCTTTGGATTCAAACTCTCGGTGATTTCCCCGTTCCACAACGGCTCAATAGTAGTAGACGTGATACAGAACATTATGATCTTTATAATTTTTTCAGGAAAATTAAAGTCATGTAGAGTTCTCTTAAGGAATTCCCAACTGACATTATCGTATGCCTTCTGGAGGTCTATCTTAGCTATAACTGCGCCCTTCATACCTTTAAGATTCATCATAGAATGGACCGCTTCCTGAACAACCAAATATTATCCGTCGTGCTCTTTCCTTTGAGAAAGCTATTCTGGTAAGGGTCGATTAACCTTTGTAGTAGGGGACGTAAGCGATGAACAATGATCTTGGAAAAAAGTTTGTATGACGTATTCAATAAACCTATGGGGCGAAACTGAGTAATGTTGTCTGCAACAGTCTTTTTAGGGATTAACACCAAGAAAGTTTTCAATATTTTTTTATCCATCCTTCCGAGCTCCATAGTTGTATTAACAAAATCACGTATAATATCCTTCACAGTGTCCCAGTTCTGTTTATAAAATATAGGTTGAATACTATCGGGGCCGGAGCTTTCAATCCCTTCATGGAGAACAAGGCTTCTTTAACTTCATCCATTGTGGCATGTTTGATTAATTCGGTCTTATCTTATTCACATAACCTGGGAATGAAACTATCATATTCAGTAGAAAACTGTTCATACTCTTTTCATGCGAACAACTACTTATAGTACGTGTAGACGTGATCACAAAGAGATTGCTTATTAGTAATCCATTCATTTTCTATGTATAATCCCACTATTTTATTAAATCTTTGCCTCACCATTGTGGTAATATGGAAAAACTTAGTGTTCCTTTCACCTTGCAACATCCAGTCCAGTCTAGCTTTCTGAAACCAAAGGATTTCCTCTTGATTTAACACCTGCTGATATTCAGCTTCGAGGGCCATTTCCAACTCTGGAAGATAAGAATAAAAATAACTTCAGGATCTTTGAATACCTTGAATACATTTCATCAAAGTTTTCTTACGTTTAAAAATGTTACCAATCTTAGTTTCCTTCCATTCAATAATGGCATTCTTCGTTTCTTCCACCACATTAAAGTGAATTCTTCTTCTTATCCCAGGCTGAACTAAAAACCGCCTTAAAATCTTCATGAGTAAGCCAAGCTGCTTCGAATCTGAATGGACATTTTTTTTATCAATTGGAATTCCCAAGTCTGTGTTGACAAGGATCGGATTGTGATCCGAATAGACTCTAATTTGAGTAATCACTCAGAGATTCGGAAAGAGTTCCACCATATCAATATTCTAAAGCAATCGATCAAACCTTTCCTGAAGCATAACTCTCTCATGTAGGTGTCTAGTCTAGGTAAACTTACTGCCCACATATCCAACATCCATCAGATTACACATATTCCATCGTTCCCGAAACTTTAATATGCGTTCCATGCAGTCTGAGTTGCTACCAACACGTTCATCAATCGCAGCAAAATCGTTGAAATCTCCCACCACCATCCATGGTTGATTTACGTTCATAGAATAATTGTACATTCTCCCAAAACTCATCTTTTTTGTTCGAATGGGGTTGAACATAGACAGTGGAAAGCAGCCACCTCTTACCATTTTCTTGGATTTCGCCATGAATAGTTTGATCAATATGTTGTCGAATCATAATCTCATGTTGATTTATGTTCCACAGTAGAATTAGCCCCCCCCGGAGTCCTTGAGTCGGGACCTCAAAATGATTATCGAATTTTAGTTTTTTCTCTAGCCCGAACCCAATGCCTGCCTTAGCTTTGTTTCCAATAGAAAAATGATGGAAGGGCTTTCATCCCGAATCAATTCCTTGCACTTTCTAATAAAATCGTTGTTCCTACTCCTCTACAATTCCAAGAGATAAGTTTCATTTAGAAATTTTGTTGTTGTTATTTGCCTCTATGGTCATCAGCTCATTTAACATAGCAGTTTATTCCTGACTAGCTAGATCGGTTTCTATTTCCAAAGCATTTTGGCCATCTGTTTGAATTGGAACATTTTCTATATCCATTAAACTGCCCCTGTTTACCGATAGTCTTCTCATTTTCCTTAATTTTCCCCAGATTAGCAACTTTGTTACTCTCCCATCTAACATTGCTTTCTTGGGTCTTACCCTGATCGTCTTTTTTTGAAATTTAGGAGACTGGGATTTTCCGTTAATTTTCTTTAAATTTCCTTCACCTGAGCTTCCTTCCAAGTTACTCCATCTGATTCTATTATTGCTTTCTTCACGTTGTAAAGACTTCATATTTTTTTTTATCCTCCAGGAACGTTACTATTAACATTACTTTCTTGATTTCGATTATTTCTTCCTTTCCATTGTCCAAGTCTTCTTCAATATATTTCTCTAGATTTACAAATCTATTATTTCTACTTGTTTCTTGGTTTCTGCTTCTTTGATTCTTATGATTAAATTTTGATCCATGTTGTCTTCTTTGAACCAACATCCAGGGTACATATCTATCTTTTATCTCTTCTTTTTCTTCCTGTTGAAATTCCTTTTTCCTCACCTCTGCATTCCCTATCAGTAGTAGACTCCTTCTGATTCGCCAGACAATCTGTAGCTCTATGACCAACATCACAGCAATTGAAGCAGATAGAGTGTAATCCCTCGTATTCGATGTTATAAACCTTATTTCCTATCTGCACTTTTGACAGAAGAGGAGTATTAAGATCGATTTCCACACATATTCTAGCAAAACATCCTTTTGTTGACCAGGCTGTATGGAAATCAATTTTCAGGGGCTTTCCAACTAGGCTTCCTATATTGCACATAACACTTTCCTCAAAGTACTCAATTGGGAGACCAGGGATATGAATCCAGACCGCCGTGGAGGGAATGCTTGCATTTGCTGCAACAAAGTTAGGACGCCATCTTTGGACTGTGATCTAATATCTTCCAAGGGCCTTCCATAAGGAACTTTTCTCTATCTACCATATTCTGGAATTTAATAGCATAGAAACCATTCAAGATCGATGCATTCGAACTCACCTTCCAATTTCCATAAATTTGTCTCTACTAATGAGGGTTTTGTACGCCACTGTTTTGCCCAAAATCTTGATAATGAGCGCATTTCTCCATGGTTTCCTTAGTTTTCTTTTAATTCTTAGGGATCTTGATAGTCGGGATCATCCCTTTCACCTTCTTCCTCTTCGTCCGAATCTTCGACTTCAACTTCCATCGAAATGTTAAAGTTTTCCGGGAGAATGGTCAGGCTTATAACCGTATCTCCATGACCTTCTCGAAACTCCTCATCTGAAACTCTATCGCCTTCGTTGGCCGGAATCTTTTATGCTTTTGCTACACTTTCCCCTCTCCTTTCACCGCCTGGGTCACCCCGGTGACCGGCGGAGTCACTTCCTGCATGGTAACAAAACGTCGAACTCCAAAGAGAGCTTTTCTTGTGAGAGAACTCTGCCCTGTTAACATGTAGTTTGTTGATACAATATTTTATTTTTAAATTAAATTTTATATTTTTTTATCATTTTTTTTTAAATATTTAATTATACTTAAGTTATTTCACTTAGTCAATAATTTTTAAATTTAAAATTTCTATATAAATATATTTTTGTATATATAAGTGAAGTCTAATTTTTTTTAAAAAAAAATTAGAAACTAAATTATATATATGAAAAAAATAAAAAAATCAATAAAATTTGAATCAATAGGCTCATTCTATTAATACTCAGTTGCGCACCACTATTAGGAAAACTAAGTGTTTATCAGTACGATATTGAAAATCTTAATATTTATAGTCATGTTTGAATTTTTCATATTTTACATAAAATTCATAATTCGTGTTATATTAATTTAAGATTTATTTATTTTTGAATCAAAATAACAATTATACAATTGGTTCCTCAACATCGTCATAAGTAGATATTGAGGGTTAAATTCATTAAATTATTTTTAAATTAGAATTAAATATGTATTTATACAAAGTTTAGATTAGAACATTAACGTTTTCTTTATTAATTTAATATAAATGATTTGATTGCAAGTAAATGAAAATTATAATATATAAATTATTTATTTAAAAAAATTGAAATTATAATATAGAATAGTTTACTTAAGTTTTTTTAATATGATTTTTTTAAAAGTATGAGGATTTTTATTTTTAATATAGTGTTTGGTTGTAATGGTTTTTCGGAAATAAATTACTGCAATTTGAATTACTGGAATTTGAATTACTGGAAAATGAATTATTGGAATTGAATTCTGGAAAATGAATTACATTTCTGGAAAATGAATTACACATTTCTGGAAAACGTTTTATGATGTTTGGAATATGTTATTTAAACCTTTTTTCCACAAGTTGAAGAGTTTTTTAAAAAATTATTTATTAAAAATATTAAATATAATAAATAATATTATTTATCATAAAACTTAATATTATTATTTTAAAATATTAAAATAATTTATTTATTATTAAAATTATTTTTATAATTTTATTAATAAAAAATAATATTGGTATTTTAGTGAAATGAAATATTATAAATTATATTAATTATTTATTAAAGTAATAGTTTTATATTATATTTAAAAAATATTAATTAGTATATTTTACTAAAATATTATTTAAATATATAAATAATGTTATTCATTATTAAATAAAAAAATTATTATATTATTAAAAAAAATATATATCTTATATTATTATAATATAATTGATTATTTTATATAATATTAAAAATATAATATTATTATAAATATTAATAAATATTTTAATAAATAATATTTTGATGAAAATGATATTAAAATATTTTATTAATATTAAATTCATAAAATAAAATTATTTTGAGTATTTTTGCTTTAAAGTGAAAAGTTCGGAAAATGACTTACGGAAAATGAATCCGTAAGTCATTTTACAGAAAACACAAGGAAATTCTGTTACTAGGAAAATGAATTACATTTCGGAAAACGAATTACGTGAAACAAACACGGGAAAACATTTTCCGGAAAACGAATTACATGAAACAAACACGGGATTTCGGGGAAAACTAATTCCGTAATTGATTTTACGACAAACAAACAGACCCTAAATCTCTTTCCGATTTTCCATATCAATAGAAAATTTATTAACATTATTTTTTTCAAAACTATAGTAAAAATTTAAATATAATTAACTGCTTCTTTTCTCTTTCATATTTCACAATTTCTTTGAAAATTATTACTCTCACTTTTTAATTTCTCATATTTCTCACAAACACAATCACAATTGTTTATTATCAATGGTGGTGCTTGAATTATATTTAATATTCTTCTTAAAATTCTAGGTAGATCATGTTTTCAAATTCTTTTTTTTAATTTTTTATATTTTCAAAATTTCAGATAAAATCATTTTTTTTATTTCCAAATGCTATGTATTGAGAATAATTAGTTTCTATAAAAATCTGAATAGATTCGTATGTAAACTGCAAGGTGCTAGCTCTACTTCTTCTCTCCTCTCCTATATATATATATATCCTTTTCCTTTTGTTTTCTCTTTTCCTCTCAAATCATATGAATATGCACTTTGTTTAATCGTTTGATATTTAAAAAAAATGATATCATCGATGATAATTACGAATCTAAAAATATTTTAAAGATAAACATGTATATTAACAATATAAAATTTTAAATTAGATGAACACCTAAATTTTTTTTTGAATTTAACAGGTGTGACTCCTGTCAATTGATCTAATTATTCTTCTAAAACATGTCTTGAAGAACGATAAAGATCATAGGGAGCCCACAAATAATCAACAACGCAAGGTTGACGGGAATCAGCCTCAACCATGGCTTGCCTTTCCCACTCCAATGGAGAAGGCTAATGGGACCAGGGTGAAGATTCCTACATTTTCCTACAAAGTTGTCGCCACCCAATCCATGCTGGTTCCACCTATGATCCACCGGCTTAATGTTCCCCGCCAAAACCAGCAAAAAAGGTGGCAATGAACCCAAATGGTATATCCTTTTCTTCTTTTGAAACGCCATCCATTGCTCAACTTTCTTCGTATACCCTCCTTTTCTCCATTTATCAACGTCCACAACCATAACTCCGGTATAAAAAACACGGGTTCCTCCCTTGAAACGTTCTCGAAAGCTCCGGGTCTGACCAGAAAGCATCGTTGAAATAGACGGTGAAGTTTGCGTGGCAGTATTCCGGTGCTGCTAAAACCTTGTCTCCCATCTCGACGTCCCAAAGCTTCTTGACGTCGTCGAACACGACGAGGTCGGAGTCTAAATAAAGAACCCTTTTCACATCCGCCGGTAATATGTCAGCCAGATAAATCCGTGCGTAGTTCAATGGCTGATCCAAAGCTTGTCGTATTGACCTCGATATCTTCCCGCGAACTCGGTTCGAATCGAAATGATGCATTTTGAAATTCAGGTAAGGGAAAGTAGATTGGATGCTGGAAGCGAGTTCGACGTCGGAGTGAGTGCAAAGGAAATGGAACGACAAGTTCTCCGGGCAGGTCGAGTGCTGCAACATGGACAAAACAGCCGCCATTGTTCCTCGGAGATAGTTTTCGTCTAGCGTCATGGCAATGTGGATCAAGTCGGGCTTGTTGGATCCACATGAATCGCCATTGCGAAAAGCCGGGGCTTCCTTGAAAACGGGAAGTTTCCCTGAAGAAGGGTTGTGGATGATGGTTTTTGACACGGATGGCGACACTGGTCATGACGGCGAAGTGGAGGAAGAGGAAGAGAGAATAAGGCCAAGCGGTGACGCAATATGAATTGATAAAGTTCTCCACAAGGCCATGTTGTGCCTAGCTTTTGGGTTCTTTGCGTGTGGAGGTTAAAGTTGAAGGTTGAGGAGGACAAATAGTTAAAATTAATCCGCAAAAATGAGATTAAAATATTAAAAAAAGGGTTTTTCAAATTTGGTTGGTGGTTAAAGGGTTGAATGGAAGACGATGATCAAATTACAAGGAAACAAATAAGATAAAAGAAAGGACCACAGCTACCTAGATTTTACTTAAAAATAAATTTAGTATTTATGTCCAATTTAGCACTCAAAATTGAGAGGTTAATTAAAAATATTTTTTGAGCGATGTTATATATATTATGTTAAAAACATAACCCAATACACATATCATAGAGGATTTAGAACTTACCATTAATATTATATTATTTATTTAAGGCAATTAACCTTTTATTTTATGAATCCTTAATGTAAAATAATTTTTAGATCAAAATCAATTATATATCATTTAGGCGACAAAGACATTTATATATCATTTGAGTAGTAGATTTAATCATATATTATTCAGACGACAAAATCAATCATATATTAAAACTAACAAATGTACTAATAATTTAAAATAAATCAAGACTTAATCAAGAAACTTATAATTAATTACAAGATAAAAGAACACTTTTATTAATACACAATACAATTACAATATTACACACTTACGTCATTATCTTTTTCTTCATTACCCCTAAACCATCTTTCCCTAACTCTTAGTTTTTACACTTTTTTTACTCTAACAACAATAATAATTATCACTCCTCTTTATAGATTTTAGCAGCCATTAAATTATTGACACATGTCATCGTCTTATTCATATCAACTTTATAAATATCTAGATTATTCTTATAGATGATTTTTTTTATTAGTCTATATAATTACAAGAAGTGGTGGATCCACCTTTATATCAGGGTAGGCATATGCCTATCTTGAAATTCGTTTTTTGTTATTTATTTTATTGATTGTGTTCTCCCTGAAATTTATTGTATCTATCTTATACGAAAATTCCGTGTTATTATTACATATGTGCCCACTCTCAAAATATTTTTCTATATTTTCCGTCAATTGCAAGGTAGTATCTGTTCGAAAGATTTTCAACCATTTGATAATAAACCCTCAAACACTCCTACAGATATCATGCTTGAACCCAAGATCTTTAAGAATAACAATTATCCCTTAATCACTAAGGTCGCTTGGCTCATACTTTTATAGACAATTCTAAATATAATATTAATTATTATAAATATCTAGATTATTTTATAGATATTTCTAAACGTATATTTCTATATCATTTTAAAATATTCTCAAAATATATCTTTAAATCTATAAATATAGATTTACCAGTAACTAGGAATAACTACCGAGTTCAAATTTAAGATGTTACGATCTATACATTCATTCATTTACTTTGAACTTATTTGCGAAAGAAGGTTACCTTTAAAAATTGTTGAAAATGAAGTGATAGCTACCAACCCTTTATGGGATAACATTATATTAAAATGAACCAAATAAATTTAATTGGATTGGTAGATGATCAAGTGACGGGTTGGATTGGTAGCAAGTCCTTGCAGCAGTCGAGCTTTAGAAAATATTAGTAACATGAGTTTTAGACAGGTGGAGGTTGGATTCATTCAAAATGTTTCAGTTTTTATTGGGAGGAAAGTGTTCAATGTAATTCTTAAAATATAGATCAATGTTAGATATTTAGAATAAATTTTTATCGGCAGGTGAAAGAAAGAAAGAAGAAAGTCCAATGCTTCGAAGAAAAAGGATTAAGCTGATTCATGTGATGTGGCAAATGTTTCTCAATCTGACTCTGATATCAAGAATCACAAAAAAATAATTCTTAAGGATGTATATTGAGCGTGGACATTTGGAAAGAATATGAAATTTCAAATTAAAGGTGATGAGTGAAAAGTTGTTGTCAAACTTACTATGCTAACATTGTCTTAGGGTTAAAAATAAAATGTCATCAAACAAATTTTATTTATCATAATTAAACTAAAGTAAATTAAGGTTTTTTCTAGCTTAAAGTGTCAAATTATGAAAGTTAAAGGACCTAAAAGCACAAACCTAGAAGTGTAGGTTCTAATATTAACTCTATTTGATTTTTAAACCGATTATTGAATCGAATAACCGAGGTGATTCCTTGAGCATTTACGCGAGGGCCGACTCAGATTATTCCCTAAATTAAGGGGACTACATTGAAATCTAGCTAAAAGTGGAGGCTCTATTTAACTTATTTAATTATGACAATATTAAACTCTAATCAAAATTCTGAGACTAAAAAGGTCGAGACCTAAAAATATCGATTTCTAAAAGATTTAAAAGCATGAGGACCTAAATTGATAATTTCTAAAGTTGAGGACTAATTAAAAACCTAATTATTTTCTAAATTATTAGACCTAAAGTTTTTAGAAAATATTATTTATTAATAAATTTTAAAAGTCGAGCAATCGATTCAAGTAATCGAGCATCTTATGCGAAAACTCGACTCGAATTACCCCCTAATTAATTTAAAATGTCATCCTAATTTCGAAGTTCGATTCGAGTGTTAACCTAATCTAAAACTAAATTTAAGGCCTTAAACTATGGGATAATGAATCACTTACTAAACCTAATAAAAAAATTAAAAAACAGTTAAAAAAGCAACATAGAATAAAAATAAAATAAACATAAAATAAGGACCTAATTTCATAAATGTGAAATTTCTAAACTAAAAGGGAATAAATTAAACATAAAATAAGACTAAATTAAAACAAATCAAAATTCGAAGGCTAAATCGAAATAAAATCAAAATAAACAGATTAGTGACTAAAATACAAATCATGCGTAATCTACAGGGACCTAAATATAATTATTCATTTTATTAAAGCCTAAAAGTAATCTGTTAAATAAAAAGGGAAAATTATAGAATCGATCCACATAAGTTTAAAAAAATTAAAAGGTCACTACACATTACCTAAATGCAAAAACACTACTAACTTACAGGGATCAAACAACAATTTCATCAAAATAAATAAAAACAGACAAATAAAAAGGAAAACAGTTTCAAACCCTCTAGGATCAGAATGCAAAAACGCGCTAAAATATTATGGCTAAATAGAGAATAACACAAAAAATAACAACACATGCATAGAAAAGGAAAAATATCAGTTTTGGTCCTTATATGGACCAAACTGTAAAAACACGTGCAAATTTCAGGAGGCTAAACACAATTGTCTCCTATACCTATCCTATATATACCAAGTTTGTTTTATTTCTCTTTATTTGCAACGAAACCCAAAAAAAAAGAAAAAAAAATCTTAAAGCTCTCTCCTTCCCCCGCCCAGTAGTAGGCCGGCCGCCCCCTAACCAGCTCCCGCCGCACGCGATGTTGGAAAACCTAAAATAACTCAAAAATCTCCTTGAGTATATATCTAACCCCAAAAGACCTAGTTTAGGGCTAAAAATACCTGAAAACACCTTAGAAATACCCGAAAATGACCTAAAACCCTTCGGCTCCCGGACTCTGTCGACCATTTTTCGACCCAGGTAACGCTCCGATCTACTCTCTTTTTATATATATTTTTTTCGTATTTTTTGACCGTCGGTTAGCTGGTTGATTGTTTTTATTATGTTATATTCAAAAGCAAAAAAAGATACTATTTATTTGTTGGTTCGTTGTTAGAAACTAGGGGGTGTTTTTTTATCTTTACTGCTTTCGAAAACTGGAAAATACCTTTTTTTTTTTGCTTAATTCGAAAATTTAATTTTTTTAAATTTCTGGTGAGATCCGAAGCTAACAGAGCAAGAACACACACAAAAAAAAAGAAAAAACTATTTCGAAATTTAAGAGAAAGGAAAAAACATTGAAGGTGTTGTTATTGCTTTGAAAACAGAGTGTTACAATATCTTTTTTTTGGGACCATTTTAAAATCTTAATTCATGGGTCTTATACCTATTTTTTACAGAAAAATGAAATGATGAATATTGCTTTCATGGAGTGCTTGTTGCCGGCGTGCATGGATGATTGGGGCAGAGTCAGGTGATTGCTGATTGGGGGAAGGAGGTTGCATGTTGATTGGGGGGTTGGGTGGCTGGTTAGACCCGAGTCGGGTTTTAGTTGGGCTTCGGGTTGGGTTTAGTGTTTGGTTGAGGCCCGATTATATTTAAAAGGATTGGGTTTGGGTTATTTTGGTAAAGGGTTTGGTTGGGTTTTAATTGTAAAAGGGGTTTGGTTTTTTTAGTTGGGGTTTAATTGTAAAATAAAATTAAAATGGTGCTCACACTATCGAATGGAATAATCACTCTCTAAGTCCTTACTTTCTCTTGAGTCTTAAACTCATCTATTGAGCTTATAACTTGGGCTCCAATCATAATCCCAATTCTTACTCACCTAGCCCAAATTCTTTTAATTTATAATTCAATTTTCCTCGGACAACGTTCTCTCATCAACCCGGGTAATCCCCGACCCTTACACGTTCAATAAAAAAATATCAAAATACGATTGGATGACACCAATTATTTGTTGTGGAGACAACAAACTCTATTTAAAATTGAGTCATGCGCTAGTTGATTATATTGATGGTATGACGGTGGCTCCTTTGCAGTATGTCTTGAATGAATAAGGTGGAAAATTCTCGACAACTGTTACGTTTTGTACAAGAAACAAATAACGTACGAACTTATTAAGTCATCTCGGTGGTTAAAGAGAATATTGTTCTTCTTAGAGGTTTTAAGTTCGAGCATCTACGACTACAGAGTGTGTATGTTATCAATGACTAAGAAAAATTCTGAACCCATCTGTTAATAATGGTCTAGCTTTGAGTAAAAAATTTACCCTAATCACAGTTAGAATATGTCTAAAGACCAATTATATGATGATTGTATTGTCATAAATTATTTATCGTATTTATTGAATAAAGACATTACCGTTATTTTCTTTTGTTAGATTTCCATGCATTAAATAAACTAAAAGATAATAATGTTCATATAATAATATGATTATTTTTAAAAGATCCTTAGTCAAATATTATTATGGGCATAGACAATAATAATACGCTTAAGACTAACATGTTATTGATTGATGACAATGAGTTGTCATTGACATATAGACGTTAGAATTGATACATGCATATATTGTTAGCGAACAATGTATTGGATTGACCCACCATGAGCATGTCTTGGATTATTATGTGATGGTCACAATATTCCTCATGGTGACAAATATATGTATGATCCTTAGACTTGAGACCATTATTATATCAACATATATTGTTGTATGTTTTGATACAGTTAAACATGCTCCGTAACTGGTTGCACTATAAAGACTGACATTAAACATATCATGATATATGTAGTGGGATGTGAATGATCAAAATAGGATTTGTTCTTCCTACATAATAGGAAATATATCACAGGCTACTTGATTGAGTGATACTAGAAATGCATGGCCAAATGTGAGAAAGCATCCATGGAGGCTGAGAGTGATGAAAGGTTGGTGACCTGAAGGAGATAATGTAAAGAGAGAGAGATGCCAGAAGAAACTTTTTATTGAATAGTGGAAAAATACTCTACATTCAACCTAGTACAAAAGTATGGCTTATATAGCCCAAGTAACCAACAAACTAATAACACTCTAATAACAAATAAGTCGATATGAGATACCACAAATTATTCGTTTATTATAGTCTACTCTAGATATCAAACCTATTCTAGATATAAAAGACAAAAGGATATAAAACATTAAAAGAGTTAATCACGAACACGTCATGTCGAAACACGACTTCTTGTAACTTAGGTAACAATGATATATTGCTAGATGTTACTCATTGTTTGTACTATTAGAATGATTCTAATTATTACTACTAACGTTACAGGAACCTACAGGGTCACACCCAATGGTTGAAAAGAGCGATTCATAAATGTTTAACATATGTACAATTTGATTGTACATGAATAAAATTTGATTGTACATAAATAAAATGTGTAGTTAATATATATATATATATATATATATACGAGGAATTTTAAATACACATTAATACCGAATTTAATTAAAGGATATAAATTAAAGTAATTATACTCCTTATTAAATTCGGATTTAAACCCTAATAGCTAGGACGACACATATAAGAGAGAGATATTGGTCTAGCAGCCGCTTACCCTTTTTACTAAAATTCCAAAACTCCTAAAAACTTTTTTGAGAAAGAGTTTGCTCTAACCGGGTGAATTAAGTATAGGCCGAGATGATTATTTCGTGGAGGCTAGGACTTGAATCGTTCGTGAGATTGTGAGCCATTGTTGTATTGCTGCTTTTCAAGGAACCCAAGGTGGGAAATCATATCTCTTCCTCCCGATTTCGATTTTTATCGTATATAGATCGCTGGTGAGACCGCCGTGTTTGTTTTTGCTGCGCCATGGGGTGCTCCGACGATCCCAACACACCATAGTTCATTACTGCTCTAGTCATGTCAAATAACATTACACATTACATCCGTTTTGCAGATATGATTTCCATATATAAAATTAGCTGACCCTTATTCCCATATGTAATGGGATAAGGGGGAGGTAGGATAGTAGGCTGCCCCCAACGTCAGGCTGAGAGGAACTTTCGTAGGAGACCTCCGAATTATGAAAATGCCCTCTATGGGACTCGATCCCACGACCCCAAGATTAAGAGCCTTGTGCTCTACCAATTAAGCTGGATGGTCATTTCATGATTTCCATATATACTTGAATTTATTTTATGTCTAAGAAATCTGAAGCTTATGCACTGAAATAGCATTTCATAAAATGGTCGAAAGATAACTTACTGGTAAACTTAAAGCAATACAAACAGGTAATGGTTCTGAATTTAACATATACTCTTTATATCTTTCAAAACATGATATAGAACACATACATTCATGTCCACGCACATCTGAACAAAAGTGGAGGTATGGAACGTAAGCATAGATATACAGTCAAATGAGTATTTTATTATAACTATGTTATTATTTTATTCGTATATATATTTGTATAATGCTCATATTTTTATATATATTTTAAAAACACAATAAATATGAATCGCTATACACATCTCAAAGTGTATATAAAATATAAATTAGTATCATATTAAAATTATAAAAATATAGAATACTTTATCCTCGATTATAACTAAATAAAATATGAGTATATTAGTTCATGAATTATTAGAGTACTAAATTTGATGTTCATACAATTAAAATACGGTGGGATTCTTTACTCCTTTGGGGGGGGGAGGACGATAAAAACATGATGTTCAACACTTGCACTGATTTATTTAATTATTTAATTAAATGAAATTAAAAAATTATTTAAGCTGGGCGATATGATCATGCATGTCACAATAAGCATACAATCTACTCATAACAATATCAACATTTGATAATGATGATGTTACATTTTGATTATCATACACCTGTTTTGCCTTATCTCATTTCCCTAATGCTAGTCATAGATTCTTTGTCTGCCTAGATAGCCTAATCAAAACCGGTTGGTGAGCTTTCCTTAGGGCTGGGCTTGTTTGGGAGGCAGGCTAATCATAATTATTTACAAACAAAAGAATACTTATATTCTATGTCAAATAATCGATTTGAGCTTAGAAGGTCAACTTCAAATCTTATTACTATCATTTTTGGTGAGTATTCTATAAATTTTTATGTAAATTCTAATTAGGTCTTAGGTATGCTTGGGAGAGTCACCCATGACCTAAACTTTTTTAATACAAAAAAATCAATTTGTACTAATAAACAAAACTATTTCAATTGTATTTTGCAATAAAATTTTATATGCAAAATATTGATTCTATCTATCATGTGAATAAAATAATTCTTCCATAAATTTATTTTATTTATTTTTGTCAGTTAATCAAGTTTTTATAAAGAAAATATTTCATTAAAAATAAATATTAAATGATATCTCTTTTACACTTTATCTATTTAATATTTTTATTAACGTAAATATATAGTGTTTCTCTATTACTATTTTAAATATTTAGTCGATCGCAATTGTTAAAAAATTATCAATCACTTAAAACATGACATGTGTTGCGTTTGTATTTTTCTAAAAATTATTTTAAAAAATTAAAATTATTAATTTAAAAAATATGAAAATTCTCTAAAATTAAAAAAAAACCAAAGCCTTAAAAATCTCTAAGTACAAACCTCCCATTATTGTCTTCTTCTGCCACCGCCGTTTCAGGACAGCCACCCACCCATCATCATTATCCATCCAATGACCAATCATCATCCTTGTCGTCACTCTAATCCCCTAAATCCATAAAATTTCTAAACTAAAATCCCTAAAATCCACAATACCCAAATCATTAATCTCTAATATTCTCCCCTCCAACTGCCTCTTCATCTCCTTACTATCGTATGCGACGAACTTTCAATGGAGGGGGGTGGGTAGGTTAGAGGGGGAAAGGGACTAGGGATTTGAGTGTTGGGTATCAGAGATTTTAGAGATTTAAGTTTAGGGATTTTAGGAATTTAGAGGATTGGAAAGATAATAATAGCAATGATCAGTCAGTGAGTGGTCGGTTATAGGTGGGTGATCGTTCAATGGCGGTGGTCGAAGATGATTAGTGACGGTAATCGAGGATTTGAAATTAATGATTTTAAGAGTTTGAAGTTTTTATTTAAATTTAGAGAAATTTTGAATTTTTTTAAATAATGATAATAATTTCAATTTTTAATGAAATTTTTAAAAATTTATAAATTCACCACGTCATGTTTTGAATGGTTACAAATTTAAAAAATCTTTTCAATATGGTTACAAATTCACCACGTCATTTTTTAACAAATTTTAGTTGTTAAATACTTAAAATGATTGCGGAAAAATGTTAAGTATCTACTTTGATAAGAAAAACTTAAACATCTAAAATACATAGAAAATTATAATTTAAATATTTATTTCTTAACTAAGCCTAAATAAAATAATTATAATATAAAATCTAAAAAGTCAAATTTGAAAAATATTTTCTATATGAGTCATAAACATCTTCTCACATTCTCTTTATCTCTATAGTAGTATGTGCTTTTTTAATTAAAAGAGGATTCAAGTTTTAATGAGATATGCTTTGATAGCAAATATAAGATTTTGAAAAAAAAGGGTAGGTAATCATATGTGCATGGTGCACTTAGCATCTAATATGTTGTCATAAGGAGTTATTTAATTTAATTAATTAGAGTACCAAGATGTCGGCAGTGTTGTATCTATCTTTTGGTCCACTGTCCCAAACCCCAAAAGCCTTGCCTAATCATCTTATTCCTCACATAACACTGTAGCAAGCTTTTCAAAGAGATTTGTCTTAAAAACAACACATATACATCTATCTAAAAAGGAGTGGGGCTTTTCAATATATATACTGTTATAGGGGCAGCTGAGAGTTTGGAGCAGAGGGAACATGATGGCCTCCATGTTTACATATCCATGCCTGACCCCATTTCTGCATATCAATGGCATTGAGGGGTGGGTCTCTCTTTTATGAAATCTCTTGAACCACTCCCAATTGCATGAGTAATAATAAGTTTTTTTAAATTTGTTTGAATATCAAACAATATATGTCTTTCTTGTAAAATATTCAAATATTATATTACTTTGTACCTTTGAATTAGATTTGAATATGCATCCTGCGTTCGTAGATAATTTTCTCATGATATTTGATTATAATTTATGTTTGTCTATGGGTTTTCAATAGTTTAATATTTTGTTGTGGTTCGTTTGTCTTAACAGTCAAATATATTTGTATCTGCCTTTTGTTCAAGTTTTTTTATGAAATTTTTCATCTTTTCTTTATATGGTCCACATTATATGATCTTAAGTAACTAATTTCTTGTGTTGATTGTTACAAGAGAATATCTTAATTATATGTTTAATTTACTATTCTAATATAATTTTTTATTATAATCTTAAACATTTTTTTGTATTAATAAACTGTTTTTATTTTTATAAAAATGTACTAACTTTTGACATACATAAAATGATTTTTATAATTATAAAATATATATTCAAATCAATTTAAGTTGAAGGTAATACAGAAAATTCATTGAAGCAGTAAAACAGTAAAAAGGTTAGCTGCAATTGTAAAAATCCATGAAAACAGTAAAAAGGGTGCATGCAGAGGTGGGTGGGGAATTAATTTCTGAATTGGAAGGAAAGTAAGAAGTTGGAAGAGAGACAGCGGATGATTGAGTGGGACAGTTCACAGAGCAGAACAGCAACTGAATGTACAGTAAAGCAGACTTAAACTGTAGGGCAAAGGAAAAATGGATAGTTCTAATAACCAACGAAGAGCAATGGAACTATCTGAGAATTCAAAAAATTTCTTGAAACGATCGTTTCGTCAATCCCTCGGGATTCCTGATTGTGATCGAATATCCAAAACTGTCCACGACAAAGGCGAATCAATCCGCCCTTTCCATGAAATTCAATGAAAATAACTCCAAAAAATCATATCTTATTATTCATTATCAAGCATATGATAAACACGTACTGAATACGAATGTCTAGTGGGCACCTAACAATACATTTGAAGAACGATCATAAACAAAAGAAATGGTGGGCCTTTCGTACAATTTTAACCAATATTTGTGCGCATGCTACAGTGTCACTAAAAAGTGTAAAGTACACAAATGATCTTTTAATTATAACGTATTATTTTATTAAGTCTCATAACTATTAAAACTTACAAAATGATCTATCGATTATAAATCATTTTTTGTTGAGTCTTCTATTATTAAAAGTTACAAAATGATTGCCTGACTATTCATGTGTTCCCAGTTCATCATTTTATGTTAAAAATTTGATGATTATCTGAGCTAAACGTTAATTTGTTGATTGAGATATTATAAAAACGTATTTTAATGATGTATACTGGCACCCCTTTTGCTTTTAAGAACTGGTTCGATGATATAATATTTTATGCATTGGCTTGATGACATAATGTGAACGAGAAGTTAATCTAAAAAACATAGCTCAAACAGTTATGAGATCATATTTTAACATATTTTATTAAATATATTAACATCCAACTCAGACGACCGTCAAAATTTTAACAAAGAATGATGTGTTTGAAACATATGAATGGTTAAATGACTATTTTATAATTTTTAACAGTCGAGAGATACAATAAAATAACGCCCTATGTTAGAGCATCATTTTGAAACTTTTAATAGTTGATTAAACTCAACAAAATAGTACCTATAGTTGGGGGTTCATTTGTGTATTTTACCCTAGAAAATAATTATCAAGTTGAAGTGCATTGCGATTTGCCGTATGTGTGACAAATGGTGCGCTAGCGAGCAATATATGGCGGCGAAAGGCAACTCGTTGCATGCCAAGAAAAATGCAAATGTCGACCAAACCAAGGGACCTTGTGGACCACTGTTTGTCTAAGCAAATAAAAAGTTCTCAAGGCTATATCAAAGGTGGACCACTATTTGCCTAGATGTTGGGGCACACATTATATGATGTGTAGTTGCAATGGGCACACATTGAGCTGATGAGTGGACCAGCCATGGGACATTGGGGTTTAGCTTAGACTTCATGATTTAGGTTCAAAAGCCAGACTAATTGTCAATAATACATATACCTCATGTACTTCCTTTTGTATAGATGCTTTTCTTCGTACATTCAAATTACCCAGATTTTCACAAGAAACAAAAAAGAGTGGATCCTAACAAGATTTTCGTTTCATCTTTTGATGAAAATTGGTGGGATTTTCGTTGAAGGTTTAATTGAAAAATCTTTCAAGTAAGATTTGATTTCAATATATAATTATCATTTGTTGGAATTGCTTGACCATTTTTGTGTATAAACCATATGAAAAATGAGTGTGTATATTTGACAAGAGATAACGTATAGGTTTGGTGGGTGCGCGTGCAGGGTGGAGTAGAGGGACTGAGATCATGATGGAGCTGACTGCCATTGCCAGCCATCCATAAGATCATTCATTACAGCCAATACAATTACCTTTTTCCTAATGGTACGAGGTGATTACAAGATAGTACATGTTCATATTTTTTTAAATTATTATAATGTATACATACCCTATAGACAATCATGCTAAAACTTGAAACTTTTAAAAAGAACGACGCTCCATTTTACTATTTATGTTGCTTAATGGATTCAATTATTTTTTTTCTTTTTAATTTGAATTATTTGTTGGTTCATGTATCTCTCCATATATACTTTTAGAGGGGAAGCTGCTTTGGAGCTCATCATGTACTAGTGCTATTATTATTGTAATCTTTGGGGTAAAGTCTTAAATTAAAAGGCCAATGAGACTTAAAAATGTCACAAGGAAGGTAGTTTAAGTCAATCACGAAACCACTTCCAAAAGCCAGCCGAAGCACTAATTACCCCCATTGCACGTTATTTTAATCCATTTTATTTGCTAGCCTTGCGTTCACTTCATTAAACCTACCAAAATGAAAAAAATGGTTAACATTCTATTCTTCAAGTTGATCAAAAATTATATATATAATTTGGGTCAATTATGGATATTTATAATATCTTAAATTATTTGTAGTTGTAGATCATTTTTTATATTCATATAACATGTAGCAGACATCTATGTAACAGCAAATTGAGCATCACCAGTCATTTCCAGTTTGCAAAACTGATGATTAAATTTGTTTGGTCTGGTTCGAGACATCTATGATTATGTTGCTGTTGTTGTTCATTTAAAACTCTCATGCCAATCACTTGAGACGGTGGTAATTCTCCATAAGTTTTGACCTAATAATCCTCATCTTTCTTGTCTGAATTGACTTCATTTTTTGCTACTTTTCAACTTCATACCCCTCCATTTTGACAATTTTTTTTAGTTAACCACGTACCAAAAAGTTGTCAATGATTTGACAAGCCATGCTAAAAATCTCATATGAAATAGTCAGTCGGATTTTTTATTTTCAAATATTTATGTTTAACATATACATCTATCATCTATTCAAATGCGAATGTAAAGATCGATATTTATATTAAACATTTATTTAGATTTTGATAACACAAAATCAGTATAACCTAAAAAAATCTAAACTTACAAAAATATTCGGCATTCACCATCTTATGTTTTCTGCTTACATACAATGCCGACAGTAGTGAGCGTTTGAAACAAAAAAAATTGATGGAAAAGCATGTGAAGTATATATGTGGGGCAAAATTCTTAAAAACTTTCACATAAAATGTTGAAGAACGAACAAGGATTATGACTATGATTATTATGTCACGGCCCCTCCCTCAAATATACTTAATCAGTTCCCCCAACAACATCATCCTTAATATATATATATTTTGCTTGAAACAACTACTCGAATTCAGGACCTCTAGAGAAAATCTTTTACCCCTCTATATGATCCACCAATAGTTTAATGCCATGTGAATATTATTTACCTTAATAGAAGTTTTCTCTCAATTTACCTATATTTTGGCTTTTACTTTTTTGTCCTTGATTAATCATCTCTGTTATCAAACTATTGGTGGGTACACAGAGGGCACATACAAGGTGTAGAATATTTCTATTCGAATAACATTGTCTTTAACTAATGAGATCATTTGATGAGTTCTTCAACTATGATTTTTTAACATTAACTAAGAATTTTTAAAAAACGTTGAACTAGAATCTTAAATTATTTACACTTGAATATTAAGATATTTAAACTAGATACGATAATGATCTTCAATGACAGGAACACAGTAGAGAGCAGGCAATAGTAGTGACTAGTGAGTGCATGAGCATGACAAACAAAACCTGAAAAATGCATGCGCGTGACTATAAATCCCGTTTCCTTGTATCGTTTATCTAATGAAAGAACAAAAGATTTTGATTTCTTCTCTCAAAGAACATAACATAAATCTAACAAGGAGAATATTATTACTATCGTTACTTGGTTTGTAAGTATAATTATTCCTTTTCCATTTTAGGTTATTTTTCCTACTCAAGTCTATACTCTTTTTTTACTAAATACACTACATTTTTTGAGCAAGCAATTTAACAGTGAATACTCTTGTTCAATCATCTTATTCACTTCGTTTTGCCTGCAATCATGATTCTTGGTTGCCCCCGATCGCATGCCTCTCTTGAACCACCTATAAATTTCCATATTCCTTTCTCTTCTTCCTCCCACCTCTTCTTCTTCAATCACCCTCAAATTTAATCCTTGTGCATTTTAAGAGATGGCTGTTTCAGGGTTTGAAGGATTTGAAAAACGCCTAGAGCTCCATTTCTTTGGCGATACTGATAAAGACAACATGTTGGGGCTTAGGCTGCTTGATTTCGAATCACTTGAACAAGTCCTGTTTGCTGTGCAATGCAGGGTGTATCAGCTGTTGGGAACCCTTTCTTTGATGCCTACGTTTTATCTGAATCGAGCTTGTTTGTTTACCCTACAAAGATCATTATCAAAACCTGTGGGACAACCCAACTCCTCAAATCGATCTCTCCATTGCTTCACTTTGCCCACAATCTTGGCCTCAATTTGCAGACCTGTAGGTACACCAGAGGCAACTTCATCTTCCCCAAAGCTCAGCCGTTCCCACACACCAGCTTCAAAGAAGAAGTCATTTACATCGAACAAAACATCCCCATCAATCTATGCTATCGGAAAGCCTCCGTTATGCCTTCCAAACTCCCTGCTCATTCATGGCAAGTTTTCACCGCTACCCTTTTGCCGTCATTGGAGTCCCACCACGAAGATTTTACTTTCACCGTCGAAGTTTGCATGACGGAACTTAACCGCCACCTTGCACGTCAGTTCTTCGTGGAATCCGGGGATCGCAAAACGGGGGACGTAGGCGGTAAAGAAATGACCGAGCTGACGGGTATTGATACCATTGACCCCGGAGCTTTCATTTGCGACTTTGCTTTTGATCCCTGCGGTTACTCCATGAACGGCATTGATGGTGACCGGTACTCTACCATCCATGTTACACCTGAAGATGGGTTTAGCTACGCTAGCTTCGAGTGCGTCGGGTCGGTTTACGATGATCCGGATGACATCGTTGTGGCGTTGAAGAAAGCTGTTCAGGTTTTCATGCCGGCGACGATTTCAGTCTCGACGACGGGATGTAGCCGTGAAGTTTGGACGAAGCTGGCGCGTGCTTTTGAACCGCTTGGACTCAAGTGTCGGAGCTTTGCAATGGATGAATTCCCAGCCGCCGGTACCATTGTTTTCCAAACGTTCACGGCGGCTTGCCGGAAATAAGGCCGGGAAAACCACAAAGCAAAAAACTTGGAGTGATTTTTCATTGGGGGTGTTAAAGAAATTTACTAAGATGATGATGTATTTGATTGGTTGGAAAACGATGATGAATGTGGGGTTGACTTGGGTAGAAAGATGAGAATTGGATGGGATTTTAGGAGGGGTGACGGGGTAAAATCAGAGAATCAAAGATTGGGATGAACATGATAATGCACCCCATTTACCATTGTCACGCCTCTAGATTTTTTTTGAAGCTCAATTTTAGTGGGAAATAAAAAAAAACATAAATAAAAGTGCTCAAGTTTTTTCAAGGTTTATATGAAAATTTTATTATTAAGGGTAACTATACATGTACTTTAATTATTACTCTTTTTTTTTTGTCATTCAATTACTTTTGTTTTAAAATCATATTGAACGTTATATTTTGATAATTGAATGATCAAACTAGAACAAAAGTAATAGTTAAAATATTAAACGTGTAGTCCACCCTTCTATTAATTTCTGAATCAATTGAATCAAATTTCATTTTTTTTACATCTTCCACATTTTGGTGTATTTTCACCTTTTTCATAAATAGTCACTAATGTTTGAGTAAGTTTTTATTTTCTTTATTGAAGTTTCAAAAGTAACAAATTGATCATTAATGTTATTGATTTGTAATAAATCGATCACCTGACGTTGACAACTGTTAATATGGGAGACATAAAGCTTACTTGACCCGTTTTTTTTTAATAGTTGATCGACAAGTTGGAGAGCATGTTGGACTCTTTGTTGATCGAAGCTTCAACTAATTACAACCACCTTAGTTGCAAGGTTACCAAGTGTTATAATTATCAGAACAATTAAAGGCAAACGTATACGATCGAAATGAAAAACAAAAAATACAAAGATTTACGTGGAAAACCTAAAAAAAAAAACTACGAGCAGAATATAAGAAAATTTCACTATGTCGAAAAAGTACAAGATCTATTACATATAAAAAATCGTATTTCCTACTTTCTAATTATAGGGATAGGAAACCTTATTCAACAAGAAAACTATCGTAGGAAGAATCCTAATCTAACTAAATATTCTTTCTTGACCACCATAAAGGTGACAGAATAATTAGAGATTCAAAATGGATTATGCTACTCACACTTTTACCACCTCTTTGATTGTAACTTCAAGGTCTGGTTCAAGAAGAAATTGGGTCATAACTCTAACAATATCCACCTTGACAAGATTCCTCATCTCACATATTCCACAACACCTCATCCAATGGGTAATTTTCAGCATTGAACATCGACAAAGTCCAAACAAATTCTCAAACTTGCCTGTAGGAAGCGATTTGGTCATCATGTCCACATGATTGTCGTGAGTGTTCACTTTGCTCACAACAATATCACCTCGAGCAATTATACAATGGACAAAGTGATAGCGGGTATCAATATCGTGAAATGAAAATATTAGCACTAATTGGATAATAATAAAATAAATAAATAAAGAACTGAGGTATAATCACAGACTTAGAAACGAATCCATCTCGATGTGTGTCACCGTTTTAATAGACAATCATCTTTTGAGATTAACATGGTCTCTCTGAGAATTCTTATACCCAAAAATCAAAGTGAACAAATGGTAGTATTACTCTTCTCTTAGCACCGGAACGAATTGGAAAGCTTAGAAATTGTTTAGTGGGCAGAGAGGATTTTTAAAGAAATATCCTTTGCTTTGGATGATTTTCAAAAGCTTCTCAGCCTTTGTATTTATAAGTAGCCATAACTAACATAAACTAATGCAGTCATAATACAAGCTTAAAAAAATAGAAACAAACTGTTGTAATCACAATTAATAAAAGGCTTAAAGATGTAAAATTTAAGGTTTTTTTGGTAAATTAATTATTATATTAATTTTTTAAATAAAAATAATTTTTTAAATTTTATATTCATGACACGTGTCAGATAACAATCAAATTTAATGGTCGTTACGGTACAAGCACCTAAAAGTGTAACATTGGAAACATTAGACACTTATTGTTGGCAAAAAGTTCTTTATCCATTAAATAGTATTTTGAAGTATTGTTTAGGCATTATAAAGTGTATTAAGCCTTAATAAAATAGATGTTATAACATCTATTTACATCGTAAAAGACACATATTACCATAACCACGAATCAAGTCATACCAAA
This sequence comes from Hibiscus syriacus, assembly GCF_006381635.1. Classification (NCBI taxonomy): domain Eukaryota; kingdom Viridiplantae; phylum Streptophyta; class Magnoliopsida; order Malvales; family Malvaceae; genus Hibiscus; species Hibiscus syriacus. The sequence continues at coordinate 890,578 of NW_024061774.1, forward strand.
CATCAATAATGATGCGTGCCTAGGAGGGAGTTTTTTATTCACATTCAACAAGGGAGGACAAAGGTGACCCTTTAAATTCCTTTCTAAGGGGTTTTCCTTCTCAATGTAGGATATATTCTCTTACACTCTTTCAACATTACCAACAATTAGAAGTAAAAGAGTTCACAGTCTGCATCACTCCACGCAATCCATTCTCTTTCATCCGACGAACAGGGAAGATGCAATAAGTTTTTAGAAATTCAGGGTCTTTAAAGAGTGGAGTCAAATCGCTGGTCAATGCAGTTTTCTCGCGTGGCCAAGTGGTAAGGTTAGTCGGTCTAACACTCCATATCAACTTTTCGCCATTCATGTTAACATCTATTAATGTCGAGTGATCTATTTCTTACAAATCGATAGTGTTAGTGACCAATGTGTTATAAATCGACAACATTAATGATCAATTCGATACAAATCAATAACGTTAATAATCAATTCGTTACTTTTAAAACTTTAGTAGTGAAAACAAAAACTTACTCAAACATTAATGATCATTTATGTAGTTTGCCCTTTACATGATTGTTAGTAAATAAAAGAGTAAACTACTCAAATGACCACTTACTTATAGGGTTGGTGTCGATATAACCACCATACTTTCAATTTGTCAATATGACCACATAACTATTTAAGTGATTTCAATGTATTCGCTTACTGTTAAAATTTAATAGAGTAGCTGACATGACAATTAATAAAATTGGTATAATCATATATTTGGTCCTCATAACTTATATATTACTATTTAACTATCATGTCAGCTATTCTGTTAAATTTTAATAAGATGCTATATTGAAACCATTTAAATAGCTAAGTGGTCATATTAACAAAATTAAAAGTATAGTGGTCATATCGACACCAACCTCCTAGTTAAGTGGTCATTGAGTAGTTTACCCTAAATAAAATTTTGTTAGTAAATAGAACGTTGTTTATTGCATAGAGAGCCAAATATTAAACGGTATCGTTTTATATTTGGATTAAATTTCAGAATGATGAGAGAAGGGTTTTAGGCGATAACTATCCAACCTCGTTGAACACTTCACTCTGGCTTATTGTCTCTTCATTGCTGGCTTCGTTTACTTAAACCACCAGGCTCTCTTTTTCCATGGATTCCCTTGGTTTAAACTTAGTTCCGCGCATCATCGCCATTCTCCGGCACCAAGAGCACAAGCAACAGCATCAGACATAGATCATCGCCTTGTTTTTGGATAAGTGTGATGTTATTGTTTATGATGATGGGAGATGGGATTTGGGCGATAACTATCCACTGTATCAGAGTCCACATTGCCATGAGAGCGGTAGACCTGATAGTTTCTACACTGGTGGAGCCATGAGAAGACCACGAACCGGTAATTTTCATCAATGTTCAGTCTATACTACATAGCTATCAAGTAATGCCCCTCATCTTTCAATTCATTTTGCGGTGGCTGCAATTTGGGAAATCAATCGAAACTCTACTCGACTTTGTTCATGGCCAACAAGACCCAAATTTATTTCCGAACTTGAATATTTTAAGTTTGAATCATTTTTGCATCAAACTTGCCATATCGTTAAGAGGATCTAACCATTGATGTATTGGTTTCGTGTAACAGAGGTGGTAGGTGGAGCAACGGTGGACATTATCACCATATAAAGTTGCCTAGCTCTGCTTCGCATTCTCATAAAACATGTCGAGCGAGTCATGTATTATTGAAGAAGCATCAACAAGACAGACATACATCTTTGTATCATTTTGGATGAGCAAACAAAACAGAATACCCGTGAAGATTGTAGTCGCTTCTGCTTCCCTGGAATGCTCGACTCATGGAATGAGCTTCTCTATGTATATCGTGTTGTCTTGGGCACAAAATACAATTGCGGTCATTTTTACACGGTCATCCATAATCATTTTCAGTCTCCAATGGCCTAGCTGATACTCCATGTAACATTTAAAATGCAAATGCTGCAAAACAATGACCATTAATTTAGTGGTACAACATAAAACTAAACTCTACATCAATATTAATCATTATTTAATAAAAATTTATTGAATATCAATTATTAATAGAGGAACTTACTTGATACAATTAGCAAAACAAGGAGAAATTTCATGTTAAGGAAAGCCAAATTTTCATTTTGTTTAGGGCTTTGTTTACTAAGAAACGTTATTTGTCGTTTTTCAACGGTATATTTTTTTATTAATAGATGAACTTACTTGATACAATAAGTAAAACTTGATTTGAAAAGTTGATTTTCTGACTCGAATTGACTTCAAGTTATAATTTCATAAATTCGACTCGAAAAAAATTCAAGTTCAAATCAAGTTATAAAATACAGCTCGAATAACTTGAATAGTAACTTGAAATTTTTAATAATTAGTGGATTGATCTTTAAGTTTGGGTCGAGTCCCTCGACTTTGTACGATATATGTATATCACATAAAAAATATGAAGAAATAGATGTCTTGTATATGGTTATAAAAAAATCATTTAAATTAGAATCAAATAATGACGTAATATTATAAATATTTACAAGTAAATCTAAACAAAAACTCAAAAACTCGACTAAACTCGAATTTTATAAATTCGACTCAACTCAAAAAAAATTTCAAGTCAACTTCGAATTATAAAATAGGACTCGCTAACTCGAATAAATCAAATTTTTTTGACTCGACTCAATCGAACTGTCATCTCTAAACGTAAATAAGGTGAGATATTATTTAAAAATTAAAGTTCAATTAATGACACATCTATGTACAAATTTGGTAACATCTTAAAATTTTGACAATATTTCCTTTTTGGGAAATATGAATTTATACATTTCCATACAATATATATATATATATATTCTAGAAAGGTAATGTTGTCTAAAATTTAATACGTTACCAAATTTACGTTTGAATGCGTTATTAGTTGAACTTTCCGTTTTAAACAACATACCATCTTATTTAAACGCATCAACTTCAATAAAACATTCATTGATCACTCAGTAAACAAAGCCCTAAACAGAATGAAAAAGACTATTCTTAACATGAAATTTCTCCTTGTTGTGTTGATTGTATCAAGTAAGTTACTCTATTAATAATTGATTTCCATGCAGTTTTGTTAAGTAGTGATCAATATTGACGTAGAGTTTAGTTATATGATACTAGTAAATTAATGGTAATTTGTTTGCAGCATTTGCATTTCCGATGTTACATGGAGTATCAGCTAGACCGATGGAGAGTGAGAATGACTACGGTACTGAACGGCCGTGCAAAACTGACGCCGACTGCAGTGATATTTTGTGCCCAGGGCAACGCGGTATACCTGCATCCTGTGTTGTTGGCGTTTGTGAGTGTGGCTAAATGAAAACAAATATTCTGATGACTTTGGCTTGAATAATTTATTTCCATAGAAGTATGTTATTCAATAAATAAAAGTAAAGACTTCCACATTATTCCAATATTTTTCTTTCCATTGCATAATAAAACGTGTCCTCCTTAAAAATCTTAGCAAATACCTTCAACAAAGAGCGCTAGGCTCACTCTTCAACAAAATAATTAGTAATTTTGCTCGTTCTTAGTAATTTTGATCTACTCTTCAACAAAGTGCGCTAGTCTCACTCTTAGTAATTTTGCTCCATTCCTCAATAGATGATGCCAGGTCTTTGAAGGATGATTTTACACCTACGTACTTGAGGATGTCAAGTCTTAGAGCACCTGTGACATCCAAAATTAATACCTTTGAATGATTATGTTGTCTCCAAAGAAAAGAGCATTCTTGACACTAAAAAAAGTGTTGGTAAAATAATAATAATAATACTAAGCTATAATGATAGTAGTAAAATTATTAAATAAAAATAAAGATATTGATGCAAATATTTTCCTTTCAGAAAATGATCCTACAAAATAAAATAAATATTAATAAAAACCAATTATGATAATAATAAATAATAATATTTATATAATAAATAATAATAAAAGAATATATAATATAATAATAATAAAATTAAATGTGCATTATAATTAAACAAACAAATATTAAAAAATAATTATGCACCCATGCTAAGGACAAAGAAACTAAATAGGTCAAATAGTAAAGAAAACAAGCGAAAAGAACTAAATTAAAATAAAATAAAGAGTAGAAGGATGGAAATGTAGTTTCCCTTCCTAGAAACCAAACGAGCGGGTGAAGATATTTCGGTTCGGGTATATGAATCAGCGGGGCAAGGCGTTCCGGGTCGAGTATATGAAGCTGTGGGCCAGATCTGATTAGGTACAAAGGGGCTACCTCCCCTATTGGGTTTGTCTCAAGAAAGACAGATTAATATACGACTAATATACGTTATTACCGGATACATTAAAAGATATTTAATAAATTCGGTTTAGCGCTATCTATTATGTTGACAGACTAATAATATTTTAGGTAGAAAACATGAAAAACTATTAAAAAAATTGGTAACCGGTAAACTTTAGTTATCGGTAAGTATCTGTCATTTTTTATAAAAGTGTCAATACTTTCAACATATTAGATAAATTTTATCGGTTTTGTCATAATGAAACTGATTTTGTCATATTTTTACCTGTTATATTGTAAAGTATCTATCCTTTTTATAAAAGTGTCCATACTTTTTTCTCTGTGGAAAACATTAATTTAAGGTTATCTTTTAAGTGAATTTTAAGATATTAATTTACTAATTATAGGCGTCTAATGATTTATTTTTGACGTTACGGTATATATTATTATTAAATTAAAAACAATAACATATATATTACATATTTATTATTATCTTTGGTTAATATTGTTAAATTTAAATTCTAAATAATATTTTATAAAATATCAAAACAATCAAATAATTTTTTGTGTAAATGAAATTATTAAATTAATATTGTAGGTGGAAAACATGAAACACTATTAAAAAAAATTGAAACATAAATTACATAACTTTAAAAAAAGTATCGATCTTTTTTATAAAAAGTATGAACACTTTCAATATAATAGGTAAAAATATGATGTAATAGGTAGCGCTTATATAATGTAATAGGTAGCGTTTATATAATGTAATAGGTAGTGCTTATAGGCGTAAAGTATCTATCCTTTTAATAAAAGTGTCCATACTTTTTTCACTGAGGAAAACATTAATTTAAGGTTATCTTTTGAGTGAATTTTAAGATATTAATTTAGTAATTATAGACGTCTAATGATTTATTTTTTACGTTACGATATATATTATTATTAAATTAAAAACAATAAACATATATATTACATATTTATTATTATCTTTGGTTAATATTGTTAAATTTAAATTCTAAATAATATTTTTAAAATGTCAAAACAATCAAATAATTTTTTGTGTAAATGAAATTATTAAATTAATATTGTAGGTGGAAAACATGAAACACTATTAAAAAAATTGAAACATAAATTACATAACTTTAAAAAAAAGTATCGATTCTTTTTATAAAAAGTATGGACACTTTCAATATAATAGGTAAAAATATGATGTAATATGTAGCGTTTATATAATGTAATAGGTAGTGTTTATATTGTAAAGTATCTATCCTTTTTATAAAAGTGTCCATACTTTTTTCACTGTGGAAAACATTAATTTAAGGTTAGTTTTAAGATATTAATTTAGTAATTATATGCGTTTAATTATTTATTTTTTATGTTACGGTATATATTATTATTAAATTAAAAACAATAAACATATATATTACATATTTATTATTATCTTTGGTTAATATTGGTTAATTTAAATTCTAAATAATATTTTATAAAATATCAAAACAATCAAATAATTTTTTGTGTAAATGAAATTATTAAATTAATATTGTAGGTGGAAAACATGAAACACTATTAAAAAATAAATGAAATATAAATTACATAACTTTAAATAAAGTATCGATCCTTTTTATAAAAAGTATGGACACTTTCAATATAATAGGTAAAAATATGATGTAATATGTAGTGCTTATATAATGTAATAGGTAGCGTTTATATAATGTAATAAGTAGTGCTTATATTGTAAAGTATCTATCCCTTTTATAAAAGTGTCCATACTTTTTTCACTGTGGAAAACATTAATTTAAGGTTAGTTTTAAGATATTAATTTAGTAATTATAGGCGTCTAATGATTTATTTTTTACGTTACGGTATTTATTATTATTAAATTAAAAACAATAAACATATATATTACATATTTATTATTATCTTTGGTTAATATTGGTTAATTTAAATTCTAAATAATATTTTATAAAATATCAAAACAATCAAATAATTTTTTGTGTAAATAAAATTATTAAATTAATATTGTAGGTGGAAAACATGAAACACTATTAAAAAAATTGATTGGTTTGACATTTTAAAAATATTATTTAGAATTTAAATTTAACAATATTAACCAAAGATAATAATAAATATGTAATATATATGTTTATTGTTTTTAATTTAATAATATATACCGTAACGTAAAAAATAAATCATTAGACGCCTATAATTACTAAATTAATATTTTAAAATTAACCTTAAATTAATGTTTTCCACAATGAAAAAAGTATGGACACTTTTATAAAAAGGATAGATACTTTACAATATAAGCACTATCTATTACATTATATAAACGCTACCTATTACATTATATAAGCGCTACCTATTACATCATATTTTTACCTATTACATTATATAAACGCTACCTATTACATTATATAAGCGCTACCTATTACATCATATTTTTACCTATTATATTGAAAGTGTCCATACTTTTTATAAAAAGGATCGATACATTTTTTAAAGTTATGTAATTTATGTTTCAATTTTTTTAATAGTGTTTCATGTTTTCCACCTACAATATTAATTTAATAATTTCATTTACACAAAAAATTATTTGATTGTTTTAATATTTTATAAAATATTATTTAGAATTTAAATTTAACAATATTAACCAAAGATAATAATAAATATGTAATATATATGTTTATTGTTTTTAATTTAATAATAATAAATACAGTAACATAAAAAATAAATCATTAGACGCCTATAATTACTAAATTAATATCTTAAAACTAACCTTAAATTAATGTTTTTCACAGTGAAAAAAGTATGGACACTTTTATAAAAGGGATAGATACTTTACAATATAAGCACTACTTATTACATTATATAAACGCTACCTATTACATTATATAAGCGCTACCTATTACATCATATTTTTACCTATTATATTGAAAGTGTCCATACTTTTTATAAAAAAGGATCGATACTTTTTTTAAAGTTATGAAATTTATGTTTCAATTTTTTTTAATAGTGTTTCATGTTTTCCACCTACAATATTAATTTAATAATTTCATTTACACAAAAATTATTTTATTGTTTTGACATTTTAAAAATATTATTTAGAATTTAAATTTAACAATATTAACCAAAGATAATAATAAATATGTAATATATATGTTTATTGTTTTTAATTTAATAATAATATATATCGTAACGTAAAAAATAAATCATTAGACGCCTATAATTACTAAATTAATATCTTAAAATTCACTCAAAAGATAACCTTAAATTAATTTTTTCAACTGTGAAAAAAGTATGGACACTTTTATTAAAAGGATAGATACTTTACAATATAAGCACTACCTATTACATTATATAAACGCTACCTATTACATTATATAAACGCTACCTATTACATCATATTTTTACCTATTATATTGAAAGTGCCCATACTTTTTATAAAAAGGATCGATACCTTTTTTAAAGTTATGTAATTTATGTTTCAATTTTTTTAATAGTGTTTCATGTTTTCCACCTACAATATTAATTTAATAATTTCATATACACACAAAATTATTTGATTGTTTTAATATTTTATAAAATATTATTTAGAATTTAAATTTAACAATATTAACCAAAGATAATAATAAATATGTAATATATATGTTTATTGTTTTTAATTTAATAATAATAAAAACCGTAACGTAAAAAATAAATCATTAGTCGCCTATAATTACTAAATTAATATCTTAAAACTAACCTTAAATTAATGTTTTCCACAGTGAAAAAAGTATGAACACTTTTATAAAAAGGATAGATACTTTACAATATAAGTACTACCTATTACATTATATAAACGCTACCTATTACATTATATAAGCGCTACTTATTACATCATATTTTTACCTATTATATTGAAAGTGCCTATACTTTTTATAAAAAAATATCGATACCTTTTTTAAAGTTATGTAATTTATGTTTCAATTTTTTTTAATAGTGTTTCATGTTTTCCACCTACAATATTAATTTAATAATTTCATTTACACAAAAAATTATTTGATTGTTTTAATATTTTATAAAATATTATTTAGAATTTAAATTTAACAATATTAACCAAAGATAATAATAAATATGTAATATATGTTTATTGTTTTTAATTTAATAATAATAAATACCGTAACGTAAAAAATAAATCATTAGACGCCTATAATTACTAAATTAATATCTTAAAACTAACCTTAAATTAATGTTTTCTACACTGAAAAAAGTATGGACACTTTTATAAAAAGGATAGATACTTTACAATATAAGCACTACCTATTACATTATATAAACGCTACCTATTACATTATATAAGCGCTACCTATTACATCATATTTTTACCTATTATATTGAAATTGTCCATACTTTTTATAAAAATGATCGATACTTTATTTAAAGTTATGTAATTTATATTTCATTTATTTTTTAATAGTGTTTCATGTTTTCCACCTACAATATTAATTTAATAATTTCATTTACACAGAAAATTATTTGATTATTTTGATATTTTATAAAATATTATTTAGAATTTAAATTAACCAATATTAACCAAAGATAATAATAAATATGTAATATATATGTTTATTGTTTTTAATTTAATAATAATATATACCGTAACATAAAAAATAAATAATTAGACGCCTATAATTACTAAATTAATATCTTAAAACTAACCTTAACTTAATGTTTTCCACAGTGAAAAAAGTATGCACACTTTTATAAAAAATGATAGATACTTTACAATATAAACACTACCTATTACATTATATAAACGCTTCCTATTACATTATATAAGAGCTAACTATTACATCATATTTTTACCTATTATATTGAAAGTGTCCATACTTTTTATAAAAAGGATCTATATTTTTTTAAAGTTATGTAATTTATGTTTCAATTTTTTTAATAGTGTTTCATGTTTTCCACCTACAATATTAATTTAATAATTTCATTTACACAAAAAATTATTTGATTGTTTTGACATTTTAAAAATATTATTTAGAATTTAAATTTAACAATATTAACCAAAGATAATAATAAATATGTAATATATATGTTTATTGTTTTTAATTTAATAATAATATATACCGTAACGTAAAAAAAAATCATTAGACGCCTATAATTACTAAATTAATATCTTAAAACTCACTTAAAAGATAACCTTAAATTAATGTTTTCCACAGTGAAAAAAATATGGACACTTTTATAAAAATGATAGATACTTTACAATATAACAGGTAAAATTATGATAAAACCAGTTTCATTATGACAAAACCGATCAAATTTATCTGATATGTTGAAAGTATGGACACTTTTATAAAAATGATATATATTATCATTAAATTAAAAACAATAAATATATATATTACATATTTATTATTATATTTGGTTAATATTGTTAAATTTAAATTCTAAATATTATTTTATAAAATATCAAAACCATCAAATAATTTTTTGTGCAAATGAAATTATTAAATTAATATTGTAGGTGGAAAACATGAAACACTATTAAAAATTTGAAACATAAATTACATAACTTAAAAAAAAGTATCGATCTTTTTTATAAAAATTATGGACACTTTCAACATATTATAATGTAATAGGTAAATTTACAATGTTATCGGTATAAATATACCATTTTACTTATAAAATAGGTCAATATAAGCGCTACCTATTACATTATATAAGCGCTACCTAATATGTTATTGTACTTTATAATATTTCCGGTTAAATAATATAACATAACCAGTCTAAATTTTAACCGGTCACTTGTTTAACCGGTCACGCCGTATATTAGCCGTTTTTTAGGCGCCGCACAGCAGAACTACCCCCCTCTATTGGGCATGTTTCTCACTGATACAAGGCCTGCGTTGTAGCTGGGAGACATGCTGCTGAAGTTACTAATTTAAGATACATTTAGCTTAATAATCAAGGTCTAGACCTAATTAGGGATGTGTTTAAAATAGGCTTAAATATACAGAAGGTGACCAACATACACCTTTTGTTATAATTTAGTGCCTAACGTTTATTTAGGCATTAAGCCAAAACAGAACAGTGCATCATCTTCTTCTTTCCCCTTTTCTCCCTTCTCTTTTCCCCTGCCACGCCGATTGCGATAACCAACCAAACAATAAATGATCGACCATAAATGATTGACCACCACGATCAATCTAAGAGATTTTTTATGGATTTGAAACCCTAAAACAAAAATTTTCATTTACATCAGTTTTGGATGTTCGTTTGGTTGCAAAAGTATGAGGCTTTTGGTCGCGGGTGATTGGCCAGTCACACGTCGTTGGGTGTCCAGTCGATTGACAGTGTTGGTGACGACTGGCGGTGGGAAAGAGATTAAAATTAAAATTTTAAAAGTTTGAGTTTTTTTAAGATTTGAAAAAAATCCAGGTTTTTTAAATATATATATGTATTTTTTATTTTAAATAAAATTTTCAAAATTACCATATCGTAATATATGTCACTTAAAGGTAAATTTAATGGCGGTTGATGTCCGAACACCTAAAAGTGTAACTGAGAAAATGTTAGGCACTTACTTTTAACGAAAAAATCTTTAGGCACTAAAATATTTTTCGAGACAAAATTTAGACACTTATTTTTATATTAAGCCTAAAACTAAATACTAATTGAAATATTATATACCTAAACCCTAAAAACATAACAACTAAATAATATTAAAATAATTGAATAATTAAATAAAAAAAGTATGATAAACTATGTATCTAATCATTCATTCATCTTTCTATTTTGGTTATCGAACTATTTTTTCTTTAAAATTAAACATAATGATCAAACATGATTTTAATTTTGCTTTTAGTCTGCCGTTAAAAAATATTATCATTTATTTTTAATAGGCTTTATGAATTTGAACAATTATATTTATAGATGTGTGTAATAATGATCAGTTAAAAAGATTAAAAAAAGATACTAATCACCCAATATAATTAAAAAAACATTTAACATTACAAAGGTGTTTCACTTTCCCTAACCGTGCCAGCCAATTCAAAATCCACTCTTTTAGAGTTTCTCAATTGAAAACTGAATCATTTACCATTAAACCCATTTTCAAGTTTTTAACAATAGTCTTAAGCTTTTTAGTGTTCAAATTGAGGGAGAGGGAAGCTACAAGTAGAGATGCACAGAAGTCGGATTTCAATCCGATCCGGATCGGATAAAAACCGATCTGGTTTTTTTCCCCAACCTAAAAACCGGATTTTAAAAAAATCGGATCAGATCCTAACCGGTTTGGAGGGTCGGATGGTGTAACCAGTTTCGGTTTGCAAAAAAACTAGTTTTTTTAAAAAAACGGATTTTTTTCGGATAAAAAACCGGTTTTTAATCCGGTAAAAAAACCGGTCGTTCAATTTTTTCCCAAACCGATTATACTATCCGGTTTTTAAATATCCGATCCGGTTTAAAAAAAACCGGTTTTCCAAAATCCGGTTTCAGATATTTTTTAGACAAAATCGGATATTCGAATTTTTTGTGCACCTCTAGCTACAAGGGAACCATCAAGCAGCAAACATGAACCGACACCAAACACTTGCAGACTTGCCATCACTGACGTTCTCCATTGCAGGTGCGTTTGCAAGAGATTTCTTTGTTTCATTTCTAAAGCTGAATTTGCATGGTTCCACCTTTCAAAATCACCCCTTTGCATTTTAATCAACACTAGCCCACGCCGAAAAAATCGAAAGATGCTACAGTTATCGCATGTTGATGCCACTGGTGAAAGTTTTCATGTCTCGAAACTCAACTTCACACCCACATATAATGTACCCATTTGGGATATTTCTGATATGAGTGCTTGCAATGATTTGCTTTGTTTAGTTGGACCAGAAAATGGTGATCCCTTTTACATCTGTAACCCGATTTTGGGTGAATTTATCACTATTCAACCACCTGATAAGCATAGTCGAAGTAGTAGGTGTTGGGGGCTTGGCTATTCAACTGTTACTAATCAATACAAACTTTTGCAAAGCTATTATACGACTGTTGAATCGACTGAAAAACCGGCTGAAATATACACAGATGGAACTGGTACATGGAGAAGCATAGGAAATGCACCTCATCGCTATATTGATTTACCTTTCGATGCCTTCTTGAATGGAGCTCTTCACTGGCGTAGATTTCATCCTAGTGGTGGTGAGTTCATCCATTCTTTTGACTTTGATACCGAGCATTTTGGGAAAGTTCTGCCGCCGGATCATTTTCTAGAATTAGATGAGTTTGCTGCGGAGTTTACAACGAGTGGAGTGCTTGGAGGCTGTCTGTTTATAATTCACTTTCCGGATTTCAAGCAATTTGACATTTGGGTTATGAAGGAATATGGTGTCAAGGAGTCGTGGACCAAACAGTTTATTATTAAAGATATGTTTCCAAAGGGATATGGCTCAGATTCTTATGAACCGTTGATTGTTTTAAGCAATGGAGAAATATTCATGTTGCTCAATAATTAGGCCATAGTTTGTTACAACCTGAAGAGAAAACATATTCGGGGAACTAAATTCTTCAAGATTCGCTCACAATTCAATGCAATTGCTTATACTCCATGCTTTGTTTCTCTCTACGGTGTTGCAAAAGGAGAGCAAATCTCCAGGTACTATAACATAATCCTAAATTTAGCATATGCTTTGTCAATTTAGAAAGTTGCAGCCAAGGCCGTGAAAACTTAAAGTAGCAAACCCTTTTTTTTTCATTTTTCGCGGATAAATAATACTTGTGCATTGGTTTCTGTATAAAATGAGTGCAAACTGGCAATGGATCTTTTCTTTGTCTGAGGTTTCGTTTAGTTCCTTGGCGCTACAGGCACAGGATTCTATTAATTCTTGAATATAAATGCATAGGAATGATGATGCAGGTGTAGCATAAACATGAAGCTTGAAGATAATGTCTTTGATGCTATTTTAATGATTGATAGAGTTTTAGCCATTTAAGGCTAAACTGCAGTGATTAGATGATTGGATGACATGCTTCCTTGATGCTTGAGCTGTTAGATTGAGGCATGAACTTTTGTTTTCTGATCCCATGTACAAATTACAAAGTTCTATTTCGCTGTGTCACGGTTGTTAATTAATAAACTGAACAAATCATGTAGGATGCAGAGCACTGGAGTCTATGACAAGATCTGTGTCGTAACCGGTTTTTGCCCGGACACGAAATTTTACTTGGCGGGAAAAATAAAATAAATAAGTAAATGATTTTGGTTTTTTTTTAAAATATTTTGGGAGTCGCCATTGATTTTTTTGGGATTAGGTAGGTCAAATACCTAAAACAATCTTTTAAAATAGTTTTGGATAAAACATAATTTAAAAAATAAAACTGATATGCATATAACCAAAAATTTTATTAAAAAAGGATTCGTGGTCGATTACGTTTAGAGAAGGATTAGCACCCCTATAACGCCCAAAATTGGTAATTATTAATTATAAATTGTCCATATTATTAGAAATTTAAAAATTTAAAGATATATTTAATTTATAATCATGTTATTTCAAATTTATTAGTATAATTTTAAGAAAATATATTAATTTTTATATTTTTATAAATAAGATATTTATTTACTTAGAAATATCAGAAAATGACTTCTAGGTGCTTTAAGACAGCTCATTTCTTAATATTAAAAATAAATAAATATTAATAAAACATTTCTTTAAAAATAATTAATTAATATATAATTTATAAAAATAAAATATAAAAAAATATCAGAAAAATGACTTCTAGGTGCTTTAAGACAACCATTTTCTTTAAAAATATATATTAAAATATGATTATTTTTTTAAAAGTAATTTATATAAAGTTAAATTTATAAATAGAAAAAAATAAATATTATTTATTATATATTTTTATATAACTACATAATAATAATAACAATAATAATAATTAACTATATTGAAAATAAACATATTGAAATTTAAAATATGAATAAACAGTGACTAAAATAGACAAAGTTGAAACTAGGGTATTAAAATATAAAAATCATAAATAAATTAAAATTAGTGATTAAATTATAACATATTAAAATTAGATACCTTAATTCGTAATTATTTATTTAAAATTACGAGGACTAAACATGTTATTTTATATTTATTTAATTTAGGGACTGAAATAAAATTATATAAAATTCGAACATTAAATTAAAATAAATTAAAATATGTTGTTCATGATTAAAATAATAATTATTAAAATCATAATGGCTAATTCAGTTATTTTAGCTAAAATATATATAATTACGTAAAGGACTAAATTATAAAGAAAAAAAATTCACAGACCGAATTAAAACATTCGTAATTTAAAACCAGTGACTAAAATATAAATTTATAAATTTAAGATGGTTGCGGAAAGGGTTTTACCCTTATCAAATTACACACAGGCTGCTTCCCAGAACAACGTCGTTCGGGGAAGGGTATTTAACCCTAAACCTTATAGCCTTAAGGCCATTTTTTTCTTATTCTCCTCTCTCTAACTGAGAGAGTTTTAAAACTCTCTTGCTTCTCTCTAGCTTCCCTCACCGGAGGGAAGCCGGTCAACGGCCAGAAGCCGTCTGCCGCCACCAACCTTGTCGTCGGCCACCGTCGTTGGTGGTCGGAAAATAGAAAACTCTCTCAAAATATAGATCGGAACGATCTAAAACCGAATCCAACCCCCATTTACCATAAAAAAATCTCATATTTACGTAAATCTACAAAAATACCTTCGGGTATTTTGAATCTTTGTGTGACGGTTGGATGTTTGCAGTTTCTCCGGTGACCGTTGAGTTCTCTTCGGTATGTTTTCTCTCTTTTAGTTTAATATTTGTTGGTTTTTGTTGTTTGTGGCTCTTGGTTGCTGGTCCTCTTGTTTGCAGATTCGGTGGTGGCTTTATAGGCCACCACAGTGCTTGTTTCAGACCAGGTAAAGGAGGATCGTTTGGTGAGTCACCAAACTTACAGTGGTGACTCACCCTAAAGCCATAACGTGGACGGTCTCCCTTGATCTCTGTTGAAACGACGGGGCGTAGAACGACAGCTAGCTGAGACGTGGAACTGCGGGAGCGACAGTGAGATGGTGGCAGCAAGGAGTGGCGGCCGCGTGGCTCTTAGGGTATCATAACCCTAGGGTTATTTCTGGAAAGCTTTGGATCGTTAGATCTTACCAGATCCAACAACTGAAAGGAGCGGCGGCTGAAGCATGTGATGATACAAACCCTAATTAGTTTAGGGTTTCTATTAGGCTAACTCGAGTTGGGCTTCTCAGATCTGGGTAAGGGTTCTGTAAAATGGGCTTCGATTTACTGTTGGGCTCCGGGATTTGTAAAATGAACCTATTTGTAATAATAATACTAATACTACTAATAATAATAATAAATAATAAAATAATAATAATAATAGTATAAATAAAATAATACTAATATAATATTAATAATAATAAAAACAAATGGATGAAAAAAATTAGTATCTTCAGCTGCTCCTCTTTGCTCATTCTTGTGTTAACAAGAATAGGACAAAGACGAAAAGATAATAAGTTTTTTCTTTATCTATTCAATTTCACTTGATTATGATGACAATGTTGAACAAGTTCTTCTCTGGGATTAGTTCTTCTCATTATGAACTTTTCCACTAGGGATGACAATTTATCTCATTATGTGATGTAATCTAGCAAAATTTTGAACAAATTCTTCTAATTATAGATTTCTTCTTCTTTTTCAGATGAGTTCTTCTCATTATGAACTCCTTCTAGAAATGCTGATCTTCAAAAGAGGTATTGTTAATTTGGCTTCCTATGTGATGAATTAATGTAAGGTTGAACAAGTTCTTCTTCTTCAGATGAGTTCTTCTCATTATGGACACTTATGGAAATGTTGATACTGATCTATCTCCTTTTGTGATAAAGTCATGCAAAAGGTTGAACAAGCTCTTCTCATTATGAACTTCTTTTTCCTCTTCAGATAAGTTCTTCTCATTATGAACTTTCTCTGGAAAAGTTGATACATCGAGCGATGAATTCGAGCAAAAGGTTAAACAAGTTCTTCTCATTATAAACTTCTTCTTCCTTCTTCAGATGAATTCTTCTCATTATGAACTTCCTCTGGAATAGTTAATCCATCGAGTGATGAATTCAAGCAAAAGGTTAAACAAGTTCTTATTATTATGAACTTCTTCTTCCTTCTTCAGATGAGTTCTTCTTATTATGAACTTCCTCTGGAAAAGTTAATCCATCGAGTGATGAATTCAAGCAAAATGTTAAACAAGTTCTTCTTATTATGAACTTCTTCAGATGAGTTCTTCTTATTATGAACTTCCTCTGGAAAAGTTAATCCATCGAGTGATGGATTCGAATCTTTGCTAAAATCTTTGAAATTCCTGTCAAATATTTAACATGGATAAAATGAATGAAAAGGCACCTATTTTGCAAATGTCTAAATATGATGCATCAATGTTAAGTTTATCTTCATTTGATTTCAAAGTGGTGAACTCGGTCTTTCTTCAATTGTGTAGAAATCCAATAAATCTTTCTTCTTTGAACAGAGAATCTATCCTCTATGGAGAGTGTAGATGTAGATATGCCTGAATTTTTGTATGATGTCACAAAATCACTTGAGAACAAAACTCAATGGTATAGGCTTTTGAAAAATCTGCACTCATGCAACATGTTGATTCTAATAACTACTCATCTGATTATGAAGCGATCTTTCAGGATGTTTTCACAGATATTGATATTTCTTATGATACCGAGGAAATCCTGAATTCTGATTCTTATGAGGAGAATAAACTGTTATACTTGACAAAAATGGGGTACTCAGAGGCTGAGGCTTCAATAGCCATTGAGAGATGTGGTCCATATTCATCAATTGCAGAGTTGACAGATTTTATATGTGCTGCTCAAATGGCTAAGGTTGCTGATGCACTTCTTCCGGTAGAAGATAGGAAGCCATTATGCAATGATCCCAATTACAAGAAAAGGCAAAACTTGGGATATGATTTTTGGAAAAGGAAGAAGCAAAGAAAGCTTGAAAAGAATCTTCTTAATGACGACGATCATGCAGTTCTTCTTCTAAATCCAATGATTGGCTTTGGGGTTCCTACCAAACCAAATCAGATAACTCAAAGAACACTTCCAGAAGATGCTATTGGGCCTCCTTATTTCTACTACAAGAACGTGGCACTTGCTCCAGTTGGTGCTTGGACCGAAATGTTACGGTAGTTATATGATGTAGAGCCAGAATTTTGTTGATTCGAAGTATTCTTGTGCTGCTGTACGGAAAAGGGGCTATATTCATAATCTGCCAATTGAGAACAGATTTATCTTATTCTACTTCCCCCACACACCATACATGATGTTTTTCCATTGAAAACAAAATGGTGGCCATCCTGGGATCCAAGAACAAAGTTGAACTATTTATAAACATGTACAAGAAGTGCCAAATTGACAGAAAGGATCCGTAAAGCTCTTGAAGCTTATGACGATGAGCCACCTTCGAGTGTCCATAAGTATGTTCTTGATGACTGCCGAAAATGGAATCTGGTATGGGTTGGAAGGAATAAAGTTGTTCCACTTGAACTTGATGAGGTGGAAATGCTTCTAGGTTTCCTTAAAAACCATACACGATGAGGAGGATCTGCTAGAGACATATTCCCCGGTGGTATCAATGTCCTGTCTCTTTTCTCTAGGATCAGTGATGCAAAGGTTACCTTCTACTGTCTTGGCATATATTTGAAAACATATATGCAAGAACTGAATGGTGATCGGTTGGAGCAATTGGTGAATAAACGTAGCAGATTCGACCTTGTTGTCGATGGCATCCTGTGTAACAACTTTATTGGAAGAAATAAACATTATCGGGATGAACTAGAAGATTTTTTGTTGGTGCATTTTCTTGTAATGACTCCTACAATGACTGTCTCTTCTGCTGCTTCAAGATACTCATTGCCATAACTCATTCTTCTAGAACCATGGAAAGGTTTGGTTGACGATAAAACTGGTTATCTCTACTTTTGGAATCTTGTAACCAATGTTACCCAATATGAAAGGCATACAAGTGTAGAATCTATTCCGATTGTCAGATTTAAGTTCAACAATCTTCTGAAGGACATAATGATCGACATGGAAGAAGTTGTAATGATAAATCAAGACTTGAGCCAGCATCACGGTATAACCAGAGTGCAGATGTGGACTTGTTCATTCTCATAATACACCTTAATGGGACTTATAGCTCTGTGATGTAATCTCCTAGAGAACATGGATTGATGGCTGGGGAAAATAATTTATTTGGTAATGCTTATCGCTTTCAACATGAGATAAGTGATAATCTTTCTTGATGGATTGTTAATGTGAAAGAATAAATTGAATTTCGAATATAAATTGAGTTTCAAAAAGATAATCTTAGAATAAATAATAAATATATATTCAAAGTCATGACAAACATAGGAATGATAAAATTCAAATGACTCAACAAATTATTAGCATAAGTATTTCTAAACTAATCAACTTGATATAATTTAGAGCACTAAGGTAAGCTTATGTCTGGAAGATCTCAAACGTTGCTAGAATGCTTGTAGAGGTAAAGTTCCTCCTAAAATATCAAGCTCTTAAGAGGATTTAATTTCCAGATGCCTAATATTTCTTGACCCTTATTAAAAGTGAAGCAATTATAACTAGGATTCCAGAATTGAATTAGGGCTCGAAGCAAGTTATCATCAACTTCTACATAGAGCAAATACGGGATGTCCCCATAAGACTGGTAGAACTGCAACTTTCTATTTGAATCCCAACTCTCCCAAATGCCTCGCAAATCTTGCATATTATTTCTTTTTAGCGAAACCGGGGCATAACTTGACAATTCGGGTACATAATCATCCTGCAGACTGTCTTCCCCTTGTCTCTGTAAGTTCTCAGCCCGCTGTCTTATTTCTGAGTTTGGAACTATTTGATTTGAACACTTTTTATCCATAGATGAAGGTTTTCCAATGAGACGATTAACTCGAAGATCAATACCTTTAATCCTTCATGATGATATGGAAACAAAAATAAAAGAAAACATAAAAAATGAATTAGTTCAAATAATAAGAAAAAAAAATTAAATTTAATGTCTACCCAGATATTTCTATTTAACATGCTTTTTACATAGTATAATTTAAATAATCGAAATTTATATGCAATTTATTTAACATAAAAATAAATAAATTAATTAAAAGGAAAAAGTTAGAATTCATTTCTCCTTTGTGTACACCTATTTTGGACAAAATTTCGGCATGGCATCAGATCAAAAGAGTTTCTAGGGTTTACTATATGCAGAGTTTCAGTTCTAAGAGTAAAGGTACCCGAATTGTCCTTGTTAGTGCCCCCTTGGGCTGCTAACTCTCAATCCTAGTCCATCACAGACTAAAGTGGATCGAGTTCAATTCGAGGGGATACATTTCTCTATGCCTGACACATAGAATAAATTTTCACGAAGATATAGAGCATATGAACCCCGAAAGCTACTTACTAGGTCTGACACGGAGAATAAATTCTCACGAAGACGTCGCTTTCACTTCCACTTAAAAGGGACAAGCTTGATTATAAAGCTTATGTTATGCAATGCAAGTGTTGTGTGTGAGGAGAAATGTTCAAACCTCTGACAAACAAATAGATAATAAAATTTAATACTTGAAAATAAAATAAAAGCATTAAAAAATAATATATATATATATATATATATATATATATATAATTTTGAAAAGAAAGAATTATAAATTAAATATATAAATTTTTAATTTCTAATTTATAGAGACAGTTTATAATTCATTTAAAAGCTTGACCTGGTCCCCAGCGGAGTTACCAAGCTGTCGTAACCGGTTTTTGCACGGGCACGAAATTTTACTTTGCAGAAAAAATAAAATAAATAAGTAAATAATTTTGATTTTTTTTAAAAATATTTTGGGAGTCGCCATTGACCTTTTTGGGGTTAAGTAGGTCAAATACCTAAAACAAATCTTTTAAAATAGTTTTGGATAAAACATAATTTAAAAGATAAAACTGATATGCATATAACCAAAAATTTTATTAAAAAAGAATTCGTGGTCGATTACGTTTAGGGAAGGATTAACACCCCTATAACGCCCAAAATTAGTACTTATTAATTATAAATTGTCTCTATTATTAGAAATTTAAAAAATTCAAAGATATATTTAATTTATAATCCTGTTATTTCAAATTTATTAGTATAATTTTAAGAAAATATATTTATTTTTATATTTTTATAAATAAAATATTTATTTACTTAGAAATATCAGAAAATGACTTCTAGGTGCTTTAAGACAACTCATTTCTTAATATTAAAAAATAAATAAATATTCATAAAACATTTCTTTAAAAATAATTAATTAATATATCATTTTTAAAAATAAAATATAAAAAAAATCAGAAAAAAGACTTCTAGGTGCTTTAAGACAGCCAATTTCTTTAAAAATATATATTAAAACATGATTATTATTATTTTAAAGTAATTTATATAAAGTTAAACTTACAAATAGAAAAAAAAATATTATTTATTATATATTTTTATATGACTACATAATAATAATAACAATAATAATAATTAACTATATTGAAAATAAACATATTGAAATTTAAAATATGAATAAATAGTGACTAAAATAAAATAAAGCTGAAACTAGGGTATTAAAATATAAAAAATAATAAATAAATTAAAATTAGTGATTACATTATAACATATTAAAATTAGATACCTTAATTCGTAATTATTTATTTAAAATTACAAGGACTAAACATGATATTTTATATTTATTTAATTTAGGGTCTGAAATAAAATTATATAAATTTCGAACATCAAATTAAAACAAATTAAAACATGTTGTTCATGATTAAAATAATAATTATTAAAATCATAATGGCTAATTCAGTTATTTTAGCTAAAATATATATAATTACATAAAGGACTAAATTATAAAGAAAATAAAATTCACAGACCGAATTAAAACATTTGTAATTTAAAACCAGTGACTAATATAAATTTATAAATTTAAGATGGCTGCGGAAAGGCTTTTACCCTTATCAAATTACAAACAGGCCCTTCCCTAGAACGACGTTGTTCGGGGAGGGGTATTTAACCCTAAACCTTATAGCCTTAAGGCCATTTTTTCTTCTTCTCCTCTCTCTAACTGAGAGAGTTTTAAAACTCTCTCGATTCTCTCTAGCTTCTCTCACCGGAGGAAAGTCAGTCAACGGCTGGCAGCCGTCTACCGCCACCAACCTTGCTGCCGGTTACCGTCGTCGGTGGTCGGAAAATATAAAACTCTCTTAAAATATAAATCGGAACGATCTAAAACCGAATCCAACCCCCATTTACCATTAAAAACCTCCTATTTACGTAAATCTACAAAAATACCTTCGGGTATTTTGAATCTTCGTGTGACGGTTGGATGTTTGCAGTTTCTCTGGTGACCGTTGAGTTCTCTTCGGTAAGTTCTCTCTCTTTCAGTTTAATATTTGTTGGTTTTTGGTTTTTTATGGCTCTTGGTTGCTGGTCCTTTTGTTTGCAGATTCGGTGGTGGCTTTATAGGCCACCACAGTGCTTGCTTCAGACCGGGTAAAGGAGGATCGTTCGGTTAGTCACCAAACTTACAGTGGTGACTCACCCTAAAGCCATAACGTGGACGGTCTCCCTTGATCTCTATTGAAACGGCGGGGCGTAGAACGACAGCTAGCTGAGACGTGGAGCTACGGGAGCGACAGTGAGATGGTGGCAGCAAGGAGCGGCGGCCGCGTGGCTCCTAGGGTATCATAACCCTAGGGTTATTTCTGGAAAGCTTTGGACCTTTAGATCTTACCAGATCCAACGGCTGAAAGGAGCGGCGGCTGAAGCATGGGATGATATAAACCCTAATCAATTTAGGGTTTCCATTGGGCTAGCTCGAGTTAGACTTCTCAGATATGGGTCAGGGTTCTATAAAATGGGATTCAATTTACTGTTAGGCTCCGGGATTTGTAAAATGGACATGTTTGTAATAATACTAATATTATTAATAATAATAATAATAATAAATAATAATAAAAATATAATAAAAATAATAGTATAAATAAATAATACTAATATAATATTAATAATAATAAAAACAACTGGATGAAAAAAATTAGTATCTTCAATCTGTAAAGATGAGTTCCTCTAGCTGTTGTTTTCCTTTTCCTGGGCTTTCTCATGGAGCTGTGAATGACCATGTAAGTTTTATTGTTGAGTCTCCCATTCAATATGCATTTGTTTGTTATTTAATGATACCTGAGAAGTTAACTTTTCATGCATATTTATATGCAGGAAACTCGGAGATATGATTCACAACTTGTCATGTAATTGGTAACCTAGTTGTTCTCAGAAATCATTGGTGTCTAAGCCTACGGAGTCGATGAAGTTGAAAACGCTAATCGAATTATGAGCCTTAATTTATAATGTACAAGTTGAAATTGTTGGAAATTATATTGTGAGTTCCAAGACTGAACTTTATGCCTAATGAGTGATTTATGTATCAACTCAGATACTGCTGCTTTTGTTGCTTGTAATGATATATTTTCATGTTGAACCAGTGTAAGATTAATATGCTAAGTAGTTGAATTATTCGGCTTAGGTGTCCATTTAAACAGGGACTGGCATGGCTTGGTCATTTGATCTTTGAGTAGCATAATGGCTTTCTTTCTTCTTCTCTTTTTTTTTCAAAGCATAATTACATTAAATTGTTTAAAATGGGACATTCTTTGGCTGCATTCGTGGTTACAATAGGTTGAAACCTGAAATATGATGCTATTTTTAGTGATGAATGCATGTAGGGGTTTTTCCTCCTGACCTTGGTCTACAAAAAAAAAAGGTAAAATAAACCATTTTATTATGACTTTAAGTTTTTCCTTCAATGAATCTTTCCATCAGTTCAGAGAATTTAAGATAAAGATTGACGGGAAAAAAATGAACATTAAGATTGAAATTTTCATAATCAGCTGTTTATATTGTTAGAATGTGGAACTGTATATGTTCTGCTGGATTAAGCTTTTGCTTAACCTGAAAGGCAAGGAAATTATCAGAAAACATTGATCTATCCAAAATATCTCAAGCACCAAGATGCCTTGATATAACATTTCACTCCCCCTTCAACGTTCCCAATTGAAGAATAATCCTCCCATTCAAATCCTTTAAGGTGCTGGATTTATTCAAACTGAATTTTAGAGAGGTTCTGATAAATGATTCTTGTAAAATGAATTATAAATTTTTAATAATAGTTTCTGAAGATTATTTTAGGATGTCGATATATGGATGATGTTGTGTAAGCCATTTCCAATGATTAATAATTTAAAAAAAAATATTTTATTATAAATATCAAATATAATAAATAATTTTTTTCATTATAAAAGACTTAGTATAACTATTTTTAAAATATTATAAGAATTTATTTAATATGATTTATGTTAATAATATTATTATTAAGATATTAGTTTTATTAATAATTTATTATATTAAATAAGAATATAATATAATTTATTATTATAATATAAATGAATTTATAATAATAATAATATAAATTATTAAAATTATTAATAAATATATTTTAATAATTAATATTATATTGAAATTTTACTAAAATATTATATTAATATTAAATACATAAAATGATATTATTTTGAGTAAGAAAAGTTTAAAATATGACTCATGAAAATCAAAATATTAATAATGATATTATTTTGAGTATTTATGTTTTGAGAATTATACTTAAGATTTAATATTCATCAAGATTAGAGAAATATTTATTTTTAATATACTATAAATTTGATTGAGTATTATTATATATAACTATAGATAATAATAATTTAATTGAGTATTATAATATATAACTATAGATAAGATCAAACTTTTTATGATAACATATATATATATATATATATATATATAAGGTTGATTTTATGATAACAATAATCAGACCTATAAGAGATAAGGTAAAACCTATGATTGAACCACGTGGTGCAAAGCTATTGAAAATCTAGAACAGAAGCCATGAATTGAGTGTGCTGGATTTTTTAAATTTAATTTCAATTATAATTTTTTTAATTAAAAAAAAAGATCTAGAAAGAGAGTCCCACATGCATGGACCGAACTCATTTTGGTTATGGCTCTTTGTTTATTCATCATCACCACTTTCATTCAAGTCATCTGTCCAATCCATCCAAAACCATTAAATTTCCCGTAATGACCAAGTTTGTGCGTTAACGATTAAATTCGTCTTTAGTTTACATATATAGGTAATGTAATTTATTCTTCAAAAAATCATATCATTTATCTGTTTAAATTATTTCTTAACTTTAATTTTATTAATAATGAAAGTAATCAAAATTATAATGCATCAAAATAAACAGATAAATTTGGAGATAATAGTCACTAAAATACTTATACAAAAGTAAATAATAAACTAGAACATTCCATTGTGAATGACGACTAATATCAAAACCCAATAACCTTTATACACATTCATTGTTTCTGTCGAATAAGACGCTTGACAAAGTGATAAATGAGTTAAGAGCAAACCAAATAATCTGGTGGGTTGCTTCACTACACAATTCTGATTACATCAACAAGCAACATTTTATCAAAAGAGAGAATCTAATTATACGTAACCACTGACTAACCAATTAGAAAATAAATATCGTGATGGTTTTTGTACGAGAATAAAAATGATCGCAAAGGTATGCGAAAAAACGTACCGAAAAAAGAGCAGAGAAAAATTATGTCATAAGGACAAAGATTATTATTCAAAATTAAAAAGACTCAAGAAAAAAACATAAAAGATATAAAATAAAAACCAAGAGAACTAATATTCCCCGACGATCGACAATCAACATTAAGATTAGTGTCACTACCGACTAAATAATTATCAAAGAGAAAAAAGAAAATGACACAAAAATATTAAAAAAATTATATCGAAAGAAATGAGAGACTGCTATAATAAGCCTTTAAAATTAAAAGCTTAATTAATGTGTCATTTTAATTAGCAAAAACCATTATTGATTATTATAATGTTGGTATGGAGATTTATAATGTTGATATGATAGGTTATGTGAATGATAATAACAAGATAAAAAAATAAAAAAATTACTAAAATGTTAAAATATTTTTTGAGATTTTTAATAATATTTTCTTTTTAGTATTTCTTTACATATAATTCTAAATTTTATATTTTAAATAACTTTTATGTTTTATTTCAAGGTTAAATAAGTCCGATAATTTTATAAAAAATCAATTAAATCTTTATATTATTAAAAAAATCATTTAAACGCTTTCATCATTTTATTATTCATATATGAAACATCACGTTAATATCATGAATTATCGTATCAATATTATAATAATTGAGGATAATTTTTATAAATTAGAAAATTATATTGAATATTTTTTTTAATTTAAAAGTTTAATTATATATTAAAAACCGATAAGTTTAATTTATTTAAAAAGTACAAGAACTCTTCACATCCTTAAACTCTTTTTATTTTTACATATCCTAAAAATATATGCACAATCATCTCGTTAAACAAATTTTTTATAGAAGTAATTAATTTAATTCAAAATAAAAAATATCCCAAATTACAATAAAGATTTATAATCGCAATCATAAATTAAGCATATACTGATAAGATTCTTGGTGGACTTAGCATGGAAAATTTTGCATTAAGGATTGACTTATATCAAAAGAGCGATAAATTTAGTTTGCTTTAAATTTAATATCATAAATTGTTGCTTGAGTTATTCAATTTTTTAGAAAAATGATTTGTTATAAATTTTGTTTTATTATAAATATAAATTTGTCGTAACTTTTAAAATTAAAATAAATTGAAATAAAAAGTTGAATTTTGGGTAATTATCATGGCACCATTTGATTTGAGAGTTAAATTTATTTTAATTTATTAAAATTAGGACTAAATTGATCGAATATAGAAGTAATAGTGACCAAACATGTAATTATACCAAATATTTTAACTGTCACATCAACTTTTCCGTTAAATATTAACGACAAGTGGCTTAATTGAATGCATTTAAATAATTGAGTGACCTGATTGATAAAATTTCAAAAAATATTGCTCAAAATGAAAAGGGACAATAGTTCGGTGGTTACCGGTATAATTTATCCTTTAGAATTTATTTTTTTATAAATTAAATTAATAGTGTTTGTCGTTAGTAATACTCTTTCACAACTCGTCGAGCGTAGAAGAATTATCCATTAATATTTTATTAAAAATTAAAATTATGACAGTTGAATTATAAAAATATTAATTATATTATAAATTTAAGTATTATTTAAATTTTACACTATAATAAATAAACATGTTCATGTGACAAATTGGGCCTATATATGGTATTAACCTACTTCTTACAATGTTCAAATCCACTTTAACTTGAAATATGGATTTTAAATTTTGCTTAAATTTATCACATTTATAATAAATTAATTTGAAGTCCATGATATTATTTATTAAAATATTTTTAAAATGTTTAAGTTATTTATAATTAACCATTTAATAATTAAATATTTATTAAAAAATTTAAACAATTGTTATCAAATTTTAAAAATTATCAACTTTATACTTTTCTTAATATTGACATTATAGTATTAATCTATTAATAGAGATTTAATTGATATGTGATATGAACTCATCAAGTGGTTTTATTGGTAAAAGAGAATATTATTTTCTCTAGAGATTTTGGGTTTGAACAATTGCTTCTATATATTATGTGTACGTTGTCAATAAATTACGAAAATTTTAGATATATATTTTTATAAACTTTTAATATAATTTTAGATATTTTTTGATGAAATTAACTGTTTCTATTTGTATAAAAAATTTAAACTTAAATAAACAAATTTCAATCAAATCTAATAGGATTCCTCTTGTTCATGATATAATATTTAAGTTAAAATATTGAATGAGAAAAAATGAATTATTAAAAAATTTCATTATTTTCATCATATTTTTTTTTATTTTATATTATTAATTTCAATTATCTACTGGTATGCATCTAATTACCTCTTTATATGTATATATTTTTTTGATAGAAAGCCGCTAGTTTTATTAAAAATAAAAAATATCTAAAATTACAGTGAAGATTTAAAAGCATAATCGTAACCCTAAAATATAATTATAATATTTTTTCTATTACCATTGAGACAAAAACTAGCCAACTAGATCACATAAAGACTAAAGAAGGAAAATGTTAAAAAACATAACCGAAAAACTCAATTAAAATAAAGATACAAATAAATCTGTTTGAGTTGATAAATGAACCATAAAAGGGGATGAAACTACTAAAAGACCACCAACAATTCGCAAATCAGAATGAGAAAAAAAAGTGTATCCAAAGTCCAAAGAAGAAGATCATAATGATAACAAATAAGCGTCATCTTGATCAGTCGTGATGATGTCAAATTCAATCTTAAGAAAAAAAAATAAACAAAAAAATGACAAAAAAATCATAAGCTACCAAAAGGAGAGAAAACATACCACAAAGGTATAGATAAACGTGTCATAAAGACAGAGAATGTGTCACAAAGACATAATTATTCTTATTAAAAAAATATAAAAAAAAATAACTGACGAACAACAACCAACATTAAAATCGACATCACCGTCGGTTAAATAAAATTAAAGAATAAAAAATTGAATTGATAAATAAAATTAACATAAATTACAAAAAAGAAAAAAACAAAAGAGGAGGAGCCTATCTCTTTTTATATATATTCCTTTAAATATCATGGTGGTCCAAAGTCCAAACAAAAAGAAAAAGAAAAGAAAGGTCGAGAAAGATGGTCATAATATATAATTGATGCAATGCCACGCACTAGAGAGATTTGTAGTTCCTCACAAATGGGATTCCATGTTTTTCTTCTTCTTCTTCTATATTCTCCAATTAATATGGGTGAAACTGACGACAAAAAAATCTTCATCCTCATGCTGTTAACTTATTATATTATACCTTACAAATTTCTTTCTATAATTTTTTAAATTAACGGAACGAATGTGAAATATATAAATAGTTGGATGATCATTTTGTAATTTTTTAATAATTAAAAGACTTAATAAAAAACATTTTATAATTAAAAATTTATTTTATAATTTTTAATAGTAAAATAACTTAATAAAACAACGTCATAAAATTAAAATACCATTTATATACTTTATTTTATGTTATATTATTATAAATTATGCAAATTTATTTTACAAGTTTTGCAACCTAGGACCCCTGTATCCCACACTCAGTTAATTCCGTTCAGAAAAGATTATTATTAAGTCAGATTTCAACTCAATTCATCGAATTATATATATATATATATATATATATATATATATATATATATATATGTATATCCTATAAAATGAATAATAACATTCACACAATTGGTATAGAAAATGACATTCAAGTTGATAATGATACTATTTTTATTTTGTTTTTTGTTTTTGATTGGATATTGAAATTCTTTAATATATATATATATATATATGTTAAACTATGGTTTTAGTCCTTTCATTATGCTATAATTTATGATTTAATCCTTAAATTCAATCATATAATTTGATCATTCGCTTCTATAATGTTATGTTGTCAGTAAGCCTAAACTGATAACATTATTAATATTTGTGCTTAAAGTGGAAATAGTGAATTTTCTTCTAAAATTACTTTAAAACATTATAATGATGTATAAATTTATTATTATTCAAATATGATTAATTAATTTTCCACGTTGCCTTAACCTTGTGATTGGATAAATTTTTTATAAAAGAAATCAGTACCATCATTTTAACAAAGAAAAAACTATTATTATTATTATTTTATCGATTTATATTTATTGTTAACTTGATAAAGTAGAGAATCAAATTATTATAAATTAAAATAGAATGATAAAATCCTAAAGTTTAGGATAATAAAGGAGTAGAACATAAATGTGAAAACAGTAGCTTGTAAATTAGACGGCACGTCAATGACCACGGTCCACTAAATGATTCAAGGGAGGGCATTAAGGTAATTCTAAACAACTCAAAGTTCCGTTAGCCCCATCCCTAAGCGCCTAAGCGCCATATCCGTAATCCCATCCACTCATGTCACTAATCAAACCAACCTTTTTATAAAAAAAAAACATCATAATAATAATAATAATAATAATAATAGTAATAATTTCAAATTTTCTCATTTAAAAATTAACAAAAATTAAAAAAAAATTCCCATAAAACAGCAAGCGCCATTTTCTTTTCTCCATCATCAGCTCACCACATTTCTCCTCAAAGTTTCAAAAATATAATCAACAACTCCTCTTTTCCCAAGCCCAGGTACTTATATAATAATACAGATTAATGTTTAGTTTACTGATCGTGTATAATTTTATGTACCGACAGCGAACTCGTTATGCTATCGGATAAAAATCTTTAGATTTGTGTGTGCAGTTTTTAAGGATTTTAATGAAGTATGGGAACGTGATTGTATATATTCATGAAAGCATCAAATACTCTCTCTGTATATAACTGATTGATTTTCCTTAAGTATTGTTTTAATTGTTAATTAAGCAGGTTTGTAAATGTCTTCAGCAGCAATGAAAGGACTACTTTTAAGGACAACACCAGATGTATATAAGAAGAGGCTATTGGAAAGAAGCTATTTGGATCGGAATCACAACGTTGATATTGTTAAAGTTAAAAACAGTTCATTTTTAGGGGTGATGAGGCCGAGTTTCGGTGGTTTCGGAGCAATTACCAGTCGTCGTATGATGCAAGAAAGTTGTTGCTGTTGTTTGTTCCATGGTAATGGAAAGAAAATGTCGAGTTCAAGACAGAGGAGACTCGAGACACGGGCTGAAGCCATACTTTCACCTCTCTCTGATCCTACACCAACTATGCAAAAGGTATAATTTTATACAAACTTTTATTTTCTTACATATGTATCTTTTTTATTGTTACATTCTACTTATACTGTGTGCTTCACTGCACAGAGAGTATTTACTTTTGGCAAAGGAAGGAGTGAAGGGCATAAGGGCATGAAGTCTCTGGTAAGGATTCATTCAAATTTAAAGCATGGCTAATGTTCACTAGAATTCCACGGTGGATTTTTTAATGCATTATTTTGAATTATTGCAAGTTCCCAGACATGTTAATGGTTATGTTTTTGTTGTTTATCTAGTTGGGTGGGAAAGGAGCAAACCTCGCAGAGATGTCCAGCATTGGGCTATCGGTTCCACCTGGACTTACCATATCAACAGAAGCATGCCAGGAGTATCAGCAGAATGGGAAAAAGCTACCAGAAGACCTATGGGAGGAGATATTGGAAGGGTTAAAGATTGTGGAACAGGACATGGGTGCCACCCTTGGTGACCCTTCCAAGCCACTGCTCCTCTCGGTTCGTTCCGGTGCTGCGGTAAGGGATTTGAAAAGCTTAAATAATGCAATGATCGGATTGATTCTGGTATCCTAATGATAAGCAACTTTGGAAGGCTTACTTCTAATTCTAAGCAATAAACATAAAGCATATTGTCGACTATCAAGATTGCTTGTCACTTGTTAGCTAATATTTGTTACATATGTCCAGATTTCCATGCCTGGTATGATGGACACTGTCCTTAATCTCGGACTGAATGATGAAGTGGTTTCTGGTTTGGCGGCAAAAAGTGGTGATCGTTTTTCTTATGACTCTTATCGACGTTTCCTTGATATGTTTGGAGATGTTGTAAGTGATTCTTCTTCATGATTTGATGATTAATATCATTACATTAGCACATTTGAACAAGTGCATCTCCAGCAGAGTTTCTTGTTCAATTTGTTTCACATGATCCTGGTTGTTGAGCTTAACTCAATGAAATAATTGGGCTGAGTAGACAAAAATCCAGAGACTCAACCAACTTCCTGAAATATTTTCTTTAAGTTGATTGCTGTAGTTTACTGTCAGTGCAATATGGCATAATCTTGACATCGCTAATTCTCTCTGTATTTTTTTGAGTTTTGTCAAAACTACTTTTATTGGTAATTTAGGTGATGGGCATTCCACACTCATTGTTTGAGGAAAAGTTAGAGACAATGAAGGAAGCAAAAGGAGCTAAACTCGACACCGATCTAACTGCAAATGACCTCAAAGAACTTGTTGAACAATACAAGAACGTTTACTTAGAAGCCAAGGGTGAAAGGTTCCCTTCAGGTAGAGGAATGGAACACTGAATTATTTTTCTCACCGTACTAACCAGAGATGCTCTGATGCATATCTAGAATCTTCAACTTAGGAAAATTGGACATACCTGTTTTCAAACTCGCACCCAAGTTTGACTAAGTAGTCAAGTGTGGAGTTCATACTAGAGTTCTTCCAAGCTAACCTCACAGTTTGTTTATGTACATGGTATACTAGAAACTTATCTAACTTTGATACAACTTTATTTTGTAGATCCGAAGCAGCAGTTGTTTTTGTCTGTTAAGGCAGTTTTTGATTCTTGGGACAGTCCAAGAGCCAATAAGTATAGAAGCATCAATCAGATAACTGGTTTAAAGGGAACAGCAGTGAACATTCAGACAATGGTGTTTGGTAACATGGGAAATAGTTCAGGGACTGGGGTTTTATTCACTAGAAATCCTAGCACTGGTGAAAAGAAGCTGTACGGGGAATTCCTCTTAAATGCTCAGGTAGTAAACATGTATCAAAATTCCTATCTCTGAAGAACTTCCTCATTTTTTCCCCATATTGTTATGATTAGTAGAAGACTGTTTTTGTCATAATTAATGAATGTCAATGATGTATCACTCTTGAAAAGGGAGAAGATGTTGTTTCTGGAATTAGAACACCAGAAGACTTGGATTCCATGAAAAGCTACATGCCTGAAGCTTACAAGGAGCTTGTTGAGAACTGTGAGATTCTTGAGCGGCATTACAAAGATATGATGGTATAATTTCTCACTTGTGTTCTAGATA
This sequence comes from Hibiscus syriacus, assembly GCF_006381635.1. Classification (NCBI taxonomy): domain Eukaryota; kingdom Viridiplantae; phylum Streptophyta; class Magnoliopsida; order Malvales; family Malvaceae; genus Hibiscus; species Hibiscus syriacus. The sequence goes on from NW_024061774.1 coordinate 922,836, forward strand.
TAGCCTCATCATGTTTTTACATTAGCAACTTTATTGGTTTTGAGTTGTTCCGATTTTGGTTATCATTCTTGAACCTAGCACGGAAGAACCAGTTCTGTGAACTTACCCTTTTTTCCGAAATGCAGGACATTGAATTCACAGTTCAAGAAAATAGATTATGGATGCTGCAATGTCGATCTGGAAAGCGTACCGGTAAAGGTGCAGTAAAGATTGCTGTAGACATGGTTAATGAAGGGCTAGTTGATAAACAAGCTGCAATTAAGATGGTGGAACCACAGCATCTGGACCAACTTCTTCATCCACAGGTATGCACACCGTAACATTAAATATCATGGAAAAGTACGCTTCTTAGTTTTTTTGGCAAATGGAATTGAAGTATGGATCCAAAGGCTTATAGAACTTCCTTACTTTGGCTTTCATAACAATCCATAGAAGACTATACAATCATAAATTCATCAAATGATTATCATATTCATATTCAATATGTTTTAGTTATTTGATAAATACTGAGATGAAATGATTAACATTATGCTTTTTTTTTTCATTTAGTTTGAGGATCCGTCTGCTTACAAAGACAAAGTGGCTGCCACGGGCTTACCGGCCTCCCTGGAGCAGCTGTTGGGCAGGTTGTGTTCACTGCGGATGACGCTGAAGAGTGGCATGCCCAAGGAAAGAGTGTCATCTTGGTATGTTTATGTTCATGTCCATTTATACACTTTTCTTCTCATTCTACTATATTCTAGAGTAAAAGATGTATTATTATGTATAATTTTGAGAAAAATATATGACCTGTTTAGAGGGGCAAGACATTTAGTTGTTTAAAATACCAAAGTAGTCTGTTCTAACGCATTTTGAGTGATAAAACCGTGTAATATGCAGCTAAAATTCTCTTTTTCTATTATCTGACGTACTGGTCACTCATGATTTTGCATGCTTATAGGTAAGGATTGAAACCAGTCCGGAGGATGTCGGAGGTATGCATGCGGCAGCAGGGATTTTAACAGCTAGGGGTGGAATGACATCTCATGCAGCTGTTGTAGCACGTGGATGGGGAAAGTGCTGTGTTTCCGGTTGTTCAGATATTCGAGTGAATGATGCTGAGAAGGTAATTTTATTCTTCTGCCTCCTGTAAATTGCCTTCCTTCATGAAATGGTGTCCACTATATATGCTACTATATCTATATTGCAGGTTCTCATAGTTGGAGGCGTAGAAATCCAAGAAGGAGAATGGCTTTCACTCAATGGCTCTACTGGTGAAGTGATTCTCGGAAAACAGCCGCTTTCTCCTCCAGCACTAAGTGGGGATTTAGAAACCTTCATGTCTTGGGCTGACCAAGTTAGGCACATCAAGGTTCTATATGTACTTTTAGCTGGTCGAAGATTTGTATTATGTACTCGAGTATTCCGAAGGTCTCTTAACTCATTAAGCCCTGTGTTTTGCTTATAGGTAATGGCAAATGCTGACACACCTGAAGATGCATTGACAGCAAGAAATAATGGTGCTCAAGGGATTGGCCTTTGTAGGACAGAACACATGGTAACTTTTCTTTAATCATCCGCAACATAAATAGCAGTCCCATGAAAAATTGATGACTCATTATATATCCCATCAGTTCATTTCTGTCCTAAAGACTCGTTGTATTTTTGAATCCCTTTCAGTTCTTTGCTTCAGATGAGAGAATAAAGGCTGTGAGAAAGATGATTATGGCAGTAACACCTGAACAAAGGAAAGCAGCTCTTGACCTCTTACTTCCATATCAAAGATCGGATTTCGAGGGAATTTACCGTGCAATGGATGGTACTTTCCTGATCTTCTGTTCATCTTGTGACCATGAGTCTGAGGTTTTAAAAGCTCAGTGGCATAAACTTTATTGGAGTTTTGAATTTTCATAGGATACCCTATTTCCCTCTATTGATGCATGTGAATTTCATTTGAACTTCAGGCCTTCCTGTAACAATCCGATTACTAGACCCTCCACTTCATGAGTTTCTTCCGGAGGGAGACTTAGAAGAGATTGTGAGTGAATTAGCTTCAGAGACGGGCACAACTGAAGATGAAGTTTTCTCAAGAATTGAAAAGTTATCAGAAGTGAATCCCATGCTTGGTTTCCGAGGCTGCAGGTATTCCTTTTGATCATCTTTAATCCATTTAAGAATGTTATGAGAAAATAATAATGGTAAAAAAATAGTTTTATTTACCAAGGAAACATAATATATATGCAAGAGTACTAGGCCTAGATAAGAAAAATACATAAGTTTATGTGCTTCATATAGTTTGATTATGATGACAAATGTCATTCCATATCAATAACTTCTGAAATATTATGATTGCTGGTTTCCTCCACGATGTGTGCAAACAATGAATGAAGCACATAAAAGCACCATATGGAGCATAGGTTGAATTCGGATAGTCACATACATACATACATACATGTATGTATGTAATCATCATTAACATTGATTCTGATTTTCTATCAACAGGCTGGGGGTATCATATCCTGAACTAACTGAGATGCAGGCCCGTGCCATCTTTCAGGCTGCTGTCTCAATGAGCAACCAAGGGGTTAAAGTTCTTCCTGAGATAATGGTTCCCCTTGTTGGAACTCCCCAGGCATGATCATTCTTTTGATGTTTTCCATATCTTCTATACTTAGTTTTGTTTTAATCATTTTGATCTAAATAACTTGTTGCTGTTAGTAAAATGAGCTTATAATTCATTTGTTCCTGTTGATTTTGGTATTCTAGACATCCGGATTGATTACATACACAAAGCATCATTGATCTTTCAGAGAACTGACACTTTATAAGTTGCAGGAACTTGGTCATCAAGTCGGTTTAATACGGAGTATTGCAAAGAAAGTGTTCTCTGAGATGGGTTCTTCCTTAAGCTACAAGGTGGGGACAATGATTGAAATACCCAGAGCTGCCTTAGTTGCTGATGAGGTACCCCTATGTTACCGGACTCTTTGTTTTTCCTAGAATGATCGTACTGGAAACTCTTCCGAATCTGAGTAACATAGGTTTGTATAAACTCCGGGATTGTGGCATAGGCTGAAACTTGATTTCATCTGTACTTTCTCCTAGGAGAAGCATTTCAGATATGCATCTCAGTAAAAGATTGACATATATGCATACATATGTAGTCACGAATTATGACAACTATGCCTAACATTTCGATCGTTTTGATAATGGCAGATTGCAAAGGAAGCTGAATTCTTCTCTTTTGGAACCAATGACCTTACACAAATGACATTTGGGTATAGTCGAGATGATGTTGGAAAATTTCTCCCCATATATCTATCCAAAGGCATTCTACAAAGTGACCCATTTGAGGTCAGTCAATTAATATTTGAATGTTCAAAAGCTTTCTGAAGAAAGAAACATGGCAATTACAAAATCAAAGAAGATTTCATAATAGCAATTGGATCCTTTGCCAGGTTCTTGATCAGAAAGGTGTAGGCCAACTCATCAAAATCGCCACCGAAAAGGGTCGCCAAGCTAGGCCAAGTTTGAAGGCAAGTATACCTGATAATAATCCATTAACTTCAGAAAAAAAGAGCTTTCATCTGTAAATTTAGATGTCAAGTAGATTGAATATCAACCTCTGTGAATATATTTAGGAACTGGTTTCAAGCATTTTTCTTCTGGGAATAATATACAATGATGATGAACAGGTTGGAATTTGTGGAGAGCATGGAGGGGAGCCTTCTTCTGTTGCATTCTTCGCAGAAGCTGGATTGGACTATGTTTCATGTTCTCCATTCAGGTTAGATAGTTTCTTTTAATACATTTCTATTACTAACATGGACGGACATATGATTTTATGTTAGGGGTGGAAACATATTATCTATACAAAATACAAAAAAAACCTAAATTATACTTGGTCCATCCCTGATTATACTGTGATATTTAGCTTTTTATAATAACTGGATCAAATTCCTTATACAGGGTTCCAATTGCAAGGCTAGCAGCAGCTCAAGTTGCCATATGACAAAGGATCTGGAAATCACACCAAGCAGATGCTGCTGCAACTGTTGTGCTATTTGTAAAATGTAAATAAATTTCATACAAAATATAATTTTATAGAATAACAAGATTGCTGTCATGTATAAGCCTACAAAAGAAATACTACAATGAACATCGACTATACGAAGTGTAAATATTGAATAAGACTCAGCTCCACGTATGTCGTCGAGATGGAGTTGAGATCATTACAAGAAAATTTCTCGCCATGCAAGACCTTTACTTCTTGTTTTTATAATTGTTAAGTAGTAATTCAGGTTGGATATGTGCGATCCATCAATTGACTGTATTCAACTTTTTCTATGGGCCATTACATGATATGAATAGACGTTTATCTTTGGGACGCATGGATCAAGGCTTACATTTTATAAGGGGTGGATTTTTGGTGAGTTGAGAGAAGTCTAAGATCAAATTAGAGACTGTAGAAGCTGCTGGATTTGAGCGATGAAGTTCGGGTTCTTTATGCATCGGCACCCAATCTCCTAGGTACCAATGTTCAATGAATTTGGTCTTCGATTAGACCTCAAGGTAGAGGTGGCAATCGGGTCATTCGGGTCGGGTTTGGGTTGAGTCATTTCGGGTCAGGTTATATCGGGTTAGAATTGCATTCAGTTCGGTTCGAGTTATATCGGGTTCAGGTTTAGTTTGGGTCAATAGAAATTCAGTTCGGGTAGGGTATCAAGTCAGGTCAAATTGGGTCGATTGGTTTTCGGGTCGAGTCAAAATCGGATCGGTTTGTGTTTGGGTCGGGTTAATCTTGAATCAATTGGTTTCTAGTCGGGTCAATATCGGATCGGTTGGTTTCGGTTCAAGTCAAGCTTTAGATTTTCAAGTCAATTCGGGTTGGTTTCGGTTCTGATCAACCTTTACGAGTTAATTCGGGTTGTTTTTGTTTAGGTCAACCGTCTTCACCCTTTGATGTCTTAATCATCGGTGTTGCTCTTTATAACTTGTAATTCATAAAATTTATTTGACTATATATTGCAATATCCTAAATTTGAGGCTAAAAATTTTAGTTTAAATGAATTAAATCAAATTAGAATTTTAGAAGTATAAAATTAACTTTGTAAATCACAATAAATTGTAGGATTGATTGTAGTATTAACCCCAACAATTTTTTTTACTTTTATTGTAATCAATTATCATTTATCATATTTAATATATATATATATATATATATTTACTTATTTCAATTTAATTTTTATATTATTTTGGAATAATTTAGAAGTTATTGGATATAGAGAGGTCTTTTAACATGATAAAGATTATATTGAACTATTAAACTATTATTAAATGTGAAGATGGACTAATTGTACAATATAAAATGAGAATAAAAAAATATCATTCTACTATCTAATTACTAAAAATATATAATAATAATAAATAAATTATTTGTTCACTTAGACACAATTATCGGGTTTAAATCGGGTCAAAGTTTGGTTCGGATCATGTATGGGTAAATTAAATTAGGGTTGCTTTCGATTCAAGTTTTGTTCAGTTCAAGTTTTTTTCGGTTCGGGTTGATTTTTGGTTCGGGGTACTTTCGATTCGAATACTTTTAGTTCGAGTTGATTTCGATTAAACTATAATTATGGTCAGTTTCAGTTCGATTCGATTTATTTTAGGTTTCAGATCAATTTTATGTTATCATATTTGGGTCTACATCGAATCTCAATTCGGGTAATCAGGTACGTGTCAAATTTACCAAGTATATATGAAGGAGTTAAAAGTTGCACGGCATAAGATCATATGGTTTTCTCTTTATTCTCGAGCATGTTATTATTGGGTGGATGGCCTTCCTAGTTGGCTTCTCACAAAAAATAGGTTGTTGTAAATTGGGTATGTTGTGGATGAAAAATGTGTTTTCTATGATAATTTTAAAACCATAAATTATCTTTGAATGTCACTTTTCTAGAAACATTTGGAGGTTATTTTGATAATGTGTAACCTTCAAGAAACTCGATTAGTTGAGAGGATGAGATGGAATGGGCTTCTCGATATTTTAGGAGTAAGTCTTTGATTTCATTTGTCCTTAAAATAATTAGGAAGTTCTTGTTAATTGCGTTTGGAAAGAGAGAAATGAAAGACTATTTAAGAGAATTGTAAGGTACGAGGAGGTGATTCTAGATGTTATTGGGATTGTGAGAGTTAAACTTACTCACAAGAGTATAGATAGGGAGAAATTACTTAATAAATCCAACTCATCATGTCCAAGGACGGAACTTTCTTAGGGTCTAAGGGGATCCGACCCTGATAAAATTTATATATTTAATATAATTTTAGTTTAATAGTATTTTGGTTCATGTAAAAATAAATATTTAAATTTAAAAAATATACAAATTTATTAAATATTTAATTAAGTAGGGGTCGAACTAAAGAATGATAAGCCCGTGTTCTCAAATTTTTGGTCTAATTACAATTTAGGTCATTGTAAGTTTAATTATCAGACAAATTAGAAGTTGTTTTGTGAATTTTGAGTTTTTTTATAAATTTTCGGTGAATACAAGGTAGTATATGTACACAGACTTTCAACTATATGATAATGAATGCTCATACTCCTACATATGCAGTGCTTGAACTCGGGACCTCAAGGATAACAACAATCTCTTAATCAAATAAGGTCGTTTTGGTTCATGCTGAACTTCGAGTTTAAATATCTAATAAGTCTTTAAATAGTATAAGGTTTCGGCCTCTGTCAATATTTAATTTTGGCTCCGTCCCTGACCACGTCATTCATGGACTCAGTGAATGAGATCCACAAATTTTAAATAATTTTCAAATAACCACTCACTTCTAATTTACACGTAGGAAAAGAGGTAAAGATTCACCTTGGAAAAAATAAGATGGACAAATATTATTGATTAAGACCATATATGACGTGGTGAGTCAAGTCTATCTAATAAATTTTCATAGATAGGAGCAATCATTTGATAGACTCGACTGACCACATCATTTATGGATCCAGTGAATGAAATCTACAAATTTTAAAATAACTTCCAAATAATTACACATTCCTTATTTGCAAGTAAGAAATAGATGTAAATAGTAATCTTTGTGTTAGCTGGGATATTTCCTTACAGGGTATCCTAACTCTTTTAGGGTACCTTATTGTTGTAGCAGTTTTTACTGTTTTTTTTTCCAGATAATACACAAACTTATCACACACAAAAAACACATATTCGTGAAAGAGTCGAGACGGTGAGCCATGCGCTGATGGGGTTCTGATAAATACTTGTTTACTATTAAATTGGTTATCTAGCAACTGGTTTAAGTTGAGAGGCACATATTGGTGTGGACATTGTATATGGCTAGCTATTGATCATGGTTCTTGTATTCTAAATAACCGGTAGATATCACTGTTTATTTGCAGATTTCTACTTTCTGTTATCCATCATACAAGTCGGTTAAAACTAGGTATTACCCCTACTTAGCCCTTCTTGACTGGTGTCTAGATCTTGTTGCTTCTGTGGAAACTTACGGTCCTTCAATCAAGCACTCAAAAAAGTCCAATGGGATGTTGAACACGCTTCGCTTGACTTTTGAAGTGAATTCTGGCAGTTATGTTTCTTCCCTCGAGATATTTACGCAACCAATCTTGTACCCTGTCAATGGAAAGTTGAACCTGATGTGGTTGGTAATGACTAACGTTTGTTTTGTAATGGTGTGTGACTACTTTAAAATTATTTACATAGTTATGTGGTAATATTATTAAAATTGAAAGTATGGTAGTTATATCGACACTAACCGCATAGTAAAGTGGTCATTTAAGTAATCTACCCTAAAATTAATTTGGTTCCATGGTCCAAATAATTGAATACTGATGTAAACATGTGGCATACGGCTTCTACCTAACCAGGGAGCCCTTTTCGGGGTGACAAATTGAATTATATATAAATATATATTGCTTTGATTAGCATCTTCTGTAATTGTAATGATCATATTCACAACAATAATTGTCTCCTTTTTTGCTAGGGATATTTTGTTTTACATGCAAAGTCAACAAGATGCAATATAAAAGATGTGTTAGGACCCCAAATCAAGGATTAAAAACTCAAGGGGCTGTTCATTTTCAATAGACAGCTGACGCATTAATACCAAATATGAGCACTGGTAATGTATTTTTCTGCCCTGCTTTGTTTTCTTCAGTGACTATCAAGTTTCTTTCGCATTTATATACGAATGCGTATCCGTTCGATACGAGTATGTCCGATTCTTCCATTCAGGTTCTGAGTACATAATATGTACCGAACAGAGACAATGACGTGAAACTTGGTTTCATATAATTGGTAGCAGTTGGTTTAGCTTTGGCGTGTTGTTGAAGGAGCTCAACAATTTTTGCTCCATTTTCAACTCCCGCCACATTACTTTGACGGGGCAGTTGGGGATCTTTCGTCTTTTTAACTACTTTTTCAAGTCCTTGCAAGTTTTTGCACCTACATTTTGAGTTTTCTCCGATGCAGACCGGAAAGATCCGAGAGTTCTTTTGCAGTGATCAGAGGTCTTCCATGTTGAGGGTTCTGAGAAGAAAACTACGGCATCTTTGCTCGAGAATACAGTGGCTGATGCGGAAGCGGCCGAGGCCGAAGGTCGTGATCCGAAGGCTAGGGAGGTTGAACCCGAAAGTTCATCGAAAAGGAGATGTTGGATCCAAAAGTTCCAACATTGATTTATATGGCAACTTGGGGTTTTGCAATCCTAAAAGACCAATAAGAATTGCAACATTTAATGTTGCTATGTTCTCTCTTGCACCGGCCATTTCAGAAGCTGACGAAGCTGGTTTGCTTAGCTGTGGAGATGATGATTATATCGGATTAAAAGCTCCGTTCAAGTTCGACGTCCATAACGAGTCTCCGAATCATTATCCGAAGAGTATACTCAAGCAATCTCCCCTGCATAACTCTTACAAGCAAAACAAGCTCTCCAGATCAAACCTCAAGGTTTCAATCAACCTTCCTGATAATGAGATTTCATTGGCACAGAGTAAATTTCTTAGCTTCATCGAGGACGTAAACGAGGGCTCATCAGACACAATCAATCGGGGCAATGTTATTATGAGATCGCCGGTCTGTTTGCCTGCGAACATGATCCAATTCTGGAACGAAGGGGGCTCGAAAAACGGCAGAAGCATTGCAGAAGTGCTTAGGGAGCTTAATGCTGATATCTTAGCCTTGCAAGATGTGAAAGCAAATGAAGAACAAGGGATGAAGCCATTATCTGATTTAGCTTCAGCACTCAAGATGAAGTACGTTTTCGCCGAAAGTTGGGCTCCGGAGTACGGAAATGCAATTCTCTCGAAATGGCCGATCAAACGATGGACCGTACAAAAGATAGCCGACGACAACGATTTCAGGAATGTGCTCAAGGCCACCATTGTTGTACCATGGGCTGGAGATGTGAACTTCTATTGCACTCAACTCGATCATTTAGATGAAAACTGGAGAATGAAGCAAATCAAAGCAATAATTGAATCAAACAACTCCCCCCACTTATTACTTGGAGGTTTAAACTCGCTTAATGCATCAGATTACTCATCAGAAAGATGGACAGATATAACCAAGGTAATATTTCTCGGTTTTCGATTTTACTCAAACTCTTGATCCGACATAAAAAACTTGTATCCAATACTAACCTGGATTTTGGGATGTCGATATCGCAGTACTACGAGGACATAGGCAAACCAAGACCTAGAGCTGAAGTAATGAAGCTGCTGAGGGGAAAAGAGTATGTAGATTCCAAAGACTATGCTGGTGAATGTGAACCAGTGGTCATCATTGCCAAAGGCCAAGGTAATATGATCAGATCACAATGCATTTTTTCGCCATTTTTCTTTCGTTTTTCGGATCTTTTTAACAGTTTCGAGTTTGATTTACAGATGTTCAAGGAACCTGCAAATACGGGACACGAGTCGATTACGTTTTAGCATCGTCGAACTCTCCGTATACCTTTCTTCCCGGATCGTACTCTGTGATTTCATCGAAAGGTACTTCGGATCACCATATCGTTAAGGTCGATATTGTGAAAGAAAGTGAGAAATCTCAGCAAAATATCATAAAAAAGAATCTGAACGTTGCCCACAAGCTAGTATGTTTAACGGACTGAAGATGCTTTAGAAACATATGGAACATAAATGCTTGATGTTTTATTTCTCTTTCTCCTTAATTTTCTCACATTGTCATGTATGATGCAAAAAACTGCATCTATATCAGTATTTATTTCTGATTTCGACCATATTTCTCTGAAATTAATCTAAGATATATATTAAGCTTTCATTTTTAACGAGCTTTCATTTTTTCCCCTATTTTTTTCTTTTGATTTCGTGCTAAAATTATTTCAGACACTTTACTATCAAATATATTTACTAAGTCATTTGGTTGGTACACAACCAGTGGCTAAACGGCATGCGTCAACCATTGGGCAGAATTATAAAGCCAGCTGTTAGAAAGGTCTAATATAAACGTTCATTTATTAAATTTATATAAAAATAAAATAAAATATTTTTAAGTGAAATTCAAACAGTTGTTTATCTAACAGTTTTTATTAACTATTAAAAAAGTTGGTATTAATTAATCAATGATTAGAATCAAAGACGTTCACACTTCACGGTGTAACCAAATAAGATATTAGGTGATAAATTATTCTCCGATTTCACTAAAATAAATATAAATTTTAAAAAAAAAACGCTTCAGTTTGTATCGATAGAGTCGGAAATATTTTCTAAATATTCATACAAATTAGACACCTCAAAATTATATTCAGTTTGAACTTGAAAAAAGTAATTTTTTAAGAACACGAATAATTTCAATCTCTTATATTTTTATTTAGAAAAGGTAAAAGAGAATTGATGTTGGGGAAGAAACCAACCAATCAAACACAAGCATGAATACAACTAATGTTATTTCTCTCTCTATAACTCCTATTAAAAATTATGACAAGCAAAGCACAAAATATGTTCTCTAGCAACACTAATAAACTACAAATCAATCAATGCAACCAAAAAAAAGCAATAAATCGAGAGACATATTTTTACATGGAAAACCTCTATAAATCAAGGGTAAAAACCACGAGACTTTATAGTTCGATCAAAAGCTCCACTTTCATCAAAAGTTCAACTACAAGATCACAATATCCAGTCTACAATAAGCATTCAACTCCAACAAGACTAATAACTAGTAAACTTTAGCAAAAGAGAAAAAAAATTAGAGAACATCACCAAAAACACAACTGTCGTAAAATGATGATTCCCATAGTTACATGACTCGGATGAAAAATCCAACAGTACAAAGTCAAGAACACCAAGTCGTCTAGTTGTTGTCCAAAAATTAGCTCAATCGAATCATAAATGAACCTCCGTCAAAGAGTTGATTACTGTTGCATCAAGCTTCAAAAATCTATTTTTTCTCCACTCTTTTTCTCTCGAATACGAGCTTCTCACATAGCTTTAAAAATCTTTTTTTTAATGTATTTGATGTTTTCCACTTTTTCCCACACGCAAACTAAAAAGTGCTTTTAACCAAAGTCAAAAAGACTTTAAAAGTGGTAGAGAAAGCAAAAACCAAACAAATGAAAAAAAAATATGCAACCCATTTTTAAGTTGGGTTAACTGGTGATGTGTTTCCCACATAGTGAGATTCGCACTCAACCCTCCAACTGTCAGGATTACCTCCATGTCGGAGGTCAAACAACATGCTTCAAACTTCCCTCTTGGTAAGACTTTCGTCAACATATCAACACCATTATCATTAGTATGAATCTTCTCAACCTCTAATAGTTTAGTTTCAAGAACATCTCATATCCAATGGTACCTCACATCAATATGCTTAGATCTAGTATGAAAAGTTGAGTTCTTACCAAGATAAATCGCGCTCTGACTATCACAATATAGGACATACATCTCCTGAATAAAACCATTTTTCATTCAAAAGCATCTCATTACATGTTTCAATCATTGTAATGAACTCTGACTCAATGGTGGATAATGCAACACTCTTTTGCAATCTTAATTGCCATGCCATAGTTTCCCATGCATAAGTGATCAAATAACCTAAAATACATCTCCTCGAGTCAATGTCTTTGGTCATATGTTAACTTGTATATCCAACAAGAACATGTTTCTCATTGCCTAAACAAAGTTTCGAGTTGGAAGTGAAATAAAGATATCTCATAATCCACTTTACTGCATTCTAATGCTCTCTGCCTGAATTAGAAAGTGTAACACCCCCAACCCGTACCTGACCCGGATACGAGTCTGAGATGTCACGTTGACTTTTTAAAACAATATTCTTACAAAATAACAAAACATTTGGACTTATATTAAGAAAATACGATAATATATCGTTGAATTATGTTTCATTATAACAAATTTAAGACAAAAACGTTTTATGAATAGTATTATATTGTATGAATAGTACTATAATGTATGAATAGTACCGTGAACAGTTCTACAGTGCACCGATGCACTGCTACAGTACCTTCAACTCAACTTATATAAAACTCATAAAAATTTAAGCTTCCATCAGTATAAAGTTATCATCTACATAAATACGTTTAAAACATTACAAAACTCAATCAAAGCATAAATACTTAATTTACTGACTTTGTTTACATGCCAACCTATTTATCACATAATAATACATACTGTATAATTTACTTTTGATCTGATAGTTGTAGGAGTAATGTTGTCCCAGCTATCTAACCTTGCTTGTCTATCTTCTCTGATCCTACGTGTGAAACACTCACACGCTAAGTCATCGACTTAGTGAGACATAATAATAATGACAATAAAATATAATGAAAATGTCATAATGAAATGCAATATCATGAAATCATATATTCAATCCATGCAAATTGCATAACCATGTATCTTACCCATAATCTGATCAAATTAACCATCATGAATTCATATAATAAGTTCAATAGCCTATGATACAATACTGAGAACCTGAGGTATGTAAGTACTGTGAGGTTGTGCACTATGATGTCACCACAGCTCGTATAAATTGCACCGAAGTGCCGCTTAGAATTGCATCGTAGTGCCATATAAAATTGTCCATAAGGACTACATAGAAATTCCTTAAGAATCATATACATATACCAAAGATCAAGTAGGTGTCCCAAAAGACCTCATACATGTTCCAAAGAATACATATATGTCCCGAAGGACCGCGTAAATCCTCAACTCTTGGCATGCCAACTATACATGTAGTTCTCATCTACATAGCATGGGCTTTCACAATTCACATAGTGTAACTCATAGACATATTATTTCCATACCTTTATCACATAGCTCATATAACTTTTCATGCATATTCATGTCACATAATGCATATGGAATGAACGCATATAATGTTTCATAATATGAAATGAATCATATATCAAAAGTATTAAATCTATACTTATCACAAGTCTAGAACTGAATATATTTCTATAATCATGATATGCATATGCACTCACCTATATTTCCTTTCCTTTCCCTCGATCAATCTTACTTGTCACTTGTTTCGAAACTCGTTTAGGCTATGTATCTATATAAATATAATTTTCAAGATGATTATCAAAAACCTAAACCTTATACTTCGATGTTATTACTTAAACGAATTTAATAGACCCATATTCACTTTTTTCCTTTAGGAGTGTACCGATGCACTATGGGTGCATCGGTACCCAAAATAGCTTCGAAATTTTCATGCATCGATACCTGAAGCTGTGTATCGATGCACCCTCAAAATTAGTCTTAGTGCATTAATACCCATTCATAGTGTATCGATGCACCTGTCAACAATACACTGGTTTCACCCAAAAATTCCACAACTTTTCATTAAATTTCCTCATATAAAACTCATTTCATACCACTAAACTCAACTACAACCATTTTAACTAACTTTTATCATTCCAATACTTTATTACCTCCCATATCTCATCCAAATTCTTAAAACCAAGAATCTTACTAAATTTTCCATGTAATTCAAACTTATTTCTAACACTTATAACTTCTTATTCACACCTATGACAAGTCAAATTCAACTTCTAAATTCATTTATACATCCTTATTCAAAATTTCACTTATCCACTTCTTATCTTTAATTCTTCATAACTTACAAATCTTTGAGTTTCTATGACATTTTTCATCTCCATTATATTTCTTAAGTCTTCCTTAACCAAAATTGTACTTAAATTTTAAGGATTAACCAAAAGAAATTCAACTTACCTTGGCTTGGGTGTTTCACGTTGGAGAAGAAGAGAAATATATGGAAACATTTGTTTCCAAAACATGATCCATGTGGGTTATAAAAATAACCCCAAATAATATTTTATTTCATCATTTGTTCAATGACTCATTTACCTCTTTCTTTATCCTTTATTTACTAATTTATCATACACAATTAGTTCCTTCACTTTTCAATTTATCTAATCTAGTCATTGAATTTTAAAATCATACACTTTAATCACAAACTCGATATTGAGGATGTTACAGAAAGAAATTGACTAATTGTACCAACATCGTAAGCCAAGTTTGGTCTCGTGCATACCACCGCTGATGAGTGTTCATAATCATTAATATTTGCTCGTTATTTCTTCGATCTTGGGGATTCATTTCTGCTGATTTGGTTGTGTTATGCTTATTTTCGTGCAGTGCCTTACTTTCCAGAATTAGTAATAAAATGGACGCATTCTGCATTTTTTTATTATTTGGTCACAACTAGAGACATGGGCACGACTCTGGGCACGACACGGTCTGACGTGGTAGTTTCTAAAAGGTTCATTCAGCGACGGTTTCTAGAAGATCTACTCAGCGCGCCTTCTGGAAGATGGACGAGCAGAGTTGCATTGAGAGACTTGTTTAAAGTTTGAATTTAGGAAAAAATAATTATCTTTAGGATTATTTTATTTTAATTTCTTTGTTTATACTTAGGCTTTGAGAGGCTATAAATACCCTCTTGGGGTAAGCCTAAACACACATCTCAGATTACAACTTTCTTCTTCTTTCTAGTTTTATTAAAAACTTTCTCTTTTATTTTACTTTTTTCAATTTGTTTTTTTATTTTAAAGCTTTGTTTTTAAATATGCTAAGTATGACTTTTGTCATGCTTAGCTAATTTTCTCATAAGCCGAGAGCTAAAACGATAACTCAATTCCATCGGGAGAATTGAAACAGGCCCTTAATATCTTTGGAATATCTCTCTCAATCTTTGCGTTTTTTTCAAAATCAAAACGGTTTTCAAAATCAAAGATAGACTTTGGTCAAGATTGTTGTTGCGATTAAAGTGTGGGAGGAAGGATCGGCTTATTGAAAGAACATTGGACTTCCTTGGAACACACCTGGCGAGATAGCTTCGCCAAGAGGGAATTGAGTTCGGAATTGACGGTTATAGAAGCAACAATCCGAGTCGATCGCCATGAACTTAAACGGTAATTGATCTACGACAATTGATGTTGATTAGATCAGTTTGCGAATACGGAATTAAAGATTACCTTGGGTACTTGGTATACAAAATAGAGTCACGAGGATTACCCTTGCAGACAAAGTAACCAACGTGAATCCCGAAGGAAAAATCTAATTCGATGATTTAAAGGAAATTGAGTCAAAGCGAAGCTTGAGGCTATTTTTTACCATATCCATTTACAATCTTTACTCTCATATTTTTACTTTAATTGTCTTCATTTATTTAATCTCTTTTACTACTTAATCGTATTTTAAACAAAACCCCTACTACTTTTCACCTGGTTAAAACCATTCAAACATAAATTTGGAATTTTACCAAGTCCATGAGGATCAACCCTTACTTCTCTTTACTACGAATTTCCTTATTTATTAATTGAGAATAAGGAATTTTATTTGACATCTAAACAAATGCTGTCAACCGCATACATCAAACTATCCACGACTAAAGAGTAAAAATTATGCATATCTTCTTTCTCATTTTCTGTGGGAGGACTATGTTTGACACTCACGCTTTAGTTTTGTCCATACTGAATCTCTGAATTACTTTCTCAATGTGCCTGACTTGTGGTAAATATAATTTTTTTACCTTTCGATTGCGTTTCAATCTTACAAGAATTTGCTTTGCTAGCCTCAAATCCTTCATAACAAAGGATTTACTCAAGTTCTTCAACTTCTCAATTCTAGAAGTATTACGGCAACAATAAGCATATCATCAATATAGAACAAAAGGATAATGAAATCATCATCATAGAACATCTTAACAAAAACACAATGATCAGAAGTAGTCTTTTTGTAGTCTTGCTTCCCCATAACAGACTCAAACTTCTTGTGTCATTGCCTTGGAGCTTGCTTCAAATCATAAAAGCTCTTCTTCAATTTACACACATAGTCCTCTTTTTCTTATGAAACAAAACCCTATGGTTGCTCCTTGTAAAACTCTTCCTCCAAATCATTATGAAGAAAAGTAGTTTTCACTTCTATTTGTTCAACCTATAAGTCATAAAAAGTTGTTAATTAAAGTATATTTTTTATAGAGAACATATTTACAATTGGAGAAAATATTTCTTCAAAATCAATCCTTTTTCTGACTATAACCCTTGACAACCAATCTAGTTTTGTATCGTGGAGATAAAGACTTTTCTTCTTATTTCAATCTATAAACCCATCAATTCTTCAAAACTCTCTTGTCATTAGAAAATTTCACTAACTCAAAGGTATGGTTATCATACAAGGATTAAAGTTCATCTTTCATTGCTTCAACCCATTGATCTTTGCACTCACTCTCCACAGCCTCTTCATAACATTCAAGTTTTTTCCTTTCAGTCAAAAGAACGTACTCATTAGAAGAATACATGTCAGAAGATCGCCAATAGCTAGAAGACCTTCAAAGTGAAACTGCTGATGCAACTGTAGGTGCTTGTTGTTAATTATTCACAGCATCAGGAGCATCAAAGTCACCTATGTCTTTTTGGTCATCATTTACATCACCACAGGCATCATCTTGAAAATCATCATGCACATCAACTTGAATAGGATCTGATGAAAGGTTTAGGGGAACCAAATTCACGTTGATCAAGTCATCACTATCATGTGAATCCATTTTCTATGTCTTATCAATATCATCAATAGTTTGATCCTCAATGAAGACCACATCTTAACTTCTCAGGAGCTTTTTTTGAACTGGATTATAGAGTCTATAACCAAACTCACCATTTAGACCATAAGAAATAAAGATGCATTATTGAGTCTTGGCATCCAACTTGGATCTTTCATCCATTGAAATATGAATAAATATTTTACAACCAAAAACACGTAAGAGAACCCATCTCTACCAAACCAAACTTTATATGGTACATCACCCCGCAAAGGAACACTATGGGACAAATTAATCATATATGCTAATGTATTCAAAGCTTGAGCCCAAAATGATCTTGGAAGTTTTGCATCTGAAAGCAAACTAACTCTCTCAATTAATGTTCAGTTCATTCTTTAAGCTAAACCATTCAATTGTGGAGTCTTTAGTCGTGTACTATGATGTATGGTTCCCTATTACAGACAATACTCATGAAATGGCCATGTGTACTCACCACCATTATCAGTACAAATACATTTTAACTTTTTTTCTAATTTACTTTTAATTTATGCCTGAAACAGTTTAAAAGCCTCAAAAACTTGGTCTTTGGACTTTAAAGTGTAGACCAACAACTTTCTTGAACAATAATCAATTAAAGTCATAAAATAAAGTGTACCACCATGTGACATTAACTTTATCAGACCACAAACATCTAAATAGTCCAACTCTAGCAACTTTGATCTTCTATAAGAAAGACAACTTCTAAAATAAACTCTTCTTTGCTTTCTTACTAGACAATTAGAACAATTCTTCAGTGTAGCATTTTTCAAACCTGAAAGTTGATTCTTCTTGACTAAACAATTAAGCACTTTCTCACTAATGCGACTAACCTATTTATGCCATAACTCGATTGAGTTATCATTCACCTATCACATTCACAGCCTCTAGAGAAGTCGAAGCCTGCATCAAATACAAATTTGAGCTCTTCTTTCATCGAGCCATAACCAATAAGCTTTTAGTCAGCTTGTACTGCCCCTCACTGAAGGTGTTACAAAATCTTTCATCATCAAGCTTTCCTACAGAAATCAAATTCAAGCGGATATTGAGTACAGTCTAATATCTTTGAGATTTAACCTTGTTCCATTATTACTCACCAAGCTAACATCTCTCATACCAATAACTTGAACCAAACCATCATTACTCATCTTCAAGACCCAAAATACTATGAGTAGGAGATGTGAAAAAATCCCTCCTCGACTTGACACGAATTCAAGCACCAGTATCAATCACCCAACTAGTCTCATCGCATTCTAGGTTGACCAAATTCTCATCAGAAATAACCAACAGATTTTCACGAGTAATAATAGAAACACACTTGGATGTTTTATCATCCTTTCGGTTGTGTTTATCACCACCACCTTTGTTCTCTCTCTTCCATTTAAAGCAATATTTCTTGATTTAACCTTTCTTACAAAAATAATGAAACTCAAGATTCTTGTATCTCAATCCTAACTTGTTTCAGCTTCTATCTCCACCATTTCTATCTTTGACTTTGTTTCTCTCCCTATTCTTTGTAGCCAAAACCTCATACTGTGATGTAGAACCCAAATACCTTCTTCTAACATCTTTAATCAATACATAACTCTTAGCCAAATCCAAATTAATAATACTTTGTGAAGTAGAATTAATGAGCAAGACCTAAAAAGTCACCTAAGAGTTCGTTAGAGTAGCAAGCAACGAGATCTCTTAAATCTTATCATTAAATTTGACACCCATACCAAGAAACCGATTCATCACACTCTGAAATTCACTAACATATTCAGTTGTAGATGTTCTTTCCTTTTATTTCAATGCCATCATTTTCTTCAGCAAAAACTTATTATTGTCTGACCTCGAAACATACAAGTTTTTCTCATAATATGTGAACATGTGTCTCTTGATCAATGTGGTTGTAAACATTCTCTTCAACAAATTGCTGAATAAAGCCAGTACACATCTGTCGATGCCTAAATTCTCATTCCTCATCCCTTTTCAAATCGGGTTTTTGAGTAGCAAAAACATATAGGTGCAAAGCTCTCACGAACAACAGGTTTTTCATTTTATTCTGCCAAAGTTGATCATCCATGTCATTCAACATAATCATATTTATCATATTAATCTCCATAATTATCTAACACAATAACCAATCTTTGATGTCAATTTGTTAGAAAAGAAACAGAACAACCAAACATAAGTTCCAATTTTCTTTCTCTCATATAACTTCAGTTCAAAATTATGACAAACACAATAACACAAAACATGTTCTCTAGCAATGTAATCAACTACAAATCAAGCAAGTCAACCACAAAAACAATATATCGAGACACTAATATTTTTACATGGAAAACCCCTCTAAATTAAGGATAAAAATCATAAAACTTTAGGGTACGATCAAAAGCTCCACTATCATTAAATGTTCAACTACAATATCACAATATCCATGGAAAACCCCTCTAAATTAAGAATAAAAACCATAAAACTTTAGGGTACGATCAAAAGCTCCACTATCATCAAATGTTCAACTACAATATCACAATATCCAGCCTCCAACAAGCATTCAAATACAACAAGGCTAATAACTAATAATCTTTAGCAAAAGAGAGAAAAATTGGAGAACATCACAAAAAAAAATTGTTTTAAAATGATGATTCACGTTGCTACAGGACTCAGATGAAAAATATGGACGTATATAGTCAAGAACACAAAGTTGTTTAATTGTTGTCCAAAAATCAGGTCAATCAAACAAAGGATAGGCCTCCGATCAAATAGTTAATCATTTTTTCATCAAGCTTCAAAAATCCATTTTTCTCTACAATTTTCTTTCGATTATGAGCTTCTCATTCAGCTTTTAAAATATGATTTTTATGTATGTGTTCCTATCCAATCTTACCCACACACAAGCTAAAAGCGACATTTTTACTCCCTAAAAACAACTTTAAAAGTGACGAGAAAACAAAAAACCAAACAAAACAACAGTGATGGGTTCCCCATTGGGGCCCACACCTAGCATTAAATGATTAATTTGGATTCACAATTATTTAACTTTTTTTTCTTTTACTAAATTGACAATCATTACCTTTAGTTATCTACACTAAAAATTTCTTACTCTCATCAAATTTACTGACATTTAAAGAAATGTATAACCTTACAAAATCTTTAAAAATTTATACCCAAAATATTAAATACACAATCTCCTAAAAAAATAGTACATATAAAGCACACTAAAATAAAAGCACAACTAAGTAAATATGTTTGGACAAAATTAAACTCTCACCCAAAGAATATTTGAACAATAATGACAATAAAGCTTAAAAGTGTCTAACAACGAAAATTACAACAATTAAGTTACAAAAAACTCTTTGACGTTGGTATGTTGTTTCAATAATTTTCTTCTTGATGTTGAGATGTCTTAAGTTTATCTTTATATCATTTCTTTGATTACAAGTTGTTTGAATGTAAAAGACTCGTTGAAGATAAAATGCATCAATCTTTTTTCAAAATTTTAATCGTTGTTGTCGATACCGTTTTTCGCTCAGGTGGGGAAAAACTTGTACAACTTTTAAAAATGATTGGTTTTTCTTTGAAAAGTTTTTAGAAAATGTTGGGAATCACCACCAATCATTTTAAAGTACGATTGTAACACCATAAAAATCGAGTAATTTTAATAAAATAGTTTTCATCAAAATACTAAGTTTGGGGTCTATAAAAACCAGAAAATAGGTTCATGAGTCGGTTATGTGTGGGAAAGGGTTACCACCACAACAACGCCAAAAAATTGGTACCTAGTTGATTATCCTATATTTAAGATCGGAAAATTTGAGTTTGAATTTTTATTTAATTTAGAAATCACTATGGATGCAAAGTTTAAGAGGGTGCTCGTTTATTAAAGCCAATAATATTCACCCCTAGCATGAATGTGAGAGATCAATTACTTTTCCCAATAACCGAACAGTGCCTCCGAGTTTAAGAAAAAAATGATGAAGGGTTTTAAAAAAGATGTCGACCTACTTCGAGAATCACCAGCAGTCACCCCTGACCATAATGCGGATGATACACTCTTAACTCATTGGTAAATGAACATTGCCTTGTTTTGAAGACATGATGTAATCAAACAATCAATTATTTAAGCTAATTATACTAGGTAATTAATTAAGCCTAAAGTGTCAAATTATGAAAATTAAAGAACTTAGGGGACTAAACCTAAAATGAAATCTCTAATATTAATCCTAAATTTTTTAACCAATTATTGAATCAAATAATCAAAACGGTCACTCTAGCATGTTAATGCGAAAACCAAATCGAATTATTTCCTAAATTAAAGGACTGAGTATAATTCTACCTAAAATGGAGGTTCTAATTAGCCTAATTGATTATGTCAAATGATAACCTAATTTCAAAGTTCAGGAATTAAAGGGAAAGAGTTCTAAAATTTAGGGACTAGTTCTAAAAGAAGTACTAATTAAGGACTAAGCAGGAGTAATCTAAACTTAAAAGCATTAAAAAACTAGGACGTAAAAGAAATATACTAAAACGTATTCATATTATACTAACATGGCATGATAGGAATTAAATCGAAAGTAAAACAAAATTAATAAGCAATAATACTAAAATTATAAATAAAATGGCACAAATTAAGGACATGCAAAACACTCTAAATAAAAATAAGGACATGCAATAATACTAAAATTAAATCACCTTTTCACAAAAAATGCAAAACAGCAAAATAAGGACATGCAATTCGAAATAAAAATAAAAAGAATACCACATAGGACTAAAGTCAAAAACACTCTAAATGACCGATGGCTTAAACGCAATTAACCCAGAAAATTAATTCATGATAACGAATGAAACATAAAAATGCAAAATAGCACATTAAGGACATATAAATTTGAATAAAAAAACAAAATGGCACAACTTAGTGATCAGAATGTAAATATGGGCTTAAAATTCAAGGGCTTAGCATGATTAGTCCTAAAATCAGAGATATGTAACCCATTTCTTCTCCATTCTATGAAAATCTCAAATCTGAACCTAAAAACAAAACCCATTTCACGCATAACTCTCTCAATAACAGGATGTCATCCGCAAAAAACAAATGAGAAATGTCGGGGCTACCTTTGGAATTACGAAACGGCTTCCAAACCTTAGACTCTGTTGCTTTTTGAATAACCTACGCCAATTTCTCTATACATAACACAAACAAATATGGTGAAAGTGGATCACCTTGCTGAATTTCCCGAGATGGTATAAAATATTTCGATTGCTCGCCATTCCATAAGATCTGAGTCGATACAGCGGTAGCACATTGCATGATCAAATCTGGAAGCTTCTCTGGAATACCAATATCAGACAATGTAGCAGCAATGATACTCCACTCCAGTCGATCATAAACCTTTTCTAAATCAATCTTCAGTGCCATCCACCCAGATTTACCTGTTTTCCTTCGCATACAATGAATTACATCCTGAGTGATTACAAAATTATCAGTTATTGTACGGCCAGGAACAAAACTCGTCTGGTTCTCTGACATCCAAGTCAGAATAAACGATTTTAGACGGTTCACTATAACCTTTGTAATTGTTTTGTACACCACATTTCAAAGGTTAATCGGTCGAAATTGGCTCTCCTCTTCTGGATTAGGAACCTTTGGCAACAAAACCAAGAGGGTTTTGTTTATGTTCGGCGAGACATTCCCCTCACTGAACGCTTTGTGAACACACTTGAAGACAGGGGCCAACGACAGACCAATTTTTTTTGGTAAAACCCCGCTTGTAACCCATCTACTCCTGGCGCCTTGAAACTACCCACATCAAACATCGCTTTTTTGGCTTCCTCAAAACGAAACAGGAGCCATCAAAGAGTCGTAATCCGCATCCCTTAATCGTTTGAAACAACCCCGCACTTTAAAACCGGATCCTGAGACACCTGAGGATGTGAAAAAAGACTGATAATAATTACGAACTATACCGATCAGCTCATCAGACTTTGTACACAAACTGCCATCCCCTCGCTTAAGCACAGAGATTTCATTTGTCCTTCGTCTAGATAAAGTCACAGCATGATAAAATTTTGTATTCCTATCCCCAAACAAGACCCGATGAGTGCTGCCTTTTGACGCCACAAATTTTCCTCCTGATCCAGGACATTTACGTATTCATCTTGCAACTCCGCCCTTAACTCAACCAAGAAACTATTATAATTTATAAGACTTGCTGAGTACCTTGTCAAGACCCCGAATTCTCGCCAAAATCCGTTTCTTCCTTTTCCCGATGTGACCAGAAGTTTCCATATTCCAGACCTTGGCGCACGTTTAAATGCAAGGACATTTTCCTCAATCGAACCCTCCCAGGACCACGACTCATGTAATAGGTCCTGAAACTTCGGATGATCCTGCCAAGCCGCTATAAATCTAAAAGGACGATTCAACGGTTTCTGTCTTGGCTCCCAAATTTCAAAAAGAAGAGAGCGGTGATCTGACCCAATCTGTTCCAAATGCATAACCCTCGACACAGGGAATCGAGAAATCCAATCATAACAACCCAGACACCGATCAAGACGCTGTTGAACATTACCCCTAGACCAGATAAAAGGAGGACCAAAGAAACCCAAATCCTATAGACCACAATCATGAACAAACTCATCAAATAAAAGACTACCATTGTTATTCAACGAGCTCCCATCAGAACGCTCACCGACATCCAAAATAGTATTAAAGTCGCCCCCTAGAATCCAAGGTGCATTATTCCCCGGATCCACCTTAGCAAGTTGATCCCATAAGGTACGACGTTTTTACGCTTGAGGACTCGCATAAGCCGCCATAAATTGTACCCAATCTTCCTTACTATCAAACAAAACTCTACCATTAATGAACTGATTCGAAATGTGCCTTACCTCCGTTTATACCGACTCCCTCCATAACAACCAGATTCCACCACGGAAACCATGGGATTCCATTCAAAACGAATTTGCAAAACCGAACTTAATAATAACTTTGTCCGCACCTAAACCAGAGATCCGTGGCTCAAATAAAGCCACCACATCAACCCAATTCATTCTAACAAGATTCCTGAAAATTCTCCCAAAAGCAGGACTAGCGTCGCCCTGACAATTCCAAAAAATAAATGACATTAATAATAATAAAAGATAAAAAACACGAGACTTACTGCTAGGCGGTCGGACTTAATTGCCCTCGATTCACCAACGGCTCAACTGGGGTTCCATTCACATTATCCCCCAAGCCTTCATCCTCAATCACACATTCCATTGGCATCGGTTGTCTCGCAGTGAATGAAGAATCCCTTCGATCCTACAATCGAACGTGCGTACCAATGAGATCGATCTGATTCGACAACTGTTGGACCCATTCAGTCGAAAAAACCTTCGATTGGGCCCTACTTTCAGGTGGTTTCCGAATTTGAAGAACCTTTCTAGCAATATCCTTTACCGTCCGATCCCCTGTACTTCGGGTTTTTCCGAATCTTTTAGTAGCCAAATTATTATCATAGCCAGGTTCATTAATAGCCACTGCAGCATGTGCACCTCGATCTTGATCCACTTTGTGATTAGCTACTTTGACCGCTTGTCCCTCATGCAAAGGAACAACGTCACCGGTAATAGTAATAGCAGGAAGAGTCTCCACCGACTTCAACCTTTTTGTAGGATTCGACACAAGATAAACTGCGTTTTTCACCGCCTTTTTCACTTGATTATTCTTAGAGCTAATCTCTTTACCTGACAAAGCTTGTTTACCCTTTGAGTTCACTTGGCCTGTACCTCCTTCTCCACTCTTTCAGGTAGAGTATCTTTCGACGTGCCTTGCTCATTCCAGCCCAGCACCCCAAATCTCGAACCATTAACCTGACCACCCGTATGATCCGGACCAGCACTGTCCCCCTTAGGTGTAGATCGGCGCTTCCTCCCTTGCAAAATCATCCACGGTCCATAAAGTTCATCACCCTTTCCATTCTCCACCGACATCCTCTCCTGATAACCTCCATCGCAACCGGTTTAGCAGCTGGAGGGTTCAAAGTAGGGCAAATCTCCTTCGTGTGACCATAGATACCAACCCATAACATATTTGAGTGAGCCCCTCATACTCAATCTTCTGGATGAAATAATCTATGCCAATACAGGGTCGTAGAGGCTTGTTGAGATCGACCATAATCGCCAACCTCGCAAATTCACCATGGTCCCGGGCTTCGGTATTGTAGTCCACCTTGGCAATACGCTGAAATAACGCCTTGCAATAATATCTGTAAGAGAGACCAGGTAATCGCACCCAGACAATAACCTTAAAAAGATGTTTCTCGGATGTGGAGAATGACCTACTCCAAGGTTGCACCGTCAAATAGCTCCTGTATATCGTCCAAGGACCTTTCGTTAGAACCGTCACGTAATCCCTTTCATCCTCAAACTTAACCAAAAAATAGTTATTTTCCAAATCGACAAGTTGAAGCTCACCATGTGATATCCAAAATGCATGAATTCAAGTGAGGAGAGTATTATACCCAATCGATCTGCCTAATAGTCGCACACTCGCACGATAATTGAATTCCCCATGTTGTTATCAATTTGTTCATGAACTCGTTCTGAAAACGAAAGCTTCGGGAATGGCCCCGACTCATCGACATGGCAATCTTCATCCAACACAACCACCTCATCTGTTTTGAAATCAATACCAAATCGTCCCCTAGGGTTTTGTTCAACCCGCTTAGACGTGATTGCAGACTGCAAGTATACGATGCTTTGCCTTTTCCTTCTTGCACTTCGTTATCGCCTGTAACCAAGTCAATCACTTCAGTTCCTTTTGTTCATGTCCACAGCACCATTCGTACCACTGTCGTCACCATGCATCTCGCTATAATGGGACACAATCGCATTGCTTTCACCTTCTATAATTCCTTGTTGGTTCCCCGCTGCAGCAACGTTTTTCGTCCTCTCCATGGCCACAAGACCAACGACTGTTTCTGCCAGTGTCGGTGGCCGACCACCTGTGCCACCATAAAGTTGCAATCTAGGGTTAATACGTCGTTAGGGTTCCTGCCCCATTAGTGTTTTCCATTTTTTCTCGCACCTTTAAATCAAATTTTAATAACTAATTAGATGCATCACCCTTATTTTGGAAAAAATGGTTAAATTAGTTTAATATGTTTCAAGAAAAAAAATAAAAAAAAATTGCTTACCTATTATATTTAAAAGTAATAAAATTAAAATTTTGAATCTTATTCTTAAATTTCAAGATTCGTCACTCTTTACAACTAACTTACAAAGCTAATCAATTAAACATTATGATTTTATTTCTAAATTTAAGATTATACTCTAAAATGTCAAGTTGTATTATAATTTTAGACAATACGAACCAAACTCTAAAAAGACATTTAGCGTTTTCCTAATCTTAAAGACTCCAAAATTAGTATCAATATATTCTAGTAGTACGAGACTTAGATTTTTTAAGTAAGATCAAGAATTTTGTTCTTGACGTTTACATGGAATAAATTGGGTTGAGAAGATGACCTCATATTAAATTTTTATGCTACTCGTTTCAGATTAATCGATTAATAAATAGAATACTGATTATTAATAAAAAAACTTTGGAATTGGACAAGTTGTCGGCCTCATTGAATCATCCAATTACCAATTTCAACTAATAAATTTTTTGAACAATGACAACTGAATTTTATTAATAATGGAAGGAATCAAAATTACAACGCGTCAAAATATAAAAAGAAATTTGGAGACAATAGTCGCCAAAATACTCATACAAAAGAAACAATTAAAAATAAAGATACAAAGAAAAATAAAACCTTCCGATGAGAATGACGACCAACATCAAAATCTAATTACCTTCATAAAAACTCTTTGTCTATGTCGAATGAGACGATTGACGAAGTGATAAAGGACTGGAGAGCGAACCAAATAATCTGGCAGGCTACTTTGCTACATAATCTGATAACATCGACAAACAACCTTTTACCAAAAGATGAATATAATTATACGTGACCACCGACTAACTAATCAGAAAATAAATGTCGTGATTACTTTTGTGCGTGAACCAAAACGACCGCAAAAGTATGCAAAAAATGTACCAAAAACCATGAGAATCATGCCATAAAAGTAGAGAAAACGCGTGCCACAAAAGTAGAGAAAAATCATGTCACAATGACAAAAAAATTTATTTAAAATTAAAAAGACTAAAGCAAAAAAGATAAAAGACATAATATAAAAAAAATAAAAGAACTAATAGTCACTGACGGTCGATAACTAAAATCAAAATTATTATCATCGTCGGCTAAATAAAAAATCGAAGAAAAAGAAAAAGAATACACAAAACTATTGAAAGGAAACTAGGTTGAAAAAAAAAAGGAAAGGCGGCTAGACCAATGAACTTTTTGTTCTCCTTTCAAATGGGATATAGTTGACATTCTTCCACTTGAAATATCAAGGCAATATGATATGTTTCGTGTGTATAAATTAAATGTTTAGTAGCAATTCTTTAATTTTGTTTTTAGTTGCAAAGTAATGACAAATTGTAGCTATGATTGTGATATATAAATTACAATATCAACACTTGAGATTTCAAGGCGGTATCATCTAATAAAAATAATATTTAATTCATAATTGGTGTATAGATTTCATATATTTCCAATGAACTACATCAAACCACATTATTAAAGAGCAGAATAAAATATTTTTAGAAAATTTATAACTAAATATGTTTATATATTTTAATTTGATTTTAAAATATATTAATATATATTTATAAATTGTCCAAAAACATTTTATTTTCTTTTCTGGTAATATAATTTGACCAAAATATATATATATTTTTCCGCATAACCCTATCCCCATCGGTAGACCTCTCACCATAAATAATTAAGTTCACAAAAAAAAGGATTCCAAATTTAAAACTTGTTTCAAAGTTATATTATGTGGATTCCTTAAACTATTGT
The DNA here is from genome assembly GCF_006381635.1 of Hibiscus syriacus. NCBI lineage: Eukaryota > Viridiplantae > Streptophyta > Magnoliopsida > Malvales > Malvaceae > Hibiscus > Hibiscus syriacus. The sequence goes on from NW_024061774.1 coordinate 950,860, forward strand.
GATGTTTATCCCCATATCTACTGTTTTTATATTAAAAATTAATTATAAATAAATCTTCAATCTTTTAAAAAGTCAAATTTGATCCTTAATTTTATAAAAAGATTTGAAACATTTTTTTAAACGTATTAGTATGTCAGTTCAATGTATCTAAAGTTAAATTTTTTAATATTTTATATATTTTTAAACTAATACTTTAATATCATTTTAAATTATTTATTTACTTGATATAAAAAAAACAAGTATCATATAAACATGAAGACACATTTATAGCCATGTAAGATGTCACGCCAATACCGGTAAAATTTAATATTCTAATCATTATTTTTATTTTAAAAAGTAAAAAACAATTTGTTTTTTAAAATTTATTAATCAAGATTAGTTAGAAAAATAAATCTTAAATTAATAAAATATATAAACTCCATTAAAAATGAGTTAGCCTGGTTTGTGGATCTTATTCTATTTAGAAACAAAAAGTCTTTGAGCCTCATTAGACCTAATTTTGGGTAATAAATTATTTTTTAAAATTTAAATCCTTTGATTTTACTTTCATGAAACTAGATCCGTTATTCATCCAATTTAAAAATTAAAAATTCAATAGATAATATTATTTTTCTATAGAATCAAATAATTTTATTCAAAATAAAAATATCACAAATTACAAAAGACATTACAATCACAATCGTAAATTAACACGTAATTAGAAAAATTTCCTACAATCATTGAAACAAAAAGTAACTTAAGACTACATAAGGATCATATAAGGAAAAATTAAATCAAACCAAGAAACTAGAGAAAAAATATATACAAATAGATCTGATCGTATCAGCAAATGAACCATAAAAAGAGATCAAGCTATTGAACGACCACCGACAAATCGCAAATCAGACTCGAGCGACGTGAAATGTTATCCATAAACTCAAATTGGGTATCCAAATCCAATTCTAAAGCAAGAAAGATAACAATATATTAGATAAATGTCATCTTATCAGTTGTGACGATGTCAAATTAACCCTTAGAAAAATAAATAAATAAAAAATACCAAAAAACCAAAAAAAAACATACAAAAAAACGTCATAAAGACAAATAAAAACGTGCAACACATGCAAACTTATTAAAAATTAAAAAATAAAAGAAAATAAAAATATAATATAAAAAAGAAAAAGACAACAAAGAATATTGGTGGACGAAAAACCAACATTAAAATTAGTGTCACCGTCAATCAACAAAGACGGAAAAAAAATCAATGACACACCAAAAAAAAACTAGATTTTTTTTCAGAATAATTATTATTACAATGTTATTATTTCCCGTAGAAAATAGATAATATTATTAAATGACTTCTATCAACTGCAAATATATGTTAACCTATTGTAGTTTAATTTTTAAATTTGATTGTTGAATACTAAAATATTGCACATTTTAATTAATAAAAACTCATTTATATAGCATTTGAGAACTTGAATATGAATTCCAATTAATGTAAGTTGAGTAAACAATATTTGAAAATATAATATTGTTGATTTTTTTTCAAATTATTAGATTTATTAGATACTTATATAGTAATAATTTTAAAATTCATATTATATACTTTATATTTGATTTTAATAAATTTAAATTTTTCTGCTTCTTTTATTAATATAGGATGATTACATTCATTATTATTATTATTTTATTTAATTTGTAGATAAATATACAACTTAATTTTATAATTTAATTGTCATCTTACAAAGATTATAATATAAAATTCAAAAAAAAATTTTATTTATCAAAATTACAAAAATCATAAACAGCAAACCTAAACAAACTATGATCCAATGATGATATTATCAATGACATTCTTTTTCTTTTCTTTTCTTTTTCAATTTAATCAAACATTTAATCCAAAGAAACAGATAAATAAAATTTTCTTCTAGCAATCTTTAACCAATTATTTTGTTCATAAATTCATGTCCGAAGCCAACTAGGACTCACTAGGAGGGTAACCTATCCCATGGCGGCTGTTAGGGAAAGCCATGAAAACGGTACCGGAAATTGCACCGACAACCGGCGGCAACTCACGAGCAAAGCCTTAACGGTCGATTCGAAAGACGGATAAAAACATCGTACGGTGTTGATATCCAACAAAGACAAGGCTGCAAAGACGATGATAGAAAAGAAGGCATGAACAAAGTCACCAATCCTCAATTTGTAGCTCGACAAATTAACCGAACCCAAACCCGAACCCGAAAATAGCCAGAGACCGTTAGTCGTGGCAATACCGTACTGAACCAAGCCATCGGTGCCCTTGTAGCTATCGGTGAAACAAGAGAAAGCACAAGAGAAGCCACAAAGGGAAATGAGGATGCTGGTGAAGATCTTGTTCACAGGGCTGCACTGTCCGTTGTTGGTTAACACAGGGTTGAGGAACTGGAAGATGAAGACGGTCGCCGTCGGGAGGAGCTTGACAAAGTTGCCGAAACCGGAAAATGTTTTGCCGGAGATTGATGAGGAAGAAGAAGTGTTGGAATTAGCCATTTTTGGAATTGAAAAAAGGGTTAGAAAATTAGAAGAAGAGAATGAGGGGTGAATATTTTTGACAAAGTTTGAGGAGTATTTATAACGAGAAGTTTGTGGAGGATGCTTGTACGTAAAACTAGTTTAGTGACCAGGTAAAATTATTTTGCTTTCACTCCTGGAAAGCTTTGCCTCTCTCTAATCTTCAAGCTGCAACTATTTTTTAAGTCCATGTTCTCTCTACTTCAAACAATTTCACACGACAAGGTAAGTTTACTCACCTTCACCAATCACCATCTAACTTTTTGAGGAAAAAATATATATATATTAAATATATAATTAATATAAGGGTAAAGTATAATAATGGTCACTGAACTTTTCTAAAGCTTTCATTTAAGTCCCCCAACTTTTAAAACCTGCAATACAGTCCCCCAATATTTAGTCCGTTTGCAATATGATCCCCCAACAGTTACGTCGGGACCATATTACAAACGGACTAAATGTTGAGGGACCATATTACAAACGGACTAAATGTTGAGGGATTATATTGCAAGTTTTAAAAATTAGAGAACCTAAATGAAAGCATTAGAAAAATTCAGTGACCATTACTTACTTTACCCTTATTTTTATTGCTATTGCTATTATTACTATCCCTTTATTTTTGCTGGTCGCTGTCACAACAGAACTAGAAGCTAATATTAGAAGAATTCAAATTGTTAAAATTTTAAAAATAAAAAATTTAAATTATCGACTGATTTTAATGATAAAAAAGAATATTATTCTTACTAAAAGTTTTGAATTTGTTTTGAATTTGAGTAGTTGTATTTGCATGATGTATTGATGTATGTGTTATTAATTAATTAAAAAAATTATGAACAATATTATCTTATAAGCACACAAGACTATTAAAAAATTAAAAAAACATTAAATATTAAAAGTTAATTTAATTAATACTTAAATTAAAAAATATAAATATAATTATATTAAATAATATTATTTTTAAGAGTTATCTTTCTTTCTTCCATTACCTATTTGATTTTGTTAATAATCTTTTTTATTCTTTCTAATAAAAATCACATATGACATAAATTTTTTTTAATAATCTGAGAGAATTACAAGATAATATATGTTCAAATTTTATTTAACATATTGATAACGCTCAAACATCCTATAAATACAAATGACGCAACTAATCGAACTCCAAAACTTCTAAAAATAATGATTTTTCCTTTTACTATTAAAATTCAAAGTGACATAATTATTATATCATCACTTAACGTCTTTACATAGTAGTATAAGAGCAATGAATCAATGTTTGATTGTGATGGGATCCTGTTAAGTTGTAGTCAAAAGGATGAAAATTTAGTTATAGATCCTTAATAGTTAATCACACGCTCCCTTTTCTTTTGTTTTGGAGCAAAGCAAAAGAAGAAAACGCATTTGCATTAGTTTCCACAAACTGGTAATGATGATATATAAACACTATTTTATCCTCCTTTTATTTCCTTGAAATATTGGGTTTTTATTTGGTCCATATATATAAAATTAGGGATGGCAATGGGTCGGTCGGGTTTTTGGGCCACCCGACCCGACCCGAAAAAAAAGGATCTTCCACTCGTGCCGGACCCGACTCGATCCGATAAAATTAAAGTTTCATCCGACCCGATCCGAATATATGACTTAGAAACTCGACCTGACCCGAAATAATAAAAAAATATTTTTATTCAATAAAAATAATGACTTAATTGAAAAAATTATATATAGAGAAGTATTATTGTAATTATCCCTTAATATATAGGGTAAAATTATATATATTTTTTGGGTCGGATCGAATTTTTTTCACTCTAAATTCGAACCCAACCTTACCCAAACCCAAATTTTTTTTTAAAAAATCTAACCCATTTAAATCGAGTCAAAACCCGTCGAATTTGAGTTGAGTTGCCATCCCTATGTAAAATGCCCCTTTTAGACCGAACACTATTCTATGTATGAATGAAGATTAGATGATTGAGACATTGAAAAGAAGATGGATGGCTACAGCTCTAAAATGTTCACGATTCCATGCCCCACTACGTGGGTCTTTCTTTTCCAACATTTTACCGCTTTTAGAGGACGACGGCCCCAAGAATATATCATAGAAGAGGGAGCAGGACAGTTATCTCTAAAACATTTAAATTATCTTATGTTTTAATATTTTTATATTTCTTATTAATAATTTATTTTTTATTAATAATTTATTTTCATCTTTAAAATTTTACAAATACACCTATCTTTAAAATTTTATAAAATATATCTCATTCGACATAAGTCGTTTATCGTTTAATCCCTTGCCATTTTCATTTCCCCTCTTTATATCTATTCCAAGAGAAACATTAGTTGATAGTGGGTGGACAATTGTAATGGCAAATAACCCAGATGTCGAGCAGTGGCTAATTGCTATTTTTCGTTTCTAATTTGGAGTTTCAACGTTTAAGTTGTTATTTGCATTAATACAAGTTTAATTGATAATTAAATTTCATAAGGATTTTTATAAAATATAAGAGTAAAGTATAATAATGGTCACTGAATTTTTTTAAAGTTTTCATTTAGGTCCTCACTTTTTAAAACTTGCAATATAATCTCTAACATTTAATCCGTTTGTAATATGATCCCGACGTAACTGTTGAAAGACCGTATTGAAACTAAATGTTGGAAGATTGTATTGTAAGTTTTAAACGTTAGAATCTAAATGAAAGATTTAAAAAAGTTCAGTGACCATTACTATACTTTACCCTTAAGATATATATGAAACTTATATTTTTGAATAATTTTCGTAAATATGATATTTATATATATTAAATATAATATAATATAATATTATAGTATCGAGTGAACAAAAATATTGTTTTTTAACGTATAAAATTCATTTTTAATAACTCAAAGTTAGATGATGCACTTCAAGTTGGAAAGGCTCAAGACTGTCTAAACAACTTTAGCAAAGCTTCCGGATTAAAGATCAACTTGCAGAAGCCGAGAATGTTGATTTCACCAAATATTCGTGAAGAAACAGCAAATTATTTTTACATCCATGGGAGAAAATTCCTCGGTGAACGGAATTAGGAACGTACCTGGGTGTCCCTATAATTCATAAGAAGGTGAACTCAAACACCTATAGCCATCTTACGGAACGAGTTATGATGAAATTAGCTGTACGGAAAGGAAGAATTTTATCTATGGCAGGAAGAAAGACCATGATCCAATCAGTCACCGCAACAATTCCCGTACACACGATGCACTCAACAATGCTGCCAATTTCGACTTGGAACAAATTAGACAGACTAAATAGGAATTTTCTGTGGAGCGGGGATTATGAGTTCAGGCGTAATCATTTAGTAAACTGGAGAACGGTTTGCAAGGAGAAAAGCTATGGAGGTTTGGGATTAAGAACTGCTAGAGATATGACTTTAACACCTATGGCTAAGAATGGATGGAAGCTACACAAAAAAGGAAGCTCTTTGGGGTAAAATTTTGAAGAAAAATATCTGAAAAGGAATAACCTCTGGGACAGTAAGGAAAATGCCAACAGCTCGAATGTTTGGAGAGGAATATTGAAAAACTAGATTCATAATTAGAAAGGGTTGTAAATGGAAAGTTAACTCTGAAGATGGAGTAAAGTTATAGCATGATTGGTAGGTTGGTACATCACCCATTAAAGACATGTGTCCCGATATAGATATTTCAAATAGACTGGAAAGGGTGGCAAATTATAGAACCGCGGACCACGAGTGGAACTTCCAAGAAATAAATCAACAGCAACCAACAAATATTTTAGACCAAATCCAGACTGAACTACTCCAAAATAATGAACAGATGCAGCTTCCTGACAAAGCAACGTGGGATCCAGTAAAGAATGGTCTATTCACAGTCAAATCAGCTTTTAAAGATATCCGGCAAAGGAAAAGAATGACAACTGACTACGAATGTCCTGAGTGCCAAGGAGAAATAGAATCAATTAGCCATATTCTGAAATATTGTCGAATTGCAAAGGAAGTTTGGGAAATCACGGAAAGATACTCTAGAATGAGACAAATAAACGAGAATGACCGCGATTTGGATAAAAAGAAATTGCAAATCGGAAAAGAGAACCTTTGAAGGTCTGACTTGGGGAAATATTTTCTCAGCATTAATCTGCGGAATTTGGAAGGAAAGGAACAAAGCTATATTCCAGGGGAAGAATAGGAACCCAAACTATATATTTTAATATGGCCTCAATCTTGCAAAGGATATTAACAAAGCAAGTGATGAGAGTTTTGCGAATATTACCAGAGAGCCACGATGGGTAAAATGGAATAAGCCACCGGCTGGTTTCTTCACGCTCAACTCCGATGGAGCATGCAACATTGATTCAAACATCGCCGCAACAGGAGGTCTAATAAGGAATGTGATGCGGTCGTCTTTCGGTTGGACCCGTAATTGAGCTTCGACGTGAATAATTGAGCTAGAGTCGCTACCGATCATTTTAAAACGTTTAGGTGGATCAGACATCATCTTACCTGATCTGCATTTTACCAGAAATATATCGGGTTAAGGAGTTGGTTACGGTCAAGGAAAGATTAGCACCCTTGAACCGTCCTTTCGGTACTAATTAATTTGTCGGTTATCTTTAATTGCAAAAATTAAAAATTAAAAATAAAATTTAAAGCATTCGATTCGAATTACTTACCTTTGATTGATTTAAACGAAGACCCTTTAAAAAATGTTAGAAAAAATAATAAATAAATATTAAATAAATAAAAAACATAAAAAATAATAAAATTAACTAATGTAATAAATTAAAGGAGAGAAAAAATGAGAATAAATAAGATAAAGAAAAAAATAAATGAAATAAAAAATACAAAAATAAAAAAAACAAAAATAAAATAAAGGTATAAATACATAAATAAAACGCTAGAAAAATATATAAAAACCAAAAAGAAAATAACAAAATAACAAAATATATATATATATATATATATATATTATATATATATATATATATAATAATAGTAAGTGACCAGATGAAAAAAAAATTAAAGGTACAATTCGAAAGGAAATTGGGACTCAAATTAAATTTAGGGGGTAAAATTAAAGATTTTAAAACAAAAAGGACCATAATTGCAATTTACCCTATTTATTCCATAAAGGTCATGCGTGTTATGGGTCGGTCGGTTGGGCTCCATGGGTCGGTATACAATCCCAAAAAATCCCAAGTTATCTTCATCTTCCCCTCTCTCAAAATACAAAACTCTCTCATCTCCCAACCCTCTCAACTCTCCCTAGCCCGACGAAAATCCGGCAACCCCTCTGGTGGCCAACCACCTTTCGTTACCGCCTCCTATGGTCGAAGAAAACCCAAACGCACCCAAACGCTCACCTCCACCCCCCGTACTCGATTCTAGCACCGAAATACCAAGATACCACCTTGATCGGAGCAGATCTAGCTGAGAAGTTATTGTCCCTTACCATTTTCCGACGATTCTTTCTCCTTCGAGGGCTTCTCCGGTTGAACGACGATTTCCCCTTTTTTATGCTTTTCTTTACTACTTTTTGTTTTGCGTTTGTTTCCTCTTTGCTTATTGTGGGATCACTGTGTTTGGTTGGCATTCGACTATTTGTTGGTCGATGGTTCTCGGTGTTCATTTGGTATTTCGTATATGGCTTGTTGGATAATGTGTTTTGTGGTTGTTGGTCGATCGATGTTCGATTGTGTGGTTTACTATTTTTCGATCATGATTTATTTTGTCCTCGATGATGCCCCCCTGTGTATTTATATAGCCCCGATGAGGGTTATTTTTGGCTATTTTGGGGTCAATCTCGGATATTCCAGGCTCGTTCTGTCCGTGGTTAACCGGCCATCCTGGGATGGGTCAGTCCCGGAATTTCGATCGGCCGTTTCGCCCTTTGACTGTTGGTGCCTTGACTGAAAGCTGGGAAACCCTAATGCATTTGGGTTTTGTTTCTAGGCTGGGTCAGGCCCCAAACCCGTTAGACTTCTACTAGGCCATTTGAAATAGACCGAAACATTGGATCTGGAAAAGAAAAACAAAATCTAATAAATTAGATTAAATTAAATGAATAAAATAATAATAATAATATACTAATATAATATAAACTATATAATATATATATTTCCAAAATATTTTTAAACTATATATTATATTTTTTAAAGAAGTTTTCAAAACTATATACTATATAGTTTTCAAAAATGATTTAAAAAATATCATATAAGTTTTCAAAAATGTTTTTAAAACTATATATTATATAATTTTCAACAATGTTTTTAAAACTATATATTTAAAATGTTTTAAAAACTATATATTATACAAGTTTTCAAAAAAATGTTTCGAAAACTATATTATATATATATATATATATATTCAAATTGATTTCAAAACTATATAATATATATATATATAAATAATGCGGACGAAAATGAGTATCTACAACTGCCCCTCTTTATCCTTTTTCGTGGAACGAAAAATAGGATAAAGACAAAATAACAAAAATTTCCATTCGGTGGAGTTGAAAAATTAATTCTGATATTTCAATTAAGAACAACTCCCTGTAGAATTGAGTTATGGATGACTCCTCCGTCGAGAAGTCTTGAAATGATATGAGATTGAAGCCATAGTTCGGAATTTGAATCGGAATGTGGCTTCTCGTTACCTTTCGGTCTTCTTCTCGGTTTAAGGCTCTGCTAACCCAGATATTCTTCTCGACTTAAAGACCTCGATTTAAAATTTTGATGGGGAAATAGTTCATTGACTCCACCCTATGGTTGATAGTCTCTCGAAATCGAACTCAGAAATCTTCGTTGACATATAGCTTTTCTCGACTTAAGTTGTGCTGCCGGGAAATGGTTTCTTGTCACTAAGGCACGGCTGACCCAGATCTTCTTCTCGACTTGAAAACCTCGACCGCAACCGAAAAGTAGTGTGATTGATGTGTCATCGAGCTGAATGGAATCGAACTCGATAATTTTGTTGACATATAGCCCTTCTTGCCTTGAGCTATGCTATAAATTTGATATGTCTTTAAGCTTAATGTAATCAAACTTGAAGGTCTTTTGTTAGCATATAACACTTCTTGCCTTGAGCTATGCTGAAAATAATGTGCCTTTGAGCTGAGTGTAATCGAACTTGAAGGTCTTTGGCAGATAACCCTTATTGCCTTGAGCTATGATGCAAATGATGCGCCTTTGAGCTGAGTATAATCGAACTCGAAGGTCTTTGGCAGATAGCCCTTCTTGCATTGAGTTATGCTGCAAATGATGTATCTTTGAGATGAGTGTAATCGAACTCGAAGGTCTTTGGAAGATAGCCCTTCTTGCCTTGAGTTATGCTGCAAATAATGTGCCTTTGAGCTGAGTGTAATCGAACTCGAAGTTCTTTGGCAGATAACCCTTCTTGCCTTGAGCTATGTTGCAAATGATGTGCCTTTGAGCTGAGTGTAATCGAACTCGAAGGTCTTTGGCAGATAGCCCTTCTTGCCTTGAGCTATACTGTAAATGATGTGTCTTTGAGCTGAGTGTAATCGAACTCGAAGGTCTTTCGAAGGTCTTTGGAAGATAACCCTTCTTTCCTTGAGCTATGCTGCAAATGATGTGCCTTTGAGCTTAGTGTAATCGAACTCGAAGGTTTTTTGTTGGCAGATAACCCTTCTTGGCTTGATCTATGCTGCAAATAATGTGCCTTTGAACTGAGTGTAATCGAACTCGAAGGTCTTTTGTTGGCAGATAACCCTTATTGCCTTGAGTTATGTTGTACTAAATATGCCTTTAAGCTGAATGTAATTGAACTCGAAGGTTTTTTTTTGACATATAGCTCTTCTTGCCTTGAGTTATGCTGCAAATATTGTGCCTTTGAGTTGAGTGTAATCGAACTCGAAGGTCTTTTGTTGGCAGATAACCCTTCTTGCCTTGAGCTATGCTGCAAAAGATGTGCCTTTGAGCTGAGTGTAATCGAACTCGAAGGTCTTTCGTTGGCAGATAACCCTTCTTTCCTTGAGCTATGCTACAAATGATATGCCTTTGAGCTGAGTGTAATCGAACTCGAAGGTCTTTTGTTGAAGGTGCTTCTGAATCGAGTATCTTTCATTTTGGAGTCGAAACTTGACTCTAAAAGCTGCAAAACATTATGTATGTGAGAAAAATAAATGTGATGCTCTTAATTATCTCTAAGATGCATGCAATATGAATTAATCATTGATGGAGTCTCATTTTTGTCCGTTGGTCTTGTACTCGGAATTGAACATGCCCTACTTTCTTCTCGGGTTATAACTTTTCATATTTGAGGATGTCCTGTTTGAAAATGTTTTTTTTCTTTTCTCTTATTTTAAGAGGGAATAATCATGTAAAACATTGCTCCTTAATTCAGGCTCGCAATCGAATCAAATCATAAACATGAATTCAAATGATATCAAAATAATCAATAGCTCTTTCATACTTTTAGAGTTATAGCTCTTTGACAAATGTTCAAATGGATGAGTTGGATTTAGGTTGACCTCCTATTTTTTTTAAGGTTTCAGCTATAAAAAATGTCATTTCTTGGTCATTGCAACATGCCCTTTTTTTTGCTTGACATTTTAATTGGATGCGGAAAAAATGATGCAACTAGCATGATCAACTACTAGGCCTTCTATTTCGGTACTCTGAAATCCTCCATTTGTTCAAGCTTCGTAGGCTCCTCTAACAAAGGTAGTGCAAAAATATAGGTCTAAAAATAAAATTCTTGAGTACTCGTGTGAAATTGACTATAATAGGTTTTCCTATCTCCCTTAGTCTATCATTATCGAAAATTTCTTGTTTAGATAAATTTGATTGAATTTGCCATTGTCTGGCTAGTCGAATCCATAAAGTCGGGGCGTTTAACCAATTGCTTTAGAGGGACAACCTAACATTATAATCAATTTTATCAAGTTAACTAAATGGTTCATCTCATCACAAAGTCTTCGGTCAGACAATAGCAGTGGAGCAAACACCGAATTGCCAAGTGTCCGAGCAATGCCATGGTTTGAACGCAATCTATTCATAAAGCCAGGGCTTTCGAGTTTCCACTATAACCAATTGCCTTAGTGGAATAGCTCAACTTTACGGATTTAATATCTTAAGATTGTTAAGAAGAACATGTTATAGTCTAGGTGTTGTTGAAAGTAAAAAAAATCATCTTTAGAGTTCAATTTTCAAGCAACTGACCTAAACTAGATTCACCAACTCAATTATTCCATCTGTAAATATCACCACCATCATTGAAAGTCTTAAACAAAAAGTATAGTAATGACATATGCAAAATATGCCCCATGTTTCCGTACCTATGCACATATAAATACCAAGCCTCTTTTCATTCTTTTATGAGATGAAAAGGCTATATCGGTTCTCGTAAGAGAAATGTATGGTCTTCGAGCGTATCTTTTGGGGTAAGATCAAGGGTCATGTTACTTTGTCAAAGATTTATAACTCTGATCATTTACAGAGTTTTTTAATTCTTTTGATATTAAACGAATTTCAAGTCTGCAAATTTGATTCATGGCTCATTATCTTTAAAGTAGCATAAATTCATTTAAATCTCCTAAAAAAGAACTGAGAAAAGAAGAAAAAAAAATTCAAATAAAGTACGTCAAATGATGAAATGATCTTCTTCCTTATTTGGATGCCCCCGAGTTACTGAAGTCGATCCAATTCTTGTTACGCATTTTCTGCACGATTCTCTTGAATGCAGAGTAGTTCTCGATAGTGTGCTCTGGGACACCGCTATGATATTCGCAATGAGTGTTCTCATTAAACCACCTGGGGTATGGGGGCTTCAGGGGTTTCACCAGGCATGGTGATACTACGTGAGTGTCAAAAGTTGTTGGTAAAGTTCCTTGTAAGTCATGGGAATGAGATCAAAATGTTCCCATTTTTATGAGACATGCTTCTGTTAGTTAATGCAAATGTAAAGAAATGAAAATAACAAAAATGCAAAGTATGTTTAAATGCATAATGCATGGAATGTTCAAGGCATTGATCCAAAATACGTCTGTTATTATAAATAATCCTTATTGGGGGAAAAAGTGTTACGTCTTAATAGACAAAAACATTTTAAAGGTATAGACCCCGAACAACTTCAGACTGGTTGGTTCATCTTCAGCCTTTTTCTGTTGCTGGTTGAATACCCTATCGAACTGTTTCAGCTTCTCTGGCTAAACTGTTAAATGGACGAGCTGTTTGCTCTAAAAAATCTTGAATGAATGCATCTCCGACTTTCACTCTCTGCTGAGCTTATTCTTAACGAAAGCGCCATTGAAGCCCTCCATCCGAAGTTTATTTGTTTGTTTCTTGAATTCGACAAATAATGATCAACTTAGCTAGGGTTTCACCATCTTGTTCTTGTTATCTTTGAAGGGATTCTCCAGGTCAGTAAATCCCGACGTAAATCCCGGTCCATCCTGAGTATTCTTTGACCATAGTTGGACTTTTGAGCTTTTTATCTCTCGTATTATAACCCATTTGTCCATTAATTCAGATTATTTACGTTTAACAAACACATTTTTGGTGGATCAACACCTCTTTTGAATGATGCAGATGATGGAAATAAAATAAAAGAGAGAAAAAATGAAAAGAGTTAGTAAGGTAATGATAATAATCAAAACAATCATGAAAATAAAAGTCCTACATCACATGACATCTACCCCCACATGCTTATTATTCCTACCCGGACATGATCTATATCTTGGAAGTTGATTTTGAACCAGTCCTATATTCCTACCCGGACATGATCTATATCTTGGAAGTTGATTTTGAACCAGTCCTAACCGCATAAATTTCTAGTTCACATGCTTTGAACATAAAATAAGGCAGGAAATGAACTCAAAATAACTTAGAGTTTGAAATGAGGTTTTGGGGTGGGATCTAATTCCATATAGTCTCCCAGTTTATGTTCTAGAAAAGGTACCCAAGTTCTCCTTGCTGGTGCCCCTTGGGCTTGCCATACCCTTAGTCCTAAGCTCATTACAAACTTATATAGACTAAGTTAAACTCGAGAGGATGCATTCCCTTATTCCTATGTGGTGAATAAATTCACACTAAGACATAAGGTATATGAATCTCGAAGGTTACTTGCTAGGCCTGTGCGGAGAATAAATTCTCATGAAGGTGTCACTTTCACCCTCACTTAAAAAGGGTTCGGAGCTTGAGTATAGGGCCAGAGATAGAAACTTTTCAAAAATCTGAAATGATTGGAAAAAAATGTCAGTATAACTATTTATTTGAAAAATAATCAAAGGTAAATAATTGGAATCAAATAAATAAATTTAAATTTCCTATTTTCGCATAAAAAGACAACCGAAAATTAATTCTGGCCTGACTCACTTACATGTCCCCAGCGGAGTCGCCAAGCTGTCGCGACTGTCTTTCGGTTGGACCTGGAGTTGGGCTTCGACATGAATAATTAGGTTAGAGTCACCGCCGATCATTTTAAAATGTTTAGGTGGATTAGACACCACCTTACCTGATCTGCGTTTTACCATAAATGTATCAGGTTTGGAAGTCGGTTACGGTCAAGGAAGGATTAGCACCCTTGAACCACCCTTTCGATACCAATTAATTTGTCGGTTGTCTTTAATTGTGAAAAATAAAAATAAAATTAAAATTTAAAGCATTCGATTCGAATTACTTACCTTTGATTGATTTAAACGAATACCCTTAAAAAGATATAAATGTTATAAAAAAAATAATAAAATTAACTAACGTAATAAATCAAAGGAGGGAAAAAATGAGAATAAATAAGAAAAAAAAGGAAAAAAAAACAAATGAAATAAAAAAATATAAATAAAAAATAAAAAAACGAAAATAAAATTAATGTATATATACATAAATAAAATGCTAAGAAAATAAATAAAAACCAATAAGAAAAAATTAAAGGCACAATTCGAAAGGAAATTGGGGCTCAAATTAAATTTAGGGGGTAAAATTGAAGATTTTAAAACAAAAAGGACCACAATTGTAATTTACCCTATTTATTCCAGAAACACGCGGGTCATGCGTGTTGTAGGTCAGGTCGGTTGGGCTCTATGGGTCGATATATAATCCCAAAAAATCTCAAGTTTTCTTCATTTTCCCCCTTTCAAAATACAAAACTATCTCATCTCCCAACACTCTCAACTCTCCCTAGCCCGGCGAAAATTCGGCCACCCCTCCGATGGCCAACCACCGTCCGCCGCCGCCTCCGGTGGTCAAAGAAAACCCAAATGCATCGAAAGTCTCACCTCCATCCCCCGGTCCCGATTCTAGCCCTGAAATACTGAGATAACACCTTGATTGAAGCAGATCTAGCTGAAAAGTTATTGTCCCTTACCCTTTTCCGATGATTCCTTTTCCTCCGAGGGCTTCTCCGATTGAATGATGCTTTCCCCCTTCTTTTATGCTTTTGGTTACTGCTTTTTGTTTTGCATTTGTTTCCTCTGTGCTTATTGTGGGGTCGTTGTGTAACACCCTCAACTCATATCTGACCCGGATACGAGTCCAGGATGTCACATTGACTAAACAAAACAATACTTAAAAAAACCCTATAAAACATTTGAACTTATTTTATTAAAATACCATAATATATATATATTAATACAAGTTTATCAAAACACTCAGAGCATACACAACTTCACCCTTTAGTTACATGCCAACATCCATTTCCATAACAAAATGACCTACTGATTAAGTTGCTTCTGATCTGATAGTTGCAGGAGTAATGTTGTCCAGCTGCTTAACCTCGATCGTCTACTTTATCGGATCCTACGTGTGAAACACTCACACGCTAAGTCATCGACTTAGTGAGGCAATATAATAATATCAATAAATATAAAGGAATTGCTAAAATGAGATGGGTTGCAATGATAAGATATATGTAAACAACGCAATAACCAGAACCATGTTTCTTACACATATACTTATTAAATTCACATTTATAAGTTCACCTTATTAAGTTCATTAGCCCATGGTACCATACTGAGAGCCTAAGGTATGTGAGTATTGTGAGGCTGTGCACTATGCTGTCACCAGAGCTCGTATAATTGCACCGAAGTGCCACGTAGAATTGCACCAGAGTACCGCGTAGAATTGCACCGTAGTGACATATAATAATGTCCATAAGGACCACATATCATTCCTTAAGAATCATATACATATACTAGGGATCAAGTATGTGTCTCACAAGACTTCACACATGTTCCAAAGAATATATATATATCCCGAAGGACCGCGTAGACCCTCTACCCTTGGCATGCCAACTATACCTATAGTTCTCATCTACATAACATGGGCTTTCACAATTCACATAATTTGTATCACGTAGACATATTATTTTCATACCTTTATCACATAGCTCATACACCTTTTTCCTGCATATTCATGTCACATAATGTGTATAGTATGAATTCATGTCATGTATCATAATATGAAATGTGATCATGTATTAAAATATTAAATCTAGACTTATCACAAGTCTAGAACTAAATAGAATACATATTCATTTTATGCATATGCACTCACCTAGATTTCTTTGTCTTTCCCTCGATCAATCCTACTTGTCGATTGTTCCAGAACTCGTTTAGGCTTAATATCTACATAGTAATTCATTGATACTTATCAGTATACTAATTAATATATTCTAAACTATCATTTCTTAGGCTAAAAGAAAAGACATTTTCATCTTTTAATGGAGGTATGCATCGATGCACTACACCATGCATCGATGCATAAATCCTATTCGATGTTTGCATTTAATGGGGTGCATCGATGCACTCCTTATGCATCGATGGCATTCGATGTTTTCTTTTAAATTAATGCATCGATGCACATGCCCAGAATTGTCATTTTAGCACGAAAATCTCTTCTTAGTCTACTTAACACTTTAGATTTCCCCTCTTTTTATATCCTTAACTTGCATACTCTTTCTTAAACTAATTATTATCCATTCCATACTTTTAAAACTTAAAAATCCAATTCTCCATGTAGAGTTTAAGAATCTAACCCAAATTCCAACATGTTCTAATTTGAATTCTAACACTTCATACCTCTTAGTTAGCTTTATGACAAGTCAAATCCCACTTCTAATTCTTATTAGGAACTCTAATCTAAGATTTCACTTTTCTACTTCCTTTCTTTAATTCTTTATATTCTCCTCATCTTATGGTTTTAAGATAATCTAACCTTTCCTTAAGCTTAGTTATCAACTAAGGATTAATAAGCAACCTTAAATTCATCAAGAATTTGGTCACAAGAAAACTCACCTTTAGCTTGGCTTCACGGCAGAGAATGAGAAGGAAGAAGAAAGAAATATCCAGAACCTTGTTTCTCTCATTAACTTTCCACTTGGTTTATTAAATATCCTTAAGAAATATTTAATTATTTCCTTGTCAAAAGACTCATTTGCCCTTTTAGTTCCCCATGCTTTGCTAATTGATCCTACACCAAATATTTCAATCAATTCCTTCAACTTTCAATTTATCAACTTTGATCACTAAATTTTAAAATTTCACAATTTAATCACTAACCCAGTATGGGGGATGTTACAGTTCTCCCTCCCTTAAGAAAATTCATCCTCGAATTTTCATTGTACGAACAGATGGGGATATTGAAGTCGTATATCTTCTTCACGTTCCCACGTGGCTTCTTCTACCTTGTGAGTTCTCCAAAGAACCTTGACCAACGGAACTGTCTTACTTCTTAACTGTTTGACTTCAAAAGCCAATATTCTTACTGGTTCTTCTCCATATGTCAGATCCGATTGGACTTCTACTTGTTCTGGTGTAATGATGTGAGAGGGATCGGATTTATATCTTCGTAACATGGACACATGGAAGACATTATGGATCTTCTCCATTTTCGGTGGCAAGGATAACTGATATGCCACGGGTCATATCCTCTTAACAACTTCATATGACCTAATGAATTTAGGACTTAACTTTTCTTTCCGACCAAAACGTAATATTTTCTTCCAGGGAGATACTTTAAGGAAAACTTTATCTCCAACCTCGAACTCAATCTCTCTTCTTTTAAGACCAGAATAAGACTTTTGCCGATCAGATGCCACTTTGAGGTTATGCTGAATTTCTCGAATTTTCTTTTCTACATCCTGAATTAAATCCGGACTAAGAACATTTTGATCTTTGAGTTCATACCAATTTAATGGAGTATGACATTTCCTCCCATATAATGCCTCATATGGGGCCATCTTTATACTAGAGTGATAACTACTATTGTAAGTGAACTCTACCAGCGGTAAATATTTTTCCCATGATCCTTTAAATTCCATTATGCATGCTCTCAACATATCTTCCAATATCTGAATAGTTCTCTCTGATTGCCCGTCAGTCTGAGGATGAAAAGCCGTACTAAAGTTTAAACGAGTTCCCAACGCTCCATGCAAAGATTTCCAGAATCTAGAAGTGAATCGAGGGTCTCGATCAGAGACTATGGAAACAGACACTCCATGCAATCTAATAACTTCTCTAATATACAGCTCTGCATACTTTTCTATAGAGAAATTTGTTCTAACCGGAAAGAAATACGCTGACTTAGTTAATCGATCAACAATTACCCAGATTGATTCTCTTTTGTTCGGAGTCAATGGTAACCCCGAAACAAAATCCATCGTAATATTTTCCCATTTCCATTGAGGAATAAAAAGCGGTTATAATAATCCTGACGGAACTTGATGCTCAGCTTTGACTTGTTGACATATCAAACACTTAGACACAAATTCGGTGATGCTTCGTTTCATCCCTGACCACCAAAATCGATCCTTCAAATCCATATACATCTTGGTTCCACCTGGGTGCATCGTTAATGGACTGCAATGAGCCTCTGTTAATATTTTTTTCTTCAAGTCGTCATTGTCGGGTATTACAATTATTCCTTTACAATACAAATTTCCATCTGGCTTAACCTCAAAGTCTTTAATCTCTTTGCTCTTTACTTGCTCAATTCTTTTCAAACACGTTTCATCTTTACTTTGCAATTCTCCTATTTGTTCCAACCATGCTGGTTTAAGTGTTAACTCTGCACAAAGACCACTGTCTCTCGTCAAAGATAATCTTGCATCCATAGCTCGTAAAGTTGCAAACGTTTTTCTACTCAAGGCATCTGCTACCACGTTAGCCTTTCCAGGATGATAGTCAATTATCACATCATAATCTTTTAAGAACTCTACCCATCTACGTTGCCTCAAATTCAACTCTTTTTGAGTCATCAGGTATTTTAGACTTTTATGGTCTGTATACAAGTAACATCTTTCTCCATACAGATAATGACGCCAAATCTTGAGAGCGAGCACCACACTGCCGTTTCTAAATCATGGGTGGGGTAATTCTTTTTATGTGGTTTCAACTACCTCGATGCATACGCTACCACCTTCCCTTCTTGCATTAATACACACCCAACCCGTTATGGGATGCGTCACTGTATACTACAAAAATTTTGCCAGATTTCGGTTGCACCAATATCGGAGTTTCTGTCAGAATTCTCTTTAAAGCTTCAAAACTTTCTTGACATTCAGAAGTCCAAACAAATGGTACATTCTTTCTCATCATCTTTGTTAAAGGCAGCACTATCATCGAAAAATTCTTAACGAATCTTCGATAATAACCGGCAAGTCCAAGGAAACTCCGAACTTCAGATACATTCTTTGGAACTTCCCAGTCCATTATAGCTTTAACCTTCTGAGGGCCCACTCTAATCCCAACTGCCGAGATCACATGCCCCAAGAACATTACTTCGTTTAGCCAGAATTCACATTTGGACAATTTCGCATAGAGATTTTTATCCCTGAGAATTTACAAAACTAGCATCAGATGTGCGTTGTGCTCTTCAATGGACTTCGAGTAAACCAATATATCATCAATAAAGACAACAACAAACTGGTCCAAATAGGGATGAAAAATCTTGTTCATGAGATCCATGAAAGCAGCTGGTGCATTCGTTACTCCGAATGGCATTACGATGAATTCATAATGACCATATCTCGTTCTGAAAGTCGTCTTCGGAATATCTTTCTCTTGAATCTTCAATTGATGATAACCCGAACGTAGATCGATCTTCGAAAATACCAAAGCTCCTTTTAGTTGATCAAACAAGTCATCAATGCGCGGAAGGGTATTCTTGTTCTTGATGGTCACTTAATTCAGATGTCGATAATCAATACAGAGACGCATTGATCCATCATTCTTCTTAACAAATAACACCGGAGCTCCCCAAGGTGACACACTTGGTCGAATAAATCCCTTTTCTAACAACTCTTGCAATTAATTCTTTAACTCTTGTAATTCTTTCGGAGCTATCCGATAAAGTACCATTGCAATTGGAGCAATTCCTGGCATTACTTCAATTAGAAATTCTACCTCTCTATCTGGAGGTAATCCTGGCAATTTAGCGGGGAAAACATCAGGGAGTTCTTGAACTATTGGAATCTCCTCTAGCCCTTTCTCTATAGCTCTTAAATATATCACATTTGCAAGAAATCCTTGACATCCCTGTAGCAATAGCTTCTTAGCTGACATTACTGATATTACATTTGCTAAAGGATTAAACTTTTCACTGCTCACACTTATCTCTGTTCCTCCTGGACTTTTCAGGGTTACCTTTTTCAATCTGCAATTAATATCTCCATAGTAACGGAACAACCAATCCATCCCCAGAATCACTTCAAACTCGTAAAAGGGTAATTCCATCAGATTAGCAGGGAATTCAATTCCCTGAACCTTTATGGGACACCCCTTACAGACTTTATTCACCCGAGCACTATGGCCTAAAGGATTTGTTACTATAATCTCATTACTCGTAGCTTCTAAGGGAATCCTCAATTCCTTTACTAACTTACTTGTAATGTAAGAATAATTAGAACCCGGATCAATCAGTACCAATACTAATTTATCGTACAGTTGAAAAGTACCTGCTATAATATCAGGGTCTTCACTTGTCTTTAGATTGTACACCCGTGCGGTTGACCGAACTTCAGGTTGAGCAGAGAATTCAGACTGGTTCCTTCCTCTTCCTCTTCCTCGTCCTCTTTGTGAGGAAGAACCAACTCTTTCAGATGGTGCAGGCTCACCAACCATCAATGGACAATCTCGGATAAAATGTTCGACATCTCCGCATCGAAAACAAGTCCCAGCAGCCATCCGACAAGCCCCAGAATGGTTTTTCCCACAGTGCTGACACTGTCTCGCTTGACTCGGAGTAGATCTCCCAACACCAGATCCCACTGATTGTGTCTGTCTAGGTCTTGCCTGACTCGTTCCCCTAGCAGACGATGCAACTGATTCTGATCTAGCTTGTGATCAAAATTCTGAGTCTCTTCCCCTTTTTGATGGTGCTAAGCTAGAAGAAGCACCCGTTCTCTTTGATGTCTGAACTCTAAAATCCCCAAATCTCTCATTCTGAGCTCTTTCAAGAGCCTTGGCACGATTGATCACCTCTTGGAACGAGGACAAATTCAATACTATCAGCATCTCTTTCAATCTAGGGCGTAAACCCTCCACAAACCATTTACAAGCCTCTTTTTCAGTAGGCACCAGCTCGGATGCAAACCTACTCAACTTTTTTTAAACTCACATTCATACTCATATACAGAGCGGTTCATTTGTTTCAAATTCAAAAACTCCTACTTCATCTGTCGAATAAATTGATCTCCAATGTATTTGTTTTTAAATTCATCTAAGAATAAAGACTAAGTCAACTGGTCACTAGGCATCCTCATGGTGACGTTCGTCCACCATATTCTTGCATGACCCTTCAGCAACGAGACAACTCCATTTAACTTCTCCACTTCAGAATAGTGGAGACCATCCTACATGATTTTTAAATCATTTTAACCAAAGATCCGCCGCATCCGGACCTTCTTCGGCTTCTCCCTTAAATTTGGGATCTCCTAAACCTCTCAACTCTTTTGCTACATTCATCCTTTGAGTTGGTGGAGCAGGAGGTTGAAGACGTGTCAGAATAGCATCTAACGTTCTGAAGAACGTATCCTGATCTTGTACAGGAACTCATTGAGATGCATGTTCTTCACCTTGCCTGGCCAGGGCAGGTGAATTACTGCTTTCAGCAGGCCTATCTTCTCCCGCTTCACTTCGGGAGCTATTATCTCCGGACATCTATTAAGAATAAACACATTGTTCTATTAGCAAAACAACATACTCATACTATACCAGATCAGAAGTTCTCACTATTTGTTAGCATGTATTCTATTTAAAGACTCTATAGACTCTGGTTTATGCCTAGAATCGGCTAAACCATAGCTCTGATACCATTAAATGTAATACCCTCAACTCATATCTGACCCGGATACGAGTCTAGGATGTCACATTGACTAAACAAAACAATACTTAAAAAAAACCCGATAAAACATTTTGTAAACACCAATTTTCAACACCAACACCTACCACCCCATTTTTCAACACCAACACCCATCATCCCATTTTTTTCAACACCAACCCCATCACCCCTTGTTCCCTGCGAAAATCAAGGCATAATCAACTGAAAAATCATTGTAAAATTGGCTATAAAAGCCAAATGCATGTAATCAAAAAATGGAGGATTTTTTCTCCGATTTTTCCAGAGAAATACAAGCATTTAAGGGTAAATTTTTTATTTTCGTATTCAAATACTATTTTTTTTACTCTATGCTATTACGAGAAAATACTAAAATAATTTAGAATCAGAGAGAAAAGAAATAAAAATCAGATTATTCCAAGGTATTTTGAATATTTTTTTTAGTTTTGAATCTAATATTTTTTTTTGAAGCTTTGTATGTAAAATAAGAAGGAAAAAGAGTGAGTAGATTATTACCTTAGATCGGGATAGTTCGCAGTGGTGGCCATGGTGGTTCATGGCCAACGATCGTTTATTCCACGAAATAAAAAATGAAATAGTAAAAGAGGAAGAAAGTTGAGAGAAATAATAAAGAGAATAGGAGAGGAAATGAAAAACCATGCGCAGAAATGATTCTGGGGAGAGAAAAAAGTAAAGTTATTTTGGGTTTTGGGCTAATCACATGTCAAGTCATCCATTTTTAATATGTTTCATGTTTTAGTTTAAGTGTTAGGGTAAATAGCATACTAGGTCATCATAGTTTCAGCGTGTTTTGCATTTAGATCACTAGTTTTAGGTTAAATCACTTTATTGGTCCTTTAGGTTTAATGTGATATGCGTCTTTAGTCATTTTTAGGGTTAATCATGCCTTAGGTCCCTTCAAGTTTAGCGTTTTTTGTGTTTTGGTCACCATTTTCTTTTACTTTACATGATTTGCGAATTGGCTACTTTGTTTTGTATTATTTTAATTTAGTCCACTATTGTATGTATTATTTGTGTTCGAAATGGGTTACTGATGTTTATGCTATTCTATTTTAGTCCTATATTTTATTTTATTACGATTCTAGTGCTCATGTTATGTGATTTCTTTTCATGCCATGATATTTATTTTTATTAATGTTTATAATTTTAAAATTATTTTTCACTCATTTTTGTCACTAAGATATTAATGAATATATATGTATATGTTTATTTGTACCATTAAAGTATGTTTTATGTTTTAGGTATTTATTACTTATATTATTATATATTATTATATACATAATATTATATGTAGAGCACGATATATATTTTATATTCGTTATATTTTAGAATAAATATTATGTCATACGTTTAATATCATATTTAGAAAATATGTATATATTTATAAAGTAAAACAAAGTTAAAATTAACCTTAATGTGTGTATTTATTTTTTAAATATATCAATGTATCATATTTTATTTTGTTTGAAAATAACCTTAGACTTTTAAATCTTTTAGGTCCGTTATTTTAATTCTTTGACATGTTTATTCCCCAAACTATGTTTACACATTTAATATTGACATAATTAAATATGTTAAATAGAGCCTCCATTTTAGGTTAGATTTTAAACTAGTCTTTAATTTAGGGGATAATTTGAGTTGGCCCTCGCGTAAACGCTCGAGGGACCATCTCGGTTATTTGATTTAATATTTTTTTTAAATCAAATAGGATTAATATTAGAACCTACATTTTTAGGTTTAAGCCCCTAGGTTCCTTAATTATCATAATTTGATACCTTAAGTTAGAAAAGGCCTTAATTTATCTTAGATTAATTAGGATTGAATAAGATTTTGTCCGAGTGCATTTTATTTTAAACTTTAAGGCACTGTTCACTTATTAAGGAGTTAATAGTATATCCTCCGCGATCGTGCTCAGGGGGTGACTACTGGTAATTCTCTTAATAAGTCAACATCCTTTTCAAAACTACATCATGTTTTCTAAAAATAAGGCAATATTCGGTTATTAGGCACAATAGCTGATCTCCTGTGTTTACGCTCGAGGGAGAATGCTATCGGTCTCAATAAACGAATACCCTTTTCAAACTTTGCATCCTTAATGATTTTTAAATTAAATAAAGATCGAACTCAAAGTTTCCGATTTTAAATATAGGGTAATCAACTAGGTACCAATTTTCGGGCGCTTGTGGGGGTGCTAATCCTTCCCCACGCGTAACTGACTCCCGAACCTGATTTCTGGATTTTTGCAAACCCCAAAACTCGATATTTTATTAAAATAAAATATTTTATTAAAATCACCCAGTTTTTACGGTATTCCAATCTCACCTTAAATGATTGGTGGCGACTCCTCACATTTTGAAACGATTTTCAAAAAGAAAACCCCGAGTCGGTATCGGTCTTTCCCCGCCCAGGCGAAAAAAGGTGTCGACAGCTTGGCGACTCCACTGGGGATTTTTTTTAAACAAGTTGATAGTCGAGCCACGAGTTGGTTACCCTATATTTATGATTTTGGAAATTACTAGTTCGATCTTATTTAATTTATGGTTCATTATATTATTTCAAAAAGAAAAAACAGATTTCTCTCCGGTTAATGCTTACACTTCTATGAAATATTTAAGATTGTTGCATATCAAAGCTCTAAACCCGAGCTCAAACCAAATTTACCTAAGTAGAGAGAAACGACACACCTCATGAGGAGCATTAGGCTTCCTTGTATGGGTCTGACAAAGTATCTCTGGAAAGCACCCTAAGTTGCCTATCCGGATATTAGTTCCGAGGTACGCTTTTAGTGGTGTAATCCCCTGAGCTGAACCCGATTTACAAGTCTGTAATGGGCTAGAATCGGGGTCAATCTTAGTAGGTTGTAAAAATAGCTTGGGAACCTTCGCTAGAACCCAGCCTCATATAGAGAATTTAGTAAGTCTACCCCGCTAAAGCCATGTGGATAGCCTAGGAGAACTAGAACGTATGCGGTTAGGATTATTAATTTTCTTTGTATGCTTTATTTTATTCTCAACTTTAAGTCATATTTAATATTATTATTTTTTTACTAATCATTTCAACTAACTTGATTCGTGTTGTCTTGTTTCTACTAACATTGATTTTCTTTTGTATACTCTTATTGCATTTTTGCATGTATCATTATCATATCATATCATCTCATAAATGGTATTGATTCCCAGATCACCTAGTTATTATAAAAGAGCTTAAGGCAACAATGTATTCCGATGGGACTGAGAATGCAATCAGTGTTCAGACCTGGTCCGAGTATGGGCAAATCACGGTTCGGGGATAGCCTTGTCACTACTGAAGAGTCAGTTTTGCCAGAGAAGGCAATTATCAGAGTCAGGCAAGCACATTGGGATGAATTATCAAGAATTTGGGCCACCTGGGATGATAATGAGAAGACAATGTTCAGGGAAATATACGGAGACATCGCAGAGATGCTGAGAGTACCAATAGATTCAGTGTTGGTTCGGGCCCTGGTCGAATGTTGGAATCCAGCTTACAGGTGTTTCACTTTCGGTAAAGTGGACATGACCCCTACCTTGGAGGAATATACGGCTTTGCTGAACATCCCGAATGTTAGAAAGTATTCCATTTACACTAAGGCAATCCGACCTAAGGGGTTCATTACCAAGATGGTCACGCTGACGGGAAAGACCAAGGAATGGGTCGAAGAGTACATTCGTGATGAAAGGATCTCCTGGGCTCAGCTGAAGAGTTTGATTTATGAGCAGACTCCATCAAAAAGAAGAAGAGATCACTTCGCGCTTGTAGTAAAATGGCCTGGTAATTTTCCCCAAGATTGAGGATCACTTTGACATTGCCTTAATCGATTTCGTCGAAGCTATTTCCAGAAAGAATCCCGCACCAGCCATCATTGCGGAAACATTCCTATCACTGAATCAATGTAGACGATTGGGAGGAGGTCAGTTCATTGGATGTACTTCACTATTACTAGTTTGGTGGTGGAGCCACTCCTGGATAGTTGAGAAGGGCTGGGCTCGGAGACATCAATCAAATTTTTCACCTCTGGTGGATTTCCTCGACAAATGTCAAATCCCGGAGCATCGCAAGAGAAAAGATTGGGTTGAAGCTCTTCGTAACGTGAAGGATACTGAGATTGTGTGGAAGGCTTACTGGTTACCCAAAGAGGATGTACTTTTCAGATGTGGTAACGATAGCTTTGTGATGCTGCATGGATTATGGGGAGCAATCGGGTATACTCTGCTGATTGTACTCAGACAGTTCAGTACCCGACAGTTCGTACCAGCTACCCACGGCTTAAAGGAGGCAGAATTTTCTTTCTCTACTCCAGGTTATCGAGAGCGGATTTCAAAAATCTATACAGCGTGGCAAAAACCCCACTACATGAACTTCAAAATGATAGAGCCTGGATTCACACCAACCTATGAGGTTTGGAGGTCGCAAAGAATTAATAACAATACACCGAAGCCAAATTTAGAAGACGAGTTGACTATGGAGGAGCGATTGAGGAGGCTCCCGACAGAGGCTGAATTGTTAAAAGATGATATACGACTAATGAATCTGGATAGAGAAAAAGAACAGAGAAACTTCTCAGATGAGAAGACAATGTGGGAGCTCGAGCTGATTAAGAAGGATGGAGTGATAAAACAATTTGCAAAAGATAAAGAGAAGGTTCAGAAGAGTCTTGATGCGCTAAATCAAGATTTTCGGGCCTTAGAGAAGAATATGAGAGCCTAGGGTCTACATCATACTGTTAAGACCCTAAAAATAAAACTTGATAGGGTAGAAAGAAGCGCAAGAAGAGGTCAAGAAGAAAAGAAGCGAGCCCTGCAGCACGCTCAAAGACTAAGAGAGTAAAGAGATGAGGCCAACCAAGAATTGACACAGAGGCGGGCACAGATTGAACAGCTCGAAGCACAATTACTTAGTATGGATAAGACTTTTCAGAACCCATACAACAGCGATGTATTCCGTCTTCAAAAAGAAAATGTGATGTTAAAGAAAAGGATGACAGAGTTAGAAGAAGCAAGGTTGATTCACTCATCCTCACAGGATATAGCCAGACAGGAGAATGAGGCCTTAAAAGCTAAGATCGTTGAGCTAGAAGTTGCAGTACAAAAAGGCCATCAGCGAATCCAACAATTAGAAGAAATCCGACCATTGACTAATTCAGAGCTTGGAATCGCGCTACGGCAGGCTCACGACACCATTCAGAATCAACTTGAAGCAATGGGGAGAGCAGTGAATCAGGCCCGCAGTGTTGCTCGTCAAGTCTACGAGATATCTGAAGAAGCGGCAGCCCTCAGAGTTTTTATTATCCCAAATTCAGAGGAAGAGCGACGCATCCTGGGATTGATAATAGAGATCGAGAGATTAGGCGATAGGGCAAGATTCTACGTTTAATTTCAATGAGGATGTATTCTCTTTGCCTAAAGTGCTTAGACTTTGTGTGTTGTTGAGTACTTTTTGTATGAACTAAGTTATTTCGGAATCAATATCGGGTTGCATTTGCATTTTCTTACGTTTTTCTAAATGTTTGAAATCTTGATAATCGCATTATAACAATTCATTCATTAAATTCATCGAATAATAAAATATAATTTCCAATTATTTGTAGTTATCCTGGCATTCACCTCACACCCATACGGTACCCGTAAAACTAAGAAAATGGAGGCGAATTAGCTCAATTGAACAAGAACACAAACAAGCTCAAGCAGAGATGAGAGAAAGATTAAGCAAAATGGAAGCAGAGATAGAAGCTCACAAGACGGTTTTGCTATAAAAGATCGAAGAAATGTTTAAGAAGCACGCTACAAGTGGAAAAGCTATTGTTGACCAACCAAAATCATCTGATCAGGATCTCTTGCATCCTCCAGGGTTTGAACCTATGGTATCGTATCCTGTCGGGTTTACATCTGGCCCCCAGCACCCACCAGGGTTTACACCCGACCCTTCGCATCCTCCCGGTTTCACCCCAGTGCACATTTCAGTTAGATCGCCAGCTGTACAAGAGGCTCACCCAGGAGTCTATATAGCGAATCAGCAAAATCATAATGAGCCCGCATTTCAAACCGATTACCCATCAGCTATTAGGGCAAGACCCATTGAATCAGGCGTAGAAGAGTTACCACCTGATTTTCAGGAAGTCTCAGAAAAATGAAGGGTTAACAGTGATATAACCCAGCAGTTGAAAAGCCTGGAGGAAAGAATGAGATCAGTAGAAGTTGAGCCATTCTATGGAATGGATGCTAGAGAGCTAAGTTTGGTGCCTAACCTGATTCTACCCCCGAAGTTCAAAGCACCAAACTTTGAAAAGTATGATGGAACTACTTGCCCATCAGCTCACCTCGTCATGTTCTGCAGAAGAATGGCAAGGTATACTGAAAATGAGAAACTACTGATACATTGTTTCCAGGACAGCCTAACGATCAGCAATTAAATGGTATAATCAATTGACTAGATCCCAGATCAAGTCATGGAGAGACTTGGCTCGAGCATTTTATGAACAGTATCGTCACATCACCGAACTAGTGCCTGACAGATGGACATTACAGAACATGAAAAAGCGATATAATGAAACTTTCAGGCAGTACGCCCAAAGGTGGCGTGATGTTGCCTCACAAGTACAACCACCGTTGCTGGAAAATGAGGCTACGATTATCGTTGTACATACTCTGAAGGCTCCATATTTGGGGCATATGTTGGGAAATGCTACGAAGAATTTTGCTGACTTGGTTCTTTCTGGAGAATTAATCGAAAATGCCATTAAAAGTGGCAAGATTGAAGGAGGTGATGGGTCGAAGAAGCCCTATTTCAAGAAAAAAGACAATGAAGTGAGCCAGACGAGTACTTATAAAAAGAACTACGCAGCCAGTGTCACGATTTCGCAGCCTAAGACGGAGAATACCAACACCCATGAAAATAGAGGGCAAAGAAGGGAGAATACAAGACCGACTTTCTCACCAGTGCCAGTACCATATTCAGAAATCTACGCCTCGCTCTTGAAGGCAGATTTAATACGCCTTTACAAATTGACTCCGATGCAGCCACCTTACCATCACTGGTATAATGCCAATGCTCACTGTGAATACCACGCAGGGATTGCTGGGCATGATATCGAGAACTGCCCACAATTTAAGAAGGTTGTACAAAACCTTATCAACGTTGGAGATTTGGAATTCAAAACACCAGCTGTAAATACTCACCCTATGCCCAATCATGGGGGGCAAGAATCAACATGGTCGAAGAAGGAGAGATCAGGACGACCAAGAGAAAGGTGTCAGAAGTCAAATCTCCCCTCTGTTGGTGTTCAGGCAGCTGTGTACATCGGGAATGATTAAGGGAAGTCCCGAATCAAGGTCATTGGAACAAGAAACATACTGTGAACTCACCAAACTAAGGACCATGATATCCAGAATTGTCCTGATTTCGAGAATTGCTTCAAAAAATTATGGATAGTGGAGAAGTGGAATTTTTCAGTAAGGAAGAGAACCACGAGAAATAGATATTTGTATGATGGAGGCTCGGCAGAATGACGGGGACGAGAAAACCGATAGTCATCACAGTTAATCTGGGACAAGAGAGATCATCGTCAACAAAACTCCAAGGGTGGTGATTACAACTCCGTCCCCCTTCCCATTCAAGGATACTCGACAGGTTCCTAGAACCTCCACCGATCATTACGAGCCTATGACTGAAGCTCAAGGTCATGAGTTTTTGAGGTTTCTTAAGCACAGTGAATACAATATAGTGGAGCAGCTTCACAAACAGCAGGCAAAAATCTCAATCTTGGATCTTTTGATCAATTCTGAAGTACATCGGAATGCCTTGCTAAAAGTGCTCAACCAAACGTTTGTTCCTGAGGATATCTCGACGAATAAATTGGATCGAATTGTGGGTCACATAGCTGCTGACAACTATATTACTTTCACTGATGATGAGATCCCGGAAGGAGGGATGGGATCCATTAAGGCTTTAATCATCACTGTGCACTGCCACAGTCATGTCCTGCCAGGGGTTCTTATAGATAATGGGTCGGCACTGAATGTAATGCCCTTAGCTACAATGCAAAAGATGCCCATTGATAGCTCACATATGAGAGCGTATCATAACATCGTCAGGGCATTCGATGGAACCCAGAAGAACGTGATGGGAAAGCTGGAAATACCCTTAATGATTGGGCCTGCTATTTACAATGTTGATTTTGTGATAATGGATATCCACCCGACATACAACTGTTTGTTAGGGAGACCTTGGATCCATGCGGTAGGGGCAGTTCCTTCATCCCTGTATCAAAAGCTGAAGTTCGTAATTGATGGAAGATTGGTCAGCATTGGGGCTGAACAAGAAATCATAGCTTCTGTAACGTCTGAGACCTCGTATATCGACATAAATGAGGACGCCTTGGAGTGCTCATTCAGGGCTTTGGAATTCATCAATGCAGCCTATGTGGCTGAAGGTAGTAGAATTCCACGACCCGCACTGTCGAATTATACTAAGATGACAGTGAGACAAACCCTAGGAAGAGGAGCAAGGATCGGTAAAGGACTGGGAAAAGAGCTGCAGGGGCAGGTACGACCCATAACTGTTGAGTTGAAGAAGGACCGTTTCGGGCTCGGATTTAAGCCCACCTTCCAGCAGCGGGGTCAAGAAATAAAGAAAAAGAATGAGGCGAGAAAGGCCAGACTGAGAGGAGAGGATATCTCGGGAGAATGCATGTCCTTTCCTCCCCTGAAGAGCTCTTTCAAATTTGGAGGAGTGTACAACGCAAAACAACAGCTGACTAGCGCCATCGAAACCGAGATGATGGGCGAAGCTCTAAAAGGACTGTCAATCAATATGATTTATTGGGGCAACCAACCCGGGAAGTTTCTAGCTGGAATCCGTCCGTGCTTACCTGGTGAAAAGCTCGACAATTGGACAGCCGAGGACCTCCCCAAAGTTTTTAGGGTCAATCCAAAGTAATGCCCCAGAATAATTTGTATTAGCATCTAAAAAATATATTTGGACTTTTTGTAAAACTTCACGCTTATCCCATCAATCAATAAAATATTTCCTCAAATAACAATCATTTTCATTCTTCACATTATTTCATAATGTTCTTCATATCATATTATTTATTCTTCAAATCTCCAAATTCTTCATTTTTCATTACATCATATTCTTTATTTCTTTACTCTCCAATATATCCGAGTCAAATTTCATGCAGATGTCACAATAATACTAGCATAATTGTTCCTGAGGCCAGTTTCAAGACAAATTTTGAGCGACCACCATGTTTGGAAGAAGTCAATGAATGTGAAGATGAAGAAGACTGTGAAGTCCCTAGTGAGCTATTAATATTGGTGGAAAGAGATGAGAAACAGATCCGACCCCATAAGGAAGAAGTAGAACTTGTAAACTTGGGGATCGTAGAGGTACAGAGAGAAATAAAGATTGGCGCTACTCTATCCGCAGAAATAAAGCTAGAGTTGATAAGTTTGCTCCAGGAGTATAAAGACGTCTTTGATTGGTCATATCAAGATATGCCAGGGCTAAGTACTGATATAGTAGTCCACACGTGCCCATCAAGCCAGAATGCAAACCCGTCCAACAAAAACTCAGAAGGATGAAACCAGAGATGCTATTAAGATTAAAGAAGAAGTATCAAAACAGATTGATGCAGGTTTTCTTCAAGAGGCAAAATATCCTGAGGTGGGCCAATATAGTACCGGTACCTAAGAAGGATGGGAAGGTCCGCATGTGTATAGATTCGAGACTTAACAAGGCTAGCCCAAAGGACAATTTTCCCTTACCTCATAGACACCCTGGTGGATAACACTGCGGGCATTCATGGTTTTCCTTCATGGATGGCTTCTTAGGTACAATCAGATTAAAATGAACCTGAAGACATGGAGAAGACGACGTTTATAACCATGTGGGGAACTTTCTGCTATAAAGTAATGCCATTCGGGTTGAAGAATGCTGGGGCAACCTATCAAAGAACCATGGTGACTCTCTTCCACGTCATGATGCACAAGGAGATAGAAGTATACGTGGATGACATGATTGCCAAGTCCATAACAGAATAAGAGCATGTACAAAATTTGAGAAAGTTATTCCAACGATTAAGGAAGTACCAATTAAAGCTCAATCCAACAAAATGCACATTCGGAGTAAAATCTGGAAAATTATTGGGTTTTGTGGTAAGCCAGAAAGAATCGAGATTGATCCGGATAAGGTTAAGGCAATTCATGACCTTCCCGCACCACGCACACATAAAGAAGTTCGAGGGTTTCTAGGAAGGTTAAATTATATATCGCGATTCATTTCTCAGCTTACTAATAAATGTGATCCGGTATTTAAATTGCTCAAAAAGAATAATCCTGAGGTATGGAATGATGAATGCCAGGAGGCTTTGGAAGTCATCAAAGGTACCTGTCAAATGCCCCATATTGGTATCGCCAGTACCCGGCAGACCATTAATTCTCTACTTAGCAGTTTTCGAGAATTCAATGGGTTGTACTAGGGCAACATGATGAATCAGGAGAAAGAAAAAGCCATTTATTTCTGAGTAAGAAGTTTACTGATTGTGAGACTCGATACTCACCGATTCAAAAGTTGTGTGGTGCCTTAGTTTTGGGCTACTCGAAGACTCAGACAGTACATGTTATACCATACTACATGGTTATATCGAAAATGGATCCGTTGAAATTTTTTGATGGAGTCCCCTGCTTTGACTGGCAGATTGGCTAGATAGCAGATATTGTTATCTGAGTTTGATATTGTCTATGAGTCAAAAGACAATAAAAGGGAGCGTTATAGCCGACTTTCTTGCAAGTCGTGCCTCGGAGGATTATGAGTCTTTGAACTTCAATTTCCCAGATGAAGATTTAATGTGTGTTTATACCGAGAAGGAGAGCTCCAAAGGTAACAAATCTTGGACTTTGTACTTTGATGGGTGCTTCTAACGCTTTAGGAAATGGAATTGGGGCAGTGTTGATTTCCCCAGAGGAGATTTATTATCCTCTCACAAGCAGATTAGATTTTATTTGCACCAACATGGCTGAATACGAAGCTTGCATTATGGGGTTAAAAGCAGCCATTGAAAGAAAGATCAAAACACTCAAAGTATACGGAGATTCCTCGCTAGTGGTGTACCAACTAAGGGGAGAATGGGAGATGAAAGACTCAAAGCTAGTCGAATACAAAAATTTAATCCTCGAATTACTAAAAAATTGAGGATGTCACGTTCAGATATCTCCCCGAGAGGACAATCAAATGGCAGCTTTAGCTACCTTAGCAGCAATGTTTAAAGCTAATAAAGAACAGACATGATGCACATAATATCAAGTATACGAGACCCCAACCTACTGTTATCACTTAGAAGAAGAAATAGATGGTCATCCATGGTACCACGATATCCTACAATATATGAGATACCAGACTTATCCCCCCCGGTGCATCTGAAATTGACAAGAAAACCATCAGAAGAATAGCAACCAGGTACTTCCTTGATGGGGAAATCTTGTATAGAAGGGGCAATGACCAAGTTTTAGTGAGATGTGTAAATGCCAAAGAAGCAAAGAATGTGATGGAAGAATACATGGAGGAACGTGTGGAACGCATACGAATGGATTGTCCATGGCCAGAAAAATTATGAGATATGGATACTATTGGGCCGCAATGCATACGGATTGTGTCAATTACGTGAGAAGATGCCATAAATGCCATATATATACGGATAAAATCCAAGCACCGCCTTCACCTTTGCACGTTATGAGCTCACCCTGGCCGTTCTCTATGTGGGGTATGGACGTCATTAGGCAATCACACCAAAAGCTTCAAATGGGCATCGATTCATTTAGTAGCAATTGATTACTTCACAAAATGGGTAGAGGCTGCTTCCTATTCCATGTCACGAGATCTACGTTTGTAGATTCATAAAGAGGGAATAATATGTCGATATGGATTGCCAGAAAGAATCATCACAGACAATGCTACTAATTTGAAAAACAAGATGATGATGAACTTTATTCGCAGTTCAAGATAAAGCATGCCAACTCTGTTACTTATCGTCCGAAAATGAATGGGGCGGTAGAGGCACAAACAAGATATCAAATGATCATACGAAGAATACAGAAACTTACAGAGATTGGCACGAAAATTACCTTTTGCCCTTTATGGGTATAGAACGACGAATGGATCCAGTCTCGCCTTGATCAACTGAATCTTATTGAAGAGAACGGTTGAATGCTATATCATGGACAAATGTATCAAAAGATGATGAGAGCCCACACAAGAAGGTACGCCCAAGAGAGTTCAAAGAGGGAGATCTAGTATTGAAAAGATTTTGCCTATCCAGAAGGATTTCCGCGAAAAATGGATGCCTAATTGGGAGGGGCCCTATGTTGTCAAAAGGGCCTTCTCTGGGGGAGCGATAATTTTGGCGGAGATGGATGGATGGGTACTGAAAAACCCTATAAATTCAGACTCTGTCAAGAAATATTACGCCTGAAAAGAAAAAAAAAGAAAAAAGAAAATGAGAGGTTCGAGGTGAAAACCCGTAAAGGGCACTTTGAAACCAAAGGAGGATTTGAGTCGAAAACCCGAAAAGGGCGGCTCAAATACATTTTGATATGAAGGCATCTGACAAGTAAACCCCTTGAGATAGTAGTAGTTCATGAAGGACTTCACAGAAGACCACCTCGAGGTGTCAAATCAAATGGTACAGGAACAATGGTGCTAGAATTCATTAGGATATATGCTAATTTGTTTCTAGAGTTTTTTTTTCTTTCTCCAATTTCCATGACTCTGTATAAAACTTCTCTTTTGTCAATAAATTTCATGAGTGTTATTTCAATCTTCAACTCATTTTTTATGTGTGCCACAAGTAACTGAGCATAACACAAATTCCAGAAATTTCTCGGTATTACTTTTAATTGACTTGTAAAATAATGGGAATCCAAGGTCGTCTATTTGGGACGATATTTTCACTAATTAAAGCAAAGGATTGATGAAAGGGTGAAACAAGAAATGACAGCAACCCGAAAACACAGAGTCGACAAACATGGATTCGACAGGATAAATGGGAAAACAAAGGCTTACGAAACCCTAAAACCCAAAGAACACATCATGTATACTCATGCATTCATTGAATAAGAGCATATGCATACATTACATAAGGTTTTGAAAACATGACAGAAAAAGATCAACGAAAGATTCATTTCACAACTTACGCAGAGATCAGTCCATATCTTTCATGGACCGCCGTCAATTCAAAAACCTTAAAGAGATAATATTTTCAGTAAAGAATTCGTAATGAAGAGATTGTTCAACTTTTTGCTCGATTCTATCACAGAAGGAGGTAGATCAGCATCGACTTTTGCTCAATTCTATCACAGATGAGGATCAGCATCGACATCTCGTTCTATTCCATCACAAAAGGAGGTGGATCTCAAATCCATCACAGAAGGAGTTGGATCAGCGTCAACTTTTTGCTTGATTCTATCACAGAAGGAGGTAGACCGACATCGACATCTCGTTCGATTCCATCACAAAATGAGGTGGATCGACATTTTATCTTCGCTCAAATCCATCGCAAAGGAGTTGGATCAGCGTCAACTTTTTGCTCGATTCTATCACAGAGGTATCATATCGACATCTCGTTCGATTCCATCACAAAGGAGGTGGATCGACATTTTTCTTCGCTCAATCCATCGCAGAAGGAGTTGGATCAGCGTCAACTTTTTGCTTGATTCTATCACAGAAGGAGGTAGACCGGCATCGACATCTCGTTCGATTCCATCACAAAAGGATGTGGATTGACATTTTTATCTTCGCTTAAATCCATCGCAGAAGGAGTTGGATCAGCAACTTTTTGCTCGATTCTATCACAGAAGAGGTAGATCAGCATCGACATCTCGTTCGATTCCATCAAAAGGAGGTGGATCGACATTTTTATCTTCGCTCAAATCCATCGCATAAGGAGTTGGATCAACGTCAACTTTTTGCTTGATTCTATCACAGAAGGAGGTAGACCGGCATCGACATCTCGTTCGATTCCATCAAAAGGAGGGATCGACATTTTATCTTCGCTCAAATCCATCGCAGAAGGTTGGATCAGCGTCAACTTTTTGCTCATTCTATCACAGAATGAGGTATATCACATCGACATCTCGTTCGATTCCATCACAAAAGGAGGTGGATCGACATTTTTATCTTCGCTCAATCCATCGCAGAAGGAGTTGGATCAGCGTCAACTTTTTGCTTGATCACAGAATGAGGTAGACCGGCATCGACATCTCGTTCGATTCCATCACAAAAGGAGGTGGATCGACATTTTTATCTTCGCTCAAATCCATCGCAGAAGGAGTTGGATCAGCGTCAACTTTTTGCTTGATTCTATCACAGAAGGAGGTAGACCGGCATCGACATCTCGTTCGATTCCATCACAAAAGGAGGTGGATCGACATTTTTTTCTTCGCTCAAATCCATCGCAGAAGGAGTTGGATCAGCGTCAACTTTTTGCTCGATTCTATCACAGAATGAGGTAAATCAACATCGACATCTCGTTCGATTCCATCACAAAATGAGGTGGATCGACATTTTTATCTTCGCTCAAATCCATCGCAGAATGAGTTGGATCAGCGTCAACTTTTTGCTCGATTCTATCACAGAATGAGGTAGATCAGCATCGACATCTCGTTCGATTCCATCACAAAATGAGGTGGATCGGCATTTTTATCTTCGCTCAAATCCATCGCAGAATGAGTTGGATCAGCGTCAACTTTTTGCTCGATTCTATCACAGAATGAGGTATATCAGCATCGACATCTCGTTCGATTCCATCACAAAATGAGGTGGATCGACATTTTTATCTTCGCTCAAATCTTTCGCAGAAGGAGTTGGATCAGCGTCAACTTTTTGCTTGATTCTATCACAGAATGAGGTATATCAGCATCGACATCTCGTTCGATTCCATCACAAAAGGAGGTGGATCGACATTTTTATCTTCGCTCAAATCCATCGCAGAATGAGTTGGATCAGCGTCAACTTTTTGCTTGATTCTATCACAGAATGAGGTAGATCAGCATCGACATCTCGTTCGATTCCATCAAAAAGGAGGTGGATCGACATTTTATCTTCGCTCAAATCCATCGCAGAAGGAGTTGGATCAGCGTCAACTTTTTGCTTGATTCTATCACAGAATGAGGTAGATCGGCATCGACATCTCGTTCGATTCCATCACAAAAGGAGGTGGATCGACATTTTTATCTTCGCTCAAATCCATCGCAAAGGAGTTGGATCAGCGTCAACTTTTTGCTCGATTCTATCACAGAAGGAGAATGAGTTGGATCAGAGGCAACTTTTTGCTCGATTCTATCACAGAAGGAGAAGGAGTTGGATCAGCGTCACTTTTTGCTCGATTCTATCACAGAGGAGTTGAATCGACAATTTAATTCATTACAAAAGGCAGTGGATTGACATCCCCAACAAAAATCGCTCAAATCCATCGCAGAAGGAGTTGGATCAGCGTCAACTTTTTGCTCGATTCTATCACAGAAGGAGAATGAGTTGGATCAGAGGCAACTTTTTGCTCGATTCTATCACAGAAGGAGAAGGAGTTGGATCAGCGTCAACTTTTTGCTCGATTCTATCACAGGAGGAGTTGAATCGACAATTTAATTCATTACAAAAGGCAGTGGATTGACATCCCCAACAAAAAGTTCCTAATGAAAAGAACTTTTCATTCGAAGAACATTGCTTAAGCCGAAAAATGGTGCTTTATATCTTGGCTCCATTCCCGTTCCACATCAATGAGCAAAGAGGGGTAGCTGTAAACACCATTTTTCAACACCAACACCTACCACCCCATTTTTTCAACACCAACACCCATCATCCCATTTCTTTCAACACCAACCCCATCACCCCTTGTTCCCGCGAAAATCAAGGCATAATCAATTGAAAATCATTGTAAAATTGGCTATAAAAGCCAATGCATGTAATCAAAAAGGGAGGATTTTTTCTCCGATTTTTTCCAGAGAAATACAAGCATTTAAGGGTAAATTTTTTATTTTCGTATTCAAATACTAATTTTTTTTACTCTATGCTATTACGAGAAAATACTAAAATAATTTAGAATCAGAGAAAAGAAATAAAATCAGATTATTCCAAGGTATTTGAATATTTTTTTTAGTTTTGAATCTAATATTTTTTTGAAGCTTTGTATTGTTAAGAAGGAAAGAGTGTAGATTTTCGGACGGTTCGCAGTGGTAGCCATGGTGGTTCATGGCCAACGATCGTTTATTCCACAAAATAAAAATGAAATAGAAAAAGAAAGAAAGTTGAGAGAAATAATAAAGAGAATAGGAGAGGAAATGAAAACCATGCGCAGAAATGATTCTGGGGAGAGAAAAAGTAAAGTTATTTGGGTTTTGGGCTAATCATATGTCAATATCCATTTTAATATGTTTCATGTTTT
Source organism: Hibiscus syriacus (assembly GCF_006381635.1). Lineage (NCBI taxonomy): Eukaryota > Viridiplantae > Streptophyta > Magnoliopsida > Malvales > Malvaceae > Hibiscus > Hibiscus syriacus. The sequence goes on from NW_024061774.1 coordinate 989,142, forward strand.
AGTTAAGTGTTAGGGTAAATAGCATACTAGGTCATCATAGTTCAGCGGTTTTGCATTTAGATCACTAGTTTTAGGTTAAAATCATTTATTGGTCTTTAGGTTTAATGTGATATGCGTCTTTAGTTATTTTAGGGTTAACCATGCCTTAGGTCCCTTCAAGTTTAGCGTTTTTGTGTTTTGGTCACTATTTTCTTTTACTTTACATGATTTGCGAATTGGCTACTTTGTTTTGTATTATTTTAATTTAGTCCACTATTGTATGTATATTTGTGTTCGAAATGGGTTACTGATGTTTATGCTATTATTTTAGTCCTATATTTATTATTTTATTACGATTCTAGTGCATGTTATGTGATTTTCTTGTTTCATGCCATGATATTTATTTTTATTAATGTTATAATTTTAAAATTATTTTTCACTCATTTTGTCACTAAGATATTAATGAATATATATGTATATTGTTTATTTGTACCATTAAAGTATGTTTTATGTTTAGGTATTATTTATTATATTATTATATTACTTTATTTATACACAATATTATATGTAGAGCACGATAAATTATATTTTATATTTTCGTTATATTTTAGAATAAATATTATGTCATACGTTTAATATCATATTAGAAAATATGTATAATTTATAAATAAAACAAGTTAAAATTAACCTTAATGTGTGTATTTATTTTTTAAATATATCAATGTATCATATTTTATTCTGTTTGAAATAACCTTAGACTTTTAAATCTTTTAGGTCCGTTATTTTAATTCTTTGACATGTTTATTCCCCAAACTATGTTTACACATTTAATATTGACATAATTAATATGTTAAATAGAGCTCCATTTTAGGTTAGATTTCAAACTAGTCTTTAATTTAGGGGATAATTCGAGTTGGCCCTCGCGTAAACGCTCGAGGACCATCTCGGTTATTTGATTTAATATTTTTTTTTAAAATCAAATGATTAATATTAGACCTACATTTTTAGGTTTAAGCCCCTAGGTTCCTTAATTATCAATTTGATACCTTAAGTTAGAAAGGCCTTAATTTATCTAGATTAATTAGGATTGAATAAGATTTGTCCGAGTGCATTTTATTTTAAACTTTAAGGCATTGTTCACTTATTAAGGAGTTAATAGTATATCCTCCGCGATCGTGCTCAGGGGGTGACTACTGGTAATTCCCTGAATAAGTCAACATCCTTTTCAAAACCACATCATGTTTTCTAAAAATAAGGCAATATTCGGTTATTAGGCACAATAGTTGATCTCCCGCATTTACGCTCGGGGGAGAATGCTATCGGTCTCAATAAACGAATACCCTTTTCAAACTTTGCTCCTTAATGATTTTTAAATTAAATAAAGATCGAACTCAAAGTTTCTGATTTTAAATATAGGGTAATCAACTAGGTACCAATTTTTGGGCGCTTGTGGGGGTGCTAATCCTTCCCCACGCGTAACTGACTCCCGAACCTGATTTCTGGATTTTTACAAACCCCAAAACTCGATATTTTATTAAAATAAAATATTTTATTAAAATCACCCAGTTTTTACGGTGTTCCAATCTCACCTTAAATGATTGGTGGCGACTTCTCACCTTAAATGATTGGTGGCGACTCCTCACATTTTGAAACGATTTTCAAAAAGAAAACCCCGAGTCGGTATCGGTCTTTCCCCGCCCGGGCGAAAAAAGGTGTCGACACATTTGAACTTATTTTATTAAAATACCATAATATACATATATTAATACAAGTTTATCAAAACACTCAGAGCATACACAACTTCACCCTTTAGTTACATGCCAACATCCATTTCCATAACAAAATAACCTACTGATTAAGTTGCTTATGATATGATAGTTGCAGGAGTAATGTTGTCCAGCTGCTTAACCTCGATCGTCTACTTTATCGGATTCTACTTGTGAAACACTCACACGCTAAGTCATCGACTTAGTGAGGCAATATAATAATATCAATAAATATAAAGGAATTGCTAAAATGAGATGGGTTGCAATGATAAGATGTATGTAAATAACGCAATAACTAGAACCATGTTTCTTACACATATACTTATTAAATTCACATTTATAAGTTCACCTTATTAAGTTCATTAGCCCATGGTACCATACTGAGAACCTAAGGTATGTGAGTATTGTGAGGTTGTGCACTATGTTGTCACCAGAGCTCGTATAATTGCACCGAAGTGACACGTAGAATTGCACCGAAGTGCCGCGTAGAATTGCACCGTAGTGCCATATAATAATGTTCATAAGGACCACATATCATTCCTTAAGAATCATATACATATACTAGGGATCAAGTATGTGTCTCACAAGACTTCACACATGTTCCAAAGAATATATATAAATATATCCCGAAGGACCGCGTAGACCCTCTACCCTTGGCATGCCAACTATACCTATAGTTCTCATCTACATAACATGGGCTTTCACAATTCACATAATTTGTATCACGTAGACATATTATTTTCATACCTTTATCACATAGCTCATACACATTGTTCTTGCATATTCATGTCACATAATGCATATAGTATGAATTCATGTCATGTATCATAATATGAAATGCGATCATGTATTAAAATATTAAATCTAGACTTATCACAAGTCTAGAACTAAATAGAATACATATTCATGTTATGCATATGCACTCACCTAGATTTCTTTATCTTTCCCTCGATCAATCCTACTTGTCGATTGTTCCAGAACTCGTTTAGGCTCGATATCTACATAGTAATTCATTGATACTTATCAGTATACTAATTAATATATTCTAAACTATCATTTCTTAGGCTAAAAGAAAAGCCATTTTCATCTTTTAATGGAGGTATGCATCGATGCACTACACTATGCATCGATGCATAAATCCTATTCGATGTTTGTATTTAATGGGGTGCATCGATGCACTCCTTATGCATTGATGCATCGATGGCACTCGATGTTTTCTTTTAAATTAATGCATCGATGCACTGTATGTGCATCGATGCACCTTAAACAATTTCTGGGATTTATCATTGATGCATCGGTGCACAATGAATGTGCATCGATGCACATTGCCCAGAATTGTCATTTTAGCACGAAAATCTCTTCTTAGTCTACTTAACACTTTATATTTCCCCTCTTTTTATATCCTTAACTTGCATACTCTTACTTAAACTAATTATTATCCATTACATACTTTTAAAACTTAAAAATCCAATTCTCCATATAGAGTTTAAGAATCTAACCCAAATTCCAACATGTTCTAATTTGAATTCTAACACTTCATACCTCTTAGTTAGCTTTATGACAAGTCAAATCCCACTTCTAATTCTTATTAGGAACTCTAATCCAAGATTTCACTTTTCTACTTCCTTTCTTTGATTCTTCATATTCTCCTCATCTTATGGTTTTAAGATAATCTAAGCTTTCCTTAAGCTTAGTTATCAACTAAGGATCAATAAGCAACCTTTAAATTCATCAAGAATTTGGTCACAAGAAAACTCACCTTTAGCTTGGCTTCACGGCATAGAAGGAGAAGGAAGAAGAAAGAAATATCCAGAACCTTGTTTCTCTCATTAACTTTCCACGTGGTTTATTAAATATCCTTAAGAAATATTTAATTATTTCCTTGTCAAAAGACTCATTTGCCCATTTAGTTCCCCATGCTTTGCTAATTGATCCTACACAAAATATTTCAATCAATTCCTTCAACTTTCAATTTATCAACTTTGATCACTAAATTTTAAAATTTCACAATTTAATCACTAACCCGGTATGGGGGATGTTACACGTTGTGTTTGGTTAGTATTCGACTGTTTGTTGGTCGATGGTTCTCGGTGTTCATTTGGTATTTCGTATATGGCTTGTGTTGGATGTTGTGTTTTGTGGCTGTTGGTTGGTCGATGTTCGACTGTGTGGTTTACTGTTTTTTTATCGTGGTTTCTTTTGTCCTCGATGATGGCCCCCTGTGTATTTATATAGCCCCAATGAGGGTTGTTTTTGACTATTTTAGGGTTGATCCCGAATATTTTGAGGTCGTTCTGTTCGTGATTGATCGACCATCCCGGGATGGGTCAATCCTGGGATTTCGGCCAGCTGTTTCGCCCTTTGACTGTTGGTTTCTTTTGAGCAGCGCCTTGACTGAAAGTTGGGAAACCTTAATTAATGCATTTGGATTTTATTTTTGGGCTGGGTCAGGCCCCAAACCCGTTAGACTTCTGTTGGGCCATTTGGATTGGACCGAAACATTGGACTTTGAAAAGAAAAACAAAATAAAATAAATTAGATTAGATTAAATTAAATTAAATTAAATTAAATGAATATAATAATAATAATAATAATATACTAATATAATATAAACTATATAATATATATATTTCAAAAATATTTTTAAACTATATATTATATTTTTTAAAAAGTTTTCAAAACTATATATTATATAGTTTTCAAAAATGATTTAAAAAATCATATAAGTTTTCAAAAATGCTTTTAAAACTATATATTATATAATTTTTCAACAATGTTTTTAAAATTATATATTTAAAATGTTTTAAAAACTATATATTATATAAGTTTTCAAAAAAATGTTTCAAAAACTATATATATATATTTTTTTCAAAATGATTTCAAAACTATAATATATATATATATATATATATATATATATATATATATTATATATATATATATATATATATATACGGACGAAAATGGAGATTGGGTTACGAGTTACACTATAAATATAGGAAATTCTTCAGAGCTAATAGTTGAATTACGGCGATTAAAGAAAGGCCTCACCCTAGCAAAATCCCGAGATCTGAAAATTTTGATTGTTGAATCTGATGCATGGGAGGCAATCGATCTTATCAATGGAGATGATACTGGAGACCTGCGTATACAAATATTAGTGAGAGATTGCAGAAACCTTATAAGAGATTTAGTGATAGAGGGAGTGAAATATATCTGGAGAGAAACAAAACTGAGGGAGAAAAACTCTGACGGATCTGCCTGATGGTATTCGACGTTTTTGGATGTGTAAGTAAATACAGTCTAATATAAGATTAAGAAAATGTATTACTAAAAATGTTAATATTTTTTAACATTTTGGATATAACGTTGCTTAAAATATTTCTATCGAAAATATTAATACCGGACGTTATTTAAAATATTATTTTTTATATCAAAAATATTCATTTTAAGTAACGAAATTAATATTTTTGATAAAAAATAATATTTTAGATAGTACTATATCAAAAATATTAAAAAATATTAATATTTTCGATAATATATTTACTTCCCCTTATATTATACTGTCATATAATAGAATTACCCCGATATTTGCTAGAGGAAGACAAGAGGGGAAAGAATCCCTATGGCTGTAAAGTTTGTAATAGGTGGCGTTTTCCATCTCACCTTTTGTACCAAAAAAAAAGTTAGATACTATTTTAAATAATTACAATTTTACATTAACATTATTTTTTCACTTTATAAAATTATAAGTATTTAATATGTTAAATATTAAAAATATAAAATATTTCTAAACACTCAAATTTATTAATATTTTACTAAATTAAGATTTAATTCTATCAAATTATCCTTCTAATTCTCTTAAATAATAATAATAATAATAATAATAATTATTATTATTATTATTATTATTATTATTATTACAACCATTCACTTGACTTTTCAACATTTCACATTTAATCATTAATAAATTTTTCTTTCAATTATAAATCCAATATTTCAAATATATTAAAATTAGTTCCTCAATTTAAATTCATATAAATTATTTTCATATTATATCAAATTTAATACATTAACTTTAACTAATTGTCATTTCACCAACTTTCCTAAAACTTACGAATTGGATCGTTATCTTATACAACCTTTTACATTGAGCCAAATTCTAATTTAACTATTTAAGTCCCTCTCATAATTATTTATACTTTACACATCTTCTCATACTTAATTCCTACTTTAATCCCTAATTTCTCTATATTTACAATTTATTTCTTTAGCTTATACAATCTTCCAAATTCGATTCTAAATCTATTATATCAAAATTTTAAACATAAATTAAATTCTTTTAAATTTACATCTCAAATTTTCTATTTTGTTTAATATAGTCATTTTTGCCATTTAATCTTAAATTCAAGCATCCTAAAACAAATTCAAATATTCCAACAACATGTTCAATTTATTTTTATTAACTTATACCAATTTCCATTTCAAACCCACAACTTATATAATTTATAATTTAGTCACCAATCTTAACAATTTTACAAATTTAACTTTAATTCAAGCTTTAATTAATATAACCAAAATTTCCAGCCTTTTAATTAAAAAAATCATACCTTAATAATGAAAAAAAATTTCAATTAAGTCCCTACCTATTTTCATAATTTATGATTTAATCCTCAAATTTTCAAATTAGTCCAATTTCACATTCTAACATTAAGTTCAATATTTTAATAATAAATTCCAACATAAAATTGCACATTGTTCCCTACATTTCTTAATTTATGCTAATAGGTCCCTATACTTTCATAATTTTTCAAATTAGCCCAAATCACATTCGAAGCATGTAAAATCATTTATACATTATTTCTACCCTTGTAAAAATTTACCACCAATTTTCCTTTTTTCTTTCCTTTTTGCCGAATACTTTTAAGTTTCCTAGCTTGGATTACATATTGATTCAAGCATGAATTAATCCTCTAAACAACATTTTCGAATACAAGCTAAGGATGTCACAAAGATTCTATATAACATTTCCTGTTCGAAACCGGTAAAATTTTGTTTCTTTTAAAATCTTTTAATATGATATTTATTATCATACTATTTAATCCCATAAATTTGTAAATATGTATTTTAAATTTCTAATTTATATCCGATTTCGCGCAGTCGCTAAGCAATTTAATACTATTTCATATTACCATTAACTGCCTAATTCAAATATTTAATCGATTAACCTTTGTAACATAATGTATTATTATCATCTTGTTATATTTACGTCTCTTTTTATTATATTTTTTTCTCATATTACTTTATTTTGCATTTTATTATAACTCTCGTATTCATATATGAACATCTGAAATGTTTGTAATCGGTCTATTTCATAAAAGATTTCATTTGGTTGTTATCTACCGCCATACGACCACCCACTAACAACAACTAGTATCATAACTCCACGCCTACATATCAACTCCCTTAAGATAAGTAATTATCTTTTAACCTTAGTTATCTACAATTTGGAGTAAGCATCCATTATAAAACTATGAGAAATACTAATTAATATAAAATTTATTCTACTATGACAGTTGTCACTTTCTTTTTGGTTCAAGTCTGACATATATATAAAGAAACTACTGTCAATCATAAAATTTACTTTGTATTCAACCTATTAAACTCATACCTGTTAAATCACATAACGATAGTATGCAACTTATATATTATTACAAAACAACGTATAACCATATAATATAAATCTATTTAATTAAGATTTCATATACAAATTTATTTATAATACAACTTTTTGTCTATAATCGTTCCTTGTCAAATCGAACATCAAACCCATACCGTTTATTTCTTCCTATATTGTTCCTTTTCTTAAAATGTTTCTCTTTTCTTATCTTATTCTTTTCTCTTATAATGTTATATATCTTATATTGTATTGTTTCATTACTATACCATTTAATGAATTATTTCTTTAATTTCATTTTATAACCTAGTACATAATCATGAGAATGTATGATATTCGAGTCTCATTAAATGTACACTTGTATGCACTTAAAAGTACCTCGTAGAATTGCACCATAGGTGTCATATATTCATGCATCATATAGTCACTCCACCTTATGCACCACAAAGTTACACAAGTCCCATTGAGTGATTAGTACATTATTCAATTATCACTCCACCTCATGCACCATAAAGGTACATGAATCACATGAGTGATCTGTAAGGTATTCAATTATCACTCCATCTCATGTACCACAAAGGTACATGAGTCACATGAGTGATCTGTACAGTATTCAATTATCATTCCACCTCATGCACCACAAAGGTAAATGAGTCACATGAGTGATCTGTACAATATTCAATTATCACTCTACCTCATGCACCACAAAGGTACATGAGTCATATGAGTGATCTGTACAGTATTCAATTATCATTCCACCTCATGCACCACAAAGGTACATGAGTCATATGAGTGATATGTACAGTATTCAATTATCACTCCACCTCATGCACCACAAATATACGTTAATAGTATTTTTAGAATATTTATTCGAACATGAATTATTAAATTAATTAAAGTATTAATATATGTTAAAATAATATATGAAATTGATAATTATTCTATGCATGTTTCATATTAGAAATGATATAAGACTTAAATAAAAAGCCCAGTGTATAAGACATGAGAGTCAATGATGCAAGATGTGGAGTGAACAAGTACAAGCTTACAAGCTACTCGAGTATAGATCACTCATATAACTCGTGTACCTTTGTGGTGCATGAGGTGAAATGATAATTGAATATTGCATAGATCACTCATATGACTCATGTACTTTTGTAGTGCATGAGGTGAAGTATTAATTGAATAATGCACAGATCACTCATATGACTCATGCACAGGTGGAGTTATAATTGAGTATTGCACAAATCACTCACATGACTCTTGTACCTTTGTGGTGCATGAGGTGGAGTGATAATTGAATACTACACATATCACTCATATGACTCATGTACCTTCGTGGTGCATGAGGTGGAGTGATATTGAATACTGCAAAGATCACTCAATGAGATTTGTGTACCTTTGTGGTGCATAATGTGGAGTGACTATATGATACATGTTTATATGACACCTATGGTGCAATTCTACGAAGCACTTTTAAGTGCATACAAGTGTACAATCAATGCGACTCGAGTATTATTATTATGTTTATAATTTTGAGTAAAGCACAAAAAATAAGAATTGAGAATGATAATTATAAAAAGAACTTTTTAGTCTAAGTTTATTTTTATCTAAAGTGGTGAGAATTGTTCATTACATAAAAATTTTGAGATAATGGCATTCCCATAATTTTAATAAAAAAATGCTACTATGGGAAAAATATTATTCCCTGATAATAATATTTTTCGTGAGCTAAACGTGGGAATGCAATTCTGGAAAAGATTATTCCTCTTGGTAATAATAATAATATTTTTCGCGAACCAAACGCACCGTAATAATGAATCCATAAATATTTTCAAAGGTAGATTAATGTATATGTTAATAATATAAATTTTTTGTATGAGATGGACATATATAAAACTTCAAGATGGATATTATCATTAAAAAGAATAACTAGTATAAATAAATTTGAATTTTAATGTTCACTCTAGGTAATTCTTACATCTTTCACGGATTTTAAAAATACTAAAATTTTAATTAATATTAAAATGTAATCACTAATAATTTCTTTAAGAATGTGTATCAACAACCTTAAAGGTTATTCTCGATCGGGATGTTATGAACTTCATGGAAAATCAATATCCAAAATTATTCAATCAATAAAAACTTCATATTACATAAAAATATTTTATTATATCATAAGAAAAATCAAAAATCTAATTTTCTAGAGCATAATCAATTAAACTTAAAAAAAATGTTACCAAATTAGGCAGTTGAAATATACGTTTAATTTATCATATTTAAAAAATATATAAGAACAAAAAGTGATTTTAAAGAAAATAAAAAAAAATGAGATTTTTGGGATATATATATATGAGTGGGGAGAGATTAATTTTTTATTATAAACTATTTTTATGAAACATTTTAATTTTTCGGAGCTAAAATTGAAATTTTACATAAAATTTTGTGGATATAAAGTAATTTTTCATTTTACTAGGGCCAATTGACCCCTACTCTTTTAGATACGAAACCAATGATTGAAATGGTTAAAAATACGATTCTAAAAGCTTCAAAATTTATCCAAATAATGTATAAACCATGTTTTATTAAACATTGCATCATTTTAACATGAAAAGCATTTTAAAAAAATTATGTTTAATACGTAAACATCAATTTTGATAAAAAAAATATTCAAAACTTCAATTCAAAATACTCTCTCCCTAATAAAATGTGAATTTGACCATTTAGAATATTTATTTAAATAGTATGAAGTGATTACAAGGGGTATTTGTTAGAACTTTCTTAATCTATTGAAAATGCACACACTATTAATAATGTATATGAAAATAAAAAATAATTTCTTCATAAAATACAAAAAAAAAATACCCAAAAGGTGGGCGTACCAAATTAGATAATATCATTCTTATTGTTAAATCCATGCCTAATATCATTCTTATTGAATCAATCACAGGTATTTGCAATCATAAGGGGGGAAAGCCTCCAAGTTTTATAGGCTAAAAGCAATGCGTCCAAAACTCCTATATGATTGCTTCTCCAAATGGGTAAATACTTTGTGCATGAGAAAAATGCATTCCACTCTCGTAGTTTTATACCATTCATTCAACTACATTCTTTTGTGCCCATAAGTTACGACTTTCTATTATAATGATGGTTACCATTTAGTTTTTCTTTTTTCAAGTATATCATGAGATTAGTATACATGTCATCTTTTAGCTATTAATGTTAAAAGTATCCTCTTTTGTTATATTTGATTGAATTGTTGTTAGCACGAACCAAATTACCTCAGTGGTTAAGGAATAATTGTTACTCCTCGAGGTCTCGAATTCGAACACCAAGAGCTACAACAAGGGTGATTGAGCGTTCATTGTCAAATGGTCGAAAATGTTTAGAATATATACTACTTTGTATTCACCTTAGCTTAATAAAAAAATAATTGAATTGTTATCTTCGCCTCTATTGTTTTATTAAATCTCTTAATGTTTTAAATTTGATCAATAAGGTGGTGACACATGTAGACTAAATTGGATGATTATTATTGAGAAAATAATGTTTAAGTTAAATTTTAATTAAAATCAGTTATACTTATTTTATGACTATATGTATAACATAAGTATAAATTATTATAAGAATATATTTATAAAACTATTAAATATATTAATTTTATAAAATAATATAATTTATGTTATAAAAAAACTAAAAGATTAATACATAATAAGAGTAAAAATGATATTATTATATTGGTTAAACATAAATTATAAAATTAATAAAATTAATTTTAGGGTAAACTATATCTATGACCTCATAACTATTAGCCCTTTTTTTTATTTTGATTGCTAATCTTTTAATTTTGTCAGTTAGACCATTGTTAACATCTAATAAAGATACTGACGTGACAGTTGTTAAAAAATTTGATATAATTATACATAGAGTCCTCGTTACTTATACATTCTATCAATTTAGTCTTAATTTTAATTTAATTCTAAATTTTAAATTGTTCTACACGGATAGCTAGACCCCTCTAAAGGTAAAGTTGAAAATATAAAAAACTTACTTTGAGTAAAAAATCATTAGACATCTAAAGTTAACAAATGATATAATTTGAGTACTTATTTTTTTATTAAGCCAAAATTTAAAAACTCAACGAGGAATTGGGTCCACTCATGGCCTCCAAAATCTAAGGTAGGATGGTGTTCCTGGCTGGATCCTTGTCTCTTTACTGTTTAGATGACAAAGTCTTTGAAGTGATTAAGAAATGGAACATTGTTTTGTCCGTCGAATTAAAAATAAAACAAATGCAATCTTGTAAGGATTTGTCCACCACTGCCACTTGTGTGGACACAGTGCAAGTCTTCACTGCCATTGCCTACAACTTATCCACAGAACGAGCATGAGCACCGCTATACTGAAACTAACGCTGCTCACAGCGTTTGTAGCATTGCTATCCATCATCCTATCTCCCAAGTTCTTGGCTCCACCTGAGGTTCCAGGCTCCAACACCCACCTTCATGAGGCCCAAACCATCCACCTCCCTTCTGCTTTCGGACCCGAAAGCCTTGCCTTCGATCCCCACGGAGATGGCCCCTACACCGGCGTTGCTGATGGCCGCATTCTTAAATGGCAAGCCCATGCCCTCGGCTGGACTGATTTTGCCTTCCTATCTGCTCGCAGGTATAATTACATTCCCTCCCTAATCTTTTCCATATTCTTTAGTAGCTGCATCTGTCACGTCGTTATTAATGCTTAATGAACAGGTACTATCTTGTAATTATTAAAAAAATGTCTGGGTTGAGACCTATTGAAGGTATTTTGTTGGGTTGACTATTGATTTTATTCATTGTATATACGTTGTTGGGTGATCGAATAGGCAGAGATTTAAATTGCCGTCACTTTTTTAGTTGTGTTATATTTTTTGCAATTGTGGATTTAGCGGGTGTTGTTGCGGTAAGTGGCATATATAAAAATAATTTTGAGGGTGAATTCAAATATCAAAATTTTTTAGATAACATCAATAAAATAAATAATTAATCGAAAAAAATCAGATTTCAGACCGACACATGTCCACTCTCATGTATGTGTGGATTAGCCACAAATTGTAATCAAATATCCCAGTCATGCGATAACTATTTTGAACAACACTGTTACCGTTATATAACAGTTGCTATTCCGAGCGACTATTATTTAAATCCCTGAGAATATTGTACTGTAGGCTAATTTAACATGTTGGACTTGATATCTTACCTTAATACTGTTACTTAAAGGTTTTAATTTTAGTGGCTTTGAAGAATCACATTAGCAATATGTTACCACTGTGAATACTGTAGGCTTGCCAAAATGGCTAAACTGCAGGTAGATATGGTTATGCCCTTTTCTTGAGTAATTTGTTTCAGTTAAATCCTCATTTTCAAGGGAGGATTGTGTTCAGCCATTCGCACCAGAAATGGAGCATATATGCTGAAGGCCTTTAGGACTACAATTCGACAAGAAAACCGGCGATCTTTACATTGCAGACGCCTACTTCGGCTTCCATGTAGTAGGTCCTGCCGGTGGTTTGGCCACTCGACTCATCACTGAAGTTGAGGACCAACCCCTTTACTTCACCAACGATATGGACATCGATGAGATCGACGATGTAATTTACTTCACCGATACGAGTGCTATCTTCCGGCGAAGGTGATTTGATCCCAAACCCTTGCCTTGCCATTATATTCTTGGATGCAAAAGTTGTTAGAATTTGAACAAAAGTTCGTTCTTTGATCTTTATATAACCAAAATGGTCCGACTTTAGAAAAGTAATTTTAGATGACATATTGAAGGTGTTGAAGTATATAAGTGCAATACTTGCACATTAGTTTCCTCATCTGCCGTATTTTCTTTTATTGAATTATTCTTCTTGTCCCTATATTATTTGAACAATCAAAAATTAGTCCCTCTATAGTTAGTTCCAGGAATTTAGACCCCTCTATTCTTTTAAGGTGTGATTTTATTAAAAAAAAAGGTACTTTTAATAAGCATATTGAAGGTGTTGAAGAAAGAATATTCTCCAATACTTGCAGATTAATTGCTTCATCGACCTTGTTTTCCTTCGGTTTAATTGTGCTTCCGGTCCCTATACTCTATACATTTGAAATTTGCCCCTCAACTTTAAGCCCATTTATTTCTAAAAGGAAAAAGTTGCAAGGTTCTTTAGTTCTATTCCAAGTAGGGTGAAAGTCAATATACTTTTTTTTATTACATAGATTATTTTATTTTTGAGTAGTCTAAAGTGATTACGAGATAAGATTTATTAAGAATCTTTTTTAATCATTGACAACGCATGTGCACCGTACGGACATATCTGCTCAAACTCGAAACTTCTAGAGAGAATAACACTATCTATAACGGTGTGTAACTAGATATAACAGTGTTAGTGTTGAACTTCAGATATATCTTCCTAGGAACAAGCAAAATTAGCAAAGGGGTCCCTCAAAGATTGTTTAATTCTTTTGTGCTGGCAATTCTTGCCATCAATCCTCAGCCATGACAAAACCGGCAGGTTGATAAAATGCAACAAATCAGGCAAGGAAGCAAAGGTTTTACTGCGAGACCTAGCTTTCGCCAATGGTGTCGCACTGAGCGAGGATCGATCCTTCCTACTCGTCGCTGAAACCGCCACTTGTCGCGTTCTAAGACTATGGCTTCGCGGTCCGAATGTCGGAAACGTCGATGTCTTCGCCGAGGTTCCGGGATTCCCGGATAACATAAGAAGGAATACGAAAGGGGAGTTTTGGGTGGCATTGCATTCTAAAAAGGGACTTTTTGCTAAGTTGGTATTGTCGTACGGGTTGTTTGGAAGAGCATGATTAAAGGTTCCCCTTGGTTTCAAGCAACTGCACTCGCTGTTTGTAGGAGGGAAGCCCCATGGCATTGCTGTAAAGCTGAGTGAAAATGGTGAAATGCTTCAAGTTCTTGAAAGTGAAGTGGAAGAGAAGGAAGGGAAGCTGTGGATTGGATCAGTGATGACACCTTTTATTGGCATTTATAATCTCTAATATACTTTCCGATTCAATTGAATTTTAATTCGATTGATATTATATCTAAATTTCGATATTTTTTCCGAAAACCTTTACCCCTTCCTCAATTAGTTGTCAAAATTGCAATACTTGTTTCGGTATTTAAAACAGAAAAAGATATCGAGACTCTACTATATTTTTAATCGAGTTAACTGCATCACATGAATATTTCAGTTTCATTTCTAAACTACGTCCCCTGTTCTAACTTGGTATTCAAACTTTTGAATCTTCCAATTTTATTCTAAGTTCATCCAAATATGTAATTTGTTTCAATTATAGTTTAACCTAAATTTTAATTTTTTAAGCATATAATAATATAAATTGGCCTAACAATTTTATTAACAAATGATTGACTAGTATATGCATAATTGCATATAGTTTAGAACAAAATTAAAATGTTCAAAAAGTTTGGGAATTAATTTAAAATGAAGGTTATAATCGGAGATGAAACTGGAATACTCAAAAGCTTGAGAAATAAATTAGAATGGTAGTCTATTTTGAGGATTAAATTGAAATATTTAAAAGTTTATGGACAGATTTAGAATGGTGATTAAAATTGAGGATGGGTGATGCAAAACTTAGCTTTTTATTTTCATTTAATTTTATGATTAATTTTTATATGAGAATTATAAAAAATATATATATACAATAATTAAAAATAATAATTCAATTCAATCAAAATTAATCTGTATGAAAAATGAAGGATTTGTTCTATGTAGTGACCGTGGTGGAGATTACTTTGTCCACATCTTTCTTATGGTTTGTATGAAAATTAGAAGCATTCACATCAATAAATGTCGATTATTCCGTATCGACCGATCGTACTGTCGCACTTAACCTTTATTTTACTAATAATCTTTACTTTTTTATATAAAAATAATTGTTTATTCTCATAATTTAACCCAACTGCTCATTCCATCTCATACATTTGTCACTTAAAAAAAATTACTTAGTTTTCTTTCAATATTTTTGTGCCGTCTTTTTCTTTCTCTTTGATCTTAAATGATTAGTTTCATGTGTCAATGATTATATGAAATGTTCTAATTTTATGCTTAATTTATGTTTATAGCTATAGTTTTTTATTTTTATTTTAATTAGTTCCCTTTTGAATGAATCTGAGGTGATTACAAGATAGTGTATATTCATGATTTCTCTTAAATATAAATAATACACACTATAAATATAATTGCTAAACGATACACCCTTAAATATATTGGAGTAAGGCATGAATATGAATGAGCAGTTGGGTTAAAATAAGTTGAAATGGACCCATCATGGACATCTAAAACAAGTGTTCTAGTGTTGGGCCATTGTCTGATTAATGCTCAGTTATGTGATCTGTCGTAAACTCGGCACATGAATCCACCCTTTTTCTCATTTACTTTATACCTGCCTGCAACCAAATATTGAGTTGTGCCCCGGGAACAAAATGGGAAATTATATCGTATGTCAGTATTAATATAGGGTTAAGAAAATCCATTATCGGTTTTGTTATTATTTTTTTAATAAAATCAGTAAAAAAATTACCGGAAACATTATTATTTCTACTTAAAATATTAATGTTTTTTAACATTTCTAGTAAAGTGGTCAATAATAACAAAACTGATAGAAAAAATAACAAAACTGGTAGAAAAATAACAAAACTGGTAGCACTTTACCGGATATGTTAACAAAACCGATAAAGCACCCAAAATAATAAAATCGGTAAAAATAATAATGTTTCGGTAATTTTTTACCTGTTTTGTTAAAAAAATAATAACAAAATCAATAGTTTTTTTCTTAACCGTATATTAAGGCTGCCACACGTGATACTTTCCCGAACAAAATAAAGTTGCATGTGGAGATACTTCCATTTATGCAGAGAGACAGTTGCAATGGGCTAATAGCTGAACAACAACATTAAGGTGGTGTTTGTTTTTGCAGAGGTAAAATGATTGCAGTCTGCGGACTACATCTGCAAGCATCTGCAACAGAAGAGGTGGACCAAAAGTCTGCAGTTTGCAAGAAGAAGACTGTTTGTTTTTTAACGTCTGCATATTGCTAAAATTAATTGAAATATAAATAAATTGATTTTTTTAAACTTAAAAGAGTTTTGCAATACTAAGATTTAAATAATTTTAGTTTTACAATACTGAAATTTAAAAAATCCATACAACTACAATAATAAATTATTTAAAAAAATCAATCCATATTTTAAAATAAATCAATCTATACTAATAAATTATTTAAAATAAATCAATACATACAACTACAATAATAAATCAATACATACAACTACAATAATAAATCAATCTATATTTTAAAATAAATCAATTCATACTAATAAATTATTTAAAATAAATCAATCCATGTTTTAAAATAAATCAATCCATACTAATAAATTATTTAAAATAAATCAACACATACTAATAAATTATTTAAAATAAATCAATATATACTAATAAATATTTTAAAATAAATCAATCCATACTAATAAAATATTTAAAATAAATCAATCCATACTAATTAATTAATTAAAATAAATTATTTTAAAATAAATAACCTTATTAAATTATTTAAAATTATTTTAATAAATAACCATATTTTATAATTGTTCTTGAAGAGGTTTGAAGACCTTTGAAGACATAAAATTATGTCTGCACCAAGAAGAGCTCGCGCAGACGTTAGAAGAGCTTCTGCCTTTTAAAAAACAAACGGTCTACGAAGCCTAATGTCTGCGCGTGATCTGCGCAGCGCAGACATAAGAGGTTTAAAGAGATTGCACAGTAAAAACAAACTAAGCCTAAGTCTTTGGTTTAGTTGAGCTTTAGGTTTTACCTAACTATTTCGTTTCCATTTATAAAAAAAATTAAAGTTTTCAAAAATAGAGAGGATAAGTAAAGAATAAGTTAAGAATCCATTGGGGGGAAAAATATTCCTTTCCCAATGGAACACCCTTTTCTAAAGGAAATTAGGAAGAAACTTAAGACTAACTTATCAAACCAATTTGAACCAATGCTACTTCTTTACTTGCATTTTTAAAACATTGCATTTGCACCCAACTTTTCCACTAATTTTCTTTTCGATTTCTCCTTCCCATCAATATTCAATAAACTAATCGTACCAAAATATATATACTTTAATAAATAAATTATTAATTTTATATCTCAATATTTTAAAAATTTCATGGTAAATTACACGTTTCGTATCTAAACTATCAATTTTAATGTTTTAATATCTAAATTTTTAATTTTTTTAAAACCATATATAAAATTTAATTTTTTGTTTTATGTTAATACCCACTGAAAATCTGACCTTAAGTTTAAAAAAAATAGAAGTTTAAATATTAAAATAAATTAAAACTGATAATTTAAGTACTAAACTTATTAAATTTTTAACGACGATGTACTAAAATAAAATAAAAACTTAAAAGTTTGGTTTTAGAAAAATTAAAAGTTTAAATATTTAATGAAACCAAAATTAATAATTTAAATATTTAATGCATAATTTACCCTAAATTTAACATTTTTTATATATACATGTAAAAAGTTCACCAAGTTGAGTCTATCTTTAAGTTAGTTGCTGGAATTTCATAAATTAGTATTTCTAATTTAAACAAGAAGAAATCTGAATATATATGATTTAGGGAATTCTTTATAAATAGGAAAAAGGGGAATTTCAACTTAAGAAATCCTTTCTGATTTACAAACTAAAATAGAGGTGAAGTTTATAATAATAATAATAATAATAATAATAATAATAATAATAATAATAATAGAAATCTGCTCATATTTCTCCCTAATTTTATCTTATTTTTACATAAAAGGGACTAATTGCAAATCTCTTGCATACTTTTTGTTCACAGCGGAGCAGAAAATCCATTTTCACGTCCCAAGATTTGAAAACTCAACTGACGCCCGCTATTCCCCTAATATTACATACCAAACCCCCTTGATTTTTCTTCTTTCTTAAAGCCCCCGTACTCTTTTTTTAACACATTGATATATTACCTAGCCGCCCCTAATATTTTCCCAGATTTTCAAATCCGTCCACCGTCTTGAAAAAATATCACGAATGGTATCAGATCTGGAAAATCCAGAAGATGACTAAATAGAGACGAACGGTTAACGTATAAATAAGAGAGAGACGAAGGCTTATTCGGATCCAAATCTAACTAGGGTAAGGATCGGATCTCAGAGATCCAGCCGGAGCAACCGCCGGAGACCCTTGGTAGCTGAATTATCGACCGGATCCTCTTTCTTCTTCGAGAAAGAAGGCAAAGGAAGAGAACTCGGCGCTGGAGAGACGAAGAAAGCAGATCCGGCATACACGTCGGATTTTCCCGTCACAGAAGACTTGATATCAACAATATTGATCTGTTTCGGGACCATCTCCGGATCCGGACCCAACCGATCGGTGCCGGTGACAATCAAACCGTCTTCCCTTCTACCACCGGCACCGTCGATGCTCTTGATCTTCGTATCCAACGACTCACCTCGTCTCAAAATCGTAACCTTCTCCATCGTAACATTGTTCCTCACCGTCTTCAAGTCATCGGTAGAGCCGTATTTCTTCGAAACCTGCTGCTCCGACCCGACCCGCTTCTTCTGAGCGGGTTTCCTGTTGAATCTAGCGTTTCCATTGTTATTGTTATGGGCATAATAATAACTAGGATTAAAGCTACCGTTTCCGTATCTCCGGCGAGGACATGCCGTCGGCGGTACGCGGAAACGTTCAATCAAACAATCCTGAGGCCGTAAAACTTCAGTTCCCATATTAATTAATCCCAAACACCACCGATAAGAAAAACAAACTGAGATTTATATAAATAAATATACAAAAAAAAATTCAAAAGAGGACCCTTGAGAAATTTTACGATCTCTCGTTAAGGGAAAAATCAAAGGAGAGAAAGGAAGAATTTTTGGGAAATTTTTCTTAAACTAAAAACTTGAAAATCCCTTCCTTTTTTTTCTTTTCTGTTTTTCTGCTCTGCTGAGATTTAAATCTGACGAATGGAGATCAGGGAAAGGGAGATATATAGGCGAAAATGAAGAAATGGCGAGGAAAAAGAGGAGGGTTGGGGAGGTGGGTTCGGGTCGGGTTTTCGGGTTAGTTTCTATTGTCTTCGTCGTTTATGGGTTGATGGGTCCCATAATACCGGGCAGCTTCGGTCAGGTGGGTCCCAACTAAAAAAGAAGGTGGGTTTCCGTAACGGAAACCGTTAAGTTAAAGGTTTTTTTTTGGTTAGCATAATGTTAAATTTAGCTATCAATGTTTTATTTTAGAATAAAAATATCTTTTATGAAGAAAAATTATTAGTTAAAAAATTAACACTATAAAACTTGTAACTTTTTTAATCTTAAAATGAAATATTGAATGTAAAAATTCGGTAAATATAATTAAAACATTAGAAGCCTTTTGATTTCAAATAAAACATTAAGAATTAAAATATATATATATATAGAAAAGAATATGAACAAAATAATATTTTTATAAATATTAGAAATTATTTTTGACGTAGTCTTTTTTATTTAAGTTGTCCTTTATATGAAGAGGTGGCGGAATGGTGAGTTGTCGAGATGCAAGATTTTTTTATTGAAATGTGGGGACCACATTGGATGATCATGTCGTTGTAGCCTCTCATTTAAATATAAGTGCATGTTATTTTGATGCAATATTTATATATATATATATATATATATATATATATATGTGCCTTCCATATTTAAGTTTTCTTTATACAAATCCTAATTACTCATAAATTCACAAAAACTTTTTAATTTGAGTATTATATTTTATCTCATGATCTTTAAATAATAATAATAATGATAATGATTAAATAATCTAGTTTTTGTTATTAAATGTTGAGCATGTTTTAAAAAAATCAAGCTCTGAATATTTAAAAGTTTCGTACGAATTAAATGGTCTCTATGATAAAAAAAATTGTTAATATTCTTTGAAAACTTTAGTTCTGAGTATAATAAATATTTAGAGTATGATCCTTAATATTAAAAGGTTAAGAATTATATAAAAAAATGTCATCCAAATGCTTGCTAACTGCAGTAAGAAACACTGATAAATACCACGTTGAATCGAACTAACAGGCATGAAAATTTATGTATAAATTTGATTATTTCTACTCACAAATAAATATGTTATTTATTCATAAAATTATATTTTATCGTTACGTTTTTTTCTGTATAAATATATTGTAAGAGGAGTCTTCTCTGAACAACAAAATAAAGGAGAACCGGTAAAAGACGTAATTTGCAGCTGTATAACGGAGATGCGTCGGTCAACCTCTCCATTCCAATCCAAGTCATTTTTGGAGTCTGTTCCACGCTGTTTGACCCAGCTACTCCCACCGTTGACTTCTAGCTAATTATTATTATTATTAGCCATTATTTATAATTTCTATTTAAAAAAAATTTAATCAGATAACACTATGTATAAAAATAACTATCTTTAAAATATTTTTAAATTATTAAAAATAATTTAACAACCCTAGACGATATCATATACATCTTACTTGACATCTTATAATCATTATTTTTATTAGTTTCTTTTAATATTCTTTCGGTATTTGTAATGTTTCTTTGTTAATGATGAACACGACATGGAATCTTTCCACTCATTTTCTCTAAATTATTGCCGTGTCCCACTATTTTTTTCCTTTAAAAAAAAATCAATCAAAGCTTTAGAAAAAAATTATTATATTTACATTATTCTTTAAAACTTAAATAATTCATATGGTGCATGATTACAGAATTGGTTGATTGAGTCAAGGATTCCAACATCAAATCATGTTACTATTCGGTGAGACACGTCAACCATTTCACTAGATTTTTTAATGTGACATGTTGTGCCTAAAGATAATATACATTAACTTATGCAAATCTTTAATCTTGATACGACTCTCTAATTTAATGTTTTTAAATAATAAATTTATTAAATAATTTCAATGGTATATAAGGTGTTATTCTTTTTATTTTAGAGTTTAAATAATTATATTTGTAAAGCGTGTACATGTTATTAAAAGATTAAATAAATTATGAACAAGTATTACTTTTTTTTTTAATTAGAGGGTGGCACTAAACAAAAGAGTTAAATACAAACTTATCTACAATATGGAGGCTCCCAATATATCTCTTACAATAAACGAATGGACATAAGTAGGAGTAGAATCAAGTAGAGAAATTCAATAGTGATTACGGACGGACATTTTGTTATATTCGGTTGTTGGGATTCAAATTTTATTTTATAATCATTTTAAATTATTCAAAAAATATATTTTTAATAAACTACGATAACTATAAAGTATTATATGTTCAGAATTTTTTAGTTTAATATTAAAATGATTAAAAATATAAATTATTATTTCCATTATTATAATTACTATTACCATGTACTTTTGTTTTGTGAAAATAGTTTTTTTTTCTTTAAAACATTTTAAGGTGTATATTAATTAAATTAGTTGAATTTATAACTTAAATGATGTTAAAAATCTATTTAATATTAAAATGATTAAAAATATAAATTATTATTTCCATTATTATAATTACTATTACCATGTACTTTTGTTTTGTGAAAATAGTTTTTTTTTTCTTTAAAACATTTCAAGGTGTATATTAATTAAATTAGTTGAATTTATAACTTAAATGATGTTAAAAATCTATTTAATATTAAAATGATTAAAAATATAAATTATTATTTCCATTATTATAATTACTATTACCATGTACTTTTGTTTTGTGAAAATAGTTTTTTTTCTTTAAAAAATTTTAAGGTGTATATTAATTAAATTAGTTGAATTTATAACTTAAATGATGTTAAAAATCTATTTAATACTGTTTCACGAAAAGGATGCATGATTATTTCCATCAAAGGTTAATTACATTTTAAATCCATAATTAGTAAAATTTAATATTTTTTAAATTGGTTCGTCCATTTTTCAAATAAAAAGAATCAAGTTTCATAATCTAAATGGAACACTATGGTGTCATATACGATATAGCATTTATGTGAAGTTGGAAACAGATAATTAAGCTAATATAATAATTACTTTCTAGATTCTAATATCATGATTTGATTGCATTATGAGATTATTAAAAAAATTATTAATGAAAAGTGAATATTAAGAAAAATTGTTTTTTGTTTAAAAATTCATCTAGTAATTAAATAATTATTTATACTTATATTTTTAAGATTCGATTTAATAAATATTGTAATTAACATAATTTATTCAGTTAAATATTTTTTTATAATCACCAATATTCAATCATTGATCGATTAATCGGGATTGGGTATTGCAGAAATAAGGGTGACCCTCCTCATTCAGTTTGTTCTATTCGCAAACTCATGACCTTACTCAAAGAATCTAGTGATTTATCCTATCAAACCAACTGGTTGTTGGTTTATTCGATTAAGTATTACTAGATCATAGTTATACTCTTTATTTCTAATAAGGATTGAAAATTGAAGAAGCTTTTTGCGTAATTACTCGTAATAATTTTTTAATTATTAAGCAGAATGATTTGTGTTAATTACATTTTACAGTCAAACAAAGATAGAGGATTAAATTTCTTTATAATTATTAGGAATTAATTTCTTTCAAAAACTAGAGTGTCAAAACACACCAAACGAGATTAAATATATAAGAATTATTGTTTGAGATATGGACAAATTTGACTTATCATAAGGAAGTGCAGAAATCGATCATGTAATTGTTTTTCGTTCTTTTTTTCAAATATTTATTTTTAAAAGAAATGATTCAAAAGATATATGTTGATTATTTGGGTGTGTTGTAAATTCTCAATAATTTTCCACTAAAAGAAAGAAAATGAAATAAAAGGAGCGCATCTAAAATACCTTCCAGTGAAGAATTTTGTTATGAAGGGTCTTTGTGCTGTATTGAATTCAATGTATTAAAAACTATAAATGAAATTATTAATTATCATAATTAATATAATAACATCATTATAAAAGATACATTATTTAATTTTTCCTACAACAATTAATATTAAAATCTTCCCATCATACATTTATTGTATCTGATATGTCATGTATTTATGTCCCATTTTTATTTTTATTTTTACATATCGTAGTTATAGGGATATGAACCTTTAATACATCAATTATTAATATTGCGTAAAAGTTTTTTTCTTTAGCAGTTTGCTCCTTGCTTCTTTTTGTTTTGTTTAATAGGCTACCACATTAATTTTGGTGTTCATCACTAATAGTTTACATAGTTTTTTCTTTATCTTTTATATCATTTTTTATTTTTAATAATTTTATTTCTATGACACTTTTTTTTTTATCTTTATGACACATTTTTCTTTTTCTCTTGCATGTTTTTAATATTTTGGTCATTTTTTTGTTTAGTATTTGATTTGATGATGTTAAGTTGTTATCATACTAATCTTTTATGCTTTGGATCCTCAAATTGAGTTTAGATATGTGGTTTGCGTTTAATAATAGTTTTTTTTCACGATGCTAGATTCTGACTTGCGATTGTCTATAATCTTTCGTTTGTTTGATATTCTCTTGTAGTTCGTTTATCGAAACATTCAAATATATTTGTATCTATTTATCCAAGTTTCTATGAGTTTTTAATGTTGATATATATATATATATATAATTTATCCTTATATATAAAAGTAGGTTGAAGCTTTAAAAAATGAGAAGTAAAGTGGAAGGAATCAGTGATAATTTGTTGCCTTTATATAAAGGAAAAGGATATGATACTACATTGGAAGAATAACTGGAAATATCCCCTTAAGAAATAAACAATATGAAATCTAAAAATAAAAGCACAAAGAAAAAGTTGATGAGATTTTTTTTAATAAAGGTTTATTCCTAAACGTATAAAAATCATTAATTTTGATCATTTTAATATTATTTTTTTAATTTTTCTTAGAATTATATCTAATATTTAGTTTTTATTTTATTTTAATATTTTTAATTATTTGATGTTGAACGCTTAATTACCTTGCTATAATCACTAGTGCTAGAACTCATGAACTCTAACGATTCATTTAACCAATGAGATAAATTAGTTCGTGTTTAATTAAAGTTATTTTTGTATTTTTCGTTCGAGTGATTTCATATCGTATTTATATTTGCGAGTAACACATGCAATTTTTGTAAAGTTATTATAATGAATTAATAAAATATTACTTAATTAAAATTATTTAATTAAATAATAATAAATATTAAAATAAATTATTTTATTAATCATTAAATAATGAGATTAATTTTATTATGATTAATTAACAATTTTTTATCAATTATATTATTATATTTTGATTTTGATTTCAATTAAACCCATTGATGGAAGATAAGATGATAATTTTAAAACTATATATATATATATATATATATATATATATAATTTAATATTAATTTTAGATAATTTGATAAAATCTATAAACTTTGTTACATCTTGACATCCTTTTATGTTGGTTCTTTTACCTAGATATTATCTTAAAAATTTAATACCCAAAGTAACGTTATATTTAGGTTTTGTTTTTGCTTAGTACCAAAAATAGTCCCAATATTTATCAAAATGTTTATTTTGCCCATATTTTTTGGAATATTTTTGCCCCGTCGTTTCACTTCGAGGCAAAAAACTCCCTCTACAAATGAAAAATATTAGTTTACACACGATGAATGCTCTAAACTACAAATCTTTTTTTAACTTAAAATGAAACGTTGATGGCTAAAATATCCTAGAAAAAAAAAGAATAAGAGACAATAATTTTTCTATCAAATGTTAAGAGTCTTGTTATCTGCCAAAATGCTCCAGAAATTATAATATGGGGCAAAATGATATTTTAGTAAATATTGGGGGGCTAATTTTGGCATTATGCCTGTAACACCCTAACCTGATCCGACCTAAAATCCGGATGATTAAAAGATTACACAAAACCACTTAAGTCTCTAATAACTTTTTTTAAAACCATACGTTACAATCATAGTTAAAAATCAAAATAAATATAGTGTAAGTCAAAATACAATACTTTCACAAAATATAAGTTAGGTTTATAACCGGTGGGGAACTCCCATAAGTATGTATAAAATACATGAGTTCAAATAGAGTTTACACCTCAATATTACACAAGGGTCTATGAAATAACATATTGTTATAGGTATAACAATTCGAGACGAAAGGAAAATAAAAAACAAATATTTTATAGATCCACAATTTGTTTTCATGGTGATTTATACAAGCCGAAGTAAACGACATTCAATTCCTCGACAGGATCTCATCGTAAAATTATTGTACATGAATCAAGAAAAAAACAAACACAATTAATAACATGGAAAATATTTGATTAAATATCTTAATAGAAAATCATAAAAATATGAATAGTAATAAGTTGAGGTTTGCAATAAAGTTTCCTTAAGACAGATTTTCGGCCACTCATTGGTGCTCGAGATATTTGGTCGTCTTTCTCCCAAGATACAACAACGAGATGATTAGCGTACAGTAGCACAACTGTCAAGATCACGAACTATTCATTGTGTTCGCCTATCACCAAAAACTAGAGAAAAAAAATCTTTTGAATTGGTTTTTGAGTTGTTTTTGAATTGTGTTTAACCTATTAGGTTAACACAATATTTATAGGGAGTTCTTGGAAATTTTTGACCTAATGAAGCATTAATAAGAATCAAGCAATTAAACAATTTCGAAAACTACTGTGTTGATTAAATGAACCTTTTAATATTTATCATTTTAATTCCAAAACAAATTTTGAAAAGATATTCTTTGTTTGAGGAAAATATATCACATTTAGGTTAAAATATCTGCAAGCCCACAAAGAGCTAGACCGATTCGGACATTCACGCTACCCACAACATGCACGTTTGCACATTTACGAACCAACAATTGGTTCCACATTTTCCTCAACAACGTTTGGATTAATTTCTCATTCAGACCTCCAAAATTATAAAAAAATTTCCAACAATCCCCCACATAAATGAAACTGATCATTTATCAAAATCATTTTGATTCGATGTGATGATAGACTCTACGATCGATAGTTGCATAGGATATGTAGGTATCCTCCTTTAAACCTTCGCTTTTTATTCTTTTATTTGCGAAAAAGGCAAATCACCATGCGCTTGTCACCATGCATTTATGTATTTACACAAGTTAGTTCCTACGTAAGCTTGCAAAGCAATTTGCAAAAAACTCATGCACTATTGCGCAGATTCAAATCAATCTCACTTATTTTCAATTTTGATTATCAAACAGAAACAACGTTTCAAACTTAGTAACCAACGTTACTTTAACGACAATTTCTATTAAATAGATTTGTCCACTTTGAAATTAAGTAAACCCGTTAAAACAGCTGGATAAATCCTGAAAACGATTTTTTTGCTTTTCACGATTTTCTCAAGATTTTCAAATCGTCCCGGATTTTTTTCCAGAAAGGTATAAGATAAAGTATGTCTTAAGATTGTTATAGGTATAACAATCCGAGAAGAAAGGAAAATAAAAATCAAATATTTTATAGATCCACAATTTGTTTCCACGATTGTTCATACAAGTCGCGAAAAACGACATTCAATTTCTCCACAGGATCTTGTCGTAAAATTTGTGTACATGAATCAAGAATAAAATAAATACAATTAATAACATGAAAAATATTTGATTAAATAATATGAATAGAAAATCATGAATATATGAATAGTAATAAGTTAAGGCATGCAATTACGTAGTTTATTAAGATAGATTTTCGGCCACTCCTTGGTGCTCGAGATCTTGGGTCGTCTGTCTCCCATATACAACAACGAGATGACTAGCGCACAATAACACAACTGCCGAGATCACGAATTATTCATTGTATTCGCCTATCACCAAAAACTAGGGAAAAATTCTTTTGAAATAGTTTTTAAGTTGTTTTTAATTGTGTTTAACCTAGTAGGTTAACATAGTATTTATAGGGAGTTCACACTGTGAATAATTAGAAACTTTTTACTTAATGAAGCATTAATAAGAATTAATCAATTAAGCAATTTCTAAAATTATAGTTTTGATTAAAGTAACATTTTAATATTTATCCTTTTAATTCCAAAACATATTTTGAAAAGATATTATATATTTAAGGAAAATATCTCGCATTTGGGTTAAAATATCCATAAGCCCACAAAGAGTTATATAGGTTCGGACATTCACGTTTCCCACATCATGAATATCTGCATATTTACGAACCAACAATTGGTTCCACATTTTTCTCAACAACATTTGAATCAATTTCTCATTCAAAGCTTCAAAATTATCAAAATTTTTTTCCAACACACACTACAAATACTCGAGATGTTCTATGAATAAGATCAAATTTGAAAATCCTGAAGCTCGACAATAAACTCCTTGAACCGGCACCTAAGAACATGCGCGTGATCGTGCGTTAAAATTTCAGATGATAACTTTTTATTTTTCTTTTAATATTTTCAAAAATATAAAAAAAGATAATAACATCTCATAATCATATGTATTAATTTAATGTACAAATATGTATATAAGTGTTTACTGGTTTGATGTCTGAATTAATTTATGATATTATATCAGTTAGAATTTTAATAAATAGTATACATCTATTTAAAAACGAATATATAAAATAATTTTAAAATAAATAAAAAAAACTTAAAAAAATCAAATATTTGTATCGAACATACAATAGTTTTTTTTTCTTTTGTTGAACCAATGGAACATACAATAGTTAAGTCGGAAGATAATAAAGGGATTAGCCATATGAGTTAATCCTTTCTTTACATGAGTTGTAAGGCACCTACTTTACAAATTATACTATATGAGTTGTAAGGCACCTACTTTACAAGAATCATTTCACTTTCAAATCTCAAATATCAAAGAAAGGAAAGGAAAGAACACTGAACACATGCTTATTTTATTTTATCTCTACATTTCCATATGAAAAGAACTACCACCATGATTCACTTTTCTTCTTTGATCAAATCTTCCTCCACTTCAACACTTTCACCTTTTTGGTTTCTCATAGCATAATGTTAAAATTAATTCCAATCGTATAGTATATAAAATAGTTATATTATTTATATGTATTTTTAGGGTAAATTACGCATTTAGTATCTAAACTATCAGTTTTGGTCTATTTTAATACTTAAATTTTCAATTTTTTAAAATCATATCTAAAGTTTAATTTTTGTTTCATTTTAATACCTCCGTTCAAAAATTAATGTTAAGTTTTGGGGGAAAAAATGAAAGTTTAGGTACTCAAATGAATCAAAATTGATAGTTTAGGTACTAAATGTATTAAGTTTTTAATGGTGTGATACTAAATAAAACAAAAACTAAATTTTAGCTATGATTTTGAAAAAAAAATGAAAGTTTAAATACTAAAAAAGACTAAAACTGATAGTTTATGTATTAAATATACATTTTATTCTATATATTTAAGGAGTTTAACTTTTAATGTTATATTATAGATTACAACAATTATTGGTTTCATGAAAATAAATAATTAATTAATAATAAACATTTGATGTTGACGTGATATATTTTATGTCTAAAAAATATTTTATTAAAGATTATATGTCAAAATTATGACGTGACATATGTTGACATGATATATTAATAATAAATATTTGATGTTGATGTGGCATATGTAATGTATTTAAAATAATGACATGACATGAAATATTAATAAAAAATATTTTTTATTTATTGAAATAATATTAATTTTTATTGAAGGCTATATGGCAAAATTCACTTTTAATACTTGATTGAATAATCATTTTAATCTCTCTCTTTTTAACACTTTAACCTTCAACATTTTAATTTGGATTAAATGACACATGATCGGATGAAAATTATTAGTTGATTATCATTCAACACGTGACACTAACATAATATTTCATGTGTCCAAAATGATGATGTAGTACTGACACATATACATAAGTAATTACATGACACATGTCAAATGCACACAAATAACAACATGATATACGTTACGTGTCTAAAGTTGTCATGTGACATGACACATCAAAAAAATATTTTATTTTTCAATTAAAGAATAAAAGTATATACTATATTATATTATTTATATTATAAAACATTAATATATGCTTATATAAGAATATATTGTTTATGTTATAAAATATTAATATAATAATTTATTGATTTTAAAATATAGTAATATTAATATTTTTAATATAAATAATATATTTATAATATAATAATATATTTATAAAATCAATAATATCAATATAAAAATATATTAATCATGAAGTAGTTTATAACATAGATTATAAAATATATTAATATTTATATTATAAATATATTAATACAAGAATATATTTGTTAATTAAATCATATGTTATTAATATGGTTTAGAGGTTAAACATTGTATTTTTATCTTAAAGATACAAGTTCAAGTCCTATCACATGTGATCATCTCTTTAAATGACATTAGATGAAGTTAATTTAATAAATAAAAAGAAAATATTTTTTATATGATATATCACGTCATCATTTCGGACATATGATGTATCTCATGTCATCATTTGTTTACACGTGACAGTACTACATTAGCACTTTGTATATATAAGATGTATCACATCAATAACGTAGATCATAAAAATTATTAACAATTCATTTTAAAGCATATTCATCCTTAATGAATGAATGTTAAACTTTGATAATTATTAAGGACTAAATTGAAACATTTTAAAAGTTTAAGAAATTAAAGTGTAATTATCTAAAAGTTTAAATATTAAGTTGTAAATTATTTAAAGTCTAATTCGATTAATATTTAGACCAAAATACGCCTTTAATCAAGTTAATATATAGCTTATAAGTCTTTAAAGATCATTTTACCATTTATTAGAAACATTAAGGACCATTGCAAGGTTTGAAAGGACATATTTTCACTTTTCCTACAAAAAAATTCAAAATTAAAGGTATGAGTTAAAAAACGGCAAAAGTTCCAAAACCACTAAACCTTTTGCAATATCAGTATTGAAACTAACTAGAGATTTTTACAAACTATTTCCCTACTTCAACACACTAATCCTACTTAAGGTTCGAGTAAAACCATTTAGTTTCCTTATTCCTTAAGTAAAGCTCAAAGGCCATTTAATCACTCAAAAATATATCTAATAAGCACTTGTTTTACCAACATACAACTAAATGTGCAACTCTCTCAGACCATGAGGGTGACCCGATCCAATCCGATGCGTCACATTAGGACCACCAAAGCGACCCACTCTGAAAAATCAAGGAAAAATAAAACTTTAACCAATAAAAATTTAAATAATCGTAAAACAATCTCAATATATAAATAATAATAACACAATTCCATAAATCATCCATATATTAAAACAAAATTCAATAATGCATAATTATCAAAACATGTTTCAGACGTTGATATAAAAACAGACTGTGACCCACATGACCCCTAATTACACCTCTACTGTACTCTCAAGCAGCGTTAAAAGAACTCCTATACTGATGTTGATAACTGCATTGATCGATCTTTAACCTAAAATGGTGAGAACAAAGTGAGTTTTGGGAAAACTCAGTAATACAGAACTACCAAATGAATGCTAAAGGACAAGCAGATATATGGCAAACATAAAACTTGCTTATTGATCCAGGAATATACAGGTTCCAGTAATGAGTTAAGGTTCCACTAATATTTCTTCATGAAGTAACCATGAAGTTTACAGTTCAAAGGAAACATTTAGAGGAACAAATTCAAAAGATTGAAAATAGGTGTCTAGTGTATTCCCATAAAACCAAAATAATGTAATCATAGTTTAAAAATGGTAGTAGTAGTTTATTTTAGTAAAATAGATTTTTAAAAACACAGTAATACCTTCCACCCGAACACTCCATATGCAATTCCCCAGAACTACATCCATAAGGACTTACCTTAAGCCAATTGAGCGTAGGATCCAACCTAAGAGAACACCTTGGGTCCATAAGGACTTACCCTAGCCGAAGTGTAGGAGCCACCTAAGGGGAGTGCCCCTAGGTCCAAAAGGACTTACCCTTAAGCACAAAGTAAATGATCCAGCCTATTGGAGTGCCATAGGGTTCATAAGGTCTTACCACTAGGCTCATTAAGCATATTAAGGTCGCCTTAGGTTCGCAAGGATTTACTAGCCTTATCGAGGCTGAACCTGCAGAACTCTATAACAGGTCCCAGATAGTACCCTATTAAATTGAGTTAATCGATAAACAAAAATATTAGAATCAGGAGCTGGATGTATCCAATATTCAGAAATCAGAGATCAAAAAATATATATCAAAAACTATGTTTTTATTTCAAATATCATAATCATACTTTTAAAACTAGAGAAAAATATTTGCGCATAAGGAACACACTAGAGAATTTAGTTATTTTTCGGAGGCGCTTAGTAGTTATCAAGAATGGAAAATGTGAAACGTCTATAGATTGGTCGGATTACAGAATATAGGTCCTTATAAAAAGGGTTTATATATTAACAGATATAATCAGAGATTCAGAAAATGATGTTTCAGGACTATTAGAAATCCTATAAAACATTTTGAATTCCTTATAAAAAGGGTCCTCATAAAACATTTTGAATTCCTAAAAAATTCTTGATAATTTAACCCAATGAGGGTAAAACGATAATTTGCGGTAATCAAGTTTATATTGAATTATCAGGATTTTGGGTCAAATCGAGTTAAACAAATCTCAACACTGAAATTATTTAATATTCTGATGGAACATGAGTAATTCCATAGTTTAGGCTATTAGGAGCATTTTAAAAATTTTGATTTCCTAAATAATTCTTGATAATTTAACCCAATGAGGGTAAAATGATAATTTGTGGTAATCAAGATTTATATCAAATTATTAGGATTATGGGATTATGGGTTAAATCGAGTTGAACAAATCTCAACATTGTTGTACCCACTTAAATTCGAACTGATATCCTTCAGAATATTCGATTCTTAATACTTATTGCACTAGTTGAAATGATCACTATCAAAATCACTGTTGAACAGATCTCGAGGAGACAAACATACATTCTGATGATATTATTTATTTTTGTATTGTAACAGTATTAAAATGTCTGACGGCTTGGGGTCGTGTTCTATGACCTTTAGGGGCAATATCACATTTAATTTTATCAGTGTTTCTAATCCAAAAACATCCACTTAATCCTAGTTATAAATATATTTCGGTCATTTCAATACTCGAGGTTGCTTCAGTCATTTTGGAGTTCACACTATTTTGGCCATTTTTGATTCAAGGGTAATTTGATCATTTTTACAATTGAGATTAATTTAGTCATTTCGCCACTCGAGGATATTTTGGTCATTTTATTCAATCCAAACATATGCACAACTTCTGGTAAATTGGTCTTTGGATGTGTTCCAAGAATCAATAATTCTAAGTCACTTTCTCAAAGGTTAGAAATCAATTATTAGAATTATCCAATCAGATCATAAATTTGACTGATGAATCCGTCATCCTATCATGTAACATCCTCAATATCGGGTGAGTGACTAAATTGAAATATTTCAGAATTTGTTGGTCAAAGTGGATAAATTTAAAGTTTGGGGGAATCACATTAAAAATGTTGTGTAGGATTTAAATATTAAAGAAGGAAATATAGAAGGCCAAAATGGTCATTTGCAAGGAAAATAATTAATTTGGTTAGATATATATGGAGGCCACGTGTATGAGAGGAAGCAAATATCCAAGCTTTCAGACAACTCTTCTCCTCATTTCTTCTTTGTGCGTATGAACCAAGGTAAAGGTAATAATTCTTATTAGTTGTTTATTAGTTGAGATTTAAGTTTGGTTTTGCTCCTTAGATGCTAATTAAGCTTAAGGAAAACTTAATTTGTTTTAAAACCACAAGATGAAGGGAGTTGGAAGAATTAAAGATTTGGAGTTATTGAATGAAATTTCAAAATAAAGTTTATAATGAGAATTGGAAGTTGAATTTGACTTGTCACCAACTTGATTAAGGGATATGAAGGGTTAGAATCAGATTTAGAACATGTGGGAATTTGAGTGAGATTCTTAAATTCTATGTGGAGGAATGAATTTTGAAGTTTAAGAGATATTGAATGTGTATTAATTAGTTTAAATAGGTGTATGAGAGTTAAGAATATAAAAAGGGGTGAAATATGAAGAGTTGAGATGATTAGGAAGGAATTTTCGTGCTAAAATAACATTTATGGGCTATGTGCATCGATGCACATTCAATGTGTACCGATGCATCAAGGGTAAAATCCCAGAAATTGTTCAAGGTGTATCGATGAACATGAAGTGTATCGATGCACTCCTTTAAAATAAAAACATCGAATGTCATCAGTGTATCGATGCACAAGTAGTGCATCGATGCACCCGCTAAAAGTACAAATATCGAATGGGATTTATGTACCGATGCATAGATAGTGCATCGATGCACCCGTCAAGGGATGCATCGATACATAGGGTAGTGCATCGATGCATACCTTCATTAAAAGATGGAAATAACTTTCTTTTTAGCCTAAGGAGTGATAGTTTAGAATATATCAATTATAATACTGATATGGATCCATGTATGATTATGTAGATACCGAAATCGAGCAAGCTTTGGAACGATCACCAAGTTCAAATTCGATCGAAAAGAAGGAAGTCATAGGAATAATTAGTAATCAGTGAGGACAATGTGAGTGCATATTAGATATTGTATTATGTTTAATGGAAATAAGACTTGCGACAAGTCTATTTCCTATAGTAGAATGCATGAACTTATTAATATGAGCATATGTTTGACATGATACATGTGTGTTATTGATTATTGCATATGTTAAATGATATGTGTGAATACAAGGTTATATGATACATGATACATGTATATAGTATATATATGAACACATGATGATATGAAAAAGGATATAAGAGTATTATGTGATTTATAGAAAACATATGTGAACAATAAATAGTAATGATATACATGTTATATGAACACAAGAGAAGTGTTATAAGTTACGTGATATATGCATATGAAATTATATGAGCAGTGATAAGTACATGTGAAGATATGAAATAATAAATAATAATGTCCATGTTATATATTATGAGGGCTAGAGGTATAGTTGGCATGCCAAGAGTCGAGGGATTATCAGTGGTCTTTCGGGACATTTCATAGTGGTCCTTCGGGACAAATTCATTTGCCCCTAGTGGGACCCCATACGAGCTGTGGTGACAGCATAGTGCACAACTTCAATAGACTCACATATCTACAGTTCTAACGTGTGTACATGGGCTAATAAATAAATAACATGTGTTGTATATGTTTTGTGATATTAATTGTATGATTTATCGGATGATATATGTATTGCTCGATTAAATGAATCAAATGTTGATTAAAAAGGTTAGGTATAAGAGGATATAATTACAAAATACAGATGATAGTAAGAATTGTGATAAAAACGATGTGTGATATGTATATGTATACTTTACCTTATATTTAATGTTATAATTGTTTGGTATGGCATTACAAGATTACCTATTCATGCATGTTTTAATAGTTAGAGTTTTCTTCCATATTTTATTATGCCTCACTAAGTCTATGACTTAGCGTGTAAGTGAATTACACGTAAGTACCAAGAAACAAGAAGAGCGGGAATAGAAGTGGTAAGGACAACATCACTACTAATAGATCAGATCAGAAGTAATTGATAAAGTAGGTATTTTTGTTGTGTATAGAGTGTTGGCATGTAATAAGTTGTTAATTGCGAATACTCTGATTGATATTGTATTTTTGTGATCTCTTTTATGTAAATTAACGTATTTTGTTTTAATGAAAGTTTAAAATTTCTCTGTTTTTCTTTAAGTGTCAAAGTTTGAAAAGTCAATGTGACACTTCAGACTCGTATCTGGGTTGGGTACGGGCTGGGGGTGTTATATATCAAGTCAAGAATGAATTTCTAGCCCATTTTCATTGTCAAGGGAGATGTAGGTCTCTTTTTCATTTCAAGAGTATTTCAGTCAATTTGCTCAGTTTTGTCATAGGCAGTGTTTTCGGTAAATCAATCTTCATGTGTTTATTCAAGAATCAAATTTTCTAAATCTTTTTCCAACTAAAAGGCTAAAATCGATTGTCGAGATTTGTCTAAACAAAACTAACACTAACTGTACAACTAATCGATCATTTCAATTCATGCATTTACGAGTTATTAACGAGTTCCAAAAAGCACACAAAAAGGTATTAGTGTATTATCTTGATTTTTGAGCCATATCAGTAGACCCATTTAAACTCCATCTGTTCGCCTTTGAACTTGAATTCAATGTCCCATAATATCTCAGATACATATCAAACGAGTTTATGTACAAAACAGAGCTTAATCGGGAAAACGAATCGAATCAAGAAATAAAACACTGAAAAATAGCTTATCAGATTTGAATTTGGCGAAACAAACTTCAGATTCAGACTCAAGTTGTTGGAAATACATAAAATATGTCTTTTCAAAAATTTTAATTTTTTAGTCAAAGTCAAAAGTCAACTCTAGTCATGGTCAAAGTCAACTCTAATCGGATCAACGATCAGTCAAAGTCAACATGTCAGATTGGTTCGACTTAACTCAACCCCATTTGATTCAGTGAGTTAACTCGATTAATTGACTCAATTTAAAACGGGTCAGTTCGGTATAGGGCAGACCGGTTCGGCTCGGTCTGGTTTTACCAAATCGATTTCTAGAATAATCTGGCTTGAAAATGCAGCCCCACGCACGGTGGTGGAGTGTGAGACGACAGCGGGACAATTTTGAACGGTCGATCACTCGAAAAGTAGCTAAACACCAATTATTGTCTAGATCAACACAAAAATCAGCCAAAATATTGATGAAACCAAATGGAAATAAATTCAAAACTTACCCCGATAGCAAATGACATAGAAACAACGACGAGGCACCAAAGCTGACTGGGTTTTGACCCAAACTTCACGAGGATCCTGAATGTCAAAGTGGTGAGGTGAAAGGAGGTTTAACGTGACCGGAATCATGCAAAACCACGACAGATGATAAGGTTTGCAACGAGCCTTCGACAGTTGATTCACGGCAAACGACGTCGCTTTTCAATGAATTTGTTGAGGTGTTTTGGTCTCTCAGTGACGACAAACACGTCAGCGGTGACATTGCACTCCACGGACGATCATACGACCATCGGCGGTGAAAGGGCGATAGAGAAAAGCTTGGGAGTTTTTGTTTTCTTGGAAGCTCGATTTTTAATCCAATGGAAAAAAAATTGATTGTGGTTTAAAATCCATTGGATTAAAAATCTGACCATGGTAAATTTTAAAAGACATTTTCATTATTTTATTATCCAAATCTAGGACATGCTCT
Organism: Hibiscus syriacus; assembly: GCF_006381635.1. NCBI lineage: Eukaryota > Viridiplantae > Streptophyta > Magnoliopsida > Malvales > Malvaceae > Hibiscus > Hibiscus syriacus. Next base: position 1,025,946 of record NW_024061774.1, read on the forward strand.
CTATTCTCTTTAGTTTAGGTTCAAAGCCTATCGATCAAACTATTCATTTTTGAAAAAATCGCCTCAGTAACCAAAAATTCCTTATAATATACGATTTTAACCAACTTTTTTTGGATTTGCCAAAATGACCAACAAAATCGCAATGCGAAATAAAAATCGCAACGCGATCTCCAGAATCGCAAATTAGTTCCTAGAATCGCAACGCGATTATGAAGAATCGCAATACGATAGTACAAATTCGCATTGCGATTTTCCAGAATCGCAACGCGAATATGAAAATCACAACGCGAACATATAAATTGCAACGCGATTCTGACTATCGCAACGAGTATCCGTAAAATCGTAACGCGTATCCGTAAATCGTAACGACAATACGTAAAATCGCAACGCGTATCCGTAAATCTCAACGAGAATATGTAAATCGCAACGCGTATCTGTAAATCGCAACGAGAATACGTAAATTGCAATGCGTATTCGTAAATCGCAACGACAATACGTAAAATCGTAACGCGTATCCGTAAATCGCAACGCGATTTTTAAAGCACCATTAGAATCGCTACGTTTCAAATTCCAAACACGAATATTAATTATCGGAACACTGAACCGTCCACAGTATATTCCGTAATCGCAACTCATAACCTAAAACCTAAAATCACAACTCAGTCCCATCTCCATCTTTCACTCTCTACGACGAAATCCGTCCCCATCTCCGGCGAAATCCCTCACAACCATTCACGGTCAGAAATCCCTCACAATCATTCAGAAATGGAAAATCAACCTCCGAGGGTTAGTTTTTTTAATTATTTTTATTTTGAAATTTTTGCATTATTTTAGGTTTTTTATATTGAAATTGATGATAAGTTTACTGGTAATTTCAATAATAGATTAATCATTTCACTTAGATTTCTTATTAAATTCATTCGATTGCAGCCAATACTGCTAAACTGTTTAGTCTTTAACCATGTGAAGTTAGTATTTGTCTTTGTTTTGTCTTTTGGTTGAAGTAATGCAATCCATTAAAGTTTCAATTTGCAGAAGAAGAATAGTTTCTAAACTTAAAATCGCAACATGAAAATGAAAATCGCAACACGAAAATGACTATCGCAACGAGAGAAATGAAAATCGCAACGAGAGAATCGCAACGCGAAATGAAAATTGCAACGAGATAATCGCAACGCGAAACCAAAATCGCATTGCAATTTTCATTTCGCGTTGCGATTCTCTCGTTGCGATTTTAATTTCGCGTTGCGATTTTCATTTCGCGTTGCGATTCTCTCATTGCGATAGTCATTTCCGCATTGCAATCATTCTCTCGTTGCGATTTTCATTTCAACCAAAAGACAAAACAGTGTTGCAAATTTTAGTTTCAAGAATAAACTACTACTCTTTATGTTTATTGTTTTTGGTATATCTTCACAGTGTAGTTTTTGGTATATCTAACTTGGTATGTTTATTGTTTTTGTAGAAATTTTTTTCGGCTTCATTGACATTAAGGAATAAAGTTAGCCTAGCCACTACAATTGCTTCGATGCTTTCACCTGCACAAAGAAAATTGTTTGAGGAAACCTACTTCGGGCCATGGCTGAGAGTACAACATCCGGGTGGAGATGCTAATTTGACCCATTTGTGGCTTCAGACCATGACTAGCGATCTACCCGACAGTATACAACGTGGTGAGGAAAAGATATGGTTTCATTTTCCACCGGCGTATACTTGTTTTGGGCGGAAAGAGTTCTGCTTAATCACTGGTCTACGATTTGGACACGATGATGTAGGCCGGTACACTCGTCATATCACCCGCCCATCATGGTTATCCCAGGTTTTTCCTGATGAGTCAATAGAGAAGCCGAACTTACACGTCGACGACCTGAAGAAATTGTTTAATAAGAAATATGGTTTTACTCGGATGAATGATATCGATGTTGTCCGAGTATGCCTTCTAGTACTTTTGTATGCCGGCTTTTTAGGCAGAGAGGCCAGACAACCTATTCCTCAGGAGCTAATATTATTGGTAGAGGACCTAAATGCATGGAATCTGTTTCCGTGGGGTTCGTATATATGGAAAGCTACCTGGAATAAGTTGTCGTCTGCCTTTGATGACCGCAAAAGTTTGCGTGGCGATGGGTCGAAATACACTTTGTCAGGCTTTGTTTGGGCCTTTAAGGTAAGAATTTCTATATAATATTTTCAAAATTATAATTAATTATTTAACAATTACTAATGTTTGTTATTATATTGTTTGTAGATTTGGATATTCGAGGCTTTCCCCAGCATACGGACATATGCATTAAAAACTTCAAATAATATTCCTAGGGCTATTTCCTGGAAGAGGAAACGTCTGTTGGATTGGGAAGACTTAATACCATATGCGACAATAAATAATGTAAGTTAACACAAATACTATCATATATAAACAAGTTATTAATAGTAGACGTTTAACTTTGTTTGAGTTTTTATATTTTTAGGAGGCCAACACTCCATTACAGAGACTGACACCCACGGAGGCTGAGCTTGCCACTGATTGGTGGCAAGCTAGTCAGCGTTTTTTTGATGGCACGAATGATGAGCATCCTCCACTTCCTCCACTTTGAGAGCCATCACCTCACCCAGAGCCATCACCTGATCGACCCGACTATACACCTCTACAACGAGAGTCATCACCTATCCCGTCACATCATCGAGCCTCTTCTCCACTATCACCTCATAATAGGTGACCGACAAAGATGCCACGACTTCTATCTCCCTGTTCTCCACCTCCACCTCCACGGGATGAGTCAAGGGAGTTACGTGATGAGGTCAATGCCTTGCGTGAGGAGATCGGTACTCTACGCGATAACGATTGTGCATAGCGTGTGGAGGTGTCTACTTTATGTGGTGAGGTTTCCGCTCTACGTGAGATGGTAGTATCGTTGTAGAATGAGGTTCATACTCTACGCAACGAGGTAAGTTTAAGATTTTCCATATTTAACTTGATGATAAATTTACTCGTAATTTCACTTAGATTAACCATTTTACTTAGATTGCTTAGTAAATTTATTCGGTTGCTGCCAATACTGCTAAACTGTTTATTCTTTAACACTGTGAAGTTAGTATTTGTCTTTTGTTTTGTCTTTTGGTTGAAGTAAATTTATTTGGTTGCTGTCAATTCTGCTAAACTGTGTATTCTTTAACATTGTGAAGTTAGTATTTGTCTTTGTTTTGTCTTTTAGTTGAAAGTAAATTTGTTCGGTTGTTGCCAATTCTACTAAACTGTGTATTATTTAACAGTGTGAAGTTAGTATTTATCTTTGTTTTGTCTTTTGGTTGAAAGTAAATTTGTTCGGTTGCTGCCAATTCTGCTAAACTGTGTATTTTTTAATACTCTGAAGTTAGTATTTGTCTTTGTTTTGTCTTTTGGTTGAAGTAATGCAATCAATTCAAGTTTCAATTTGCAGAAGAAGAAATAGTTTACTTTCGCAACACGAAACTTAAAACCGCAACATGAAAAATGACTATCGCAACGAGAGAATCGCAACGAGAAATGAAAATCGCAACGCGAAACCAAAATCACAATGACAAAATCGCAACGCGAAATCAAAATCGCAACGCGAAACTATAATCACGTTGCGATTTTCATTTCGCATTACGATTCTCTCGTTGCGATAGTCAAATTCGCATTGCGATAGTCATTTTCGCATAATGCGATAGTCATTTTTGCATTGCGATAGTCATTTTCGCGTTGCGATTTTAAGTTTCAGATTCTTTTCTTCTTCTGCAAATTGAAACTTGAATGAATTGCATTACTTCAACCAAAAGACAAATACTAACTTCACAATGTTGAAAATTTAAGTTTCAAGAATAAACTACTACTCTTTATGTTGTCATTGAACCTGCACTAAACCTATATGTTGTCCTTTTAAATGTTTATATAAGTGCTTACTTCTGGAATGTTATCTGATGCATTTTGTGAACAATGATATAATAATGACTTGAGTGAATACCGTGCAAGTTTGAAATATATTTGTCTTTGTTCTCACTGTTTAATATAATGTCTGTTTATTTACTGATTTATGTATTAATTTATTTTTAGCGGCCCGCTAAGGTGGATGCTCTACGTCGGGTTTTTCTTGCAAGACGGAGTTCATGCATCAGACGGCGTGCACGTGCCATTACGTCTCCGTTCACCCCAATAGTGTGAAGAATCCGTAAGAAAAAGCCCGACTCACCTGTCATCGTTCAAGAGGCCTCCCCTATCGTTCAAGAGGCCCCTATCATCCCTCAAGAGTCCCCTCCCACCGTTCAAGAGGCCACTGTCATCGTTGAAGAGGTCCCTCCCAACATTCTAGAGCCCGATTCACACGGCGTAATATATCGAATTATTGAGAAGCCCCCTCACGTGCCGGACATGATAGATGACTGTTGGCTTTCGTATAAGTTACCGGCCAGTACCATTCCGGCAGATGAAGTGGAGAGGAAACAACTACCGGAAACAATTCTGGATAATACCCTTTGGGCTAAGACCGCAGTTGATTTTTATCTACATGAGCGGAGCCAAGGGTGTTACGCTGACATATACAAACTCAACAATGATATGTATTTGTTGATTGAACGGTCTTGGTGGGGTGTATTATTAGGGGTTGAAGACAACGACTATTTCGATGGGGGGGTAAGTCTTATATTTCTTATATTTCAGCTTGATTAATTTTTTTTTAAATTTATGTAATTCACTAATATATGTCTTTTTTGTAAAACAACATATTGATGCATGGGTGACACGTCTTCTGATTGTAAGGAAATTGAAGAAAAATATTTAAAAAACGCGATATACAATTATGCCGACGTCTTTTCACATAGTTCACTTGAAGAATCAACGACAGGAATCATATGTGTTGGCTAATGGACAAGCTAAACTTTATCCTGCATGGTGGAAGGTCGATAAGGTTAGTATATTTGTTTAAATATTTTAAAGGTGTTCATAAATAAGTGCGCAATTTGAATTATTACATTTCGATGTAGGTGCTTATCCCTGTTTTAGACCGTAATCATTGGCTTCTCGTCGAGCTTCAGCTCCCATCCCTAAAGACAATAGTATATGACATCATGATAAATTACATATCATTGTCTGATTTGAGAGATATGATTAAGGGATGGAGCTCTCATTTGGCTAAATTCTTGGATGCAATTGATTATTGGACTAAGTCTGGAAACAAGAAGCCAAAGAAGTTCAATGTTACAGTTATCAGAGATGAGACCGCGCCACAACAAACGAAGGAAGCCAGAGGGGATTGTGGTCCTCTCGTATGCATGTGCTTGGAGCGTTTGATGACAGGAAGTACACATTTTCTACCTCCCACCGATAGAGATAGAGGTGCAGTAGGCTTGTGGTTTCGGCATTTTATGGCTAGAGCGATATATGCGAGACGCTGCCTACCTGCATCCGCGTTATGAAAGTGTCCATAAACAATTTGTAAGTCAAATGCAAGTGTTGTTAAACATATTTACTCTTTTTGGTTTGAAAATGTTTGGTTAAGTAGCTAGAATTCAATAATTTACTGTTTGTAGGTTTTAGATGTGTAGAAAGTGTTGTTGATTCAATGTTTGGTTTCTGCAGGTTAATCTTGAAGTGAGCTGCGTGAAATGGATGTATGGGTGCAAAAGTTGATTTCATTATTATTTTTTGATTGTTTAATTGATTTGTAAAAGATGATTTGTAAATGTTGATTTGTTTAATTGATGTGTACATAATATTTGTGCTTGTTTAATTGATTGAAATGTAATAGTTGATTTCAATCTGCATTATGTTGAATGCAAAACAGACTATCGCAACGAGAGAATCGCAATCCGATTCTCTCGTTGCGATAGTCAATTCCGCGTTGCGATAGTCAATTCCGCGTTACGATAGTCAATTCCGCGTTGCGATAGTCAATTCCGCGTTGCGATAGTCAATTCCGCGTTGCGATAGTCATTTCCGCGTTGCGATAGTCATTTCCGCGCTGCGATAGTCAATTCCGCGTTGCGATAGTCAATTCCGCGTTGCGATAGTCATTTCCGCGTTGCGATAGTCATTTCCGCGTTGCGATAGTCATTTCCGTGTTGCGATAGTCATATTCGCGTTGCGATAGTCAAATGAATGTCTAATAAGTGATAACAACTGAACTTATCATAGCAATGTTCAAACTCAAGTTACTAATACATGCCTAACTGAAAATGTTAAAAGTTCACACATAATATACACATAATACAACGTTTGCATTTAAAAATCACCTAAGTTAACAGTCCCAAAAGGTGAAGCCGGTTGTGATTGGAATTTTGATGAGGATCCATATTTTGGTAGAGGAAAAGATATTGTGATGGCACTGGTGATCCACATGTCAACCTTGTATGACCACTTTTCTTGCACCGACTACATGTCGATCTTTTCTTCTCTTCACCCTTAGACGGTATACGATCGTGACTTTTTGGTCGGCCAGGTAGCCTTCTGTCCATGGCTGGTGGCAAAACTGTTTGTAAGTCATCTGGTATGTCCCACTCAGAAGGATGTGGAATAGGGTAGACAATCTCGCCATAAGTCTGTCGATATACTTCTGTAGTGTAGCAATCCATAGCGTATGCGCTTAAATCATCTTGGTTTAGATGAAGAGAAACTTTTATAACATGGCCACACGGATAACCAGATGTTTGCCATTTCATACAACTAAACGTCTTTGCATTTAGATCGACAAGGCCATTTAAGTTATTATCCAGTACTTCAAACAAAGTGTTTGAACATGGTTCAACTCTCCATGACGTTGACTTCACAACACGTTTCGTTATCTTTTTTTCTGTCCATGGTGTAACACGATGTTCCAATGTTCCTATAAATTTAAATAAATAATACTTAGTAAAATATATGATAAGTTACGAATTTAAAGAAATAATACCTGCATGGTTTCTTTTCTTGTAGTACCACTGTTGAATAGAGGCTCGGAAAAACTCCATTAACATAGTAATGGGTAATTTTTGGGAATGACGACTTAGAGTGTTGATTGATTCTGCACTATTAGACGTCATGAAACCATATCTTGCTCTAAGTTGATGTACTCTTGACCATCTTTCAAACCCGACATCTTCTAGTGTTTGAGCACACTGAGGCAAAACACGTCTTAAACAGTTTATATGCTTATTAAAATCCACTTCCCGATAAGCTTTTACAGCCTTCCAGTATGTCCATTTGTGATTTTTTATACCAGCATACCTTGATTTTAGATTTCTATACAAATGAACACCACAAAGTCTATGAAAAGCATCTGGGAAACACCTTCTAACAGCGTTGTCAATTGAGTTTGCCCTATCAGATATGATTGTCAGATTGCTAATAGGACCTATGCAATCTCTAAGATGCCCCATAAACCATGTCCATGAATCAGAGGTTTCAGATTTGCCAACCCCGTAAGCTATTGGCAGCATCCCATTGTTAGCATCCATGGCTACTGCTAATAAGTTTACTCCAAGGTATCGACCTTTTAAATGTGCTCCGTCAACTATAATAACTGGGCGCATGCAATTAATAAACGAACGAATCTACAAAATCATATACACAAGAAATATAATCATTTAAATGTGAAATGCATGTAACTAACAAAAATGAGTCAACAAAATTATATTGATTTACTAACCGCAGCACCAATGGCGATAAACAACAACTCAAAGCGTCCATCTCTATCTATTTTGATATGAGTTACCGACCCAGGATTTTTCAGCTTTAAATTGTGACAATAAGCCGGCAGTTGGGCAAACGATGCTTCTGGCGACCCCCTCAACAATTCCAAGGCATAACATTTGGCTCTCCAAGCTTGAGAATATGATATACTAATCTTGAACCGAGCATTCATGTCAGTCATAATTTCATGTCCCCGATATACCCTACCATTCAAAAACATTAACTCAGCCAGAAAACCACCCAACACCTTTTTGTTTTCCTGTCTATGGTGAGGAAAAACTTGGGTTCTTCAACATGTATGTTTATCAATAAAAGTCCTAACTTGAAACATTTCGCAATCTTTTATCCTCTTTGCAATCATACGCCACATACAGTTTTTGTCAATCATACACCTTGTTTCGAAATGATCTTTGCTTGATTTGTTAACTTTTAGTTGATAGCCATCTTCCACACATTTCGTATACAAAGCTATCTTCAAGTCTTCCTTTGTATCAAAACAATCATCTTTCTTGATACGAATAATTTTTGTGTAACAATCAACTGTTATCTTTACCAAGTCTTCTTCCGGTATCTGAAGTAATTCTGGCATATTCCAGTTATACTCCCGTGGCATTTTCTTCGGGGACTTTTCTTTGGGGATTTATTCTTCTTCTTTTTCTTCTTCAGTGTTATATGAATTACAGAATGGATGTTCAACATGTTCATTTACAGTCGTAACTTTCTCCTCATTATCATCAACAACATCTTCCTCGGCAACGGCTGTTTCATCATCAAAATTCGGGTATTGACCAATATCAAAATCATTACACGCAGGGTCTGTTTCTTCTTCTGGAAAATCATCAAAATCTGAGTATTGACCAAGATCAAAGTCCGGGTATTGACTAGTACTCACAAATTTTTCTGTTGGCTCATCATCGTTTAACTGGTCAATACGAAAACCAGAATTTGGTGCTGAAAGTTGATTGGGATTTGGATTAGGGAAAGGTTGTGGGTTTTGAGATTGTGTTTGGTATTGGAAATGTGGTGAAACAATATTTGCTTGGTGATGAAATTGTGGTGGAACCATTAAATTTTGAGCACCATAAACTGGGGTTGAAAAACTTAGTTGATTACTACCCGCTATTGACCCAACTTCACTACTTCTAGGTTCAACAACATACAATGTAACATCATCACTTGAAACACTAATGTAAGCAATGAATCGTTCAACATCTTCATTGTCGGTTAACAAATAAACTTTACCATTTCTATGATAAGATAGCCTAAATCCACTTATGGGCTATAAATTTAATTTATTTGCAACACGTAACATTAGAGTTTCATAAGTTAACTTTTTTAATGACAGTTTTAATTGAAGATTCATGGGTAAAGGCATATATTGTAAAACACCATGAACATTCTCCCATGACCCTCCAAAATACAAATCTATCCAAACATGATCAACATTAGATGATTTCATTATTGTAAATTAATTTACTAAACAAACGAGCTGCGAAACTAAAACCTGTTGCCGGATGGGGAAGGATGTCGTTGGATATAGGAACGGATATCGCCGGAGAGAGTGATAGATGGAGATGGAATGAGTTGCGATTTAGAGATTTAGGTTATAAGTTGCTGCTGCTGCGTAGTTATATACCCAAAACATTTGTGTTGTGAAATTAAAACCTGTTGCGAATTCAGAAATCGAGTTGCGAATTTGAAATTCAGTATTGCAATAGTCAGAATCTCGTTGCGATTTACAGATTCGCATTGCGATTTACGTATTCGCGTTGCGATTTAGGAAAATCACAACGCGAATTTGGGAAATCGCAATGCGATAGTCAGAATCGCGTTGCGAATCTAGAAACTGATTTGCGATACCGGAGATCGCGTTGCGAATTATCGATCGCGTTGCGGTTAACGGATACGCGTTGCGATTTTACGTATTCTCGTTGCGATTTACGGATACGCGTTGCGATTTTACGTATTGTCGTTGCGATTTACGGATACGCGTTGCGATTTTACGTATTGTCGTTGCGATTTACGGATACGCGTTACGATTTTATGGATACTCGTTGCGATAGTCAGAATCGCGTTGCGATTTATATGTTCGCGTTGCGATTTTCATATTCGCGTTGCGATTTTGGAAAATCGCAATGCGAATTTGTACTATCACATTGCGATTCTTCATAATCGCGTTGCGATTCTGGGAACTGATTTGCGATTCTAGAGATCGCGTTGCGATTTTTATTTCGCATTGCGATTTTGTTGGTCATTTTGGCAAATCCAAAAAAGTTGGTTAAAATCGTATATTATAAGGCATTTTTGGTCACTGAGGCGATTTTCTCTTCATTTTTTTACTTGATGCATAAATGTGTAAATTACAAACATGGTCCTTAAACTGTGCAAAATTTCACTTTTTTTTCCAACTACAGCTTGTTTTAACTTAACCCTCAAATTAATTTGCTTTAATCAAATAATTAAACTTCATTATTTTTAGGGTGTGACAAAATTTATGAATTTAAAATCTTTAAAATTATTAAAAATAAGGATATGACCTATAAAACAAATAATGATACATTAGCATGAAATACATAAAGACTACCCCATGGGTTGTCACTTTAAAATGGTTAAAAAAATAATATTTTGATAAACATTTCCGTTAAAAGGGATAAGTTATGTTTTCCTCTAAAATTTAGTAATCAAAATTAACTAAAGATTACGATATTTTGACAAAAAAATTATAAATAATAAGAAATAAAATTATTATTATGTTTACTTTTAAATATCATTCAAATCTTATTCGACCGGACTTCATCCACTAACATTTCTTTTAAATTAAGTTTGCACTCAAATGATCCTAACAAAAGCCGTTGAATATCAAACCCAACCACTAAAACCGAAGCCCATTTATAAGCAAAAGAGGCTTTAACTTGCATATCAACATAAGCCTGCTAAAGCCAAAAAAAAGAACTCCGACAAAGCTTCAAAGCTCTTCGATTAGTGGTGAATAAAACCAGACTCGATTTAAAAATTAATTTTTTTAATTTAATTTGATTGTTTTGAATTGACCCATAATTTTATAAACACAAATCGATTTAAAAAAGTTTAAATTCGAGTTGAATTATTAAATAGAACTTAAATAACATAAGAATTTTAATAGTGAGTGAATTGATTTTCAAGTTCGAGTTGAGTCTCTCAACTCTTAATGATATATGTATATCACATATGAAAAATATGAAAAAAATATATATGTATTGAATATGATTATAAAAAACTATTTAAATTGAAATCGAATAGTACCATAATATTTTAAAGAGAGAATCGCCTCAGTGACCAAAAAAAAGTTATAATATACGATTTTAACCAACTTTTTTTGGATTTGCCAAAATGACCAACAAAATCGCAACGCGAAATAAAAATCGCAACGCGATCCCCAGAATCGCAAATCAGTTTCCAAAATCGCAACGCGATTCTTGAAAATCGCGATGCGATAGTACAAATTCGCATTGCGATTTTCCATAATCGCAACGCGAATATGAAAATCGCAACGCGAACACATAAATCGCAACGCGTATCCGTAAATCGCAACGTGTATCCGTAAATCGCAACGCGTATGGGTAAATCGCAATGCGTATCCGTAAATCGCAACGCGTATCCGTAAATCGCAACGCGTATCCGTAAACTGCAACGTGTATCCGTAAATCGCAACGCGTATCCGTAAATCGCAATGCGTATCCGTAAATCGCAACGCGTATCCGTAAATCGCAACGATAATCCGTAAATCGCAACGCGTATCCGTAAATCGCAACGATAATCCGTAAATCGCAACGAGAATCTGTAAATCGCAACGATAATCCGTAAATCGCAACGAGAATCTGTAAATCACAACACTTAAATTTTGGGTATATAACACTGAAATCATAAACTAAATCCCTAAATCGCAACTCATTCCATCTCCATCTATCACTCTCTCCGGCGACATCCGTTCCTATATCCAACGACATCCTTCCCAATCCGGCAACAGGTTTTAGTTTCGCAGCTCGTCTGTTTAGTAAATTAATTTACAACCATGAAATCATCTAATGTTGATCATGTTTGGATAGATTTGTGTTTTGGAGGGTCATGGGATAATGTTCATGGTGTTTTACAATATATGCCTTTACCCATGAATCTTCAACTAAAATTGTCTTTACAAAAGTTAACTTATGAAACTCTAATGCTACGTGTTTCAAATAAATTGAATTTAGAGCCCCTAAGTGGATTTAGGCTATCTTATCAGAGAAATGGTAAAGTTTATTTGTTAACCGACAATGAAGATGTTGAACGATTCATTGCTTACATTAGTGTTTCACAAGATGATGTTACATTGTATGTTGTTGAACCTAGAAGTAGTATTGTTGGGTCAGAGATATGGTTTCATGACGTCTAATAGTGCAGAATCAATCAACGCTCTAAGTCGTCATTCCCGGAAATTACCCATTACTATGTTAATGGAGTTTTTTCGAGCCTCTATTCAACAGTGGTACTACAAGAAAAGAAACCATGCAGGTATTATTTCTTTGAATTCGTAACTTATCATATTTATATATTTTACTAAGTATTGTTTATTTAAATTTACAGGAACATTGGACCCATCGCCCCGCAAACTTTTGCGGTCATCAAAGGCAGACGACAACTTAGTCCAGGTAGCTTTCCATATATACGAACCCCACGGAAACAGATTCCATGCATTCAGGTCCTCTACCAATATTATTAGCTCCCGATGAATAGGTTGTCTGGCCTCTCTGCCTAAAAAGCCGGCATACACAAGTAGTAGAAGGCATACTCGGACAACATCGACGTCTTCCATCCGAGTGAAACCAGCTTTCTTATTAAATAATTTCTTCAGGTCGTCGACATGTAGGTTCGGCTTCTCCATTGACTCATCCGGAAAAACCCGGGATAACCATGATGGGCGGGCGATATGACGAGTGTACCGGCCTACATCATCGTGTCCGAATCGTAGACCAGTGATTAAGCAGAACTCCTTCCGCCCAAAGCAAGTATACGCTGGTGGAAAATGAAACCATATCTCTTCCTCACCACGTTGTATACTGTCGGGTAGATTTGATGTCATGGTCTGAAGCCACAAATGGGTCAAATTAGCATCTCCACCCGGATGCTGTACTCTCAGCCATGGCCCGAAGCAGGTTTCCTCAAACAATTGTCTTTGAGCAGGTGAAAGCTTCTTTGCAATTGTAGTGGCCAGGCTGACTTTATTTCTCAAGGTCAATTGAGCCGAAAAAAATTTCTACAAAAACAATAAACATACCAAGTTAGATATACCAAAAACTACACTGTGAAGATATACCAAAAACAATAAACATAAAAAGTAGTAGTTTATTCTTGAAACTAAAATTTGCAACACTGTTTTGTCTTTTGGTTGAAATGAAAATCGCAACGAGAGAATCGCAACGCGAGATGACAATCGCAAAGAGAAAATCGCAACGCGAAATGAAAATCGCAACGAGAGAATCGCAACGCGAAATGAAAATCGCAATGCGATTTTGGTTTCGCGTTGCGATTCTCTCGTTGCGATTTTCATTTCGCGTTGCGATTCTCTCGTTGCGACAGTCATTCTCTCGTTGCGATTTTCATTTATCTCGTTGCGACTCTTCTGCAAATTGAAACTTGAATGGATTGCATTACTTCAACCAAAAGACAGAACAAAGACAAAGACAAATACTAACTTGAAAATCGCAACGAGAGAATAGCAACGCGAAATGAAAATCGCAACGACAGAATCGTAACGCGAAATGAAATCTAAGTGAAATGGTTAATCTATTATTGAAATGACCAGTAAACTTATCATCAGTTTCAATATGAAAAACCTACAATAATGCAAACATTTCAAAATAAAAATAATTAAAAAACTAACCCTCGGAGGTTGATTTTCCATTCTGAATATTGTGAGGATTTCTGACCGTGAATGGTTGTGAGGGATTTCGCCGGAGATGGGGACGGAAATCTTCGGAGATGGGGACGGATTTCTTCGCCGTAGAGAGTGAGAGATGGAGATGGGACTGAGTTGTGATTTTAGGTTTTAGGTTATGAGTTGCGATTACGGGATTTTGTCTTAATATTCTTTTTGTAATTTGAAAATAAAATACGCGTAGCGATTATAATGGCGCTTTAAATATCGCGTTGCGATTTACGGATACGCGTTGCGATTTTATGTATTATCGTTGCGATTTACGGATACGCGTTGCGATATACGGATACGCATTGCGATTTACCCATACGCGTTGCGATTTACGGATACACGTTACGATTTACGGATACGCGTTGCGATTTATGTGTTCGCGTTGCGATTTTCATATTCGCGTTGCGATTATGGAAAATCGCAATGCGAATTTGTACTATCGCATCGCGATTTTCAAGAATCGCGTTGCGATTTTGGAAACTGATTTGCGATTCTGGAAACTGATTTGCGATTCTGGGGATCGCGTTGCGATTTTTATTTCGCGTTGCGATTTTGTTGGTCATTTTGGCAAATCCAAAAAAAGTTGGTTAAAATCGTATATTATAACTTTTTTTTGGTCACTGAGGCGATTTTCTCTATTTTAAATATTTACAAATTAAATTCAACATAAACTCAAACAACTCGAATCAATTCAACTTAGATTTTATAAGCTCGACTCAACTCGAAAATAAGACTCATCAACTCAAATAGCTGATTTTTTTTACTCGACTCGATTGAAGTTAGCTGTTTCTCCTAGTGGTGAACGTTCGATCGAGTCAAGTTAAAAGATTTCGAGTTATTCGAGTCTTATTTTATAACTAGGAGTTGACTTGAAATTTTTTTAAATCGAGTCAATTTGTTGAGTTTCCATTTAAATTTAATTATAAATATTTACAATATTATGACATTATTTTATTCCAATTTAAATAATATACAATACATATATATATTTTCTTATTTTTTTATATATGATGCATATATATATCATACAAAGTCGAGAGACTTAACTTAAATTTGAAAATCAATCCAATAATTACTAAAATATTTAAGCTATTCGAGTTATATTTTACAACTCAATTTGAACTTATTTTTTTTAAGTCAAATCAAATTTATAAAATTAAAAATCGAATTCAATTTGAATCAAGTTAAAAAATAATTTTTTAAATCTATTAGAGTTTTGCACTCTCTTAATTTCTCTTATGGCCGATTCTAGACGTCATTTTAAGACCAATAAAATCCGTGTCTGCTTCTGAACCAGAAAGGATAGAAATCAGCTTAAAAAGCAGGCCACTGAAAACCTTTTGTCCTTTGCGTATCTATTCGCAGGCCACATATTTGTTGTTATGTCTCAGAGGAAAAGAACAAATGTAATATGGAAAACCCAACACAGCCTGACATTCTCAATTCTCCACCCCATGTCCCAAATCCATATCCCACCATTTATACGATTAACCTAATCCCATTACTTCTCAGTATTTTTTTCATATTATATGTTAAAAAAAGTGGAACATAAAGGAAGCCGATAGAATAGTATATAGAACAGAAAAGAAAAAAAAAAAAAGAATGTTGGCGAATGAATCGGGTGGTTCGACTTTCGATCTTCCCGAGGAAGTGTTGCAAGTGTTACCGTCTGATCCTTTCGATCAACTCGATGTGGCCCGTAAGATCACCTCCATTGCTCTCTCCACGCGTGTTTCTTCACTCGAAGCCGAGTCTTCTTCTCTTAAACACCAACTCACCGAGAAAGACCAACAAATCGCCGATTTGTGCGCCCAGATCGAAGCCCTCGAGGCTGCTTTGTCTGAAACCTCGGATAAGGTCGTTAGTGCCGACCAGGAGAAGGTAAGTCCGGCCTGGGTTTGTCTTTTGATTAGTTAATTAGAAATTAAATGATTGAATTCTCTGTTTTTGTTCTTTGGTAGGAGAGCTTGTTGAAAGATAATGCTTCCCTTTCTAATACTGTAAGGAAGCTTCAGAGAGATGTTTCCAAGGTAAAATGTTAATGGAGTTTTCACTACCTTTTTGTTGATTGATTGACTGAAGCTGGTAAATTCTGGGATCATGGTTGGTTTTGATTTAACAAGTTAAGTAGTTGGTTAGAAATTGTAAATGAAGCTTTGCTTTTGTTTAAGAAAATTAATTACTGGGAGGAAGTATTGAAATATTTAAGAAATTTTGATTTTGATGCAAAGTAGAGGGTTCACTTTGAATTTGTGTTGCCAAAGCTAGTTATTGAATTCATTGATAAGGGAAGACATTAACATTTCTTGGTGTTTTTGAATGTTTTCATCTTGTTGATTATATTTGTGTTGCATAAAAAAGATGCGAATTTTGGAAATTTGAATGTGGCCTTCAATTGATTCATATGAAATATCGAGGGTATGCGGTTTAAGCAAACTGGTGTTTGGGAAATTGCGAAGTAGTTTTCAAGGGTTTTACTTGACAATGTAGTCTAAGGTTGGTTTTACTAGACAATGTAGTCTAAGGTTGGACTGTTCCGAGAATGTGCAGTTGGAGGTCTTTAGAAGGAAGCTTATGCAATCACTTCAAGACGACGAAGAAAGTTCTGTAAGTAATCCCACTGGATTGCTCTGTTGGTTCTTCCCGGGATTTCCTTTTAGGATAATGCTTTAAAGGTTTTCGACTTGCTAAATCTTTGTTTCCGCTGCAGGCCGCTGGGGGTACTCCAATCGTAGCGAAGCCAACACCATCAGGTAAGCTTTTTTTTTTCTTCTTATTCTCTTAGACAATCTCATTTGAACTTCAGTTGTGCAGTTTATCTATAATATAGATTGAGTCCATCGGTACAAGGTGCCTTCCTTACAGTACTTTGCATTAAACTACTTGCCGTGCTCAAGTCTTTGTCCTTCCCTTATGATTTTTAACCCTTTGTTCGTTTCTATTTTCCATAAGATGATGCTGCCTTGATTTCAAGAACTGCTTCGATGCGCAGCCAGTACTCTGATACAGGAAATTCATATGCGGAGGACCGTGACACAGATGGTACATAACAGTCTCTGTTCATTTTGCCATTGCTGTTTCTCTATTTATCTTACTAGGTACCATTTTAGTGGCAGCCTCGAGACCTGCCATACCTCATGGCCTCCTGCTAGCATCACAAACAACCACACCTCGGATGACTCCTCCAGGTTCCCCACCAAGTGTGTCAGCCTCTGCTTCTCCCACAAGGACGTCTAAGCCAGTGTCTCCTAGGAGACATGCAGTTTCATTTTCTACATCAAGAGGCATGTTTGATGATAGGTCATCAGTATCAAGCACAGACTCCGGATCACAGTCTGGTTAGTTCGAAACTGTTCTAAAATAAGCCCTTATCGAGATTCTAATTGCTTGTAGAGCAAGACGTGTGGTTCTGCAATACTACTTTACCTGCAAACTCTATAGTATTTAACATATAATATCATGACATCTTTTACTGATATGTTCCAGGTCGCACTCGGGTTGATGGAAAAGAATTCTTCCGTCAAGTCAGGTAAATATGTCTGTATTACAAGAACTTATAATTGCAGAAAGAGTAAGCTGTTGTGGATGATGAATTATGCAGAATCTTTGTATCCAATCGTATAGCTCGAATTGATTTGTAGTTTGTTCTAGCTTCATATCTCACCCCAAACTTGTTTCATCAGGAGCCGGTTGTCATATGAGCAGTTTGGTGCATTCCTGACAAATGTTAAAGAACTAAACTCCCACAAACAAACAAGAGAAGTACACAACTTTTGTCCGACTCGTTGTCTTCGTTCTATTTGTTACTCGTTCCGAGTTTTTCATATCCTTTTTTTATCGACTTGTCCAGGAGACTTTAAGGAGAGCAGAGGAGATTTTCGGCCCGGATAACAGAGATCTGTATGCAATATTTGAGGGTTTGATCAATCGCAATGTCCATTAAATCAGCCGAGTAATCATCGGGTTTTTTTCCACTTTGTGATTTATTTGGTAAAATTTTTGGTGTAAAGTTACCTAATAACTTCTCAAGAAAACATAATTCCTATTGGCTATAAATTTGTTCATCCACCGTACATTGTTGAAAAACCATCAAACTGTATGTCAAAGGTTGAGATTCGAATATTCGAACTCTAACTGTTCTCAAGATATTCCGTCTCCCTCTGCATTTCTTGTTAAGGATCATAATTTTTTGCTGGTTTTGACAGTAAAAATTGTATCATTATTTAGCACTGCACACTGTATGGTTTATATAGCCGTATCCAAGCAAAAGAGGTTGATGAAGTACCAGAGGCGGATAATGAAAAACCATAAAGATAATCCCTCAAGTTCAACATTACTTGTGGGAAAATTCAAAGATTATCTGCAAAATATATTTGGCAAAAATTTAGGGTCTGTTTGTTTGCCAGTAATTAGTTTTTCGAAAAATGAATTACTGGAATTTGAATTCTGAAAAATGAATTACATTTTTTAAAAATGAATTACATTTTTGGAAATCGTTTTATGATGTTTGGAAGATGTTATTTAAATATTTTTTTCACTAGTTGAAGAGTTTTTTAAAAATTATTTATTACAAATATTAAATATAATAAATAATATTATTTCTCATAAAACTTAATATCATTATTTTAAAATATTAAAATAATTTATTTATTATTAATTTTTTTTATAATTTTATTAATAAAAATATTAATATTGGTATATTTTAGTGAAATAAAATATTATAAATTATATTAATTATTTATTAAAGTAATAGTGTTATATTATATTTTAAAAATATTAATTAGTATATTTTAAATATCTTTACTAAAATATTATTTAAATATATAAATAATATTTTATTAAATATATAAAAAATTTATTATATATTATTAAAATAAAAAATATAATATCTTATATTATTATAATATAATTTGATTATATTATTAAACTAAAAATATAATATTATATTATTATAAATATTAATAAATATATTTTAAATATTTTAATAATTAATATTTTGATGAAAATGATATTAAAATATTTTATTAATATTAAATTCATAAAATAAAATTATTTTGAGTATTTTTATTTTAAAGTGAAAAGTTCGGAAAATAACTTACGGAAAATGAATCCCTAAGTCATTTTACATAAAACATAAAGGAAATTATGTTACTAGGAAAATGAATTACGTTCCAGAAAACGAATTATGTGAAATAAACACGGAAAAATATTTTTCCAAAAATGAATTACGTGAGACAAACACGGAAAAACATTTTCCAAAAAACGAATTACATGAAATAAATACAAAATTTTAGAAAAAACCAATTACGTAATTAATTTTACGACAAACAAACACACCTTTAAAAACAAAAAGTGAAAGAACATAAAGGAACATGGTGGTTTCTTCCACGTGTCAAAGACCCCAACTTGTTCTTGGATGAGTCCCAAAAGTTCTTTCTTACATGACTTAAAACTGTCCTCAAGATTGGCAAAACATAGGTTCAAATTTTTCTTCTTTTCATTTTTCAAAAAAAAAAATATTTTCATTTATCTGAATTTCTGCTAAAAAAAGGGTTAGTCACAAAAAACTATATGGATATTTGAGAAAGCTCAGAGAATAATGGATTCCATTTCTTATATTTCTCATCATTCTCTTTTCTTTATTCTTTTGGCTTCTCAGGTCTCCCTGGTTTGATCATCTCTGAAAAGCCATGGGGGATGCAATTGAAGCTTCTGGTACTTCTTTTATGCATTCTTTTTCTGTTTTTTTGGTTTATGTTCCTGGTTGTTTTCCTTGCGTTTGTGCTTTTGCAGCTTTGGGTTTTACTTTTACAGGATGAATCGAGAGGGCCATGTACAGTGAATCAAAATTTAAAATTATCATATATTTTAGATCTTTTTTATTGAAAATTTGTTTTTGCTCCCAAGATTTTATAAATTCGTCTCCCCTTAAAACCTTAGAGGTTCGCCCTCTAACATAAAATTGTGCCTCCTTCCTTGCTTGTTTATATATTTTTTAATGATCTTTTGGCGTTCTTGCATTGAGGCTCTTATGTTTCCATTGATTTCAAATCTGTTTATGCTTTGATGATTTCAAATCTCTTTACATATAATGTGTGTATTACTCGGACTAGAAGAAGAATTTATATTACTCGGACTCCGATATGTACGTGTTTGACATGGATATGTTCATTTTGGAGAAGAGTTTTTCCATGTTTTTGGAAGGATCTTAAATTTATATCTTCATAGACATAGAATTTGTCTTACTCGGACTCCGATATGTATGTGTTCGACACGTTTTTAGACGTGTCGCGCATCTTAGGTTTTATACTTCGGCAATCTATGTTCGTCGTTGAAGCATGCTTAACTGATAATTTCTTGTCACTGTTTATACTCATTGTCATGCTGCTTTTTGTTTATTTCTTGCCATGTTGTTTCATACTACCTTTCGTTTTCCCTCAATGATAATATCATCTGTTTGTATCTTTTCTCCTCTTGTTTTAGTGAACCATCCGTTGACGTTAAGAGGTCCAATAGAACTATCACTGACAAGGCTATACGGGAGCCTCTTCGTTTCGTGAGGAACTTACATTGAGTCGGGTTCTCAGACACGGTTGCATATCTTGGTATTCAATCACCCTTTTCTATCTCTGGTTTAGAGACTTCAATAGATGTTCTAATGTTAGATCCTATATGATGTTAGACTTGGAATCTTTAAATGCCGAAGTGAAGAAAATCGATGCAGTGCCTCCGAATGCGTGATGATTGCTCAACAAGTACTGCAGAATCAATCGAACCTCGAAGTGAAGCATCCGAAGAACCTGCAGGATCCGAGACAACTGGTTCTCAAAGCTACCCGAGTTTGGGTAGTCTCGTTCAACTGCGTGGCTTCTTTGGTTTACCGATAAAAGGACCTGGAATCCCCTCAAGTTTTGCCTCCTCTAATAACAAAGGGTGTAGTAAAAAAGGGAAAAAAAGGCGGAGATGACATGGTTGCACCGCTAGAGTCGACTCTGGCTGCGGAACTAAGCTGTTTCAAGTCTTCTTGGAAGAACTTTTCGCTCTCGGAGCTTGAGGAAGCAACCGATAACTTCAGTGATGTTATATTTCCTCCTACATGATCATTGTTTTTGTAATTTTGATCTGGTTATAATGTCAAATTTCCACTAGGAAAAAGAATAATGTTCCCATGACATCCTCTTATTGGCCTGATGTTGCCATTGTTTTCGAGAAGAAAATTTGATAGGGAAAGGAGGGTATGCAGAAGTTTACGAAGGGCAACTGAAAACCGGAATATATGTTGCAGTTAAGCGGCTAATGAATGGTCCGCCGGACAAGATGACTATTGATTTCTTGTTTGAGCTTGGAATTATAGTTCATGTTGATCATCCCAATATTGCTAAAATGATCGGCAATGGTGTTGTAGGGGGAATGCACCTTGTTCTTCAATTGTCCCCCCATGGAAGCCTGGCCTCGATACTTTAAGGTTTGTTTTCCGCAAAGCCTCTTAAGTTAGGTTTCTTCACAAGTTCATATAAAGAAAAACTTGGCAGTTGTTGCCGTTCATATACAGGTTCTAGGGGGAAACTGAACTGGAGCCTGCCGTTCAAAATTGCTGTAAGAATTATCCATAAAGATATCAAGCCCGCAAACATATTGCTTTCAGAGCATTTCGATGCTCAGGTAAAACTCGAACTCGAACTCAGATTTCTGTAGAGCTGCAGATAAAAGGTCTTACTCAAGATGTTCCTTTGCTTATGGTTGAATTTCCAACTTAATTCCAGATTTCAGATTTTGGCCTTTCAAAGTGGTTACCTGATCAATGGACTCATCATACCATCCCCAAAGTTGAAGGCACATTTGGGTTCATAGTTTAAAACTTCACTCTGTTTCTGTACATCTAAAACTTCTTTTATCGTATGCGAATGTTAATATGAATTCATGTCATCACAGTTACCTTTCTCCCAAAGTTGTTCATGCACAGCATAGTCGATGAAAAAACGGATGTCTATGCTTTTGGCGTACTGCTGTTGGAGCTCATCACAGGGAGGCAAGCCGTCGACAGTTCACACCGAAGCCTTGTTATCTGGGTTGGTTTGGTTTACCGAAAAGTGAACTTATATTCATATCCGATATGCACTTCTTGAGTCATCCAATTATTCATCTTACTGCCAAAACCTTTGATTGTAGAAAATAAAATCAAGGAGCTCATCGATCCAACTCTTGGGGATGACTATGACCTGAATGAGTTAAAACGTTGTGTTGCAACAGCTTCGATCTGTATAGATCAGTCGGCGAGAGATCGACCACAAATGAGCCAGGCAAGTCCTTCCTTTTTCTCATCACAAATTTACTTGCAGTCCAAATAAAACCTGAAGAACAATGTTGTAATCCCTGAATGATTCAAATGCGGGTTTTATCCATTCTAAAAAGCGAAGTTAGCTGCCTTGAGATGCTGAAAGAGCAGTCCGCTCATCGGAGAACTTACTCCGAAGAGATCTTCGATGCAGAAGAATATAACTTAGCCAAGTGCTTGAATGATTAAAATAGTTGATTGACAAAGTTTGAGGGATTAGATCAGTTTGAAACATGGGGAAAAAAAAGTTCATGTGAAAGTATAATATAAACACAATTTTGTATTTCACACTATTCTGTTGTATTTTTTTACATAACTGATTATTAGGGCTGAGTTACAACCAGTTAATTGTGTCCATCTGGTTTTGGATTTAATAAGCCAGGTCATTTGGTTATTGAATTCATTAATTTAAATTACAGTTGTGATCGCGATTTTGGTTTCATTGCGTTTATTATGATTGTAGATATAACGGGTATTATTTTGATCATTACAGATATCACAATCATATAATAACGATTTCAGATGATATCAATACCGTTACATAACAACTGCTATTCCAGCTAGCTTTGCCTCCCTTTTGGTAGTAGCCAAACTAAGGTGGCGTTTAGTTGGATGAAATCCCTTGGAATTGGTGGGAATTGGAATTCAATTCCACCACTTTCTCATATTTGGTTCAAGTTTTTCAAGAGAATTGGAATTCCTCCATCAAATGAGGAAAAGTGAATTCCATCCATTTTTGGATGGAATTCAATTCCATTGTTGAAGAGAATTGAAATTTGACCATCTCTATTATTTTTTTAACGATAGATAATTAAAATGAAATCAAAATATAATATTTGATATTATTTAAAAAAATAACTATATAACTAAAATAAAATCACACACATAATTAGTTAATTAAATACATAATTTATTTTTTCAAGTTATTACATGACCTTTAATTTTATTCACAATTTGGTATTTTTATAAATGATATTATTTTTTGATGACATGATAACATAAAATCATACCACATGTTAAATTTAGATACATGGTTAGAAATTTATGTTAGAGAAGATAAATTTATAAAATTTTAAGAGAAGATAAATTTATAAAATTTTAGGGGATAAAAATATTTTTTTAATAGGATATACCTAAAATATATAAAATTTTGAAATTTTAGGTGGATGACCGGCCCTCCAACTCCGCGTAGGTCCTCCATCCCTAGTATTAATGATAATCATTATGTATGTTTGGTTTTTTCCCCAAATTTATAAAAATATTAAAAATTAAAAAGGAACAAATAACTTTTTTTTTAATAAAAAAAGCTAAAAATATAAAATCTTATAAATTATAAGTCTAAAACACTTAGTATTCTGTTATCCGTATGAATCTTATAAATCTGAAAATATGGTTCAAGACCTAAATTTTAAAATTTTACAATAGAAGATTGTTATAATAAAGCAAAACCATTATTAATGTCGTATTAATTGAAAAGTTTTTTTTTGGCAGTACAGAAAAACAAAAGGCTAGTGAACAGAAGCTTAATCTTGCATGACTAGTTCTGCAACTTCAAGAGGGGGATCATGGAAAAATCGAACCCCTAACGGAGCACCTCTCGCCAACTTAGAAACATTATCCGCAACTAAATTAGCTTCGCGACGAATGTGACTGATCTTCGTGTCCTAATCTCTACTGGACAGTTCACGAATCAAGAGAATGATCGCCCTATCGTCGCTGGAATTAGCTTCTTGAGAAAGAATACGCACCGCCTTCAAGCAGTCCGTTTCAAGTTCAATTTTCTTAAATCCGAGCTCACAGGCATGGTAGAGAGTATCATGGATAGCCCGCAGTTCAGCATTTAGAAACGGAACACGACCCCAAGCTACGCGCAAACCCGAAAATCCACTGGCCGAGATCAGTACGCAGTACACCCCTGCCGCAGCGTGGTTCTCTAACCCGCCAACAGCACCATCTGTGTTTGCTTTAACCCACCCCATAGTCGGACGTTTCCATCGAACCATTGCTCGTGGAAATGGCATCACCCGAAAAGTTTTGTTTCGATGACAAATGCACAAATTTATCTGAGTGGTTTTAAGAAAATTTCTACTCAAATTAAGTATAAAAATAGGACAAAATAAATAAAAACGATGGAAGGATGACTAAAATATCATATTATACCCTAAAAAAAAAGAAATTGTGTTTTGGTAAAATGTAAAATATATTGAAAGCTCAAATAAAATAAACAAATCAGTAAAGTTTGAAAAAAAAATTAGACTAGTCAAATAAAGAGAAATCGGTAAGACTAATTGTTTTTTTAATATAATTTTATTTTATTTTAAATATGTTATTATGTTATTAATATATCATTGCATATCTACTTGGAAAAATCGGATAAATTTAAATATAATTTTCAAAATATTAATTTAGAAAATATTTAATGAGTACTAAATGGTAATTATATTTTTAACTTCAATAAAAATAATGTAAGAAATATATATAACAAGTGATTATAAGATAATATTTATTTAAATTTATTTTAATTAATTGATAAGATATACACACCTTGTCACTCAAAATCTCTAGAAAAAATAATATTTTCTTATATCATTAAGATTACTTGATGAATTTAAAAAATATTTTTTAAATAATAAAGTGATTAAATCTAAAATTATAATATGGAAAATCCTGGTGAAAAGCATACGATGGTGAATTTAATACAGAAAATTGAGATGTGATATTTTTCATTTTCCCCTAAAAATATTTTAATGATAAGTTTACAATATTTTCTTTGAAACTGGTTATAAATAAAGAGAGAGACACAGAAAAAAGGAAAGAGTAACAGTAGAGAAAAAGGAATACCCCCCCCCCCAATTATAGGCTACAAGTAGAGGAACAGCTATAACTGGCAAAGGGAATCATATTTTGGAATTTTGTTATCTTACCACATCGAATTCTTGTCTAAAGCGTTTATACCCTTTTCTTTGAGCTCATCTTTTGGTTCATTTCAACCCCAAAGATCTAAATTTTAAGCCACAAACCCTTCTTCTTTGTTGGGTCATTAACCTTTTTTTTTCTGGAAAACTTCTTTAGAGAGGAAGAAAACAAAGGGAAAAAGACAATGGAGGTGGCTCAGATGCAAAGAAGATTGGTGGACTACACAAAGACCTTGTTTATGGAGGTAAAAAATAAAGCTTTTAAATGTACAAATTTATTAACAAAAAAACCCATTTTTTTGTCTTTGTTTTGTTGTTCTTGGTTTAGTTTTTTTTTTTTGCTTACTTTTGTCTTGTTTAGAGTTTCTTGGATGCTCAGTTTTACAGCTTCAACAGCTTCAAGATGAAAGCAACCCTGATTTTGTTGTTGAAGTTGTCTCTCTTTTCTTTGATGATTCTGAGAAACTTCTCAATGATCTCTCCACGGCTTTGTAAGAACTCACTCTTGACGCACTTTATCTTTCTTTCATGGATGACAGCTTGGAGTGAACTGTGTTTTTTTTCTTATACAGAGATCAGCCAAATGTAGATTTCAAAAAAGTTGATGCTCATGTTCATCAATTGAAGGGCAGTAGTTCCAGGTACAAAATCCTTAACAATCTTCAATTTTATGTTTTTATTTTTCTGCTGAATCCTATACTTTCACTGCAAAACCTGACTGAACTTGTTAGATCCAACCTTTTCAAGTGACTGAGAGGTTAAACAGCATGGAAATTGAATCAAAATTTTAGTAAGTTAATCTTTTTTCCTTGTTTGATTAAAGAATCAGTGGTTCATCTTTGTGTGTGTCAACAGCATTGGTGCACAGAGAGTAAAAGATGCATGCGTTACTTTTCGCAACTTCTGCGAGGAGCAGAACATCGATGCGTAAGTTGATTTACTCTGTCTAAATCTTTCTTATTAACTATATATTCGGGCTAGAGATTCGCAAACGATGTTCTTGAATGTTTTTCAGGACCCTGAGATGCCTTCAACAAGTGAAACATGAGTATTACCTTGTGAAGAACAAGCTTGAAACTTTGCTCAGGGTTAGTATACTTATATTTACCTACAGGACATCGATTAGTTTTACGAGTACTTAGGTTATGAAACGAGGTTTTCTTATTTTCGTTTCCCCTTTTACGGTTCTACTGCAGCTAGAGCAACAAATCATGGCTGCCGGTGGGTCTATTCCGATGATCGAAATGGGTTTTTGAAGACCATAGACATGAAGGGAAAGCATGATTCCGGGGTGGTTTATACAGTAGAAACATATGGTGTTTTTTGTGATTCCACTTCAATTCTATCTTTATAAGGTTCCCTTTTTTTATTTAAACTTACCAAGTGAGCTTTGTGGTGGTTTGATGTTTAATGAAAGAAGAGAATATTTGTTTACTAGTTTCTCATCCCTAACCTTGGAAACTACCTTTCTGTTGATAATTTCTTGAACTTTATACTGTTTCTTCCATTAATGTAACTATTATCAGGTTTGTGAATCGCCGGAATTGCTAGATTTATTCAATGTTAGTGTTTTTCGACGATGTTTTAAACATGCGGTGTAGGATTATCGCTTGAAAACCATTTATCGAACTCTTTGATGACTGCATCATTAGTGATATTTTTCTGCAATTTTGTCCTTAATATGATGTTATGCAAAGACAGCAGGGAGCCATTTCCTACGTAAGTTTCCCATAGTTGGAAACAAACCCGATTGGACATTGTCAAAGCTTGTCGTTACTTAGCGAGGCCGATATTTATTTCCGAGAAAGAGTCGATGGTAGGCATACATGGTATAAACAGACAGCATAAGAGTTGTGGGGTTTCTAATTTGATTATTGAAATGACAGACAAACGTACAACTGTTATGTCTGTCTAAATATGAATCAATCTCAGGATATGTTACTTGTAATGTTAATTATAAATCTGTTGGGGATTGGAACTAAAATATATTATTTTAGAAAGTATAAAGAAAATATTTAAAATATATGATACTTTAAATTTTTAAATGTGACTCTTCTCATCTATCCATCCTTAATTGACTCCCTTTCTTGTCAGCTTCAACCGTTCTAAGGCGTTTTTCTCGATATATCACTTATATCTTATATATTTTTTTATCAGACACTATTCATACTATTTTTCCTGATCTAACACCCTTTGCAATAAGACGTGCCACTTGCAGCGCGTTTTACGTTGATCTGGCGCCACGTGTGGTAAGGCGCGCCCCCTACAGTGCGTCTTATGCAGACATGGATACACGTGTCTAAAGCGCGGCCCTTGCGGCGCGCCTTACCTTTAAATCTGACACGCGTCAGAAAGGTGCGTCTCCTACGACGCGCCTTAGGTTTAATTACCCACCTACTCCAGCCGTTCACACCCCCATCCCTCCCTATAAATACCCCATTCTCAATCACTTTCATCACACAAAATCCTCTCAACTTCTCTCAAATACTATTATATTCTCTTGTAACTGTTTAAGATATATTTTATTATATTTAATATTTTGTTTGTAATTTATTTAAGTATTTAAATATTTTATTTAATTTTTTTTTTCAGATATAAAATGGAAGGCGGTCTACTTCACTTGGATGAAAATCATATATCTCGACATTTTACTGATACAGTAACATTTTAACGTTTTAATTTAATTTAAATTATTAGTATTTATTTATTTATTTAATGCATGATTATTAGTTTAAAAATTAATTTTTGTAATTATTTAATTTTATGAGAGGGATCATGCATTAGATCATTTTATTAGGAACCTTAAGTTAATGATACCTAGCCGTGTCTTGCCGTATTTAGTAGAGGCTGGATTCAGTCATATAGGTAGATATGAGGGTCACTGTAAGATAGAACCAGACCTTATTGCTGCCTTAGTGGAGCGGTGGAGGCCGGAGACCCACACATTCCATCTTTCGTGCGGAGAGTGCACGATTACACTTGAGGATGTTTTTATGCACCTAGGACTTCCGGTAGATGGAGATGTGATATCGGGGATGGTGCACGGTTCTTAGACTGCTTTGTGTCGGGAGTATCTAAGACGTGTCCCGGAAAGTTTTAACGGTGGTCGGATACCGTTAAATTGGTTAGATGCCAATTTTCGGGAGTTGAGCGAGGATGCCTCTGATGATGAAGTTAAAATGTATGCACGGGCATGCATACTGCAGCTGATAGGAGGGTTGCTGATGCCGGACAAATCGCACAACCAAGTTCACTATATGTGGTTGCGACATCTTGGCGACTTTCGTCTGGCCGGATCACTCAGTTGGGGCTCGGCAGTTTTGGCTTTCATGTACAGGGAGATGTGTCGAGCCACTGACTACAGGAAAAATGCTATCGACGGATGTCTCCTGCTACTGCAGTCTTGGGCATGGTATCGATGGCCCTTTTTATGTCCCGTTGTCAAGAACCATTCGTATTTCCGCTACTATTGAGGTAATTATAAAACTGATTTCATATATTAATCATTTTATACAGTGTATAATAAATTTTTCCCTTGAATATGTGATCTACTAATAGGAAAAATCATCAGGAGCTACCTGATGATTTAGAAAAAATTAGGGTGCTAATCGATCAGAAGGCTGACACACAAGTATGCATTTTAATGTTTAAAAATTGATTTTAGATTATGGTTATATAATTAGATTATTATTTTGATAAAAATTATATATATATTTGTTTTAGTTTGAATGGGTGTCGTATTCTAATGATGATGTGAGGATGGTGATCCCACCTGAGTTGAGGGGCCCATCAGATGTTTGGATGACGATAGTCCCTTTGATGACGTTCACCAACATAGTACCATCATCCCCCGACTCGTGAACGGAAAGCAGGTGCTTCCGGTTCATCCTCAGCTGCACCAGCAGAACCTTCACAACAGCCACCGTCTACAACAACTTACATACCGCATCCATATGTGATGTCGCTACCGCCATTCCCTTACCCGATTCCGCTGCCACCACCATCACATGGTTTTATGACCCTGCCGCTGCCACTGTCACAGAGTTATATGACCCCTCCTGGAGGATATTATGGGTCTATGTTTGTAGATCCAATTTGGGGCTTATATGCCCACATTTTGGCGGGTTCAATCTCATCACCCATGGCCGCAACACAGACACCTCCTGTACAGTTTTCACACTCAACGATGTCTGGGTTTTATGAGTTTTCCCAGGCCGGTGGGATAGTCAGTCATACACATCCAGGGTCTTTATTTTATGGAGGTGCTTCATCGTCATAAGCTCCTCATCAACAAAATGTAGCTACTCAAGAAGACGACGACGACGATGGTGATGATGATGACAGCAAGGAGTCACAACTATTGATACGAAGAAATCCTCCTCGAGACTGACAGCCACTGCCCTGCGGAACACATTCGCATCACATGCATCAATAGATTTTAATTTTTTATTATATTTGTATTTAATTGTTTATTGGACTTTTTTATTATATTTTTTATTATTATCATTTAATACTTACTTTATTTCGTTAAATTGGTTGGATTTATTTTAATTTATTTGTTAAATTTGTTGGACTTTTTGTTAATGTATTTTGGTTAATTTTGTTAATTTATTTAATATCAGTTATTATAATTTGGTTATCATTTACCATTTAATAATTATTGTAAGTTTGTTGTATTAAAATTATATTCAAATACCAAATTATTATTAGTTTGATAAAATTTAATAATTATGTTCGATAACTTTCTTCAGTTTGTCACTTATTATCTCTTTTATTATAGTCACATATAACGCCAACGTCCAATCTCGTTTTCTTGTATCGTTTTTTAATCTTCATCAGCAGTTATCGAATGACATTAACTTTAAGTAAATGCAAATTAAAGTACAAGAATTATTATTTGATAAACAACTACATCAATTCCTCATCAATTGTTACTTGAT
Source organism: Hibiscus syriacus (assembly GCF_006381635.1). NCBI lineage: Eukaryota > Viridiplantae > Streptophyta > Magnoliopsida > Malvales > Malvaceae > Hibiscus > Hibiscus syriacus. The sequence continues at coordinate 1,055,758 of NW_024061774.1, forward strand.
GACTGTTGAAAACATTTTGATGTTTCGATATAACAAATTAAGTTTAAATGAATTTTAAGATTTTACAAATGATTTTCTAAGAATATTTGATTTAATTAATCGAATATCAAATTATTACTCTAATTCTTTCAAGATCAATTTCAAACCTTACTAAATGTGTAAAATTGTGTTTTATACTTAAACTATTTTTAAAACAATTTTCACAAAGTATTTTGAACCAAAATCAAGCCTAAAATCAATTTTTCAAAGTGATGCACCAATCAATGCATCGATGCACCATGGATTAAATTGAACATCGAATGCATTTGATGCATCGATGCACTCAGTGCATTTGATGCATCGATGCACAAACCATGCATCTATGCACTCTAGCTATTTTGAAACATCGAATGCATTTTATGCATCGATGCACTCTTAGTGCACCGATGAACTAAGGGTCCAACGGTCAAAATATTTGAATTTTACACTTGATGCACCGATGCACCGATGCACCAAGGGTATGCATCGATGCACTGACGCTCCCAACTGCTTTAATTAATTATTTTCACACTTAAACAACTCTATTGACTCCACTAACCATCCCCAATGTTCAGAATCATTTGAAGGAGTATTTAAACAAGTCTAGAAGCCATTGATCAATAACAATCAAGAAGAATCAATAGAGAAACAAGAGAGAAAGCATCAAACATCAAGTTTGTGCAATTCAAGCCAAATTTCCTTTCAATATTCATTTTGCTTTCAAGAACACTATTTGTGCTCATTTGTAATCATCTTTGAGTGTTCTTATCTTGTTCTAGAATTGTGCAAACATATTGCCTTGTGAGGTTTTTCCTTGTAAGTTTGCAAATTTTTGTATTTCTCTTTGAAAAAGAGTGTGCTCAAGAATTGGGATATAATTCTTGAGGGAGTTGTAAGGTTACTCTTTGTCCTCAAAAGAAAGAACAAATTAGTGAATTTGTTGGAAAATCCTTAGTGTGGATAGCTAAGGTAGTAGACGTAGACTTTGGTTGAGAAAGTCGAACCACTCTAAATCGCTGTGCAATTACTTTCAATTTTCTGTAAAAGCTTCCACCGAATTTTTAATTGCCAATTCACCCCCTCTTGGCCGATTCCATCGATCGATTAACTCAACAATTGGTATCATAGCCTCACTCATTTGAAGGTTTAATCACCTCTTAAGTCGATTCAGGAAGAGTTACATCGATATAAGTCATCAATGGCCTCTACTTCAAACGTCGACTCCAGTTTTGATTCGATGCCCGTCAACAAGCCTCCTTTCTTCAATGGAGCTAACTATGCCTATTGGAAGAATATGATTATGTATTTCATTCAAGCAAGTGACATGGGAGCATGGAATATTGTAGAAGACTGATATATCAAACCTCTCACTCATCCAAGATTGTGGAGTGAATGAGAGACAATAATGTTCCAGCTCAACCCCAAAGCCATCCATATCATATTTTATACTCTTGGACCAGATGAATATGGGAGAGTTTCATCTTGTATAACCGCCAAAGAAATATGGGATAAACTTCAAGTCACTCATGAAGGAACCGACGAGGTAAAAGAATCTAAAATTAGTCTTCTAACATATACCTATGAAAATTTTAAGATGAAACCAAATGAAGATATCAAAGCTATGACAGATAGATTCTCAACAATTGTCAATGGTCTCAAATCATAGGGAGAGATCATTTCAAACGAAAAGCTTGTGAGGAAGTTATTTTACTCACTTCCAAAATCGTGGCAATCAAAGAAGACGGTAATTATCGAGGCTAAGAACCTAAAGTCCTTAACTCTTGAAGAGCTAATCGGTTCCCTCCTCACTCATGAAATGATGCTTGAAGATGAGGTGGACCTCAATAAGATTGATGAGATACCAAAGGAGAAGGAGAAGAAGAAAAATATTAGAGTTGCTCTCAAATCCACAAAAGATGAGAGTGATTCGGATGAAGATGACGATGACGAGGAAATGTCATTGTTTGCCAAACGGTTCAGAAAAATTATAAGAGCTTACCGAGGAAGAAAAATCAAACAAAATGAAGGCCTCAAAAATGAACCAAAAGAGAAGGACCCAATCATTTGCTATGAATGCAAAAAGTCAGGGCATGTCAAATATGATTGCCCACAATTAAAGAGAAATGGTCAATCAAAGAATAAGCACAAGGCTCATGTGGCTACATGGAGCGATGAAGAAGGTTCCGATGAAGAGGAACAAGAAGTAGCAAACTTGTGCTTGATGGCATTCAGGGGAGATTCTAAGGTAACCTATAACTCATTTGATTTAGATGATTTATCTTATGATGAGTTATTAGAGGAATATAATGGGTTGACTTCGGATTATGAGAAATTGTTTTTAAAATATAAAAATGATATTTCAAAATTGAAAAATGAAAATAAACTCATATCCAAAACCAACAACGATCTTGAAAGTAAAATCAAAGATTTACAAATCAAATTAGAAGATTTTGAAAAGAAAAATTCAGATTTGCAAAATTTACTTTCAAAGGTCAATGATGATCATCAAAAGAAAATTGATGATCGTAAAGCTTCTTTTGATAAAGTTGGAACAAAACGTTTTGAAATTAGAGAAAATTCAAAATCAAACTTTGTTAGAAAAAGTTTTAAAAACTACAATCATAGAGGTCCCCGAAGAACCTCTAATGGAAAAATCATTAGAAGTATATAGGTTCCTAAAGGACTCGTTACTACTAAAGATAAGGATATCCTACACAAATGGATACCTAAGGGGACTAGGATTTTGGAAACTAATGAATATGGACCCAAAAGAATTTGGGTACCAAAAATTAGAAATTAATCTATGTTTGTAGGAAAATGAGCATTGCTACAAGGCACGGGAAACAAATTCAAACTCATGGTACCTTGATAGTGGATGCTCAAGACACATGACCGGGGATAAAAGCCGGTTCATAGAGCTTAATGCCAAAAATGGAGGAGAAGTGACTTTTGGTGATAATTCAAAAGGTCACATCGAATGTATAGATACCATAGATAATACCTCTTCCATATAAATTAAAAATGTTTTATATGTGAATGGATTAAAGCATAATCTCTTAAGTATTAGTCAATTATGTGATAAGGGATTCAATGTCATGTTTGAAACTAATGGTTGTAAAGTTATTGACATTGCATGTAATTGGATTATGCTTGTTGGTCATAGAATAGGAAACATTTACATGGTACATTTAGACTTTATTGATATGACTATTTTATGCCTAGTTACTAAGGATGAGCATGATAGTTTGTTATGGTATAGGAGACTAGGACATGCTAGTATAAGTGTTTTGCAATGGCTAATTCAAGGAAATTTAGTTCGAGGGTTGCCTAAGCTTAAGTTTGATAATGATAAAATCTGTGATGCTTGTGCTAAAGGAAAACAAAAGCGAATTTCTTTTAAATCCATTAATGATGTATCAACTAGTAGAGTATTACAATTGATCCATATAGATCTTTTTGGGCCAACTAGGACTACTAGCTTGGGTGGAAAACAATATCCATTTGTCTTGGTAGATGACTATTCTAGATATACTTGGGTTCTATTCTTAAATACTAAAGATGAAGCATTAGAAAAATTCATCACGTTTTCAAAAGTAATCCAAAATGAAAAAGGTTACTCTATAACTAGTGTTAGAGTGATCATGGAACTGAATTTGAAAATCTTGGATTTACTGAATTTTGTAATTCTAATGGTATTAGCCATAATTTTTTAGCACCTAGAACCCCTCAACAAAATGGAGTTGTTGAGAGGAAAAATCGAACTTTAGAAGAAATGGCTAGAACCATGCTTTGTGAAAACAATTTGTCAAAATATTTTTGGGCGGAAGCCACAAATATCGCTTGTTATGTTGTAAATCGAGTAATAATTAGGCCAATCTTAAAGAAAACTCCATATGAAATTTTCAAAAGTAAAAAGCCTAACATTAGCTATTTTCATCCTTTTGGATGTAAGTGTTTTATTTTAAACAACGGTGAAGACAATCTTGGAAAATTTGATGCTAAAAGCGATGAAGGAATTTTTCTGGGTTATTCCTTAAATTCTAAAGCTTATCGAGTATTTAATAAAAGAACTTTAGTTGTAGAAGAGTCTATATATGTTGTTTTCGATGATAATCTCCTTCTGAGGAATGATTCTTGTTTGAATGATGATATAGGTATTATAAATATAAATAATGTTAAACATGACGTTGGAGAACCATCATCAAAGGAAGAAACGAAAGATGAGGAAACTCAATATCCTCTCGAGAATCCAACATTGAAGAAAGGGAAGTATCTTATCCAAGAGAGTACAACTATGTCAAGGATGGTGAGATTATAGGTGATCCATCCAAATGGGTAACAACTCAATCTTCTCTTAGAAATATTTGTAATTATGTTGCATTTATCTCATGCATAGAGCCTAAGAATATTAAAGAAGCATTAAATGATGAACATTGGATTATGGCTATACAAGAAGAATTAAATCAATTTGAGAGAAGTAAAGTATGGACATTAGTTGAAAGGCCTAGTAATAAATCTACTGTAGGTACTAAATGGGTATTTAGGAATAAGCTTAATGAGAGTGGTAATATAGTGAGAAACAAGGCTAGACTTGTTGCCAAGGGTATACTCAAGAAGAAGGCATAGACTATGATGAAACATACGCTCCCGTAGCTAGGATGGAAGCAATTAGAATGTTATTAGCATTTGCATGTTTTCATGAATTTAAATTATATCAAATGGATGTTAAAAGTGCATTCTTAAATGGTTTTATAAAGGAAGAAGTGTATGTGGAACAACCTCCTGGTTTTGAAGATTTAAAATTTCCAAATCATGTTCTTAAGTTGACAAAAGCACTTTATGGTTTAAAACAAACTCATAGAGCTTGGTATGAAAGATTGTCAAACTTTTTAATTGAAAAAGGTTTTTCCAAAGGGAAGGTTGACACTACATTGTTTTTAAAGCATAAAGGTAAATATTTATTAGTAGTTCAAATTTATGTTGATGATATAATATTTGGTTCTACTAATGATGTTCTTTGCCAAGAATTTTCTAAGCTAATGCAAAGTGAATTCGAGATGAGCATGATGGGGGAGCTCTCATTTTTCTTGGGACTCCAAATCAAGCAAAGAAAAGATGACATCTTCATCAATCAAGCTAAGTACGTCAAAGATATGCTCAAGAAGTTTGGACTGGAAAATGGGAAACCTCATGACACTCCAATGAGCTCATTAACAAAGCTTGACATAGATGAATGAGGTAAATGTGTGGATGTTAAATTATATAGGTCAATGATTGGTTCTTTGCTTTATCTAGCTGCAAGTAGACCGGTCATTATGTTTAGTGTTTGTTTATATACTAGATTTCAATCATGCCCTAAGGAATCACATTTACTAGCTGTTAAGAGAACCTTTAGATACCTTAAGGACATTCATAGTTTAGGACTTTGGTATCCTAGAGACTCTAGCTTTAACTTGAATGCCTTTTCTGATGCAGATTATGGAGGTTGCAAATTAGATAGGAAAAGCACCTCCGGTATTTGCCAATTCCTTGAAAATATACTAATTTCTTGGTTTTCAAAGAAACAAAATTGTGTGGCATTATCTACCACTGAAACGGAATACATTTCAACCGATAGTTGTTGTGCATAAGTTTTATAGATGAAACAACAACTTTTTGATTATGGAATTGAAGTAGGTACTATTCCTATCAAGTGTGACAATATAGTGCTATTTGTCTCACTAAAAATCCCATCCAACACTCTAGAACTAAGCATATTGAAATTAGACATCACTTCATTAGAGACCATGTCGCTAAGGAAGATGTAGTTCTAGAATTTGTTGATACTTTGCACCAATTAGCGGATATCTTTACAAAGCCTTTAGACAAGGAAATATTTTGGATACTTAAGAGAGAATTATGTTTAACTGATCTATCTTCACTTAGTGTTTAAAATAATTTTAGCACTTTTAAGAATAAATGAAAAATGCTTATAATAATAATTTTTTATTGCATTCTTTGCTATTAGTTAGGGGGAGTTTATGTTGCTTGATGAATATTAATTTTATATTCAAAAGTAGTTTAAGGATTAAATTGATTGATTGAACATGATTAATTTTAAATATATGAGTTGCCAATACCACTAGAGCCAATTAATTTAGCATTTTAAGTGTTTAAAACGGATTTTTGACATTTTTGTGCTTAATGTATCGATACACCTAACCGTGCATCGATGCATCCTTGAATGTGCATCGATACACCATGAAGGTGCACCGATGCACGCCTTGAATGTGCATCGATGCACAAGGTCATGCATCGATGTATCCGTCGGGTTTTAGGTATTAAAACCCTATTTTATCATTTTTTTTCAAATACCTAAGCTTCCAAACACCCCGCCGTTCGTCTCTTTCTCATATAAATCCTCCTTTTGCTCAAAATCAACGAATATTTATCAGAATCTTTGAGTTTTTCATCTCTATATCCTGCCTTTAACATCAAATCGTGCAAAACAACATCATATTCCTCTCAAATCTGAAATTTTCAAGGTATTTTTTCTAAAATCCTCTATTTTATTGAATTTTGATCTTAGGACTAGTTTTAATTAGTTCTAGGATGAACATTATATCGGGCATTGATTGTGTGATGATTACAAACTAGATTTACAACCAATTTCATAAAAAAACTCAAATATTTTCAAAGAAAATTTTGAATTTTCGAAAAAAAATCAAAAACTTGAATTTCATTTTTAAATTTGGTGTTTTTGATTTAATTATGTTGTTTTCATGAAAACTATACATATTATGATTTTACAAAAATTATTTTCAAATAGTTTTCAAACCCTTGCCCATTAAGATTCGGTTTAGAGAACCTTGAATTATTGCGGACTCAATTGAGTTTTGGGATTGATTATTGTGCATACATGTGTTTCAAATTGCAAGTTTCATTCCTTATTCCAAACCTTTAAAACATGTCAAATCCTAAACGCCCTAGGACTTCATCAAGTCGTTCATCCCGACCTCCAAATCCCGTTCCTCCTCCACCTAATAGCCTATTAGGATCTTGTTTTAATATGCCTGAGCGTCGTAGAGATGAGTTGTACTCTAGGTACAGAAATTCTTTTCAATCTTATGAAATCCGGGAAGAGCGTATTCCTTCTCTTCAAGCCATGATAGATATTGACTTCGAATACCTTCCGATTCTTAAAACTTGGAAGTTTGATAAATTGTTTCATCTCAAACCTATCGTTTATCACTAGTTAGTCCGCATTTTCTATTCCAATGCAGTATGTATTCAAAACGAAACTCAATGTGGGATTATAGCGATTAGATCCTATCTTTTAGGCCAATATATTAATATTGACCCCCGAGACTATAGCTTTCCGTTTTGGGTTAGATGATGATGGGTTATACAATGAATCAAAATGTGGAATATCCCTATGTTCCAAACTATAGTGTTAGTACTCTACGATCTCATCACGATCATTTTCTTCGTTTGATGATCTCTTGGTGGTTTAGACCATCCGGAGGTAGGTACTCCACTCTTCGTGCTAGGGATTTATGGTGGATGCATTGTATTAAAAATAAGATCAAAATAAATCTGCCCCACATTATTTTTAGTCAACTAGTGGATATCATAAACATTGTTCCTTCAAAACATGTTGAAACATTGATTTATGGATGTCTTCTTAGTAACCTGTTTATCAAACTTGGTTTAAACGTCTCTCTCGACAATCCTATCCCACTCTAAAATCAAATCAATCTCACCTCCTTGAAGAAAGCGGATTGGAAACAAGATGAGGAAACCGGTCTTTAGATCTTTCGACCCGGTAAGCAAACTCCGGGAGTGAGTTCTTCACGAACTGCTCCTAGCTCTTCTCGTGCTCCTCCTCCGGCACCGGCTGTTGACGATGATCCTGAGTTTCAACGACTTATGCAAGATATCGATGATAACGTACCAGATGATGAGCCTGCACCGGAACCGGCATGGCAAGAAGATCAAATACCACCATATTTTCGATCTTTCTTGGAGTCATTTGATATGAGGTTTGCCTCCATGGAGTCTCATATTACTGAGTTTTAGCGGGAGATGCGTGAACGTATGGACGCGCTCACTCTCGAAGTTCGAGCTCATTATCCTCCTCCTCCCGACCCTCCGATGGATTAGACCTTTTCTCCATGTTTTCTTAGTATTTCAAACTTGGATTGTTTTTGATGTTTCTGGATTGTTTATTTTGGATTCTTAACTATTTGATTGTGTTTGGAGTTATGATTAGGATGATTGGATATTTGAATTTATTATCATATATATATATATATATATATATATATATATATATATTTGGTTTGAATTTTCATTGAACTTAATGTTTATTAATTTTATTTTTGCATCATTTACATATTAGTTACATTCTGACCAATTATGCCATTTCACATTTGATTATAAATATTGATTATGAAACTAATGGCTAATCTCTCTTTTGATTGTGATCTTAGCAGCTTAAGCTATATTTACTTATAATCAATTGGCTATGTTTTTCAAAACCTTGTTTAAAACATTTTAAAGTCTTTTTGATTTAACAAAAAGGGGGAGAAGTGTAAAAGTATTAAAGGGGAGAAATGTTATAGTAAGGGGGAGTAATTTTTCAAAATTGATTTCAAATTTTAGAAAATCTTAAAATAACACAAATGTTTTGTTATATCAAAAAGGGGGAGATTGTTGAAAACATTTTGATGTTTCGATATAACAAATTAAGTTTAAATGAATTTTAAGATTTTACAAATGATTTTCTAAGAATATTTGATTTAATTAATCGAATATCAAATTATTACTCCAAGTCTTTCAAGATCAATTTCAAACCTTACTAAATGTGTAAAATTATGTTTTATACTTAAACTATTTTTAAAACAAATTTTAAAAAGCATTTTGAACTAAAATCAAGCCTAAAATCAATTTTTCAAAGTGATGCACCGATACATCAATCCATGCATCGATGCACCATGGATAAAATTGAACATCAAATGCATTTTATGCATCGATACACATACCATGCATCGATGCACTCAGTGCATTTGATGCATTGATGCACAAACCATGCATCAATGATGTCTGCTATTTTGAAACATCAAATGCATTTTATGCATCGATGCACTCTTAGTGCACCGATGCACTAAGGGTCCAACAGTCAAATATTTGAATTTTACACTTGATGCACCGATGCACCAAGGGTATGCATCGCTGCACTGACGCTCCCAACTGCTTTAATTAATTATTTTCACACTTAAACGACTCTATTGACTCCACTAACCATCCCCAACGTTCATAATCATTTGAAGGAGTATTTAAACAAGTCTAGAAGCCATTGATCAATAACAATCAAGAAGAATCAATAGAGAAACAAGAGAGAAAGCATCAAACATCAAGTTTGTGCAATTCAAGCCAAATTTCCTTTTAATATTCATTTTGCTTTCAAGAACACTATTTTTGCTTATTTGTAATCATCTTTGAGTGTTCTTATCTTGTTCTAGAATTGTGCAAACATATTGCCTTGTGAGGTTTTTCCTTGTAAGTTTGCAAATTTGTGTATTTCTCTTTGAAAAAGAGTGTGCTCAAGAATTGAGGTATAATTCTTGAGGGAGTTGTAAGGTTACTCTTTGTCATCAAAAGAAAGAACAAATTAGTGAATTTGTTGGAAAATCCTTAGTGTGGATAGCTAAGGTAGTGGACTTAGACTTTGGTTGAGAAAGTCGAACCACTCTAAATCGCTGTGCAATTACTTTTAATTTTCTGCAAAAGCTTCCACCGAATTTTTAATTGCCAATTCACCCCCCTCTTGGCCGATTCCATCAATCGATTAACTCAACAATGACAACAGAAGTGGACATATTTTTCTTGTGTGTCCTGGGTTTCTACAATGCCCACATCTTCTATCTTGTCTATATCTTTCTCGAATATCCATATCACAATGAATTCGATTGGATTTTGGACGACCACGCTCCCTCAATAAAGTCAGATTTGGTACAATCGAAAGCTAATCCTGAACCTCATCAGGATCTTTATCATTACCTATGGGGGGAACTCAAATTCGTATACCTTGAAAACTTCATATAGTAGGTATACGGGATCTACAAAACAGTTATAGTCTTGACGTGTATGCGAGCAAGTTGTTATCACATGAGAGCATGGATACTTCAAAGCATGAAAAACCCCGCAATCGCATGTTCTGTCTCGCAGATTTACTCTTAATGACACAACTTCAATCCCTTGAAGAGGTCGTGACAACTCTGTGACATGAAACATTTCATGTCTTCTAGAGAATCTTGTTACAGACATTCCATTTGATGCAACAATTTTTTTTGTAGATCTGCAACTAATCTAGAATGATAGACATGACCGTCATTTGTCCATAACGATATCCACCATCATATGCGTTCGTCCACATTTCTTTATCGATGAGGCTGATGTAATCGTATCATTCCTCGTTTTTCACCTGCAAATCTTGAAGCATTGATTCAAACGTTTGAGGAAGTAGTTCGCAACAATGTGTCGGAGACAATACCTATGTTGGACAAAGGGTGGTTGCCACATTAGACCCAAAGACTCTATTGCTGCTTTGATCCCAGCTCCGCGATATGAAATGACACATTTTTTCCCTCATGATAACATGTGCACGTAAGTTTCGGAGGAAAAAAACCCAAGAATATGTATCTTCTTCTTCAACAAGAGCAAAAGCAACTGGAAGAATGTTGACATTGTCATCTTGGACAATTGCCAATAATAAAACTTGCTTGTATTTTCCATACAAGAAAGTCTCGTCAATCTGGACCATATGCTTGCAATATTTGACAGCATTAACGCACTGTAGGTAAGTCCAAAAAACCCAGTAGAATTGGCATCGATCGTGAAGAACTCGATCATTATGGTATACATAGGAGGTTTTGAAGTCCACAATTATCCTAGGATTCAACCTCCACACCAACCTAAACCAGCCTGGAAGTTCGTTGTAAGATGCATTCTATTCTCCATGAAGTTTGGCAATGGCATTTTGTTTTGCGAACCAAGTTTTTTTATAGGAGACAGTGTACTCATACTGCGATTGTATAGCTGAAATCAACACAACAACAACTATATGAGAGATTGTTTTTACCATGAGCATGATAGCTTGGCATATCACTTCAGAGTCCAAGTTAGGATGATCTTGGTTGACCCCTCCAGCACAACATGTGTGAGGACTGTTGTATATTGTTAATTCTCATCTGTTGTTTTTCCTCTTCCTCTTCGATACGTGAACCATCCAATTGTATCCGTTTTCGCGTCGGACACAGTAACATACATATTTTTCTGTCGTGGAGCGGTCGACTCTTACGGATGTTGTAATTTTTTATAGCCATCATCCCTTCTTCTTTGCTTGAAAACTCCATGCCTAAAGATAACTCACCATTATTTATTGATGAGTAATATCCATAGTTACCGAGATGAGGCATATCCGCAAATTATGGACCGTACATTGCACCATAATCAGCTTCATACATGTGTGTTGGAGGGTCAGTTTGTGCCACATTTGATGGAAATTCATCTACATTATCATCATCATCGGAGTTGAATTGCGGTGATTCTGGGTAAATGAATAATTCAGTCTCAGCACCATCCGCACCAGGCTCACGAAGCGGTTCTTCTGGTGGAGATGATAGTTCCTCTATGCTCTCCACATTTAGGTCGAAGAACCTACTATTTACACGTCTTCCCCTTGAACTAGAAGGCATATCGACATTGAGATCGAAAAAGCTCGCAATTGAATGCCTCTCCCTGGAGCTTGAAGCCATCGTGTCAAATAGAAACTGCACAGATTGTTGTGTCGATGGCATCTCCATATTAAGGTCAAAGAAATTTGCAGATGAATGTCTTCCCCTTGAACTGGACACGATGTTGCCATACGGATTGTTTGTGGACCCACCTCGGTACATATCGTAAGGAGTTGCAGATGAATGTCTCCCCATTGAAGTTGATGTGACAGCACCATGATGTGGATTTCTCATTATGACATTAAAATCATTACACATTACTGTAGTCGGGTTGTCAACTTGATCAATTTGTTCAGCTAGCCCATAGTGGGAGCTTAATGTCTGACCCCGAACAACACGCACTTGAACAAACTTTGCATACATCTCATTATCGGCGTCTGAATAATTACTTTGAGAATTAGCCATCATTTCAACATCATCATTGTTCGATAGTTCGAACGCTGTATAATTTAATGGCAACAATGATGTTGGAAATCTGTACTGCAACGACGACATTCTTCTACTACTTCCAACATGAATCTTCCTCGAAATCTTCGTTATCAGCTCCTTAAGAGTTATGTTTCTCTTGAATGATATTTTAACACGCTCATTTGATACGAAAACAATGCTAGTTTCATCTTCTCGAATTTCTCCATCATAATAAACAATAGCTGAAAGTCGCATAATTCTTAGAGTTTAAAGGTGCGACAATATTATATCTGCAAAAAACACAACTGAAACAAATCTGATTAAATAAATAATATATGAACGAAAATATAACACAATAAAATTTTTACACATAAACATAAATAATTTAAATAATATAATTTTATATTATTACCTGCACCGCAAAAATATTTCGACGAATGCTCCCGCTTTCCCCTTGAACTGACACAGAAATTAATTGAAAACAATTAGTATAATATTTTTTCAAATAATCATAATAAACAATAAGTATAATAAAAAAATATTATGACAAAATTACCTTATAACGAATGATCGAACGAACTTCTGAATCAAATATAAGAGGATTGTCGGGTGTTATTTACTGTTTGAAGGGATTGTTGTATTAATTTCTCGGTTGAGAGGGAATTGAGAGAGAGTTTACGGAGAGAGGGCTATTTATAGCCGAGAGAGGATGCTTTAAAGCCGAGAAGTTTGGGTAAATTATGCAGGGACCGCGCCTTGCATTATGCATGCCTGATAATTGAGCATGTGATAATTGAAAAGCGCGGCCCCTGCCCCGCGCTATAGCCCTACGTGGCGTAAGGCGGCCCTAGGGGCCGCACTTTAGGCACGTATATCCAACTCAGCATAAAGCGCGCTGCAGGGGGAGCACTTTACCCCACGTAGCGTCAGATCAGCGTAAAGCGCGCTACAGGGGGCGCGTCTTACTGCAAAGGGTGTTAGATCGGGAAATATAATCTGAAGGGTATCTGACAGAGAAATATATAAGGTATAGGTGATATATCATAAAAAACGCCCCGCTCTAAGATCTCCAACTGACCAACCTTACGATAGATCTAAGAGTGATGTTTAATCCCAATTGGAAGACCGTCTTTCCAGCTAGCAGATCGAAAAACATATTGAATTCAGCATACTTGTTTGAAGGAATATTAAAAACATGGGTAAACTATGTCAATAATTCCATTTGTTTTTGTCGATTTTGTCCTCCGGATTTTTAATTAAGAACACTTGATCCCTTATGTTATTGGTCTATCCGGTTTAAGTATTTCGTCCGTTAATTTCCGTTAACCAATTAATGGAAGTATGAGTTGGCAATTAAAAAAAAAGGCCCACGTGCTGCAATTAAAAAAAAAAATCAAAAACACCCAATGTCGTCTTCTTCTTCTTCAAAGTCCCATTATCGCGTCCACTGTCGACAGCACTTCCATGGCCTTCGCCTTTAATGTTCTCGGGTGCCAAGTACTCGTGAGTACTAACAAAGGACATCGATCGAGCATTGATAGGTTCTGTAGCCATTAGTCTGGGCGTAAAAAGGGCACATTTCAGGGAATTCTTTGAGAAAAACGATTCAATAATGAGGCTAAACTACTACCCCCCATGTCAAAAACCAGACCTCACTTTAAGAACAGGGCCTCATTGTGATCCAACGTCGTTAACCATCCTTCACCAAGACAGAGTTAGTGGCCTTCAAGTGTTTGTAGACAACGAATGGCGTTCAATCAGCCCGAAATTCGAAGCATTTGTCGTTAACATTGGCGACACCTTTATGGTAACATACCTTTTTCAACTTATTCCCTTACTGTAGTCGATGATCGGTTAAGCTTAGTGGGTTTCTTTTTCTTCTTTCTCAGGCACTGTCGAACGGGAGATACAAAAGTTGCTTGCACCGGGCGGTGGTGAACAGCCAGAAGACAAGAAAATCTCTCGCTTTCTTTTTGTGTCCAGCGGGGGATAAAGTGATAACCCCACCAGCCGAGTTGGTGAACCAAAACAGTCCCCGAGTGTACCCAGATTTTACATGGCCTATGCTGCATGAATTCGTACAGAAACATTACAGAGCCGATATGAACACTCTCCAAGTATTCTCCAACTGGGTTCAACACAGACACAGCTGAACCCTTCTTGTGTCAAAATACAAACTCATGGCATTGAATTGAAGAGATGGGATGCATTCTTTGGTAGTGATGGACACAAGGCAGGACAAGAGATGCAATAAAAAAAACCCAATAAGGACCTCGGATCAGCCTTTCTCCTTTTCTCTTATCCATTGATAATACTGAAAGGCAATCAATAGATTCACCTCTCCTCTTCATGTAAAAAACAAAATTAGCCTACTTAATTACTACTACTACTTTTCTCAAGCGACTTCATTCATTGTGCACACTGGTTTTATATTTTGTCTCATTCTCTTGCTTACGTTTTTCAATTGAACAAAAATCTTAACCACATATGCAAAAACAAAAAAGAAAAAAAAACTTTGTTTCACTCCATGATTTAAGCCTAAAACTCATTAGTTTTTTGGTAACCAAATGTTTCAGGTTCGAACAGGACGTTTGCTGAAATGTTTGAACCTATATGCATATGAAGGAACTCAAGAACTCGTTCGGGTTCGCTCCATCATCTGAATTTTGATTCGAGTCTTTTCCTTCGAGTATAAGCGGGTGATGGTTTGTTTCCTAAGCTCTCAGAATTGAATAAAAGCTTGGAGTCTTCGGTTCGTCCGGTGAGAGCACTGAAGAAACTCAAGCCATTAGGCCATTTGATGTGTTTCCATGCTCAACAATCATGTCTTTCATTCAGGTTTCGGACGAACGTGGCAGTAGGAATGTGGGATTGTGGGTTTCGTCTTTGGGTTGCTGAAATCCAGCCGGGTTCTGAAAATTAGGCAGAGCAAGCATCGGATTAGTTGCTGTCGGGAGTGGCCGTTGGCTCCAATTGAAGAGCGAAGGAGGTGGCCACATTGGAACGGTGGACTGCTTCGAAGAAATCGTCGATAGGGATGAACCATTAATGTTCGACGAAAACAATTGAGACAGATATATATATATATAGACGAAATGAAGGTCTTCGGGTATCTGTGGATTAAAAAACCAGACTTCAACCCCGAAATGCCATGGTAATGGGAGGCAAAGCTTGGGGAAATATTTGAGCAGACGCTGTGAAGCTGCTCAATAAGAAGAGTGAAAGCTGTAGAAGCAAAGCAACTTTAGCAGCCTATCTAAAATTACTAAAATCCATAGTTTTTGGTTAAGCTGTAGAGGGAAAGATGGTTAAGCTGTAGAGAGAGTTGAAGAAGAAGAAGACCCTTGGGTCTTGAGTTTTACCAGTGGGTTTCTGGTTTTTTAATTCTTTATTTTTTAATACTTTAATATGTTAATGGGAGTTAACGTCCAGGGAACTAAAATTCAAATTAATCGATAACGACATCAAACATATTTAATTAAAAAATTAATGACCAAAATAATTAGACCTACGGAAAACAAAAAGAGACTAGTAACATAATTTTCACTAAAAAAGCATTTCCTTTATCGTGACAACTTTGGCTGATATATCCTCCAACAGTATACAATTACGCAATTAGATCGAAAAATAAGTCAATAAGTATATATATCGATGGCAACTGATCGGATTTGGATCAGATCCAGCTATACTCAGATTCAGATCCATTTTTACATTTTGGATCTAAACTGCCCCAGATTTGCAGGAGAAAATTAAGACTCAGATCCAGATCCAACAAATCTCACGAATCCGGGTCCAAAACGAATTTGTTAAAAATGACTATTCAACCTATTTTTAACGAAATAAGATTTTCATTGATTAATTTCACATCACATCTTTAATGGAGGAAATATTAATTTCGATATAACTAGTAACATAATAAAAAACGATAAACTAAAGTCTAAAAAAAACTCCACACAATTACACAAATGTCTTTTGAATAACACAAACATTAAAAAATATAGATCATGAAACATTCAATTGTCACAAACCTAGTTTAAAACTTATAAGAACTCAGACGTCTCCCTCTATATATATATATATATATATATATAAAATAAAGGTGGGCTTTTTAAGACTCATCACAAGGTTAAACACATTACTGCAATCACCATTTGGTCTCTTTGGTTTGCAAGAAATAGATTTATCAATGAACACCAATACCAATCAGAGGAGAATGTTGTTACCCTTGTTCGTAGCCACTGTACGGATATGCAGGATGTTTCCTCCTCACTGCTCAATCCACAAACTCATGTTTTAGCCCGATAGACGCCTCCTCTTGAGCCCACAGCAAAGTTGAACGTTGATGTTTGCTTCTCCTATGCACACCAGAAATCTTGCTCAGGTTTCATAATCAGAGACAGTGCCGGTTTTATTCTTGGATCTGGTTTTATTCACAATCACCACATTGCCTCAGTGTTTATGGAAGAAGCTTTAACAATCCTCCAAGTTATTCATTTTGCAAAAGACATTGGCATCACGAGATTAACATTAGAGAGTGATTCCAAGAAGATAATCCAGAAATTGATTGAGAACACAGCTGATCTTTCTGAGGTCGGACCTATCCTTGGGGATGTAAAGAATGCAGTAGGATCTCTTACCTCGTGCTCGTTCGGCTTCACAGGAAGAAATGGTAACAGGGAAGCGCATGCAATGGCCGTGGAAGGTTCTCGGGTTACCTACGACCAATTTTGGATCGAAGATGCACCGGAGAAAGCCCTTCAAGTAGCAGATGACGACCGTCGTTTCATTGACCCAGCGTGAGTGCCTTTTGGGTCTTTGATTTTCTTTGCAGAGGTTCCTTAGTCTTTTCCAGACTTTGAAGTCTCTCATCTGCCCCTCTTTGGCCTTCGCTCCTTCATCGGTGTACCTTACTAAGGCTGAAGATCTTCGTTTGTTGGCCTCTCAAGAATGCGTTTTTTAGCTTCCGTCTGTTGACGAGGTAACGCTCCTCTTTATTTGGCTTCTGATTTGTTTTTCTCTAGTGGAAACTGTTTTTGTTTATACTTTTGCAATGTGGGGTCAGTTCACTTGGAGAATGTTGAATTTAATGGGAATGAAATTCACATTCTCTCGTTTGGTTAGTTCGAGAATTTCATTCATGGTAATGTAAGATTATCAATAGTGTATTTTTAAGGTATATTACCGGGAATGTCATTACCTTTATTTCCTTAGGTATTGTTGGATTCCCGACGTTTTGGACTAAAATGCCCTTAATTTTTTTTAAATGTCATTTTTCTGTCATTAAATAATAAAAATTCTATGAATGTTAAATTACAAATTTATCCTTAAACTATTTTAGATTTACAAAAAATTCTATAATTAAAATTTTATATGAAATTCAGGGGTTAAAATAAAATTTTACCCTTTCATTAAATATTTTTTTATATTTTCATTTTTGTAAAAAAATTATATAAATTTTATGAGTTTAAATTTTTTAAAGAAAATATATAAATATTTTCTAACTTGTTAAAAAAACAAATATATAATAAGGATAATTTGGTCAAATATATATTCCAATAATCTTTTATTTTTTTAACCAAACACGGTAATCTTACATTCCTGCTAAGCCAACTAAACACAAAATACAACATTTCCAGTAATCGTATTCCCTGGTAATCTTTCATTACGTGAACCAAACACACCCTTAGTGTGTTAATAAATGACCACAAATTACACGTTTGTCAAAATGAATTAAATAAATAAATTCACATATATATTGCGTGGGAATCTTAAATCGACGTATGACTGAAATAATTAACCAAATAATAACAATTTAATAAAAAAACGTATGACTGACATAAAAATAAAAAGTATATAATTAAATTCTTTTTACATATTTATTTGATTAAATTTATTTTCAATCTAATCAAATCATGTATCATTTGATTGAATTGAAAATAAATTGGATATGAATTGAACTTGGGGAGTTTCGAACATGTATTTAATCTATATTTTAAGTATATCGTAGTATTTTAAATTGTATTTAAATTGTATTTAAGATAAGATTTAAAATAAAAATAAATTTAATGTTAGTTTATTATATTTTTAAAAGTAAATATGAAATTATGAAAATAAGTATCATAAAATTATTAAATTTAATTTAAAGATATAAAAATATTATTTTTATTTTTATTTTAAATCTTGCATTAAATATGATTTAATATATATATAGTGTTCGTAATTATAAAATAATATAATATTTGTTTAACTAGTTTAGGTTCTCTTATATTTGATAATTGATCTAGGTTTCAAACCTCATTTGAATGATTTTTTGTATCATTAACATATTATAATAAGTTTGTTGTAATTATTAAACTAGTTAAAGCATTTGGTTTGGGTGCTTCACTCTCACCTTAGGGTCTTAAATTCAAATCATTTTATCTCTAATTTATTTTCAATTAATTCGATACTGATTTGTTCACGATTTGATTGGGATGAAAAAAAATTAAAATAAATAAAAATCCCTCCAATCAAATGCATACATGTGTCAATTGTGACATGCGTCACGATCGTATGACTACACGTATCACCTCCTAAATGAAGGATTAATTTATTAAACAAAATTACAATTAGAACCAAATTGATTAAATATAAAAATACTAGCAATCAGATATAAAATTATATTAATTGTGTTAACTGACACGTTAACACCTCTACTCCAATGCTCTACTATTTAACCAGTGCTCTGATAAATATTAACTAGAATATGACTTGAGTAACAGTTAAGTGATTATATCATTTCAACCAAATTTTGAAAATAATTATCATTCCAACAACACCTATAATTTAATGGTCATTCAATTAGTTTACTTTTAGAAGAATGATTATTGTCTTTAAATTTTTCGAATTTCAACGTAAGATTTTGAATTTCAACATAATATCTACAAAGATATTTGAAATATTATCAAATGACTAAAATCTTTCCAACATTTAAATATTAAATATATTTAAACTATATAGTCAAAAATTTAAACTTACATAATTGAAAAGAGAGGACAAGAATTTGAGTTTACTAAAAGCAAAAGATAACCCTTTCATCCTTTAATGGGACCAAACAAAACCTCCATGATTTTATTTACACAATATGGCACTCACAATTCTACATGCGAAACATGTCGAAGAAAACTGTAACGGTTGGAACAATTTCAATATTCAATAGCTAGGTCTTCTCTGTCTAGGTGCATGTCGTGCTGGTTCTTCATCGCTGCTGGGAAACTCCCATCTCGCGATGACACCGTCCCACGAGGAGGTTATCATCATCGGATAAAATGGGTGCCAACTACAATCTCTCACCGGAGCTTCGTGATGATGGCAACTTGCTACCTGAGCACCACTCACCTACAATGGAATACCATGTCAATGGACAAAGAGATGTTTGCAAGACCATGACCATCGAGGAGAGGCGGTGAGGGGAGAAGAGGAAAAGGGAGCTTACCAGATCATATATATAAACCGAACCATCACTAGAGCCACTGTAAATGTATTTTTGACCAGTGCTGCAAAATTTGATTCCCAAAGTTAGAAAATATACCTCCTAATCCAATGGATGATCTCGAGGGTTAACGTAAGCCATGAACCATCAAGTTAATGACTAAACTGCCTTGCTCGCCCAGACCCCACTCGAATGTTGTATACGTTTTATTCAAAAAACCTAACAGAACAGTTGAAGCTTGAAAAGAGAAAGGGGTCAAAATAACTACTCAATTTGGCCGGTAAATGACATCCATTTGGGTTATGCAACCGACTGGTACTGGTGCAAACCAGCCGGTTAATCCAGGTCACTTTAAGGCCTCTCCTAGGCTAACCATAAGTGACGCAAACTTATCTGTATGGTACATACATCAAGGCAGTTAAACTAAAATACTGATCTGCAATTTGGGGCTTCTCTGGGAGGTTTTAGTTTACCCCGATACTAATGAATAGAGATTGAACCATGTGGCCTGAGGGAGGGTTTTCAGCTGGTTAGATTCAGGCTAAGATTTTAGAAAAGGATTGCGCATGGTTCCAAAACATAGACAAGCAAGCATTATTAATGAATCACAAGTGCATAACTAAACCATGAAATACTTGTAAGAGATTACCTATATGCTGGTGAGAAGTAACAACGAATCAAAGTCCGCAACACTTTGTGGCCTTTCTATGTTGCTAATGACTGATCATGGTGATGTTTCAAGGCTCTTGCATGAGTCGGGTAATCCATCCATCTGTAGTCAAAGTGAGGATCCCTTAGCCTTGGAGTGCTGTCCAAAGAAATTAATATCACTGGTAAGATACACAGGGGGCATGGACAAAAAAAGATGAGCCTTAACCGCTGAAAAATCAAGCAATATTCTAAGTCAAAAGTTTATTAATATCACAGATAAAGCCCATATGTCATATACACAAAAAGGGAAATATCAAGCTTCAAGAAGTAATGCCAAAAATCGCATTAGGTGACAAAGGGAGTTGAATTTAATTACTATGGGACATTGGAGGACATCTTTCGTATATCCCAGAGTTTTGTGGTCTGATCTTTTCCGTTCGAAATGAAATAACGGCCATCTCCACGGCTATCAATGAATGTAATCCCTTCTAGATGCCCTATTAAGACCCCATCTGCTTTTCCTCTAGCGCTAATGGAACGCCTATCCCACACCTGTTCAAGCCAATAAGGAGTTCCTTTAATATACAAAATGATCAGCAAGAGACTAAAGCCACTTTGATTTCAACTGACACTAATCGGAGCATATATAAGATAATCAAAAAATTTCGTAGCCGAGGTTACATTCATCTGCAACGGTTACATAAGTAAAAAATTCACCTTACATAGATGATCATCACTGCCGGAAAATAGGAGATGACCAGTTTCATCGGCAAAGCATACTGTGTTAACATCAGCCTGCGAGAGGAAATTGGAATAGAATTTAGTATCTCTAAGCATCTCCAAGCCAAAAATAATTGAATGCTGGAATGCCCCTTGAACATTTAACAATGCATGGAATGACAAGTAATTGAAATACCTTGTGAGCCAGAATTCGGAGGCTAGGTCTTTTTGCCTCAAGATCGTAAACATATATAGAATTATCATTACTTGCGGCAACAAGCTCTTTCCCATCAGTGGAAAATTTCATAGAGAAGATTCCAATTCCTTCATATTCATCATCATTAGAATCATCAAAAGAGAAGTCCAAACCTTCATGAATTTCCTGCATAAGAAGTGAGTTATAATTTTACTATAGTCATGGGAAACAGCTCAATATGGATAATACGATTTCCAGCTAGCGCTTTCAGAAAAAAATGACTGTTATAGCAATTAGCAATACTAATCCCTCAACCCCATAATCTTTTTGCTTCTTTAGATGCTCTTGAAACTGAAGACTAATTAAGTCCCTCAGATCATCCCGTATAATTATTGCCTAATTCATTTCTAGAAGCCAAAATGGTACTTTCAAGTTGTTTATGTCATGAACATTTGGTGATGTCTATGATGGAAAAGTGTTTGTTTTAATTGGAAAAATTGAACATATACATTCGAAATAACACTATAACCATTTGATATGCATATAAAGTATATATTTTTGAAGTTATTAGCACTTGTAGAAGATACCGTAATATTTGCAATCGACACTGAGGCAGTAGATCCAACATTTACAATGTTAACAATAGGGGATAAACTAGAATACACCTGCATTATAAGCAATCAAGTTAAATGAAATGAAACCAAAACAAAGAGTGAAGAGGGGCAATATAATCAAAGAATCAATAACTAAAATATTAAGTCATCAGGCAATAACACACAAGAAATCGCTGATCTGGTGAAAGACATGTATCAGTAATCGTCCATCTCAAGCTTTTCGCCATAATGTTCTTCTGAACTTTCCATCCCCCGTCCACATTATATACCTTAATGTGACTTCTCTGCATCATCAAAAAAAGATTAAAATAAGTCAAAGAATAAGATCATAAAAACTTCGGTTTAAGTAAAGATATACAATCAGTGAGGCAACAAATAAACAAGCAATCACTATTTCAATCTTTTTCCTAAAGCCTGAGGGAATGAAGCAACACCTGGAATCTAGCAACAAAAAGAGAGCCATCGGCTGAAAACTGAGACACGTATGCTCGACTTTTCAGGTGGTCCACCCACCAGGGACCATTGACGGGCAAATACCGACTTAAAACATGGCAACCATCAGCTGATGAAAATCTACCCCTACCAGTATAATTACCCTCTCGCCCAACCAACATTTTCACCGTAGAAACAGGTAGTTTCCGCTTGCCAGCAACACTTCGGGACAAAAGCTTATGGGGTCCCGACCTAAGGTTCGTGTGTTGTGCAATATCATGAACAAGATAATCAGAATCCTCACTACAATCTTGGTTTGCACAAGTTCCATTAGGGGAAATCGCATCATCACAGGCACTAACATCCTTTTGAGACCTACTCATCATGCAATTTAACTATTTAAATTTTAACAAACGTGTAAGCTTAGGCTAAAACCTTTGAAAGTAAAACCCATCAACATCAGATTCTTATTTGATCAACTTTCAGAATCAAATTCCGGTTTTCGTATTGACCAGTTAGACGATGATGAGCCAACAGAAAAAATTGTGAGTACTAGTCAGTATTCGAAATTTGATCTTGGTCAATACCCGGACTTTAATCTTGGTCAATACTCGGATTTTGATGATTTTTCAGAAGAAGAAACAGACCCTGCGTGTAATGATTTTGATATTAGTCAATACCCGAATTTTGATGATGAAACAGCCGTTGCCGAGGAAGATGTTGTTGATGATAATGAGGAGGAAGTTACGACTGTAAATGAACATGTTGAACATCCATTCTGTAATTCATATAACACTGAAGAAGAAAAAGAAGAAGAAATCCCCAAAAAAAAGTCCTCGAAGAAAATGCCACGGGAGTATAACTGGAATATGCCAGAATTACTTCAGATACCGGAAGAAGAGTTGGTAAAGATAGCAGTTGATTGTTACACAAAAATTATTCGTATCAAGAAAGATGATTGTTTTGATACAAAGGAAGACTTAAAGATAGCTTTGTATATGAAATGTGTGGAAGATGGCTATCAACTAAAAGTTAACAAATCAAGCAAAGATCGTTTCGAAACAAGGTGTATGATTGACAAAAACTGTATGTGGCGTATGATTGCAAAGAAGATAAAAGATTGCGAAATGTTTCAAGTTAGGACTTTTATTGATAAACATACATGTTCAAGAACCCAAGTTTTTCCTCACCATAGACAGGCAAACAAAAAGGTGTTGGGTGGTTTTCTGGCTGAGTTAATGTTTTTGAATGGTAGGGTATATCGGGGACATGAAATTATGACTGACATGAATGATCGGTTCAAGATTAGTATCTCATATTCTCAAGCTTAGAGAGCCAAATGTTATACCTTGGAATTGTTGAGGGGGTGGCCAGAAGCATCGTTTGCCCAACTGCCGGCTTATTGTCACAATTTAAAGCTGAAAAATCCTGGGTCGGTAACTCGTATCAAAACAGATAGAGATTGACGCTTTGAGTTGCTGTTTATCGCCATTGGTGTTGCGGTTAGTAAATCAATATAATTTTGTTGACTCATTTTTGTTAGTTACATGCATTTCACATTTAAATGATTATATTTCTTGTGTATATGATTTTGTAGATTCGTTCGTTTATTAATTGCATGCGCCCAGTTATTATAGTTGACAGAGCACATTTAAAAGGACGATACCTTGGAGTAAACTTATTAGCAGTAGCCATGGATGCTAACAATGGGATACTGCCAATAGCTTACGGGGTTGGCAAATCTGAAACCTCTGATTCATGGACATGGTTTATGGGGCATCTTAGGGATTGCATAGGTCCTATTAGCAATCTGACAATCATATCCGATAGGGCAAACTCAATTGACAACGCTGTTAGAAGGTGTTTCCCAGATGCTTTTCATGGACTTTGTGGTGTTTATTTGTACAGAAATCTAAAATCAAGGTCTGCTGGTATAAAAAATCACAAATGGACATACTGGAAGGCTGTAAAAGCTTATCGGGAAGTGGATTTTAATAAGCATATAAATTGTTTAAGACGTGTTTTGCCTCAGTGTGCTCAAACACTAGAAGATGTCGGGTTTGAAAGATGGTCAAGAGTACATCAACTTAGAGCAAGATATGGTTTCATGACGTCTAATAGTGCAGAATCAATCAACGCTCTAAGTCGTCATTCCCGGAAATTACCCATTACTATGTTAATGGAGTTTTTTCGAGCCTCTATTCAACAGTGGTACTACAAGAAAAGAAACCATGCAGGTATTATTTCTTTAAATTCGTAACTTATCATATATTTTACTAAGTATTATTTATTTAAATTTACAAGAACATTGGAACATCGTGTTACACCATGAGCAGAAAAAAAGATAACGAAACGTGTTGTGAAGTCAACGTCATAGAGAGTTGAACCATGTTCAAACACTTTGTTTGAAGTACTGGATAATAACTTAAATGGGCTTGTCGATCTAAATGCAAAGACGTGTAGTTGTATGAAATGGCAAACATCTGGTTATCCGTGTGGCCATGTTATAAAAGTTTCTCTTCATCTAAACCAAGATGATTCAAGCGCATACGCTATGGATTGCTACACTACAGAAGTATATCGATAGACTTATGGCGAGATTGTCTACCCTATTCCACATCCTTCTGAGTGGGACATACCAGATGACTTACAAACAGTTTTGCCACCAGCCATGGACAGAAGGCTACCTGGCCGACCAAAAAGTCACGATCGTATACCGTCTAAGGGTGAAGAGAAGAAGAGATTGACATGTTGTCGATGCAAGGAAAGTGGTCATACAAGGTTGACATGTGGATCACCAGTGCCATCACAATCATCTTTTCCTCTACCAAAATATGGATCCTCATCAAAATCCCAATCACAACCGGCTTCACCTTTTGGGACTGTTAACTTAGGTGATTTTTAAATGCAAACGTTGTATTATGTGTATATTATGTGTGAACTTTTAACATTTTCAGTTAGGCATGTATTAGTAACTTGAGTTTGAACATTGCTATGATATGTTCAGTTGTTATCACTTATTAGACATTCATTTGACTATCGCAACGCAGAAATCGCAACGCGAATATGACTATCGCAACACGGAAATGACTATCGCAATGCGGAATTGACTATCGCAACGCAGAAATGACTATCGCAACGAGAGAATCGCATAATGCGAAAATGAAAATCGCAACGCTAAATTCGCGTTGCGATTTTCATTTTTGCATTGCGATTCACTCGTTGCGATTTTCATTTCGCATTGCGATTCTCTCATTGCGATAGTCATTTCCGCGTTGCGATAGTCTGTTTTGCATTCAACATAATGCATATTGAAATTAACAAATCAACTATTACATTTCAATCAATTAAACAAGTACAAATATTATGTACACATCAATTAAACAAATCAACATTTACAAATCATCTTTTACAAATCAATTAAACAATCAAATAATAATAATGAAATCAACTTTTGCACCCATACATCCATTTCACGCAGCTCACTTCAGGATTAACCTGCAGAAACCAAACATTGAATCAACAACACTTTCTACACATCTAAAACCTAAAAACAACAAATTATTGAATTCTAGCTACTTAACCAAACATTTTCAAACCAAAAGGAGTAAATATGTTTAACAACACTTGTATTTGACTTACAAATTGTTTATGGACACTTTCATAACGCGGATGCAGGTAGGCAGCGTCTCGCATATATCGCTCTAGCCATAAAATGCCGAAACCACAAGCCTACTGCACCTCTATCTCTATCGGTGGGAGGTAGAAAATGTGTACTTCCTGTCGTCAAACGCTCCAAGCACATGCATACGAGAGGACCACAATCCCCTCTGCCTTCCTTCGTTTGTTGTGGCGTGGTCTCGTCTCTGATAACTGTAACATTGAACTTCTTTGGCTTCCTGTTTCCAGACTTAGTCCAATAATCAATTGCATCCAAGAATTTAGCCAAATGAGAGCTCCATCCCTTAATCATATCTCTCAAATCAGACAATGATATGTAATTTATCATGCTGTCATATACTATTGTCTTTAGGGATGGGAGCTGAAGCTCGACGATAAGCTAATGAGTACGGTCCAAAACAGGGATAAACACCTGCATCGAAATGTAATAATTCAAATTGCGCACTTATTTATGAACACCTTTAAAATATTTAAACAAATATACTAACCTTATCGACCTCCCACCATGCAGGATAAAGTTTAGCTTATCCATTAGCCAACACATATGATTCCTGTCGTTGATTTTTCAAGTGAACTACGTGAAAAGACGTCGGCATAATTGCATATCGCATTTTTTTAATATTTTTCTTCAATTTCCTTACAATTAGAAGACGTGTCACCCATGCATCAATATGTTGTTTTAAAAAAAAAGACATATATTAGTGAATTACATAATTTTTTTAAAAAAATAATCAAACTGAAATATAAGAAATATAAGACTTACCCCCCATCGAAATAGTTCTTGTCTTCAACCCCTAATAATAAACCCCACCAAGACCGTTCAATCAACAAATGCATATCATCGTTGAGTTTGTATATGTCAGCGTAACACCCTTGGCTCCGCTCATGTAGATAAAAATCAACTGCGGTCTTAGCCCAAAGGGTATTATCCAGAATTGTTTCCGGTAGTTGTTTCCTCTCCACTTCATCTGCCGGAATGGTACTGGCCGGTAACTTATACGAAAGCCAACAGTCATCCATCATGTCCGGCATGTTAGGGGGCTTCTCAATAATTCGATATAATACGCCGTGTGAATCGGGCTCTAGAATGTTGGGAGGGACCTCTTCAACGATGATAGTGGCCTCTTGAACGGTGGGAGGGGACTCTTGAGGGATGATAGGGGCCTCTTGAACGATAGGGGAGGCCTCTTGAACGATGACAGGTGAGTCGGGCTTTTTCTTACGGATTCTTCGCACTATTGGGGTGAACGGAGACGTAATGGCACGTGCACGCCGTCTGATGCGTGAACTCCGTCTTGCAAGAAAAATCCGACGTAGAGCATCCACCTTAGCGGGCCGCTAAAAATAAATTAATACATAAATCAGTAAATAAACAAACATGATATTAAACAGTGAGAACAAAGACAAATATATTTCAAACTTGCACGGTATTCACCCAAGTCATTATTATATCATTGTTCACAAAATGCATCAGATAACATTCCAGAAGTAAGCACTTATATAAACATTTAAAAGGACAACATATAGGTTTAGTGCAGGTTCAATGACAACATAAAGAGTAGTAGTTTATTCTTGAAACTTAAATTTTCAACACTGTGAAGTTAGTATTTGTCTTTTGGTTGAAGTAATGCAATTCATTCAAGTTTCAATTTGCAGAAGAAGAATAGAATCTGCAAATGACTATCGCAACGCGAAAATGACTATCGCAACGCGAAAATGACTATCGCAACGAGAGAATCGCAATGCAAAATGAAAATCGCAACAACAAAATCGCAACGCGAAAATGACTATCACAATGCGAATTTGACTATCGCAACGAGAGAATCGCAATGCGATTTTCATTTCGCATTGCGATTCTTTCGTTGCGATAGTCATTTTCGAATTGCGATAGTCACTTTCGCATTGCGATAGTCACTTTCGCATTGCGATAGTCACTTTCGCATTGCGATAGACATTTTCGCATTGCGATTCTCTCGTTGCGATAGTCATTTTTGAGTTGCGATAGTCATTTTCGCATTGCGATAGTAATCTATTCTTCTTCTGCAAATTGAAACTTGAATGGATTGCATTACTTCAACCAAAATACAACCAAAAACAAATACTAACTTCACAGGGTTAAAGAATAAACAGTTAAACAGTATTGGCAGCAACCGAATGAATTTACTAAGCAATCTAAGTGAAATTACGAGTAAATTTATCATCAAGTTAAATATGAAAAATATTAAACTTACCTCATTGCGTAGAGTATGAACCTCGTTCTACAACGATGCTACAATCTCACGTAGAGCTGCTACCTCACCACGTAAAGTAGACACCTCAACACGCCATGCACCATTGTCATCGCGTAAAGTATCGACCTCCTCACGCAAGGCATTGACCTCATTACGTAACTCCCCTAACTCATCCCGTGGAGGTGGAGAACAAGGAGATAAACGTCGTGGCATCTTTGTCGGTCGCCTATCATGAGGTGATGGTGGAGAAGAGGCTCGATGATGTGACAGAATAGGTGATGACTCTCGTTGTGGAGGTGTATATTCGGGTCGATCAGGTGATGGCTCTGGGTGAGGTGATGGCTCTCGAAGTGGTGGCTGCTCATCATCCGTGCCATAAAAAAAAAAGCTTACTAGCTTGCCACCAATCAGTGGCAAGCTCAGCTTATGTGGGTGTCAGCCTCTGTAATGGAGTGTTGGCCTCCTAACAATATAAAAGCTCAAACAAAGTTAAACGTGTACTAGTAATAACTTGTTTATAAACATATGGTAGTATTTGTGTTAACTTACATTATTTATTGTAGTATACGGTAGTAAATCTTCCCATTGCTACAAGGACTGTTTCCTCTTCCAGGAAATAGCCCTAGGAATATCATTAGAAGTTTTTAATGCATATGTCTACATGGCGGGAAAGGCCTCAAATATCCAAATCTACAAACAATATAATAACAAACATTAGTAATTGTTAAAGAATTAATTATAATTTTGGAAATATTATATAAAAATTATTACCTTAAAGGCCCAAATAAAGCCTGACAAAGTGTATTTGGAACCATCGCCACGCAAACTTTTCCGATCATTAAAGGCAGACTAAAACTTATTCCATGTAGCTCTCCATAGATACGAACCCCACGGAAACAAGTTCCATGCATTTAGGTCCTCTACCAATTTAATTAGATCATTAGGAATAGGTTGTCGGGCCTCTCTGCCTAAAAAGCCAGCTTGCAAAAGTATTAGAAGGCATACTCGGACAACATCGACGTCATTCATCTGAGTAAAACCATCTTTCTTATTCAATAATCTCGTCAAGTCTTCCACGTGTAAATTCGACTTCTCCGTTGACTGCTCAGGAAAAACCCGGGAAAACCATGATAGGCGGGTAATATGTCTAGTGTACCGATCTACATCATCGTGTCCGAAGCGTAGACCGGTGATTAAGCAAAACTCCTCCCGCCCAAAACACGTATACGCCGGTTGAAAATCAAACCATATCTCTTCATCATGACGTTGTATAGTCTCTGGTAGATCGCTAGTCATGGTTTGAAGAAACAGATGGGTCAACATAGCATCTCCACCCGGATGTTGTACTTTCAGCCATGGCCCGAAGCAATTATCCTCAAATATTTTTCTTTGTGCAGGTGAAAGCTTCGACGCAATTGTTTTGGCCAGGCTTACTTTATTTCTTAAGGTCAATTGAGCCGAATAAAAGTTATGCAAAAATAATAAACATACCAATTTAGATATACCAAAAACTACACTGTGAAGATATGAACAATAAACATAAAGAGTAGTAGTTTATTCTTCAAACTTAAATTTGCAACACTGTGAATTTAGTATTTGCTTTTTGTTGAAGTAATGCAATTCATTCAAGTTTCAATTTGCAGAAGAAGAATAGTTTCTGAAACTTTAAATCGCAACAAGAAAATGAAAATCGCAACACGAAAATGACTATCGCAACGCGAATTTGATTATCGCAACGCAAGAATCACAACGCGAAATGAAAATCGCATTACGATTCTCTCGTTGCGATAGTCAAATTCGCATTGCGATAGTCATTTTCGCGTTGCGATTCACTCGTTGTGATAGTCATTCTCGGTTTCAAATACTAAAATTGAAAGAAACTTGAATGAATTGCATTACTTCAACCAAAAGACAAAACAAAGATAAATACTAACTTCACAGGGTTAAAGACTAAACAGTTTAGCAGTATTGGCAGCAATCGAATGAATATAATAAGCAATCTAAGTGAAATGGTTAATCTATTATTGAAAACACCAGTAAACTTATCATCAATTTCAATATGAAAAACCTAATAATAATGCAAAAATTTCAAAATAAAAATAATTAAAAAAAACTAACCCTCGGTGGTTGATTTGGTTGATTTTTCATTTCTAACCGTGAATGATTTCGCCAGAGATGGAGACTGTTATCATCGTGGGGACTGATTTTGTCGGAGATGGGGACGGATGTCGCCTTAGAGAGCGAGAGATGAAGATGAGACTGAGTTGTGATTTAGGGTTTTAGGTTATGAGTTGCGATTATGGGATATACTGTGGATGGTTCAGTGTTCCGATATATTAATATATTCGTGTTTGGAATTTGAAAAAAAAATACGCGTTAATACGAATGGCGCTATGTAAATCGCATTGCGATTTACGTATTCGCATTGCGATTTACGTAATCGCATTGCAATTTACGTATTCGCATTGCGAATTAGGAAAATCGCAACGCGAATTTAGGAAATCGCAATGCGATAGTCAGAATCGCGTTGCGAATCTGGAAACTGATTTGCGATACCGGAGATCGCGTTGCGAATTATCGATCGCATTGCGATTTAGTTGGTCATTTTGGCAAATCCAAAAAAAGTTGGTTAAAATCGTATATTATAAGGCATTTTTGGTCACTGAGGTTATTTTCTCTTATTAAAATGTTCAAATATTAAATTAGTCATCCAAATTCGAGAATCTATCCAACAATATTATTAATATTTTGAATTAAGGTTTACAATAAACTATCGAAAATTAATTATAATTTATAAAACACTTCTTTCACGTCAATTAAAATATTCTTTTATAAATTATATAAAAGTTAAATTGGTTAAATTGAAAGTATTTTTGGCTTAAAATTTCATTTGAAATACAAAAAAAAATATTACCAAAATATGTGATCTATACAATGTAATTGGTTTGATTCTATTATAATTAAGGACTAAATTATAAATATTAAGAGCTTAAGGACTAAAGTGTGAATGGTGAAAGTCTTGATGCTTAAGTAAAGGATTGAGAAAAATTGAATGACTATAATGTGACTAACCCATAACCTTAGTTGATTTTGATTAATAAATATTGTTAGGATTTTTAGGCTTTATAAACAACCGAAAATTATAACCAACAAGAGGTGAATCGACCTTTTAAAAATTGTGGGAATAGAGAAATAAAAGATAAACGATAGACACAAGGTTTAGAGTGATTCAACTTCCTCAATGAATTCTACATCCACTACATTAGTTCCACACTAAAGATTTCTAACAAATTCACTAATTTGTTCTTTCTTTTTTTAGGCTCAAGAGTAAGATTTACAAAATCTTCATTTTTCAATGGATAAACTAGAATCACTCCCCTTTTAAAAAAGATAAAAAAAAGTGTAAAAAAAAACTCTCAAAGATAAATGTTTACAACTTAAGCTCACAAAGACACAATAAGTACAAGAGAAAAGAAAGAATAAAGAGTGAAATAGCTTTTATCATAATATTGATTGCTTGGATAGGTGTTGTAATCTTCTTCAAGTGTCCTAGACTTGTTTTTATATGTTGGAATGAATTTGTAGCCGTTTCTAACCATTGGAATGTTTTGGAGCCGTTAAGATTAATTTTCTACAAATAAAACTACCAGAACAGGGAGAATCGGTACTCAGGCGAGAAGTATATGTACTGCCTTTGTAATCTTTAAATAAACTAGTTGTTATCGAACGTTGGGCTCAACAGTATCGGTACTAAGGTTAAGTAGTATCGATACCCCTTGAATATCGTTACCAATTTTACTTACTGGAATTTGAACACTTTGAAAAACAACATGTAGTATCCGTACTACCAAGGGAATATCGATACTTCTCTTATCTTTGGCATTGATACTTTTCATGCAATATCGGTACTACTTACCTAAAAAATATGTTCTGTGTTCAAAAAGTTTTATGAACTTTGAATTATTTTTAAAAACTTTGAATAAATTCAATTAAGTCTAAAAATATTTTGCTATTAAATTGTTATATCAAAATAGTTTTAACAATCTCCCTTTTTAATATAACAAAATTATTTGAAAAATAGTTTTTTTTTGCAAAACTCCCCCTTAATAAAATATTTCATGAAAAAGATAAATACTTTGGAAAATATTTAAGCTCCCCATTTTTCATATTTGAAATTAAATTTTTTAAACCTATTGATTCCTTTTTTGTTATATTAAAAATAATTCAAAATTTTATGTTCAAAATAACAATATAGAGAAAGTTGAAATTAAAAACATTAAAAAAATTAAAAAAATTAAAAAAATTAAAATCCCCTCAACAACATCGTTCCAAAAGAATGACACAAAAAATTTAACACTTAAAGATTATTGAATTTCAACAAAGATGAACAAACATGTTAGTAACACATGAAATTCAATAAATCCAAGTTTATATCTGTTGAAAACACTTTAATATTTTGATATACCAAAAATTGTTAAATAATTTTTACAAATTTTAAGATTATATTCTATTTAATCATTCGGATATATAAATTATTCTTTAAAGTTAAAAGGTTAATTTTACTCCTAACTATACTAAAAAATTGAGTATTATACTGAAAATATTTTTGAAATAATTTTTACTAAGGGTTTCGAACTTCAATCAAGTCAAAAATAATTTTTAAGTATAGCAATACGATATTACCATAACAATATCGATATTGTTCAAGAAGTATCGATACATATATCGATGTTGAAGCCCAAAATTATGAAGTAGTACGATACTGCTAAGGCAATATCGATATTGTATGCAAGTTTGACAAAACAAAATACTAAAATGGTATCGATATTATATACAGTATCGGTACTGTCTTAGCAGTATCTATACTATATGCAAGTTTAACAAAAAAAAATTAATTGTCAATTCACCCCCTCTTGGCTATTTCATCCATTCAATTGACTTAACAATATCATACTTTATATAATAATTAGAAATAAGTCATTAAAACTCATATGCATAAAGCACTACAAAATTGTTATGCATTTGAAAATTGATATCAATTGTTAAAGATGTATCATTTAAATGAAAACACATGCATAAATATTCAAATTAAAATAAAGGTTAAAAATTCATTTAAAAACATAACTTAACCAAGAATCATTACGATGAATTAAAAGAAAACAAATTAATTTTAGACAAATGTTCATCATAATATTTCCAGGATACATGAGATAACACATAACAAATAAACATTCATGCTCAATACTCATTCATGCATAAAAATCAATAAGCAACCAATATACAAAATCAAAAAACTTTAAGTTTAGAGGTTACTCATCCTTTTTCTTGTGTGACGAGCATTTGAGATTATTTACCTTTATTATCATTGCTCTATCATACACCTACAAGAGACATTCATTTGGATTTTAGTACCTAAATTGCTTTTGGTCCTAGAGGGTTAGTATCAATGTCTCTTTCTTTTTGAAATTCATACTTGTCTAATTTTAAAATATTTTCTTTTCTTCATAGGATTGTATGTACATTGTGATCATGAAAATGACAATGTGAGCATTTTGTCATTTTTAAAATAGAAGAATTATTTTGAGAAATGATTTCTTTTTCTTTTGTTAAGCATCCAAGCTTAACTTTTAAATTTAAACTTCTTTTTCTAAATCTTCAATTTTGATTATGATTATCAACAAACAAATAAATTCGATCAAAAAAGAAAAAAATAACACTAATACTTACATGGAGAACCTAAAATGAAAAAAAAAACTACATGCAGAAGAGAAGAATTTCACTAATATAAAGGAAGAAATACAAGAGGATTTTGAAGAAAGAAAAACTTGATATATAAAATTTACCCTTAGTATCTATTTATAGGGATTGATACTTTATTACAAATGAAACAAAATAAAGTATAAATATATTTTAATAAAGTTCTCTACTGTTAATCAAACTAGATTTTTTTACTTTCCCAAATTTTTATATTAATTAATTTGTGTCACTTTGAATTCGAGTCAAACTCTAACAAATCTTCACCTTAATATGAATTCTAAAAGTGAGAAGGTTTTGAGACAAAACACCCAAATTCAATGAGGCACCCAAACCTAACAAAACAACTCTTCACTTCAACAAATAAATTCTCCACCTTTTGCACAACACCTCCTCGAAGCGGTAATCTTTAATAATGGACATCGACCGAATCCAATCTTTTTCTAAGCTTGAATTGACTCTTCACATTAACATAGTTATCATAAGTGCCAACTTTGTTAAAAAATGTATCATCATGAGTAATATCATACACAACATTATCTCGATCATTAATGATAATTCTATCTTCAAATTTGTTATGCCTACGGAATTGAACTCTTTTCTGCTTCACATAACTATTCTACCCATGATTATATTGTTCAAAAAAATCTTTTTTTCTTAATTTAGTCAAGATCGTTTTACTAGTAACTGCATTGTTTTACATAGGGAGGAAACATTAGTTGCATCATCTAAACCTTTTGAACCTTGTAGAACATAAAACTTGACAGTCATTCTCTGTCATTTTATCACAATAAGAGAGCCCTTGCAAATTTTCATAGCTCCACTTTCACTTAATAATTTGTACCCTTTTGAATCTAGGGTACCTAACAAAATTAGATTTTTGCTCAAATTTGAAACATGTCTCACATTATCAAGTGTTTGAACAATTTCATCGAACATCTTAATTTTGATTATGTCAATACCTTCTACTTTACAAGGGACATTATTTCCCAAAATTATATCACCTGAATATACAACTGTATATGTCACAAACCAGTCACGATTGGGACCTATGAAAACTGCTACCAGATTCAAGTATACACTCATCACTTGTTATAAAATTGTCGTAAGCCGCAACTAGAAATTCTCTGTTAACATCTTCTGCAACATCTCCAATGTCAAATCTCTTTGCATATTGTTCTTCAGCCTCTCTCTTTATCTTATTCTACAACTTGTAACAATATGCTTTAATATAACATTTCTTTCTACAAAAGCAACAAGTTTTACATCGGTTGGACGATTTTGATTTGCTCATTCCTTTACTATCAGAATAACATTATCTTTTCTTCCACGATCTGAGCTAGTCAATCCATGCACCAGGGACCCTTTGCATGAGACTCAAAACCATATACAAAATGCTTTATCTTATCAAATGAGAGAACACCATTGTACACCTCTTCAAGTAGGTTCTATGGCAAGTTTCTATGTGTTCCTTGCAATTTTGTTTTGTTTAGTCCTAACTACCTCACTAAATTATGCCAGTTTACTTGGTAAAATATTAATAATTAATTTATGAAACTTAAAATACAATTCAGAACACTCTAAAAGAATCAAACTCATGTGAAATTAATAAAATATATTTAGTAAGCTTACATAATTTAGTGTAATAGTTAGGACTAAACAAAACAAAGTATGACTTCATAACTAGATTGCAAGGAACACATAGAAACTTTCCATATAACATACACATTCGGTATAGCAAAATGTATTTTGACATAGAACATAATAATTTGATATAGAACATAGAAAATCTTTCCATGGCAAAGAGAACATATATCGACCATTTCATTAACATGCTTTGTAGATTATTTTAATTAAATTATAGTTCAATAATCTATTAATAGTCTACAGATATTCAGGTCCTACCTTTTCACCAAGTATTTAAATTATATAAACATAAGTTATTTCGATGCGTTACCAAGACACATAGTTTATAAACACAATATACATTTGTCTCGTCAAGACTAAAGTCTTTAAATAATCCATACACAAGCATTATAAACCTTCTAAAATGCTAATTGTATTAGATACTTAACCAACAACCAAGGGCTTGAAATAACACTTTTCAAAGTTTGATTATTTAGCAAATTTTATCACTGACATACCTCACAACTTATTATTATTTTTTGTGACAATAGAGTACTAGTTTGGTTTAATCCATTTCATACAAAGTACTTAACATGCTTTTTTTTTCAATCAGAATTTACATCAAATAACAATAACATGCTCAAACGAATCATATTATAGAAATAACATACCAAATCATACTTGACATAATAAAATCAATATAAAGAACAATCAAAATCATAAATCAGTGTGCATGAAATTCTAAATTCACTTTAAGGTTATGTTTAGCTTTTATCTATTCTAAGTTCATTCTAAATTTTATTGAGATAAATTTTAGATCTCAATAAAAAAATTTAGGAGAATTTAACTTCCTCACTCATAAATTTTCTAAGCTTTCAACAATGATTATTTAAGGGTTGGAGAAAACTATCACTTTATTCTCTTTAACCAAATTTAGGGGTCCAAATAAAAATAAACTTTATTTTTTTCCTTTACTTTAATCTAATTTCCTTTTTTAACTAATAAATCATCTATTGATGAAATCATAAAAATGTTACTTTGTGACGCCTAATCCTTTATCCATCATATTCCAATAATTTCAATATTTTTCCTCGACAATTATAATTTTTTATTACTATAACCATAAAGTTATAATCAAGGGAGAGTGCATCATTTAAAACCTCCTAATCCTAAAATGAGGAAAAAAGAGTACATTCTCCCCGACAATATAAAAAACCACCCAACAAAACACAACCCCAACCTTACAAAATCACTCATGCTAAAAGGAAACACCAAAGTGCACTACAATACCCATTCTAAAAGCTCACCTAATCACTGTATGAAACATAAAATAACTTGATGAAATCCTCTGCTAAACCAATGCTTGACCTTGCATGTTTCACATTGCGGTTCGAATTATTAACGCAATAAAACTCACAAGATTGCTTGATAAAAAAAACTGAGATAGCTCTACATATAATGCTCTAAATCCACGTCAGTAGTTTGGGTCAACCCAAGACCTTTAAGTCAAGCCAATTAGAATTCTCAAGATAATTGGACTTGGTCTTAAGTAAGGCCCAAGAGTTAAGGGTAAGTGATGGTTTTAAGTATAAGTAAAAAGGAGAGGGACCAAAAATATAGTTTACCTATAGCTAGTTTTAAAGGTTATAAAACCCTTATTTAGCTAGATTTCACGGGAACCTTCCACAAAAAAATATCTCCCATCTTTCACCTTCTCTTCTTTTTCATTCCCAAGAGAAAAACAAAAAGATAGAAGTTTCTTGAATTCTAAACCTAGTTTGAAGAAACCAAGGTAAGAATCATATTTCTCGTCCATTAATTCATTTCAAGCCCTTAATCTTTAGTTTTGGGTAAGATTTTAGAAAATGGGTTTTTGGGAGTTGAGAGAAATCAAGTGTTTTAAGCTTATTTTTTAGTAGCCTCTAGTTGTATGAGTTGTAATCCATTTCCTTGCTTGGTTTAGTTAAAGAGGTGAAAAAGAGTTTCAAAGCGAATGATGAAGGTAAGGTGAATCCTAGTTGATTCAAGAAGAGTTTTACAACCAAGAAAGCAAGATAACACACTTACAACTTCCTCATATCAGTTGTAAATTATTAGAAATGAACTTTAGCTAGAATGTTAAGATTTTAGATTGAGAATTTTAGTTGAAGCTTGTTGAGTATAATTTAATGATAGATTACATTATTTATGTTATAAGCATGATATAAATCCTTATTTATGCTCCTTGTAATCACATAAGACTTTAAAGAATGTTTAGGGACCTCACTAGGATCTTTGGGATTGAAATATAACATTTTCGTATGTGTTTTATGACTTATGCAGGTAGAGTATAGATACTTGTTCTTCGTTTTGGGCAAATTCGTTAGTTTATGGGCAAGAGCATCGATACTTTTTCAAGAGTATCAAAACTTTGGGTCATAGTTTTGAAACTCCCTGGAAGTTTCGAAACTGGGCATAACAAAATATTTAAAAGTATCGGTACTTATATAAAGTATCAAAACTTTTGTAGGAGTATCGATACTATTAGGCTAGTATCGATACTTTCAGTTTGTTTTGGCCAAAACGTTACACAAGAGGCCCTAGACCCATAGTATGATGATAAATGGGATTGAATAGGTGTAAAAAACTAGAATAAGTGTTATAGAAGGTGTTTAAAGTTGGGTTAAAACGGATGAAATAACTATAGGGGTATCGACACCTTAGCTAGGGTATCAATAATGTAGAGAGAGTATTGATACTGTAAGGTTGGTATTGATACTGTAAGGTTGGTATCGATACCTAGGGTATGGCTTGAGCTTTAAAGCACGAGTAAGTGTAGAGGCAAGCGAGGATATCAATATTTTGGGTCATAGTTTTGAAACTCCTAGGAATTTTCGAAACTGGGCGTAACAGAATATTTAAAAGTATCTATACTTATATAAAGTATCGAAACTTTTGTAGGAGTATCGATACTCTTAGGCTAGTATCGATACTTTCAGTCTGTTTTGGCCAAAACGTTACCTGAGAGGCCCTAGACCCATAGTATGATGATAAATGAGATTCAATATGTGTAAAAAAAATAGAACAAGTGCTATAGAATATGTTTAAAGTTGGGTTAAAATGGATAAAATAGCTATAGGAGTATCGATACCTTAGGTAGGGTATCAATACTGTAGAGAGGGTATTAATACCATATGGCTAGTATCAATACCAAGGGTATGGTTTGAGCTTTAAAGTATGAGTAAATGTAGAGGCAAGTGAGAGTATCGATATTGTAAAGCCAATATTGATACGCAGGTTGATAAATGGGCTTAAGTCAAGAGAAAGTATAGAGATAAGTGAGGTTTCCTAAAAGCTTATCATTTCTATTAAATAAGACTGCAAGTGAGGATATTTATTATTGTTTAATCCAAACATAGAAACAAGAATAAAGTGGGATCAAATAAGACTAGCATTGTTTGAATGCTTGGGAAACGACCAGGACACCCGAGTTCCTTTAGAAAAGTTAGCAGAGTCGAAAGTATAGATTCAGTCCGAATATCCTTAGGGAGTGTGCAAGGCACTTTAAGCTGACTACTTTGGGCGCAAGTTCTGATATTCAAGGAGTGGGATAGTCGAGAGTGTGGTGTCCGATGCAGAGATTTCAGGGCCATATTCTCAGTAGACTAGAGGGGTGTGTGAGGCCTGAGATGCAGAACTGTTAAGATGCAGAACCCTTAACAGTTCTTGATGTCTACTATAGAGTAGAGAGTGATTATACGAGTATACTTACTAAAGCAAAGTAGAACATATCAGTAGACCAGATAACAACAGACTTGATAGCTTTAGCATTTCAATGATGTACAGATAGTATGATTTAGATGTTAGTGTGACACTGAGCTAGTTAGCTTAGCCTTCAGATGTTTCCGTTAGCATGTTAGTAGATCAGCCAGTTCGAGAAGATTTAGAGTTAACGAGGTCTAGATCCAGTGCAGAGTAGAGTACGTCATCCGGTTTCTTAAAGTGCATGCATATTCATAAACCCAGTTGTAATGTATTAAGTTGTAAAGTCAGTTATGAGTTAGTCTGTATATTTTTTAAAAGTATTTATTTATTTAATTATTTTAAGAGTTCTCCGATGTAACAAGTTTTTGTTATATTATATTATGGTTGGTTTTATTAAGATGATTACCTTAAAGTCAGAGAAGTATAAGAGAAAAAGTTAGTCAGCCACTCTAATGGTTCCGTGTGGCATCCAGATCAGGCAATTATGTGTTGTACTGGTTTAAGGTGTTACATTTAGTAGTATCAGAGTAGAGGTTTAGGCGTTCCTAAGACTTGTAGGTTAGTGTCGGTAAAGAGTTTATGAGTATACATGCCCTAATGAGTTATGTCGTACTTTGACATTTGTAATAGTAGAGAGCCCGGGCCATAGTAGAGAGGGTAGACGTGAGATTGGAGTTTTCCTAGCAGGTGATTCTAGCAATGAGGGTTCCAAGAGCAAGTTTCGATGGCTTAAGCTTAGAAAGAAATACAAGATTAAGATAGTAGAGTATAGTGAGAAGTCAAGAGTTTAATGATCATGTTGACTATTAGGGTACAGAAGGATTCCTCTAAAGAAGGTTTCGTAGAGGAACAATAAGGTTGAAGAAGCAGTTGGTTAGCATAGATGATTATTAGATTAGAGTCGTGCATCAGAAGCCTAGAGGTTGACTTTAGTAGAAGAGTTGGCAAGTACCATAAGGTCTCAAAGTTGTATAAACTCAGTGGATAGAATAGGTTATCAGGTTGTGTTGTAAGTTAACCTGATTAAATAAGGATAGTAAAGAGAAAGAGAGTTGTGGAGTGGTTTAAGGATTCCCAGTTAAATAGAGAAAGTTTTAGTAGATGATCTTAAGATAGGAGTTTGAGTTTTCAGCCCTTAGAGTTAGATGTTCTAGCAGTCAAAATCTGTCGTAGATGCCCAATAAAGTTTCAGAGTGAGACCTTTTTCTAGGGAAATTTCGGGGACGAAATTTCTTATTGGAAGGGTGAGTTGTAATGCCCCGAAATTCTAGTCAGTAGTTTGGGTCAACCCGAGACCTTTAAGTCAAGCCAATTAGACTTCCTAAGATAGTTGGACCAAGTTATATAAGTATTAAGCTTAAGTAAGGCCCAAGAGTTAAGGGTAAGTGGTGATTTTAAGTAGAGGTAAAAAGGAGAGGGACCAA
Organism: Hibiscus syriacus; assembly: GCF_006381635.1. Classification (NCBI taxonomy): domain Eukaryota; kingdom Viridiplantae; phylum Streptophyta; class Magnoliopsida; order Malvales; family Malvaceae; genus Hibiscus; species Hibiscus syriacus. The sequence continues at coordinate 1,096,505 of NW_024061774.1, forward strand.
AAATGTAGTTTACCCATAGTTGGTTTTAAATGTTATAAACCCCTTTAGCTAGATTTCATAGGAACCTTCCACCAAAAATATCTCTCATCTTTCCTCTTCTTTTCTTCTTCATTCCCAAGAGAAAAACAAAAGGATAAAAGTTTCTAGAATCCCAAACCTAGTTTGAAGAAACCAAGGTAAGAATAATATTCTCCATCCTTTAAGGTTCATTTCAAGCCCTTAATCATTAGTTTTGGGAGAGATTTTAGAAAATGGATTTTTGGGAGTTGAGAGAAATCAAGTGTTTTAAGCTTGTTTTTGGGTAGATTTGAGTTGTAGGAGTTGTATTTAAGCTTAATCTAACCTCTAGTTGAGTAGTAATCCATTTCTTTGCTTGGTTTAGTTAAAGAGGTGAAAAATAGTTTCAAAGCAAATGATAAAGGTAAGGTGAATCCTAGTTGATTCGAGAGGAGTTTGGCAAATAAGAAGGCCAGGTAACACACTTACAACTTCCTCATATCAGTTGTAGATCATTAGAAATGAGCTTTATCTAGAAAGTTAAGATTTTAGATTGAGAATTATGGTTGAAGCTTTTTGAGTATAATTTAATGGTAGATTACATGATTTATGTAATAAGATTGATATAAAGTCTTATTTATGCTCCTTGTGATCGCATAAGACTTTAAAGAATGTTTGGGGACCTCACTAGGGTCTTTGGGATTTAAATATAACATTTTCTTATGTATTTTATGACTTCTGCAGGTAGAGTATCGATACTTGTTCTTCGTTTAGGGCAAATTTGCAAGTTTCTGGGAAAGAGTATCGATACTCTTTCAAGAGTATCGAAACTTTGGGTCATAGTTTTGAAAATACCAGGAAGTTTAGAAATTGGGCATGACAGAATGTTTAAAAGTGTCGGTACTTATATAAAGTATCGAAACTTTTGCAGGAGTATCGATACTCTTAGGCTAGTATCGATATTTTCAGTATATTTTAGCCAAAACATTGTTCGAGAGGCCCTAGACCCATAGTATGATCATAAATAGGATCGAATAGGTGTAAAACACTAGAATAAGTGCTATAGAAGGTGTTTAAAGTTGGGTTAAAATGGATGAAATGGCTATAGGAGTATCGATACCTTAGGTAGGGTATCGATACTGCAGAGAGGGTATTGATACTATATGGCCAGTATTGATACCAAGGGTATGGTTTGAGCTTTAAAGCACGATTAAGTGTAGAGGCAAGCGAGGGTATCGATATTGTAAAGCCAATATTGATACCCAGGTTGAGAAATGGGCTTTAAGTCAAGAGAAAGTATAGAGGTAAGTGAAGTTTCCCAAAAACTTATAATTTCTCTCAAATAAGACTGCAAGTGAGAACATTTATTAATGTTTAATACAAACGTAGAAACGAGAATAAAGTGGATCAAATAAGACTAGCCTTGTTTGAATGCTTGGGAAACTACTAAGTCACCCGAGTTCTTTTAGAAAAGTTAGCAGAGTTGAAAGTATAGATTCAGTCCAAATATTCTTAGGGAGTGCGCAAGACACTTTAAGCTGACTACTTTGGGTGTAAGGTCTGACATTCAAGGAGTGGGCTAGTCGAGAGTGTGGTGTCCGATGCAGAGATTCTGAGAGCCACATTCTTGGTAGACTAGAAGGGTGTGTGAGCTCTGAGATGCAGAACCTTCAGCCGCACCATGATGTCTATCATGGAGTAGAGAATAAGTATACGAGTATACTCACTAAAGGAAAGCAGAACAGAGCAATGAACCAAATAACAACATACTTGATAGCTTGAGCATTTCAGTGATGTACAGTTTGTATGATTTAGTTGTTAGTGTGGCATTGAGCTAGTTAGCTCAGCCTTTGGTTGTTTCCGTTGGCAGGTTAGTAGATCAGCCAGTTCGAGAAGATTTAGAGTGACCGAGGTCCAGATCCAGTGCATAGCAGAGTACGTCATCCAGTTTCTTAAAGTGCATGTATATTCTTAAACTCAGTTGTAATGTATTAAGTTGTAAAGTCAGTTATGAGTGAGTTTGTATATTTTTAAAAAATATTTATTTATTTTGAGAGCTCTCCGATGTAACAAGTTTTTATTATATTATATTATGGTTGGTTCTATTAAAATGGTTGCCTTAAAGTCAGAGAAGTAGAAGAGAAAAAATTAGTCAACCACTCCGGTGGTTCCGTATGGCATCCAGATCGAACGACTATGTATCGTACTGGTTTAGGGTGTTACACTACTAAATCCTTGTTAGTTGCCAGATAATTACATTACACGAAACCCAATCAAGCACATCACTCAACAGTTAACATGCCTCCTACAAATTAGACTTCCCAAAATGATGTTCACAGTTATGCCTCGCTCCAGATTGATTTCCACCCCATTCTCAAACTCAGTGAAACTACCACCAGGCTTAGAACAAGAAATGACGCAACATTCATTCCTTTATAGCTAAACAACCATTGTTTTGTTGCTTCAACAAACATGAAAAAACTGTATCTTTCCAAATTTACTGGTCAATTTAACAAATTCATACAACAAAGTCCACCAACGCCATATGGACAGCTCAGTACTTCATTCATCCATTTTAGAGTCCGATTCCACAAATAGCTTAAAATTAGATACCCCATCGGACTCGATAAAAACCTCTAGTGCTGATTTTATTGCTATAAATTTCGTATAATCAGCACGAAAACCCTCCACCGATCCTTAAAACTACAATTGAAACACCAAAAGGGGAAAAATCCGACTTATATTCGAACCTTATAACTTAATAACCGTCTAACCTTGCTAGTTCCAAAATGACTTATCGCTCATCCCCTTCAATTTGAATACCAAGCTTCTTTCCAAGTGCCCAAGCTCTCTCAGCTTCCGTGAGGATTAATTTTTTTGAGTTATTGATATCTGAATCCGATAAAGAAGTATCACTCAATTCGCGTGCATCAATCCGAACCTTAGACCTTGATTTCCTTAGAGATAGATGCCTTTTTCTCCTTTCGACTGCCGATAAAGACTTGTACTGAATTTCCCTCAACGATTTATACTTTTTCTTCAGAATTACCTTGGAAGTAATCTTACCAACAGACTGAGAGACAATCTGATCAGACTCAAATTCCATCTGCCTCAACTCCATATTACTAACAGCCTGTAAAGCATGCCTAGATCCCGGACCAAATAAAACTTCATCCATTGCTTGAACTACACCCGACCCAACTAAATTAATTTGATTATTTCCCTCTGACCGTGTTTCCTCTGCCAATGATCCCAACATTGAGCAGACTTCACGAGATTCAATGTCTGCAGCTCTCCCTCCCAAAACTTTGTTGCATGGAACAATATTTAGGCTAAATTACATATTAATTTTTCCTTTCTGACACCGTTTGATCAATATTTCCAGAAGTAGCATCCTTTCTGCTGAGTTGACAAAGGCGCGTCCCCGGGGACGCGCTTTACCCGTGTTTTTCGCTGAGTTGGATGCCACGTGTGGAAGGCGCGTCCCCGGGGACGCGCCTTTGCCAACTCAGCAGACACGTATTTTGTTTTATAATAAATAGTTTATTTTTATTATTATAAATTAATAATATATTATGTAAAATGTTTCGATTATAATGTAAGAATTATCAAGTTTCGATTATTTTTGATTATCGATCTATTAATTTTATCAGTTAATTATTTAAATGTTATCAATCTAGTCATCTCATATCAATATTTAACGAAAATATTGATGCATAAGTTAATAAATTAGTATAATTACATATTTAATCTTCAAGACTTACATATTTTATAAAATTAGTCTTATTGAAAATTTAATTTAATAAATTTAATCCTCCAATCAGAACATGAAATGTGTCATCGTATACATAAATTTTTTAATAACTTTTAATTTGTTTAATTTAATATTTTTCTCTACTTAGAAGGTGGAATTATTATTATTTTAAAAAAAATTATAACTAATAATATTAATTATTATATTAAATAAATATATTAAATATATTTATGTATTTAAAAGTTAAAAAAAATTATTTAGGTGTACATACATTGACAAATTATATAATGCAATAACATTAAATTATTAGAAACAAAAACATTCATTTAAATACAATATTAATTACATAAGAGTTAACGGTTATATGATGATAACAGAGCTGGACATTTTTTTCTATTGTGCCCGATGTTTCTACAATGCCCACATCGTTTTTGTTCTGTTGACTTCTCCCGAATATCCATATCACAATGTATTCTAGTAGATTTTGGACGACCTGAGTCCCTCAATAGCAATGGATCTGGTACAATTGTAAGCCAAGTTTGAATCTCATTTGGGTCTCTTTCGTTTCCTATGGGCGGAAACTCAAATTCATATACCTTGAATACTTGTGAAAGTTGGTATACGGGATCAACATAATTTTTGTAGTCCAAATGCGAATGTGAGCAAGCAGCAATGACATGAGAGCATGGATATTTGAGTGCTTGAAAGAAACCACAATCGCACCACCTCTCTTGCAGATTAACTCTGAAAGAGTTAGCTTCAATCCCTTGCAGCGGACGTGGCATTTCGGTTACACGAAACAATTCACGAGTGCGAGAAAAATTTGTAACTAACATCTCATTTGATGCAGCCACTTTTTTCTGTAAATCAACTACTAGTCTTGGGTGGTAAATATGTTCGTTTTGCATCCAAGTAAGAGCTTGTCCACCGAGCTTTGCAAAGAGTTGACCCAAACGAAAATAAGTCGTTTTAACCAACGCCATGATTGGTAAATGACGCGCCCCCTTTAAGGTTGAATTTATTGCTTCAGCCAAGTTTGTTGTCATATGACCATAGCGATACCCCCCGTCATATGCATTTGTCCACATTTCTTTGCTGATGTCCATAATGTACTCGCACCCCTTCTTATTTTTGCCAAACAGCTCTTGTAGCATCGACTCAAACCTTTGAGGTAAGAGTTCGTAACCTAAGCCATTAGGAATATGTAATAGTTAATATGAAGTATAAATAAGTAATAAGAAATTGATAGAAAAATTGGGAAAAAGTAACATACCCATCCGCACGACTAACTGACGTTCATCGTTCTTCTTGTATTTTCCGTAATAGTTTGCAGCAATATGACGGACACAATAACGATGTTGAACATGTGGAGGTCTATACATTAAATATAACTGGATCACCGATGTCGTCTTCTCGAATGAGTTCCACATGGCGGTGGTTGCCTATTTCGTGGAGGATTTCTTCGTGGAACTTGTTCTTCAGTCTCCTCATCTTCACTATCATCATCAGCAGCATTTTCTTCATTTGGTGTAGATGACGCTGAAGGGGCTGAAGGGCCTGTATAAAATAACGACCCTGGAGGAGTGCTAGTAACAATCCCACCGCTCCCCGGGAACTGTGGAAACTGTGGAAACATTGGCATCGATGTATGTGATCCAGATGGAGATTGAGGTGTATGCGGAGAAGAACCACCAGCCAAATAAGATGCATATGAACCATATGCTGGATCATTAAACATAGTCGTATATGCACCTCCATATGGTATAAAACCCTGCGGGCTAGGCATGTAACCTGGCGGGCTAGGCATGTAACCTGGCGGGCTAGGAATGTAACCCTGCGGGCTCGGAATGTAACCTTGCGGAGATGGCATATAAACTGGTGGGCTTGGCATATGAAGTGGAGGGCTGGGCATGTACCCCTGCGGTATCGACGAATAAGGATGTTGTGGTGGGACTGATGCAGAACCGGTAGCGCCTTCTCTCCGTCCACGCGTTGGGGGACGATGATATTGAGACGGTTGACGTCTTTCTCGGCGCCTAGGAATGTTAACCCGTCGTGCTTCCGCCGAAAGTAGAAACGACTTCCCATTTTCATTAAACCAGTCCATATAGTTATCCGTAACCATATGACCAGTTTCAGCGTAATATTGTCGAGGGGCCAACAGTGTATATCGGTTCTCCCAAAGCGCAATCCAATCTCTGTGTCTCACCACCCAGTTAACATCTTTCTTTCCCCGTCTATCTATGTTATGCACGTCGTCTAAATTCCTAGGAGCTCCAGGAATATATTGCGTACAACCATACTGACAGAGCACGCGATCAACTGGATGCCACTCAATAATAGCATAACATATAAGAGGTATAACTGATATCTATACCTCTAATGACCCACTAAGGTGGGGTGGGATGCAAGCTTTCACTTCATCGCTCGCATAAGGTATCCACTGAAACTGAAATATAAATATACAATTCAAATAAATAAAATATTCTAATTATATCTAACATTTTAAATTAAAATATTAATAATTAAACAAATTTAAAAACATACCTCAGACCCAGCTTTCGTATCAATAAGTAAACGAATTTCCTCTAACCCAGTAGGTATACTTTTATGGTCCTTTCTTTTCATCGACCACCTATGAAATATAATATAAACTAAATATCACCCTATTTAATTGAAAATATTTAAATCAAAATTTAGTTTGAAAATTACCTCAACAATAAGGGGAATACGTATGGTTCATTCACGATCGGGCATAAGAAAGGCATGCGGAACCACGCCCATGATTGTAGAAGCAGAAGACATCCACCGATAGCAGTTTTCTTATAATTCATCGCCCGACACATTTCTCTAAAGAGAAATGCCAAAACTGCAGCACCACAACTATATCTTCCAGCTTCATCAAAATCGATCAGATGCCGCAACCACATACAATGCACATGGTTGCGAGATTTGTCGGGCATCAATATTCCTCCAATTATTCGTAGAATATATGCCCGAGCACATGTCTTTGCTTGATCCTCTGAAGCATTTTCATTTAAAACCTCAAAATTAGCTTTCAACCAAGATAAAGCTATTCTACCTCCATTAAACTCTGGCGGAGCAGCTCCAAGATAATCAATGCACATTGATTGCCAATCACCATCCGCCATACCACACATCATATTTCCGTCGACGGGAAGCCCCAGATGCATAGAGACATCCTCCAATGTAATTGTTGCCTCTCCACATGGAAGGTGAAAAGTGTGTGTCTCGGGCCTCCACCTCTCAATCAGTGCAGAAATTAGGACAGGTTCGAGTTTGCAATCGCCTATAATTGTTGCAATATACCCGAACCCAGCAGAAGCCAAATATGGCAAAATACGTTCCGGTGTCGGTATACGTGGATTTTTAATAAAAGTTTCTAAAATACGATCAGCATCCTAAATATATATATTATAAAAAATAAAAATTAATATAAATTCATAATAACTTTAAAATAAAAATAAATTTAAATATTAACATTAATTATAAAAAATATTACCATATCGCTAAAATGTCTGGAGATATGATCAATATCCAATCGCAACAGCATTTCGTTTTCCATTATAACTGTAGACAAAACAATATAATTAGCAAAAAAAATTAATAATTCTAAATAATAATAATTATATAATATTATTTTAATAAAAAAATAATATTGCATAAATATAATATAAAAATAATAACTATTTAAAAAAATACTAACATAAAAATAAATTTCTTACCACTAATAACAAATTTAAAACTCAAATAGTTGGAGAATTTGAGTTATATAAGAGAGGAGAAGATGATTTTGGTGTGAAGAATGAGGGAGGGTTGAGGGGGTTTATATAGGGGAAGAGGAGGGGTAGTTAGGAAAAACGGATGGGGGCATTTATGACATTTAATGGAAGGCGCGTCCCCGGGGATGCGCTTTCCACACATGTCTGCTGATATGGCAAAGGCGCGTCCCCGGGGACGCGCCTTTCACACGTGGCATCCAACTCAGCGAAAACACGGGTAAAGCGCGTCCCCGGGGACGCGCATTTGCCAACTCAACAGAAAGGATGCTACTTTTGGAAATATTGATCAAACGGTGTCAGAAATAGGACCCACTTACAGAGCCCCCATAAATTGCTTCATCATTAACAACCCCATGCGATAATGGACTGTAGCTTTCATCATGTAAATTTTTATCCTTTTCGCACGTTTTTTCCAGCTGGCTCATCTCGGGCACGCAGCTATTTGTTGGAACGACCAAGATTGCCCTTTCGTCTACATCAGCCATGGTGGCTCCAGGAAACTCAGTTGCTATTTGGAGGTTCACCTCCAACAGTGAAGAATCTACAACAACGATGCTCCTAGCTTCGTTACCCGAAGATTCCTTGGCCATTTCTTTATGAGCAACCGGAGAGGAAGCAACCTCCATATCCTTCGTTAACGACGGCTCTTCCCAACAGGAGACAGGAAAGAAGCAAGGTTCGATTTCAGAAACACAAACTGAAAACGACCATTCCCCCACTCTTAACTCAATGCTCCCTTCCACTCGGGTTTGACAATTCGTTACAATTTGGAACAACGCGCTGTCAAACGAACAGAGATTCACAGTCCTCTCCTCCACTCCAACAAGTTCACCCCATTTCTTTGCTAGGTTTCGAAAGGTTAAACGATTCCATGCTAACGATGGTATCCCTTTACACGAGAGCCAAGCTCGTCGATATCACACCGCATCTTTTCAGACCTAATTTCGACCTTCTCAAAACAATTATCCAATGCACACATCTGGTTTTTAGAAATTTATCTCTGCTCTCTTCATCTTCAAAGATGATAAGGACTGCTAACCCACTTAACCTCATAATAGTCGGACCTAAAATACCTTCATTGTGCATCAAAACTGCCAAATCTTTCATCTTCATGAAATTTTTACACCAACCTAGAAGGTTGTCTTTAAGAACCAGAAGCTTCTCCTCATCAATGGAACCTTCAATGGGAGTCTCCAAATGATAGTCAACCTCTCTTTTTCTCTTGAACTCTGCAGGCTGAGAATCAATGAATTTCTTTCTCCAGAAGGCGTCCCGTAGTTGGAATCTCGCCAAAAAAACCCGAACTTTGTTGCCTTAGATATAAGAGCCATCGAGATTATGAATAGCTCTTCTCGCACCCTCCATATTAGGAAAACGGACAAAACCGAACCTGCTGCCCCCTTGCTTCTCTTTTTGGAAATGAAAGAGTCCACAACCTCACCATACTTGTCGAAGATAAGCCGAAGCCCTTTGAAATGGAGATATTCTGTGAGATTGAAGACAATCAACATGACACACTTCCCCCTTGAAAACCTACTCTCTAGATGCGCCATATCTTTGGGTAAAACAAAAGACCCTGGAAGGATAGTATAGAGTATGAGATCCAACTTTCATCTTTATTTTAATTTAGTCTCTAAATTCTCAATTTTTGATTTCTAATTTGATTGTAAATCGAATTAACATTCAATCAAATGAACGTAATTAAACTAGACATATTTCTTAAGGTTTAAAATAAATATTTTAAGCTTCAAAAATGTTTTTTGGTCATCGGTCTTGAAAAAATTTTGGTTCAGAGAATCAAATATTTTATAAATTATATATTTAGTCCTCAAAATTCATAAATTCTATTAAATTAATTCTAATTTTAAATAATTTAATAAATTTAATCCTCGTTCATTTAATTTTTTGACATGGTACATGCCTAATTTATTATTTTTAAAAACCTTATGTTTCATTATAATTAGATGCCGTTTATATAAATAGGTATTGCTCACACGAATATACATGTCTTTAATACTAATTTATATAGAGAGAGAGATATAGGATCCAATTTCACGATATTTTTAGGACGGTTTTAAGAATAAAAATAAACGGTTGAGATTAACAGCAATAGATGTAAATATATATAAATAAAAACAAATAGATAGATGGACATATGAACAAAAATGAAAACCCGGAGAAATATTCTTTCTCACTTTGAATATCACACCAAAACAAGATCTAATTAACCAAACATGGAAGAATGCATGATATATAGAATACATAAGGCAAGAAAAAGAAGAAAAACGAAGTGAAGAAAAATGGGAGAGAGAAGGGCATGATCTTCTCATCTGAAAGTGTTATTTTCATGGCGTCGTCCATTGGAGTGTCCACTACAAGTTACCTTCACTCGGATAAATCCAGCATCAAGTTGAAGCAAAAAAACAAGACATTAAAATGTTTGTTCCAACGTCTTCCCCAGATATATTTATGGCTGTGGAAGCAGTTACGAATTGATGCATGCCTGGATTTCTTCCAGTGTTTTCCCTTTGGTTTCTGGGATAAACTTCGCTGTGTATATGATAGTCATTATAGAGAATCCCGAGTATATGTAAAACGTCCCTGTAAACCATCACACACGTAATTTCATATTGTTAATCTTAACTCCATATTTTCATTCACCTAAAAAAAAGTGTAAAATTAAAAAGTTTTATACGATTTGAACGGATTTTGTCTCTCTCTCTCTATATGAAAAATGAAAATAGAGTTGCATATTTGAAACATTTTAGTTATTGGCCCAAGTTGAGTTTGATTTACCATAGGTACTCCAGGCCATGAGAAAATTGAATGTGTAAGAGACTGTCCAAGCACCTAACCAATTCACCAGGACCACCAGGCTGCCAGCCACTCCCTTAATGTTAATTGGGAAAATCTGTCAACCAATTTCTTATCGATTTAGATTTCAAATTTAATTTATATTTAAACATTAGATTAAAAAAAAGCTTGCCTCAGACATTATCACCCAGGGACCTGCTCCCATTCCAATTGAGAAAGATCCAATAAATATCTGATTTCGATGTGAAAATTATATATATATATTAGTCTAAGTGATTACCAAGCACAAGACAATATTTATTTAGTGTAAAGATTATTATGAATAAGAAGGCAACCATGCTTTTATATATATATATATTATGAATGACTTACAAGGACGCCAGCAACAGCTAATATTGGCCTCCATTCAGGGTAAAGATCTTGTTCCTGACTCAAAATAAATATATATATATATAAATCATGAAACTGAACTATGACCCCATTGACAGTGACAGAAATGCTATGAATTACCCTGAGGTAAAATGAAGAACCTGCTAGAAAACAGCCAAGAAATGTGCCACTTGAGGAAAGCTGAAAGAAAAAAGAAATATTCTCACCCCAAAATTTTCCATGAAAATTCAAGAAGTAATCTAGAAAGCAAATTTTTGGGGGGATTGATTTTACCATTAAGAGTACTCTTCTTCCTGTTTTGTCCATTAGAATTGCTCCCAGAAAAGTTATAGGGACCTAAGGATTTCGTTTTTCAGATTATTGAGTTAATGAACAAAATATATATACCTGTTATGATTCACTTAGATTTAGTGTAAAATTTTTAGTTTCGTATCTTTTTAAGAAGATTATCTCTTTGTTATTTTTTCTATGAATATCTTATATTTTTTTATTGTTAATCTCAACGGTCTATTTTCATTTATTCAATCATTCTAAAAATTATAAAACTAAAAAGTTTTGCAATTAGTGAATATATATATATATATATATATATATATATATAAATGAATTACCTGAAGACAAGCATAAGCTATGGTTCCAGTTTTTCCTGAAGAAAGCCCTGGAAATTGATTTATAAAGGTTTATCAGTATGATAGTTCTTCTAATGCATATTGGGTTAAGGTATATATGTATATATTTATATTATATATGTTCCTCTTAGGGTATACCAGCTAATGCAAAGGTTTCACTTGCATAGAAGCTTATTCCATTGATCCCTCCAAACTGTTGGAAAACCATTAAGGCAACTCCAATCTGAAGATCATATTAAAAAAGAAGTTATATTAGAAATCATTTAAACAAGAATCTCGAATTCATCGAAAATCGAACTTACCATCACAGCACGAATATATTTCTTCTGAAACAAGTCCCCTACTGTTGCTTTGGGAAGGCTTTCAAGAGTTTCAATATATTCCTGTTGATACACCAAATTATCAGCTTTATATATATATATATATGCATGTCAAATTTGCATTGAGGATATGTTTTAATGTGTAAATACCAGAATTTCAGCAGCTTCAGTTGTAATATCTGCATTTTTGCCCCGAAGTTTTCTTAGAGCTGCCTGGAATTCTTCCTGGTGCCCAACCTTTGCCTGCCAAGAACAATTTTCAGCAATCTAATGGCTTAAGGAAAAAAAAAACAGTGCTGTTTAATTCAGTTTCGATTAAGTTTCTTCTGATTCGGTTCAATTTATGTTCAAGCAATAATTAATCGATCGGTTTGAGTTTGATTTGATTTTCGACTATATTCGATTTAGATTTTAAATTTTAGAATATACATACTAATCACTTTTTTCCCAAACCCTAATAAGTCAATATTAGAAATATGTATTGATATGCTTACCAGCCATCTAGGAGATTCAGGGATGAAACTAAGGCCAACAAACAGGAAAATGCATGGCACAAGTCCTTCATAATCAAAAACCAAAATTTAGTAATTTTCTTTTTAAAATTTTGATCGTGAGTAACTTCTATTTCTACGATTAGTTTAAGTACACCCTGATGGATGATTAGGGTACCTGTGAGAGCCAGTGACCTCCATGTTATAACTGTTCCTATTAGGAATGCAACTGATTGACCAATGACAATCATCAGCTGCAAAGAAAAAAGATAAGGTTTCTGAGGACATAAACAGATTAATTAAGTCGAAATATTCATGTCTGACACATATTCGAATATTATTTGAATATATGATACTCGTATTCGAATTCAAATAATATAGTTCTCACCTGGTTCAATGTTGTGAGCCCTCCTCTGAGATTCTTTGGCGCAATTTCAGCTATGAAGATAGGAACCTGTTTGTTTAGAGGGAAAACTTTTCAAAAATATTTTCCCATCAATTTCTATCAATAAATACAGAGTTTTGAGAAATAAAAAAGAATACCACATAAGAGAGAACTCCAATGCCAAATCCAGTTGAAAACCTTCCAACATCCAGTGACAGAGCCCCCTGTAGTAGGAGAACCATTGAAAATAACCATCCAATTCAACACAATCTAATGATTAAAATTTCATGTATCTTAAAGTTCAAACCTTGGAGAAATACACAGCTAGCCATCCAGTAACGCAGAAAGAAGCTGAAAGTCTCATTGCCTGAATCATCCCATCAAAACAATCCATGTAATAATCTAAATCAATCATAAGTAAAATTAGAATTCAATTATGAAAACAGGGATTTAAATAACGGTCCGCTCTTGCAAGTTGGAATAGCGGCAACGGTGCCGTTCAATAGTATTTGTTACGTCCACGATCACAATAAATGCAAGGCATTCGAAAATGCATTCGCAACCGTAATTTAAATCCCTGATGTAAAATTCAACATACCCCTTTTCGACCAATCAGATCTGCAAGTCGACCACTTGTGACAGCACCAATCATTGCACCAATGGTCAAGATTGAACCAAACATTGAAAACTGAAAAAAAATGATGGGTTTTTTAAGATGAAATTAAAGGCTTTTAATCAAAAGAAAAATGGAGAAAATTTATGAGGGTTAACCTCAGCTAAAGATAAACCAAGATCCTCCCTGATAGCAGCTTGTGTTGGTGCTGAATACCCCACCTGCCAAAAAACAACATAAACCACTTTAATAATTGAAGGACTTTGTTCAAACAGATGAAGAACACTAAAAAAACAATCACAGAAACAGAAATGAAAATGAATTCAAAACTACTCACACAAGATCCGAATTCGAATGCACCACAAACAGCAACAAATGTGGAAAACAAAACCATCCCAATGGAACCATTTTCATCACTCCCATAATGTTCATTATTCTCTCCCGTTGTGATCAAAGGCTTCTCCAAATCTCCACGCCCATTGATCTCATTCTCACTGAACTTTCCGGTTGCCATCTCCTTCAACTTTTAGCAAATTTTCTCGCAATCCAAACAGAAAACAACGACAAAGCAGAAAAGGGAAGAGAACTCGACGCAGAAGCCAAGGTTTGAAGATGAACTTTATATAGACGTAAACTTATGAAACGATATTTTCATGCCAAATTATGAATTTTAAAGAAATAAACAACCATTCATGCACTTAACAGCCATGATTCATAAAACTTTCTATAAGAAGTCGCATCTAGTACATTCGAAGCTGGGATTAATCTCTTCTTCTACCCCAGTTGCGACCTCTTTTATCCAAAAACGTTATATATATAAATATCAATCAAGTAAAGAGAAAAATTCCCAAAGGTGATATTTATACAGAACAGCCAAAGATGATAATAGTTAATTCCCTAATTATGGGATGACGACCTTTTCTTCCTCGATCCAAACTTGTGGAACAGTTGTTGTCTGGGGCATGTTTTTTCTTTACATATTTGTCATGTTTCATATGATTCACGATAAAGTTGAGCAACCAACCATCTGATTTTCCACGTGAAATTGTATCTCAATCTGTTTCTATAATTTGGATAAATTTCAACATAAATAATATACTCCAGATTTTATTTAAACAATTTTATCAGGTCAACATTAGTTTTCAACCGTTTAAAAAAAGTTTTTCTGTAAATAACTGTTGGCACAAGTGGTTATGATTCAAGAATTTGAGTTTGTAAGGATAAGTTTGAATCCTAACACTGTCACTCTTAGTAAGCAATCTCTAAATTCCTATGTAAATCCTAATTGGATCTTAGATATGCCCTAGTCCTAGACTGAGGGAGCCACCCCTTACCTAAAATTTTTATTATATAAAAAAAGTTTTCTAATATTAAATTATTACATACTAGTTCCTATTCCCAGTTAATCTGGGGATTCATAATTTATTCTTTTTATATGATTTCTTAAAATTAGATTTAAATTTTAGACCACTTATAAACGTTTAGTTAATTATTACCAACAATTAGTTTGTATAGTGAGATTATATCAGAGGCTTCTATGATTTCTTAAAATTAGATTTAAATTTTAGACCACTTATAAAACGTTTTGTCAATTATTACCAACAATTAGTTTGTATAGTGAGATTATATCAGAGGTTTGAATTCTAATAATTGATAATTAAACAAACTGGATTGAGAAAGTTGCACTCAGAATGAGCCTTTACAAAACTTGATATAGATTAGTATATTAGTAAATTAGATATTAATAGTTAATTCTTGAAATTATGGATAATTATTTAAAGATGGTTATAGATATTAAATTAGTTTATTAATTTTTATGCACATCAATTATTTTAAATAAAATGTTACTATTATTGTTTTAAAAGTTTAAAATATATATTTTTTCGAGTGCATTGAGTAGCAGTGAAAGAATATAAAAAATAATTTATAATGTAAAATTTATAAAAATAATATCAATATTATTTTAAAGCAATGTCAAATTTTTTTTTTAATTTTTTTATAAATTAGGATGTCAGCATAGCTCCGCCCACGTTGAGTACAATACTAAATTAATGTGTTTTAGCTATATTAAAGTTTACAAGAGATTTGTGTACAAATCTAAATTAGCTTATAAGTAGGGCAGGGATGGGTTCACAGATGTATTTTGAAGAATGAAACCAACACTCCCTTATCCAATGAAGCCACTTGATAGGTTCATAAATCGTTCTATTTTAATTTGATATTATTTGTTCTTTTTAATTTTGTAATGTTTATAATAAATCTTGATAATGTTGAGAGTTATTATTGTTAAATTGATGATATGATTTTTTTTATTTTGCCTTAATGGTTTGAAAGATTCTCCTTAAAGATCTTGAGTTTGAGCAGTTACATATGCAGAGATGGAGCTACTTAGAGGTTGGAAGGGGTTGTTGCCTCTCCCAATTTTTTGGTATAATAACATTTTAAGTCTTTTTTAGTTTAAATATCAGTCAAAGAAGATCTTTGTCCCTCCTAATTTTTAGTTTTAAATATTTAGTAGATTCTTATTTTTTTGAAATAAAATAATTTTGTCCCCTCAATATTTAATCCTAGTTTTATCCTTATGTGTTACTTAAAAAAATAGTTATATCCTTGTGCGTGCGTGTTATCAATAGTTAAAAAGATTTTGAACATATATTTTCTTATAATCACCCAGATTATTAAAAATGCTTATATCACAAATAAATACCTAAAGTATATCATTTTTTTTGTTTAAACACCAAAAAGTATTTTTTTTGGGTCACAATAAGTATCTAAAATTATCTTTTTGGTCAAAATAGGTACTTAAAATATTTTTGGTCAAAATATATACCTAAAGTATTTAAGTTTTTACATCTAAGTAGATAAAGTATTCTTTAATTAATGTCACATGTCAAATTTTTTTTAAAAATTTAGATGAAAAAGGAATATACTTTAGGGACTTGTTTTTAATATAAGCCTATTAAAAATAATGATAATAATAATAATAAATTTATATATTAACTGAATGTATAAGACTTTTTTACGTATAGTTTTAACAGATGGTTATTATGTTACTCATTTTTCATAAGCAGATTTTTTTTAATACCAATGTAGTGATATTGCAATATAAGCCAACGCTTTCTGTCATTCAACGTTGACTAGCATGCAAATTACATAAGGCTTATTCTATTTCTAGTCAAACCAACTTCTAGATAAAGGCATAAAAGGATGTCGAAAGTTTTCGAATCATATACATCAATCAATTGATGCGTTTACACAAAAGTAAAAAAATATAACAAGGATAATTTTTTTTCATTAAGAAAGAGAATGAAAATAGGAAAGAAATACTTTAAATTAAAATAACATTTTAATCTCAATCCTATATTTATTTTAATCTAACAGTTGTGAAAAGGTGTTAAAATAATGTCAATGATATGTTCTTAAATCTACAACACAAACATACTATCGGATTTTTAAAAAAAATATAATATTTCTTTTATCATTGAAATTATTCTCCTAAATCTAGTTAAAACATCATAAGGAATAGGCGTTTGTTTTCCGGTCAGGATAATATAAGGTTAACTAGAGCTAGAGGTAAAGTTTATTCTATCATACATGTGATTTATTTTCTTTTTAACAAGTAAAATTTATAATAGTAAATTAAAAAAATTAGTATGGAAAATCATTAAATTATTTTTGTTACCAATACCTATATTTTACAAAAACTTAATATTTCATATAAAATTAATATAATTATATATTAAATGAAATTTAAAAAATAAACTTACATATATAACTAAATATCTTTTATTTAATTTTATCATAAAATAAAATACTATGATTTTTAAGTTAATTTTTTAGTGACTAAATATATGATATGATTTTTAAGTTGATATACCTAGCTGGGAGTGGAATGATAATAGAGGTTTTTCAGTTAAATTTGCATATGCATTCTGTGAACCTCAAGGAGCATTGATGAGCCAGAATGTATGGACAGTAATTACGAAGTGTAATGGCCTCCGACGGATTGAAACCCTATTGTGGCTTGGTACATGAGAACGACTCTTAACTAAAACAAAGAGAGTCACACCACATATTGCATCCGATAATCTTTCTGGGGTGTGCCAAACAGAACCAAAATTTGTCGAACATCTATTTCGATCTTGTCTGACGGTTAGGAATATTTGGATGTGTCTGATTACCTAAAACAAATGGACACAATTCTTCTCGATGGAATTTCATGACTCAGTGCTCCTTGATATCAATGGTAAGTGGAAGTTCTCGGTTGATAAAGATAGATTGTAATGCCCGAATACTGAGTTAGTAGTTTTAGGTAAATCGTTTAAGCTTAAGAGTGTTATGGTAGGCCTTTATGAAACATTAGGTTAAGTGTGGCTTGGCTTGAGCTTGGGTTGGGCTCAAAATATGATGAAAATGATATTTTTGTATTGTGGGAAATTGAGGGAGGTCCAATGAAGTAATTTACCCATTATTTGAAATAACGCAGACTCCCAAAAAAATTTGATGAAGTCACGTTAGAAAGGGGAGAACCCTCTCTTATCTTCTTCGTCTTCATCTTTCTCTCTTCCCTTATTGTTACAAGCCCATCAAAGGTGATAACTTGTTACTCCACATCCCTAGTTCGAATTTGTGAAGCTAAGATTCTTAGTCTCTTTCGCTAGAGCTTCATTTTAAGTCCACCATCTCAAGCTTTGGCCATGGTAGGGGTTTTAGAGAGGTTTTGGATTTCAAGGCTATAAGATGTTTCTAATCCATTTCTAATGGTTGGAAATCTTATTTTATTCCTTTTAAGTCCTTAAACAAGTTAGTAATCCATTTTGTTGCTTTTGATTAGTGGGAGAAGTTGGAGAGAGATCCAAGGAAAAAAAAACAAGGGAAAGCTTATGCTTGGGTGACTTTGAGGTGTTTCCCAACAGCTAGGATCAAGGTAACACACTCCTAACTCACCTATACTTGTAGATCATTAAATGCGATTTGTTTGCTTGTATGAGTGCATGGGTGCATAATGGGTTTAATGATGTTCATGAGGGCATTGGGATGTTTTGATGTTTCTCATGCATGAAAATGACATATTATGATCCTCTTAAATCCTCATAAGCTTTAAATAACGTTTGAGGGTCTTATGAGGGCTTTGGGTATGAGAGAGACAACTTTCTCATGAGAATACAGAGTTTTCTAGGTTTGGGGTATCGGTATTATTTGTCTGAAAGGCTAAATCAATGAATTTTGGTCAATAGTATTGATACTTTATCATAGGGTATTGATAATGTTGTAATGTTTCAAAATTCCAATAGCCAATTTTGGTATTGGTACTTGGGTAGTATCGATATTGAATTAACTTTCTAAAACATCAAACCTAAAATTGACATTGATACCTAGGATAGTATTGGTATCCTAACAACTAGAGTAGTATTAGTACTCCCCCTAAGGGTATCGATACTCCAAAGTCTTGTCAAAATCCAGTGAACGATTTTGGTACTGATACCAAGGGAAGGAACCAATACTAAATGATCAACTTCGATACTAAAAGTGTAACACCCTAAAACCGATTGGGCCTAAAGTGTCACATTGGACTGCCAAGACAACCTATGAATTTTGAAATCTGTCTGTTTCCTTTTAAAACATACTCAATGGTATCATACAACATATAAAACAGTTATTACAATATTTTACAAATCGAAGCTCCATGACACATAATTTAAAAGCAAAATAATACATCTTGATGTTATAACTCAAGTACATAAGTAAGGTTCTATGAATACACATGCCCACTAAAGTACAGTACAATACTCTGAAGGATATGCTGGAAGTCCTACTGCAACGGTGGTCCACGAACTGCTCAAGCTACTGACATGCTAAAGGAAAACATTCAAAGGTTGAGCTTGCAAAGCCCATCAATATAATCGCTAATCTAGAGCAACACTAAGAGTTTCATAAACATAAGCTGCTAAAGATTAGGTACTAAGCATAGGCACATACATGATCTTGATCAAGTGCTACTGCATAAGGCTTAACTGATTTGTCACTGAAATAGGGGTCTCACGCTTCTATTAGTCCCGGACAAGGGCCTCGCCATGAGTACGCACTCTCAAGGGTATTTGACCTTACTGATTGACTGCGACTGCTTTGCATTATCTAAATGCAACTTTGACTCCGCTATGCATGTCCTGAATGCAACACTGGCTCTGCTATGCTAGTATCTGGTATCACACAACATCAGACGCTAGCCTACTAAGAGGGGGTACCATTATCACATAGCATCGGGAAGGTCCTTCTAAGTTACTGGATGATCTCCTGATATCACATAGCATCAGATAGACCATCGAGAATGAATCCTGGTATCACACAACATCGGATATTCCCACCTCAACTGAAGCGTTGCTTGGTATCACACAACATCAAGTCAAGCTTTTCAGATAATTGGGGTACTATACTGATGCAACTACACATGCATGTCTAAGGCCCAAAGGCCACACACACTAATGCCGCTAACCCCTCCTCGTGAGTGTTTAGGCCTCACACCCTAGCTCGCTCCTGAAGTGCCTCGTGCACAGACAATGCCCCACTAGGGAAACTAAGGTAGCTTAGTATACCTAGCATAGTTGGACTCACTAAAGGGAGGTTATCCTCTCACTAGCTGCTACCTTTCTTGATCTCTACTGAGAATGTTATGCAAAAGCTTATTGGTCTGTTACTGTTGTTATTTAATACACTACCTCATTCTAGTCACTTGCTACTTAAGGTTATTTTAATCATTCTGTCTCTAGCGAAGTCTCTAGCATTCTCGAGGTTTTACAATTATTTTTGAGGCTGTTGTTGACTAGTTTGTACCATCCGCTAGCCTGATACCTGACTTGGGTTCAATACTGGGTAGCGACACTCTGATTTCCATCAATGAACTTCCTATCAATACCCTCGAATTGAAAGGACGGCTTACACTTCCTAGGTCATTGACGTTCTTGAAGCCCACACTTTCCATTATTTCTGAATCGACTTTCTCATTGTACCGCTATCCGGTACATTCCCTTGCAACAATCCTTGTTTTCAACTATTTGTATATGTGCTCGACTGAAAATACTTGGGCGTATTACGCTTAAGATGGTTGCATCCATTGTAATCCACCTTTAAACACGTTCTTTAACACTTTTTTATAGTGTTTTATGCATATTTGATCCCATTTATGGTCATACTATAGGTCTAGAGACTCCCGGGCACATTTTAGGTCATTTTGGACATTTGGGCAGGGGTTCCGAACCACTTTAGGGGGTTTTGAAACCTCTACTGTAGATTTGCATTCTGGACAAGGGTTTTCGAAACCAGCTCAGAAGGTTTCGAAACCTATGCTAGAGATTGCATTGTTTCATACGAGAAAGCTCTCCAATCACTCAATACACTACCTTGGTGTTAGAAACACGAAATGAAGCTCCTTTAGCTAGAATACCCTCCACCAAGCCTTGGTAAAACCCACAAATCTCTTGCAACAAAAGAACCCAAAGCTTTAATCACTAAAACGATGTGTTGAAGGGATAAGGAACGAAATTGAAGCTTAAAAGAAGTAGAAATGGCTCAAAGGACTTACCTTTGACTTATAGAACTTGGAGAGGAAAATGAGAGGAAAATGAGAAGGAAGAATAAATGAAGAAGAAGATGTAGAGAATATAAAGTCTCTATCTTTTTTAAAATTGGGTAATTTATGTTTTTGGTCCTTCCTCAATGCTCTACTGATTAAAAACATCTTTTTATGCCTAATTAGGCCCGATCCCAACCTAATTAAGCCCAATGACTTAAATTGTCCACAAGATCCATAAGTCTTTCGAGTAACCGAAACTACTAACACGAACTTTGCGATGTTTTAGAAAGGATCAGTATCAGTGTCAGTATATCATGCTAAATTGGACAAAAAGCCTAATGTTTGGCTAAAGGCTTGGGAGGGATTTCAGAACCACTAGGATTGCTCTAATAAGCTTGAAAGTTAAAACCCCTAATATTGTGTTATAAGCATAAGAACATATGAAGAAATAATACATAAGACTCATGCATTGTTTGATACTCGAAAAATTACAATGACACCCGAGCTACTTGAATGCATGACGATCGTCAATGTTACGTCGGTGAGATATATGAATATATCTCATTAGGGTTAAGGTACTTTAGTATCAGTGCTAACACACTTTCGTATCATTGTTGAGGCACTTCCGTATCATTGTTGAGGCACTTCCGTATCAATGCAAAAAAAAATCGAGTTATTTGATGGCAATGCAATATACTTTGTATTTCGAATGTATACTATGATTGTTGTGATTAATGCTTGATGCATTTGTTACCATGGTTATACTTGCTAGCATATGCATTTAATAATGCATGTAATATAGTAGAGTTATTGTGTGGCACTGGACTCATAGTTCCGCATTCGAAATTTGTTTTCGTCTGCAGGTTCTTAGGTGTCATTTTGAGTAGCTTATCGCCAAATTGCAAATTTCATATTCAGTCGAGTTGCAGAGCGTCTCTATTATTTTAGAGGGCATTTATTTCATTACCTTTTGTATAATCTAGTCGTAATCTTTATTTAAACTCTGAGTATTTTGAGATATTATTTTGGGAGCTCTCTGTTTTTTAAAACTAAACGTTTATTTTATATCTATGAATGAATATTTATGTTTATGAGCAATGTTTTCAAAAAAATGGTTAGTTATTTCGGTGGTTCTATGTAATATTCAAATCCTCGGATTTTGAATCGGATCGAATTTGGGTGTTACATGGATGGCATTTGATATTTGGATAATTTATATGATCTCTATGATTATACAAGAATTGCTTAATTTTTGACCCGATAATGTTGGGCTAGAATCTATTGGACAAAGAGCTGACAACTGGAGGAAGCAAAACTGCATTATCTTCATCCATGCGTTTTCACCCAAGGAATGTTGTTATAAATCTCTCATTGGTGTCCACCGGATACGGGTTAGTTCAAACTAAATACGGATAGTGCTTGTTGTATCACTACTAGTGCTGCTTCTTTTGGAGGTTTTCTCCGGAATGCGACTGGAAACTGAATCTTTGCCTTCTCTAAATCCATTGATATATGCTCGACATTAGAGGCGGAACTTTGACAGGTGCTTGAGAGATTGCAATATAAGTGGAACTTTGGTTACCGAGTTGGAGAATTTAAGTGCTGTAGATTTGCAAGGGAATGCCGCGAGTCTTTCAACATTGCAGCAGCAGATTGGCTGCTGGTTCTTTAGGAGTGTGGTGAATTTCGTTCATGTGGTTCGTCAAGGCAAATAGATTAGCTAAAATGGGCTAAAACAATACCTCTTTTGGTGGTGTTCTCTCCCATGAAGAATTCGCTAGTTTAATTCGTGTCTTTAGGCATCCAAGTTGGTGCAATCCCTACTGGTTATCAAAAAACTATATTATTAAAAAAAATATTTAAAGTTAAAATCTCTCCCTTAGATAATAATCAGCTATCAACAAGAAGACAAGTGCCAATAACAATATATTTTTGAGTTAATTGCGTAAAATGTCCCCGAACTATAACCCTCATTTTAAATGGTTTCAAGTTTTAAATATTCCAATTCCATCCTAAACTATGACTATCATTCTATAGTCCTCAAACTTTTTAATATTTCAATTTCATCCACAAAATATGACATTTGGTCTAAATTGATCCCCCAAGCTTTTTGAACGTTCCAATTTCATCCCAAAATATGTGCATGTACTAATCACATCTCTTGTTAATAGAATCACCAGGCCAAGTTATATTATACGTTCGGAAAAAAAAGGGTTTAAATTATGGTTGAAACTAATTATATATTGGATGAATTTAGGGATGAAATTGGAAGATTCAAAGTTTGGGATGAATTTAAATCGAATGTCATAGTTCGAGGATAAAATTGAAATGTTCCAAATTTTTAGAACTAATTTAGAGTGATAATCATAGTTTAGGGATGGCATTGAAACATTTGAAAGTTTTAATCAATTTAAAATGAAGGTTATAGTTAGAAAACATGTGATGCAATTAACTATTTTTTTCTAATTCTTGGAGAATCCAAAAGTGAAATAACTCTAAAATTGTAAATTTTAATATTTTCATTATCAAATCAAATTCGAGAAATTGAATAACTTGTAACAATTTCATTGTCATAAACTTGCAAGTCAAATTTCTTGTAAAAATAAATCTCAAACTGAATTAGATTTATTATCTCAATCAAATTTATATTACGAGCTAACATATTTAGAAGATAATATTAGAGACAACAAAAACAATATTAGCAAAAACACATCAATATTAAAGAATATTTAGATATATATAATACTATTTAAATATAAACTAATAAAAAATAAAAATATTTAATAAAACCCCTTATTAATTATCTAACTAACGAAATTTACAACAAAAGATCCAAATAAAAAAGCTCATCAGTTCAAATTTAATATCTTTCAACAAAATAAAAAAAAAGTTGTTAGTAATAATTTGTTCTCGAATGAGAATAGAAAATTACAACCTTAATAATTATATTTCTGCGAACCAAACGTGCTGCTGAACAATCATAGTTCATATGAAAACAATGAAAAAGGCCTCTGTCAGTCTTACATGATTCAGCAACCTTACCTTCATATTGCCATTTATGTCTAAATAAAGCTTAGTGTGTCAAACAGATGTAAGTAAAGTGAAAAGTACCATTCATACTTCTACAACTTATTGGATTCAATGTCAAATAAATCCCAAAACCCAACTCAAAACTGAGGGAAGCTCAACCGACAAGCTGAGGCTTTCCGACCCCAATGCTCTCATCGAACACTACCATACATATATTTACATTCTGTTCAAAGCACATACCTGTCTGGTCATGTGTGCTAATTGTTTTGCCTGTTGAACAAACACCTGCGTAGAGTTACTGCAAACTCACCAACTCTTTTTGGGTGGAAAACGACTGCACACATGGCTAAGCAAATAGCCGCAGTTGCAATTACTAATATGGCCGGACGGGATCTCAATCTCGCGGTGGCAAAACTACATGATTCTGTCGTGCAATCCTTTCTGCGGTTCACATTCATGACAGTTTCTTTGTTTAAAAGCGGAACAGTTGTTTCGCTTCTACTATAGCTAGTTGGTGCCATCATTGTTTGAAATTTAACATTAGCTTTTTCCTCCAAAACCTGAAACTAATACATCACTCATTAATAGCAAAGAAATTATCTATAATATAGCTAGATGTTATAAAGAGGAGGTTTCAAAATCCTCTTATAGTTTCGTCTTAAGCTTCGATTATTCAATTTTCCTATAAAGTACCTGTCGACACCCATATCTGACATATTCGAGCATGAGCATGGGGCGTATAATTCTCCAAAAATATGGATTTTTTTTAAAAGAAGCATACTTGTTGGAAAATATACCGATATCATGAATAGAGATTTCAGAAATCCCACTCACAATACATCAGAAATCAGATTTCTCACATTTTCAGAGGCACAACACTGAATCTATAGAACACTCAAGTCGTTCCAATGTTTGAATATTTAGAACAATTGAATGGGCTTATTTATCAAGAGTTTAGTCCTCACCTGAGAAACATTTGGAACTATTGATAGCTCATCATTTCAAAGCTGCTTTCAGAAAGCTGATTTCTTTCACGCTCAATGTACTCTGAACGACACTCAGGAATTCACCTTTCTGATGTTCGTCGTCACTAAGGATCTCTAGCATTATCCATATATTTCTGTAATAACTTATATCAAATCATTACTCCGTTAATCCCATCTTCCCACCACAATCTTCAGATTTGTAATATCTTCTTCAAAATGACTGTAGATTTGTTTTGTATGAGAAACTCAATAACCGATTGAATCTTTGAATCTGAGAAGAGGCTTAGTTTCTTGAAAATTTTCCAATTTAGGCTCCCTCAATAGCCATGCTATATCTAAGACAAGCTCAGAATAAGCTCTTGTCTTAAAGTTGATGCTTCAATGACTCAAAAAATGACCCAGTGGCAGAAAATTTTGAACCCTCTCGAGATGCAGATGCATCAAACTTCTGCTGTATTGACCTCATCTCGGAACAGACTCTTGTCTCAATAAGGATGGGGAATGAAATTTGACAATCCGTA
Organism: Hibiscus syriacus; assembly: GCF_006381635.1. Lineage (NCBI taxonomy): Eukaryota > Viridiplantae > Streptophyta > Magnoliopsida > Malvales > Malvaceae > Hibiscus > Hibiscus syriacus. The sequence continues at coordinate 1,121,808 of NW_024061774.1, forward strand.
CTGATTCTCAACCTACAAAAGAAAATCCGTATATGAAGGGAAAAAAATGCCCCAAGATTTAATCAAATATTATGTCGAAACATTCTCCAGATCGATATTATTATTGAATCTCAACTCAAGATAGATTGAATATTTGTCAATATTCTTTTCAAGAAGAGGAAACAACCGAAATAATAAGACAACTTTCATGAAACCCACCTCAATGAAGCAGGACCATAGAGATTTGGTTCAGTTTGAGGGATATATATTTGTATAATCGATGATCACAACTAGGAGAATCCTCTTTACTATGAACATGTGAGGATGCAACATGATAATCATTTGGCAGATACCTTCCAGCAAAAGATACTAAACCTGAAGAAGAAGAAAGCATCACATCTCTTATGCATCAATTAATGGATATGTAAGATTAGAGTTTTAGAGAAGGATCACTTGTAGTGTTAACTGAAATTTGGGGAGAAGGAAATAAAGAAGAAGTGAAAGTTCAATGACTTATGAACGTAAAACCCATACTGAATTTGGATGCAGCAAATTACTTCCACAAGCAATGAACTCCATTGGCTTGCCAGCCTCAAAATGAAGGATGAACATAATGAAGTCTTGGGGCCTGCAACTCTGCATCAATTTTCACCATTGAAGTTCCATCTGCACATACAAGAGACCTTACTCATAGTAAGAGCTCTAAATGAATGAAATGAAGAACCTATAAGCTATAACTATAAGATTGAAGAAATAAACCAGGAAACAGAAGCAATTTAGATTAAAGATGAACGCAACAGCCTATTCCACCATGTAAAAAGCCTTAACTCTGCTGCATGTATATTACTTGGTTAAGACAAGCAGACAATTATGATTAATGGGAAATTGTCCTCAAGAAATTCCAAACATCCATTTCAAGGCTTGGAGAAACCAGGAACAGAAGCAATTTAGATTAAAGATGAACGCAACAGCCTATTCACCATGTAAAAAGCCTTAACTCCTGCTGCATGACAAGCAGACAATTATGATTAATGGGAAATTGTCCTCAAGAAATTCCAAACATCCATTTCAAGGCTTGGAGACATCAAATTCGTAAAATATAAAAAAATAATGTGTTGGTAAAAATTTACATTTGATTCTCACCTTTCCTAGTACGGAGAATCATGTTATTAAGATAAATAGTCATGAAGCCTCTCCCAAATAGCATCCTTCCAGGTCTAAAGACAAAGTCGTGCATATAGGTCATTGGATTTTCAGATAACTGTTAGGTAGAAGAACACAGGAGGTTAATATCTAACAAATCTGCCAAAAATGAAAACCAGATTGGCAACTCAATACTTCCAGAAACTTAGTTAAGCGAATTTCAGCAAGAGCCTTTTATCTTCATATTGTTGACTGAGAAAAACATTAAGTGGAAGGCAAGTTATCAACTATAAATTTGACAATTGATGCGTTTGATGTATACAGACATGTTTGCATAGTCAAACCAAATATAACTAATAAATAGATTGACAAACCCATTTAATTGAATCATTACCTTCATCCACATATTCTTTGGCATCGAAATAAACACAGTCAAGATAATGCAACCAGGACGGATGTAGCCTTCCAACTCAACAGGCATGTTGGCCAACCATTCAAAAATCTGTAATTCAGTTACCCACGTCAATCAGTTCCTCAGATCTCTAACCACAAAAGTGATTTGATGTATTTAAATACTAAACTGGAAGAATAATTGTTTAATGTACTTGGTGCCGAAGTCTTCGCGGGAATTCGGCCGGATTCCAATCATAAAGCTTGAATGAGATCCTGCCTGTAGGGCACTACAATGAAAAACAAAATCAATATATATTAACAAACACACAACAGTGGCACGCTTTCCTCTTATGAACAGAAAAATGTGAGGATGTAACGTGCCTAGCATGAACAAACAAAAAAACCCACCATGGATGAGTATGCAGTCTTACTGTCACAGTAAGAAATAGAGTTTGAAAATTTGGAATCATCTTTCCCTCCATCTGTTTCATTGTCAATAAGAGTTACTACACTATCATTGTGAATATTCTCTAAAGCAGGGGTTGAGCAATGAGCAAAAACAGGCCCATCTTCAGACTCAAAGGCTGGTTCTTCTTCAATGATCTGGCCACTCAAGTTTGAACCATCTGTATAACACAGAAAAATAAGTCATCCAACAAGAAGTAACAGCTTCAACGAAAGAGGATGGTTCTATCTGAGGCTCGATATACTATATCAAATTTGAAGAACCTTTTCCGGCCTCATCATCACAAGCAATGCCATCACTTAGCACAGCACCCAGAGATTCTTTATTGACTGCAGTCTTAGACACAGCAGGCTTCCTTCGCCGTCTAATGTTGTGACGCTCTAGTTTCCTCCTACAACTCCTCTTACCTTCATCAAAATCGGAGAGCAGGTGGAACCTAACAAGTTTTTGAAAGACAAATAACAGTTACTCCAAGAAAAACATAGACCCCAGGGAAAATAAATTATTCTAGCTTTTACATTTAATCATTAGTAACTTCATTCATGGCCTAAATTTCAAAATTTTCACTTCTAGAGACTAGACTTCCATGAACCAAAGATTCTAATTGTAAACTCCAGTAGAGTCAAAAAGATGGGAAACTGAATTCGCCGTTTCATTATAACATTTGCCATATATTTTTTGCTAAATTAAAATGTTATCTTAAAATTCAGTTCTAAAACTAAATATACAAACAATGAAAGCAAACATTCAATTCCAAAACAAACAAAAAAGGCTTAAAAACAATAACAAAGCATGAATTATAAGCGGATAGACTTATGCTAATTGCTAGGCCTAAAAAGTGAGAGGCCGCACGCCGGGGGGGGGGGGGGGATTAAATAGTGTAAAAAAGAGCTTACTTACTTGCCACACTGTTGACAATATCTCTTGGTTTCTCCATCGATCAAAACGGTGCTGGAGTTAGCGCATCGTAGACAAATTCTACGCCTCCTATGATAACCCTTAAGCTCGCTAATATCCACTTCGCAACCCGGAACTTGGCACCGGTACATGACCGACCCGGATCGACCAGTTCGGGCCCTCTTCTTTCCCGGCGCACCCGTCTCTTCCTCTTCTAGCTTCTCGAGCTGAGCGTCGATCTCGGGGCAGGCGCACGGGACTCGACCAGCTATAAAATTGGAACAAGTCATCCTCGGGTCCCGCTTCCTCACACGATCGGCATCCGGAACTGTATTCGGTTCCGGAGCTGGAGGTTCTAAAGGAGGAGGAGATAAACTGTAATCGTCAAAAGAAATGGGAAAGTAATCGTCAAAAGAAATGGGAAAGTAATCGTCAGTGGTTAATTCCAGGAGATCATCCCAGTCCCAAAAGGAGGAAGTCGGATCAGCTCCGGTCACCGGAAAATCCATTTCACGATCCTCAGATGAATTATGGGCACGCGATGTTTGAGTTACAGAAAATGGATCTTGTTCCATAATCAAAGAAAATACAACCCCAAATTCCACAGGATTTGGTGATTTTGGTTGTTGGGTTAGTTGACGGGAAAATGGGACGAAATCAAACGGGTCGGTCGGCTCATATGATATCACATACACTATGAAATGTATTAAAAAAAAATTATTAATGTGCATATGCACTATGAAGTTTTACTGAAAATTACAAGTTTTACAAAAAATTAAATTTTATTCAAATAATTATAAATTTTAAGTTTATAGTTTGGAAATTCAATTTGATAAATTTAAAAAAATGTATGAAAACATTACCAAGGATAAAAATTGAGAAAATGATTTAGAATTTTTAAAAAAAATGTATAAATTTTAGTTAAAAAATAATGTGTGTAGTGCATATCAAATCCATATTTTGTATACGAGTCGATCGGACGACTACAATAGAATATGTGTAAGAATTGATTGAGAGAGAAGATGGGACGGTTATCCACTAAAAAATTTATATTCATATATATTTTAAATATTTTTATTATTTTTAATTAAAAATATATTTTCGTCCCTCCCCTATCATAAAATCATAGGTTCTTGAATATGTTTATAAACCTTAACTTCAAGCATTTAGTTAGCGTATGTTAAAAAAATTATATTTATACGTACGAACTAGTAGTTAAATAAATCGTTATTGTTTTTAGAGGTTATTGATTCGAGCATTAGTAACTATAGTATGGATGATTGAGCGTTCATTATCAAATGGTTAAAAGTGTTTAGATCAAAAACTAATTTATAATCACCGTAGCTTAATAAAAATATTTTTATATATTTTATAAAATTATATAAAAATAATATAAATTTTAAAAGTATTATAATAAAATTTATTTATTAATTTTAAATCATCGAATATATTTTTTATAATCGATGAAACTTAAAATCAATATGATTGGCAAAAATAATTTAAATATTAAAATAATGAATATTTGATAAAACGACATCAGATTGAATAAACTCGAAGTAAACGAATCTGGTTTTTTTAGCACTCAACCCTAATACCGGGAATAAATAAAAAGATTAGGTGGCGACTCGTACTTACCAGTTATCAAAGACGAAGCTCTTTTATTTTATTTTTTTTATTTTTAGTTCCTTTCTTTTAAGAAATGATTGGAATGTGGTTATTATGGCGACATTGTATATGCGGGTGTGACGCGCCGAGGGAAAACACGCTAGTGGGGGGGGGGAATACGTGGGAGCGTAGCGCGTGGGAATAGTGGGTGAAGATGTCTCGCTCCGAATAAAAAAGTGGATTTTTCGGACAATAAAGATAAAGATGGCGCGATCCCATTGGTTATATTTCTGATCGAACGGTCACACATTTTGATGGGCTTTGCTTTGTTCTCAACGCTATCTCAAAATCTCTTCTTCTGCATCTGTGTTTTCTTCCTAAACTTTTGTACCAGTTATCACATCATCACATGTTTAGAATCAACTTCAAATTAGTTTATTATAATCCTTATATTCTACATAAACACACAATAAAAAATCCTTTCATAAGTTTTGACTTTTTAAATAATATTATTTAAATTCTTAGTGAATATTTAGGGGCATTTGGATCAGGTTACGTGAGATTATCGGGGAGAATAGAATGTGACTCCCCCGTTTGAATTGCAAAGATTCTCAACTCCCGGTAATAAGATATTCTCAACAGTGGTATTTGGGGGGCTTATTGCCGGAAATGTAATTCCCCTTTCCCTTAGGTATTGTTACATTCTCGACGTTTTAGACTAAAATGCCCTTAAATATTTTTTTTCAAAAATATTCTTCTGTCGTTGAATAAAAAAAATTCTACGAATGTTAAGTTGTAAATTTATCCTTAAACTATTTTAGATTTACAAAAAAAATTCATAATTAGAATTTTATATGAAGTTCAAAGGTTAAAATAAAATTTTACCCTTTCATTAAATCTATTTATCTTTTCAATTTTATAAAAAATATATATAAATTTAATGAATTTAAATTTTTTAAAGAAAATATATAAATTAATTATAGTAGAATTCAACTTGTTAAAAACAAATATATAATAAGGACAATTTGGTAAAATACACATTCCAATAATATATTCTTTTAACCAAACACTATAATCTTACATTCCTGTTAAACGAACCAAACACAACAATGCAACATTCTCAGTAATGTGTTAGGTAATGCTACATTCCGGTAATCCTATTCCCGCCGGTAATCTTACATTCCTTGAACCAAACGCACCATTAGTGTATGTTTGTTTCTCATGTAATTAATTTTTCGGAAAATACTTTCCTCATTTTTTAATTTTTAAGTAACAGATGTTAATGTAATTCATTTTTTTTTTGTCAATTGAATTTTCTTTGCATTTTCTGGAAATGACTTATCATATGATTTTTAATAAGTAATTTTACGAACTTTTCACTTCAAAGCATAAATACTCAAAAAATATTATTTTATATATTTAATATTAATATCATTTTAATAAAATATTAATTATTAAAAATTTTATTATTGATAAATTTTATAATATAACATAATATTTTATTGTTATAATTACATTATTATAATATATAGTATTATATTTTTATTTTAATAATATATAATAATTATTAATAAAATTAATATTATTTATTAATTTCATAAAAATAATATTATTGAGTTGTTGAATATTTATACGCTTCTTAAAATTCTTAGTGAATATTTAGGGGTTTGGATCAGGTTATGTGAGATTATCAGAGGGAATGAATGTGATTCCCCAATTTGGATTGCAAAAGATTCCCAACTCCCGATAATGAGTTATTTCTAACAGTGGTATTTTGGGGGCTTATTACCGGAAATGTGATTTTCCCTTCCCTTAGGTATTGTTACATTCTCGACGTTTTAGACTAAAATGCCCTTAAATTTTTTTTTCCAAAAATATTCTTCTTCTGTTGTTGAATAAAAAAAATTCTACGAAGGTTAAATTGTAAATTTATCCTTAAACTATTTTGTATTTATAAAAAAATCATAATTAGAGTTTTATATGAAGTTCAAGGGTTAAAATAAAATTTTACCCTTTCATTAAACCTATTTATCTTTTCAATTTTGTAAACAAAATTATATAAATTTTATGAATATAATTTTTTAAAGAAAATATATAAATTAATTATAGTAGAATTATGGTAGAATTCAACTTGTTAAAAAACAAATATATAATAATGATAATTTGGTAAAATATACATTCTGATAATATTTTATTCTTTTAACAAAACACTATAATCTTACATTCCTGTTAAACGAATCAAACACAACAATGCAACATTCTCAGTAATGTGTTAGATAATGTTACATTCCGGTAATCCTATTCCCGCCGGTAATCTTACATTCCGTGAACCAAACGCACCCTTAGTGTATGTTTGTTTCCCATGTAATTAATTTTTCGAAAAATACTTTCCTCATTTTTAAATTTTTAAGTGTTTAACAGATGTTAATGTAATTCATTTTTTTGTCATTTGAATTTTCTTTACATTTTCTAAAAATGACTTATCATATGATTTTTTATAAGTAATTTTACGAACTTTTCACTTCAAAGCATAAATACTCAAAAAATATTATTTTATATATTTAATATTAATACATTATTTTAATATCATTTTAATAAAATATTAATTATTAAAAATTATATTATTGATAAATTTTATAATATAATATTATATGTTATTGTTATAATTACATTATTATAACATATAATATTATATTTTTATTTTAATAATATATAATAATTATTAATAAAATTAATATTATTTATTAATTTCATAAAAATAATATTATTGAGTTGTTGAATATTTATATGCTTCTTAAAATTCTTAGTGAATATTTAGGGGGCGTTTGGATCAGGTTATGTGAGATTATCGGAGGGAATGAATGTGATTCTCCCGTTTGGATTGCAAAGATTCCCAACTCCCGATAATAAGTTATTTCCAACAGTGGTATTTTGGGGGCTTATTACCGGGAATGTGATTCCCCCTTCCGTTAGATATTGTTACATTCTCGACGTTTTGGACTAAAAAGCCTTTAAATTATTTTTTCAAAAATATTCTTCTTCTGTCGTTGAATAAAAAAATTCTACGAAGGTTAAATTTTAAATTTATCCTTAAACTATTTTAGATTTACAAAAAAAAAATCATAATTAGAATTTTATATGAAGTTCAGGGTTTAAAATAAAATTGTACCCTTTCATTTAACCTATTTAACTTTACAATTTTGTAAAAAAAAAATTATATAAATTTTATGAATTTAATTTTTTTTAAAGAAAAATATAAATTAATTATAGTAAAATTATAGCAAAATTCAACTTGTTAAAAAACAAATATATAATAAGGACAATTTGGTAAAATATACATTCCAATAATATTTTTTTCCTTTAACCAAACATTATAATCTTACATTCATGCTAAACGAACCAAACATAACAATGCAACATTCCTAGTAATGTGTTAGGTAATGTTAAATTCCGGTAATCCTATTACCATCGGTAATTTTACATTCCGTGAACTAAACACACCCTTAATGTATGTTTCCCATGTAATTAATTTTTCAGAAAATACTTTCCTCATTTTTAAATTTTTAAGTGTTTAGCATATGTTAATGTAATTCATTTTTTTGTCAATTGAATTTTCTTTGTATTTTCTGAAAATGACTTATCATATTATTTTCCATAAGTAATTTTACGAACTTTTTACTTCAAAGCATAAATACTCAAAAAATATTATTTTATATATTTAATATTAATATATTATTTTAATAACATTTTAATAAAATATTAATTATTAAAAATTATATTATTGATATATTTTATAATATAATATTATATGTTATTGTTATAATTACATTATTATAATATATAGTATTATATTTTTATTTTAATAATATATAATAATTATTAATAAAATTAATATTATTTATTGATTTCATAAAAATAATATTATTGAGTTATTAAATATTTATACGCTTCTTAAAATTCTTAGTGAATATTTAGGGGGCGTTTGGATCAAGTTATGTGAGATTATTGGGGGAATGGAATGTGATTCCCCCGTTTGGATTGCAAAGATTCTCAACTATCGGTAATAAGTTATTCCCAACAGTGGTATTTTGGGGGCTTATTACTGGAAATGTGATTCCCCCTTCCCTTAGGTATTGTTACATTCTCGACGTTTTAGACTAAAATGCATTTAATGTTTTTTTTCAAAAATATCATTCTTCTGTTGTTGAATAAAAAAAACTCTACGAAGGTTAAATTGAAAATTTATCCTTAAACTATTTTATATTTACAAAAAAAAAATCATAATTAGAATTTTGTATGAAGTTCAGGGTTTAAAATAAAAATTTTACTCTTTCATTAAACCTATTTATCTTTTCAATTTTACAAAAAATTATATAAATTTTACGAATTTAAATTTTTTTAAAAATATATATAAATTAATTATAGTAGAATTCAACTTGTTAAAAAACAAATATATAATAAGGACAATTTGGTAAAATATACATTCTAATAATATTTTATTCCTTTAACCAAACACTGTAATCTTACATTCCTGCTAAACTAACCAAACACAACAATGCAACATTCTCAGTAATGTGTTAGGTAATGTTACATTCCGGTAATCTTATTCCCGCCGGTAATCTTACATTTCGTGAACCAAACGCACCCTTAGTGTATGTTTGTTTCTCATGTAATTAATTTTTCGAAAAATACTTTCCTCATTTTTTAATTTTTCGTGAACCAAATGTAATTCATTTTTTTGTCAATTGAATTTTCTTTGCATTTTCTGGAAATGACTTATCATGTGATTTTCCATAAGTAATTTTACGAACTTTTCACTTCAAAACATAAATGCTCAAAATAATATTATTTTATATATTTAATATTAATATATTATTTTAATATCATTTTAATAAAATATTAATTATTAAAAATTATATTATTGATAAATTTTATAATGTAATATAATATGTTATTGTTATAATTGCATTATTATAATATATAGTATTATATTTTTATTTTAATAATATATAATAATTATTAATAAAATTAATATTATTTATTAATTTCATAAAAATAATATTATTTAGTTGTTGAATATTTATACGCTTCTTAAAATATACTATAGTATTATTATCTTAATATTATATATTTTATATTTTAATAATATTAATAAAATTTACCAGGCAGTGGAGAATAAATTACACAACATCATTCAAACATCCTAAAATGATTTTCACGAAATGTAATTTATTTTACGAAATTCATTTTTTGGAATCTGTACTCCGTGAAACAAACGAACCCTTAATGTACTATAGCTTTATAAATCATTATATATATACACACACATACATACATATTTAAATAGTTTAAAATAATTATTAAATGATATTTGTTTAAAGTCTTTTCTTATAAGGGTGAGAGTTTGATCGAGTTGAATAGAGTTAAAAAATTTTGAGTTATTCGAGTTGACGATTCCTATTTTACAACACGAACATGATTTGAAAATTTTTCTAGTCAAGTCGAGTCTATAAAATTTGAATCGAATTGAGTCAATTTTAAATTTTTTGTTTAAATTTAATTACAAATATTTATAAATATTATTTCATTCAAACTTAAGTGATTTTCTATAACCATATATACAATACAAATATATTTCTTTGTATTTTTTTCATACGTGATATACATATATCATACAGAGTCCAAGGACTCGACTCAAACTTGAAAATAAATCCACTAATTACTAAAAAATTCGAGTTGCATTGTACAACTTGATTTTTTTCGAGTCGAGTTGAGTTTATGAGATTGTAACTCGAAGTCATTTCGAGTCAAAAAATTTGATTTTTCGAGTCGAGTCGAGTTTTGCTCACCCCTATTTTCTTAATCACTGATAACATAAAATTATTTTACCAACAATCAATTTGTTTAGCGGGATGAGTCTCATGAGACACTATATTTCTTAAGCAAATATTAGGGGCTCGAATCCTTATATTTATGAATGTAGCAAAATGGGTTGAAATAGTTATCCTCATCTCTATAGTATCCAATTTGAATTAATCGATCAATAAATTAACTATCGATGATTAGACCATAAATAGATTATATACATTTTACAAATATAATAATCTAAACAAATAATATTTCTTTTAATCACTAATCTTTAATAAATTTTCATAAGTCATTATATTAAGTACTTTCACTTCATTAAATCAAAACCTTTAAAGACAACATGTTGCATCAAATATCAATGTAAATACATAGATCAGGTTCTGTGTGTATTAAATGTTAAACTTTTTTTTTGTATATTAAAATTTTTAATATGTTACGTATTTATAATATTTTAATAATTTGTTGTTATTTTGTTCATATCCTATCGTTGACATAAAATATTGGTTGAATATCTTATTCCTGTGATCATATCATAATAAACAAATCTTAATTGTCTATGTTCAATGAAAGTTAGAAAAATATATAGGTCGTAACAAAACCAATCATGGTTGTCATTGCCACAAATAATGACTTTAATCATCAAAACGTGATTTAAAAGTTTCCATTATTATAATGGGAAATTGTACAACATGTCATCGTTACAGTTTAAATTAGTCTTTAAATTTAAAAATATTTTATATTATTTTTTAAAATATAATATTTTTTTATTAAATTAAGGTGATTATAAAATAATATCTTTTTAAATACTCTCAATCATTTAACTATAAACGCTCAATTATCCTGCTGTAGTCGCTGGTGCTCAAACATATGACTTCTAGGAAGAACAACAACGGTTAGTTTAAAATATAATTAAGTTTTAGGTTTTAATATATTCCACATAAATCGTTAAATTGTTAACGTCATTTACATTTTATGTTGATCTTTTCATGAACGTATTGCTCATTTTGTATGTTAAACCAATTAAGAGTAAACTACGCGTTTAGTATTTTAACTGTCAATTTTTATCTGTTTTAGTATTTAACTTTTTACATTCTTCCAAAATTATACCTAACATTTAATATTTGTTTCATTTTAGTACATCGTCGTTAAAACTTAACGTGTTTAATACTTAACTATTAGTTTTGATTTGTTTTAGCACCTAAACTTTCAGTTTTTTTCTTCAAAACTTGATAATAAGTTTAACGGGGTACTAAAATGAAACAAAAACTAAATGTTATGTGTGATTTTGAAAAAATTAAAAGTTTAGGTACTAAGACGGATCAAAACTGATAGTTTAAGTACTAAACACATAATTTACCCAAAAAATAAATTACTTTTTAAAGGGTATGAGAATTGAACTCGTGACATTCTAAAAAATTCTCGCAACTTTTTAACATAGATTAAAAGATTAGGTTACATATTAAATTCTCACGACATTCAAAAATAAATTAATTTTTTAGATAGCCATATAATCAATTTACAAGACCTTCCAAAATCAATAGTTAACGGAACAATAACAGGACGATCAAAATGGAAAGATGAAAGATATATTAAAGGGGAGATTTATTTTAGGTTTTTTCTATGTATTTTTTATTGATAATATATTCTCGTCTCTTAGAATTTTACAAATTCGTCCACTCTTAAATTCCATAAGTTTGTCTCCTAGGGTAAAATCTTATGTCCGTCCCTAAAAATGATATTGATAATTTGAGGCTTAATATAGAATATTTCAAAATTTATGAAACAATTTAAAACAGACTCACAATTTAAAGATTCATATAAAATATTTTGGAGTTTGAAAAACAACATAAAAAAATATCATAATCTGGGACCTTTTGTACAAATAACTCTTCTAATGGATGCTAAATTTTGAAAAGTTGAAATTATGTTTATTGTGGAGAGGGTACTGCTGCCAAAGGCAAGCCATAGTTATAAACAGAAACTATTATAACAAAAAAATAATTATATTTATGTATTGCATATGCAAATCAGGTCTTTAATAAAAATATTTTCTACTTTATATATCCGACTTCAATCTAAACCGAATTTATATTTAGATATAGTTATAATAATATAAATTTAATTAATATTTTGTATATTTATGATTAACAATATCAACAAGTCAGAGGCGGACGATGATGACAGTAAAAGATAACTTACACCCCAAAATTTAGGAAAATATCATAATCCATTTAATTTGAGATAAATAATAAAATCCTTTTTTGAAGACAAAGGTATACTCAAAATGATATTTATTTTGGTTTCTTATATTCTTAAATATAAATTTTAACAAAAAAATTAAATAAAACCGATGAGGTGTAATATGTTATCATTATTTTAATTAAATAAAAATATTAAAAAAATACACTTAGTAGATAACAATGAAAGAGAAAAGAACCTAAAAATTCAAAAAATAAAAAAGATCATGTTAGAATTATCATTAAAATTTTAACAACATATTATGATATTAATGATGTTTTGGTTAAAAAAATTGTTCAATGACTAAAAAAATCAGTAATAGAATGGTGACTTTTAGTATACCCTTTAAATTGTTGAATCCAACAACTGGCAGCGGTTAAGGAGAGTGTCATTTTTCCTAGAGATTTTAGACTCGAACAAATGTGTTTATAAGGTGTGTGTGCATTGTCAATTATTAATAAAATTATAAAGAGATACTTAATTATAATCACTCAACAATTTAAAAACCATTTAAATTATTTATATCATCTATTATATTCTATTAATGTAAATATTATTATTTTTACTTTTTTATATTTTTTATTAATCTTAGATTATCATAATGTAGTATTTCTTTAAAATCTATCTTAATTATTAATAATGCATACATCTATAAACATAATTGTGCTAACTTAAATTTTATATGAAAAACAACACTCCTTTTTGTTAATGAGATTATTCAGTCAGTTCGATAGATAATATTTTATTAAGAAATATATATATATATATATATATGACAAAAATATATTAAATAATTGTTTAAAATTCATACATATTATTTAAAGGTTTATATTACAAACAAATATACACTAAAGTGTATCATCTTTTCTTACTTAAGCATTTAATTTTTCTTTTCAAAGTAAGCATTTTAATATATCTTTTTTTTTATCAAAATAGATACTTAAAAGTATTTTTAGTCAAAATAGACACCCAAAGTATTTAATCTTTTTCATCCAAGTTCTAAAAGGATGACATGTAATATTAATTAAAGAATATTTTATGTACTTGATAAAAAATTAAATACTTTAAATTCTTATTTTTACCTAACATTATTTAAGAACATAATCAAAATATATTTTTAAATATTTATTTTAATTAAAAATTCTCTAAATATTTAAATAAAATATATATTTTATATACTTATTTATAATATAAACTTTGCCTACAGTAAAATTTATCGTTTTACCCTTGCCTGCCTCACTTCCTCCTATGTATTCTCCCTCCAAAAATTTGGAAACACGTCCTTAAATGAAATTTCCTCTTTTTTCACATCGGCACTACTAAACTTACTAAGTCAAACCAGTCAACATTGAAAATAAAAAAAAATAGTCAAACATGTTGGAAACAACAATTAGTCAAACATGTTGGAAACAATAATTTTTTTGATGTCATATCTTTTTACTGTCAAGATGTTGAAAATTACAATTTTTTTTTGAAAATTACAAAATTTAACTAATACATTTAATTAAAAAACCAAATATAATCATATATATAAATGATCTAATTTTGATTTTTAAGTATACTTTACTTTCTTTTCAACACTACAAGGTAATTTTGATTTTTAAGTACATTTCAATTTCTTCTCAACAGTGCATAATCCTGACCCGACTCGCCATCTCCATTCTCGTTTCGATCTCCAAACTAGGGTCTGCTTTTTTATTTTATATAATTTTATTTTATTTTATTTTATTTTATATAATTATATTTTATTATATCTTTTTTATTTTGTTGTAGGAATCTTGTTCTCATTTGACACATAAAAATGTCATTTTTTTCTTCTGAAAACAACTCAAATGGTGCTGAATTTTCTATATCGAATTCGTCTTTTTCTCTAATCAGGTAAAACAATCACATATTATAATTTTTTTTTATTTTATTTACTACTATATATATTTTGCAAGAGAATATCATCATAAATGAAAATAAATTGAATTTTAAGTGGTTCGCTCTCACGAAGATTTAAAAAATTAGGAGCAAAGTAAGGGGCGCTCTCTTGGTTACGTCATAATAACTCAAAGATCATACACAGATACAAGTGGTTCTTTGTATGAAGTCACACTTATGTGTGATCTTGGTGGTGAATATAAACCGAAGGAAACAAGTAAAAATTTTGATATCCGAAAAATTAATTGTCCATTCCAATTGGTAGGAAAGTATTCAAGTATATAATGATTGGTTGATAAGTGTAATATGTTATGAACATAATCATCTTCCTGCAAAACATATGGAGGGGCATCCATATGCGAGACGATTGTCTAAAGAATGTGCACATTCTATCGATATTAAAGTCGCAAAATGAAAATAACGTATCAACACAATAAAAAATTCACAAGTCCTTACAAGTTGGGAAAAGTACGATGCAGGTAAAACATTACACATCTTTTTCTGTTTTCTTTATATTTTGACTTTTTTATTTTCAAATAATCAAAGTGTAATTTAATTATGAAAATTTGAATTCAGGTTCCTATGTCTCTTTTACACTCCAATGGTTATGTTCACGACTTTTCTACAAATGATGTTACGAATGAGCTGGAAGCTTTAGTTTTTGTTCATTCGACATCTTTTAAGATATGGCATGCATTCCCACATGTGTTGAAGATATATGCTACGTACAAGACGAATAAATATAATATGCCTTTTGTTGAGATTGTTGGCGTAACTTCTACAAGAAAGACATTTTGCATAGCTTTTGCCTTTATAAGTGAAGAAAAGATGGAAAACTATAAGTGGGTGTTAGAGTGTTTAAAGTTGACACGAGATGAGTGCATGTTACCACGTGTTATAATTACTGACAGAGAGTTGGCTCTCATGAAAGCATGCGAAAAAGTTTTTCTGAATGCTACTTGATTACTTTGTAGATGGTACATTAGCCAAAATATTTTGAAGAATTGCAGGCCAACAATCAAGACGCAACGTGATTGAGACTCTTTTCTTTCGGCGTGGAAGTTACTAGAAGATTCTCCGAGGTGGATATCGTACATGGAGAACTACAAGCAACTTCAATTAGTATTGAGGAAATATCCACATAATTTTTTATATTTGACATGTTTTTATTTTTTAATATTATTTTTTAATATTTCATATCAAATAATTATAATTTTTATTTTTAATTTTCAGTTGTTTTAAGTTATTTAGATGAACAATGGTTGAATAATTATAAAGAAAGGTCTGTGTCTGCATGGAGTGACCAATCTCTCAACTTTGGCAATCACACAACCAATAGAGTTGAAAGCCAACACGCCAAGTTAAAAAAGTACTTGAAATCCAAAAAATATTCATTAGATCAATTTGTGGGCTATCAATCAAATCGTGCAGTCCCAAGTTACAACAATAAATGAAAGCTTTGAAAGAAGTAGAATTTATCGTTATCATCAACATAACCATCCATGTTTCAACATATTACGTGGTTTTGTTTCAAATGAGGCTCTTGATATGATTTTAGGAGAACTACATCGATTGAGTGATCTTGAGTTTAACTACTTAACATGTGGTTGTCAACTTCGTAAGAGTTGTGGGCTACCTTGTGCTTGCGTACTTTCAACGAACTTAAATTCAGGTAAGTCTATTTAACTAAAATCATTTGATTATTTGGAGGTCTTGGTTTTTTAGAAACTAAAACTTGTTTTTTCAGGTGAGGATATTCTTTTGGATTCAATTGATATTTTTTGAAGGACACTAGATGTTTCATGGTCAACACCTTTGAAAAATGAAAATATTCAATGTGACGATGAACTGCACCTTTTCAAAGAAGAATTCAAAAAGCAGTCTAACGTTGGAAAGAAGAATCTCATGCTTTTCGATTTTTTGTTGAAAGTATTTCTTCTCTACTCTTTTAGCATATTTGTATTTGATGTGAGTTGTCATTTCTGACGCAGATTTTTCAATGCTTGAAGAATCCAACAAAATAATTTTTTTTAAAAACATTGTTCAATTGGAGATATTGTAGAAGTTTCAATTTCAGAATCTCATGCTTTTCGATTTTTTTGATACAGTATTTGCTGGCGGAGTCTCTATTTGGTTCTGTTGGTTTATTAGAAAATATTTTATAAAAAAAATTATATTTTTCTAAATATTAAAAATATTTTATCTATATCACTTTTATATCAAAGGAATCTCAATTGATAATAAATTTACAAGTGTCCTAGAAAGGGCAGATGGTATTCTCTTCACGGTCAATTACATTTCAGGCTTCCTGCTCTGCTATCTTTTCTTCTGTTTTCCTTCTGTTTATTTTGAACACTTGTAAAATTGGGTTTCATTTAAAATTTATATACATGGTCTACTTAAAAATATTAATAACGAAATACCTAATAGTATATTTTTAGTATGAATTGTATAATAAACCTTACTTTTAGCACCAATTTCAGTCCGGAACAGACCCAAACTGAGTCATGCTCTGGACCAGTCCCAAGTTGATCTGCTCACCCGGGTTGAAGCTCGAGCCCACTAAACCACAGCATGCCCGAGAATCTCATTTGGCCCGCTCAACTCGGTCAAAACTCTCAACCTGCACGTCCCTTACCCCACCTTCTTAAAATTCGGATAAACCAGTAATTTGGTATTTTTATTAAGCTTTTGCTATAATTGTCCTCACAGACCAACCATTGAATTTGGTATTAAATTTCCCTCCGGAAGGGCCATCAAAGCCCACGTACTAGTAGACTATTGAAACTCTATAATACTTTCATACGGATAGATGAGACAACGAAAAACCTTGAACCTGAACCATAATAGATTCTATTTGTAGATGGCTCCACAAGTAGTGCTGATGTTAGTGTTGTAGTTCTACTTTAAAGATCCGCAAGGCAACGAGTGGTGTAAATTAGAGCTGGGTATATGGGCTAAGGCCCGCGGGCTATCCGTTTAACCCGCGACTAGTGTGGGTTTCGGGCTTTAAAAATTGAAGACCGTTTAAATTGCGAGCTTTTTAGCCCGGACCGTTAAACCCGCGGGTTTAATGGGTATAACCGCGGGCTACCCGTTAAACCCGCTAAAGCCCGCTTAATTTAAAATTTATAAAATTTTAGAGAAAATAAACTTAAAGAATTTTATAGAAATATAAAATAAATTACTTATAAATATGATTGTCATAAATTTAAGCTACTATTGCTTGATATTGATCAATAAACTATTGTAGTTCTTAAATTTATTAGGATGTTTGTCATAATTTTACCGTTGCTTGATATTTTTTTCATTTAAATATACATCATTATCATTTTGGTATTTAAAGTTTTTTTATTTAATTTTGACCTTTATTTTTTTCATGAAGTATGTTATCAATTTTGTTCTTTAATTATAAAAAGTCACGTGATATTCTAATAATATATCACATGACACGTAATATTTGGATTAAAAATAAGAAAGAAAAGTAAAATAAAAAATTGAAAATATACTTTTCAACTTTTAAAGACTTTTACAAAATAAAATATATTTTAACAAATTAATGACTTATATTTTATCAATTTTAGTATAATTGTATCTTTCAAATTTGCTCTTATACTGTAAGTATTTTATTTTATATTTTCATATTATGTTTTAGTATTTCTCTAAAGTATTCATAAAATACAATTATTAGAAACACTTGACAACTTTCTTGTTAGATTTGTATAATGTTTGATTTTGTTAAATTTTTATGTTTGAATTTCTACTTTCAGACACTTCTGTATATTCATATTATAGCCTTGAATAATCGTGTTTTATAAAAGTATAATGTGGTTATTGTTTTATTTGTTTTTCAATTTGGTGATATAAGTGAATATTGTTTTTTTAATTTGAGTTTAAGTAATTATATCATTATATATATATATATTAATGATTAAAAAATTAAAAAAATATTATTTTATAATCATTTCCGGCTATTTAAAATAAAATTTAAATATTATTTATTATTTTGACAGTGCTACCTTCATTTTCAAGTTGTTCGATCATTTTTAAAGGTGTAGTAAGTTAAAACATTATTTTTTTATTTTATTTAAAGCATTTAAAATTATTTTTATTAAATGGGCCGTGGGTAAGCCCGTTTAGCCCGCGGGTTAAATGGACGGGCCGCGGGCCTTAAAATTCAAAACCGTTTATGAATGCGGGCTTTTTAGCCTGCACCGTTTAAGCCCGCACCGTCAAAACCCGCGGACTAAACGGGCGGGTAGCCCGTATACCCACCTCTAGGTGTAATAGAGCATGTCATTCAGATTCAACCCCTCAAATAACGCGAGAGTATGAAACACTTACTGTGGGGTTGGAGTTAACACTGTGCTATTCAATAATAATAATAATAATAATAATAATTGTAACCCCCTCAGACCGATGCGGATAGCCCGATCCGATCTGGAGTGTCACATTAGACCACCGGAGCGACCCACCGTAAAAATAACAGAAAATTAAAAACTTTTCTTAAAACTTGTAAACTCATAAAATTATTTATAAGTACAAAATAAAAATTATTAGTATTCAAAATAAACTAGATTTTCAGACTCATATAAAACAAAATACAATTACATGCCTCTTAATCACATGTACCATACTCTGCAAGTAACACCGGAAGAACTCCCTTACTGATGTTAATAGCTGTACTGGTATAATATTTAACCTGCAATGGTGAGTAATAGAGTGAGCTTCGAAAAGCTCAGTAATACAGAACTACCAGATGATGCTGCAAGACATGCCGATAAATGGAAATCCATATCATTTCTTATTTAATCAAATGTATATCGATTTTCGGAATAATCTGGAGTTCCACTGGTAATTCAACGAATAGAAGCCATGAATATCTCAGTTCATAGGAAGCATTCATAGTATCACATTTTTTTGGAGATCGAATAGGATGTCTAGTGTGTTCCATTAGTACGATAAAATCATCATAGGTACACTAATCAAATGATAGTTCATTAAAATCCCATAAACCATACTGTAGTTGAGCTTTTAAACTCTTATTTTAAAACCATCTTACAAAGAGTTAACCTAAGGGAACATCTTAGGGCTTGAGAGCATATCCAAGAAAGTTCGGGGCACGGGGCCAACCTAAGAGTCACATTAGGTCCATAAAAATTTTACAGCTTGATCAGAGCTGTACTTTACAAATATGTATCTCCAAGATACAGTTTATATCGTGATATAAATCCATAAGCCATCACCATTAAGTCGGTGCATCCATAAAACAGTAACCATAAATTTCAGTGTACCTCATGTTAAAACAATAAAACAATTTATTAAAATATAAGGAACACACTAGAGAAATCCCAATATTTATCAGAGGCATTTTGTAGTCATCAGCATGGATAACTCGAAACTTATGAAATTTGATCGAATTTCAAGAACGAGGTCCTATTGAAGAGAATCGATTTTTAACCGATCTAATCAGACATTTCATATTTAGAATTCCACTAAGTTTCCATGTGCATCCGGAAAACGTTCAGGAACCTTTATACATAATAATTCTAAATTCAGATTTATTGCGAGTGATCCCATTACCCAAACAATCAGGGGTATTCAGAAGTATACTTTGAATTCATAGGATTTCAGCCCAATTGAACCAAATGAGGTATTCAGAATCTTTTCATTATGCGTTACTTGCGTTTTCAAACATGACTGAAGTGATTTTAGATGAAAATATAGAATCGAAGATTCAAGTCATTTACAATCTATGACTATCGATCGTATTATCAAACAACTCGAGTTACACAACTCCCAAACTGATGCATGTCAACAAGTCAATTCATTATCCTTCCAGTGTATTCACTCTTTAATACCATAATGCAGATCCATAAATCATCCCCATAATCATCGCTGAATAGATCTTCTAACGGTCTTTATTTCATTTCCACGTTTCAACGATATCAAGAAATATGGACGTACTTGATTCATGGTTCATAACCCATAAGGACAATTCATCATGTAAGTTCAACAATGTTTCCAAACTCATCCAATCACCTATTTAATCCTCAGTCATTGAGGTTACTTAGTTCTTTTAGTAAGCAAGTCTATCCCATTTACTTTAGAGTTTTCCAGAATAATTCAGATGTTTTTTAATTTCAAATACATGTTGTACTTCCTTTCAGTTCAATTTAGTCATATAATAAAGTAATTCTGGTATTCGTGGTTGATTTATCGAACAAACATCCAATTCTTAGTACTGAATACGATCTAGAGTTGAGCTGAGCTGAATACTTCTAAAATTTATCATCGAGCCAAACTTGAGAAGACGAACACGCATTCCAGTAATATCTATGCCATTCAGGTATTGATGTAGCTTTAGGGTTGATCTACTCACTTAAATTGTGTTCCATTACTTTTAAAGGTAGTCCAACACCTATGTTTATTTGGATTTTTTTTAATTAATCCAATACATTTACTTAGTATAGGCCATAAGGGTATTTTGGTCATTTTGATATTCAGTTTTATTCCAATCATTACAGAGCTCAAGGATATCCCATCATTCCTGAGCTTGGTGGTATTCTAGGGTCATTTCCATTATAGGGATATTTTGGTCATTTTATAGATTCAGTGTATTTTAATCCTTTCATTCCGTTCTGTCTATTTATTTAATTCAAACTTATCATTTATTCCAGACCTATCAAATAAATTTTGACAAAAGAGCACCCTCGATAATTTATTCTTAACTCAGAGATTTTCAGGTCAATTGTCTTCTCAGAAGTTACCAACAGGTTATTAGAAATTTTCTGTACAAAGACAGGATCTTAGCAATTAAATCCGTAATTCATTGAGTTAAGTACAAATCCTCAAAGTATTTTCTCATTCAGGGTCAACTCGAGTTATTTTTACCTTTCAAGGGCATTTCCATAATTTCTTAACCAGATGATTTCAGTATTAACTCTTAACGAGCATACTTATAATTTAGAGATTCTATGGTTAGTTGTTTCCTCGAACATTCTCTGATCTTGAAATAATTCATTAACAGACTTCTAGTATCTTGCATAAACCCTCTTGGGGTTAAAAACTGGTTATCCATAATTTCCAAGTAAAACTAACATGTCTTATGCACATCAATATATTTATCAGATCAATATGTCTTTTTCAGATTTATTAATCCACTTCTAGAGACAATTCTTGTCATTTTCCAATATAAGGGTAATTTCGTAATTTTACCTAATCGAAATATTCTCATAATTTTCCATCCAAGTACATTTAACATGTAACCTTTGATGATATAAAATATAAGTTACAAACCCACGGCTGATTTCTTTATCACTAATCACAAACTTGTAATTTAATTCTAACAATTCCTCAATCTCTTATATTAGTCATTAGATCCGTATTCAGTTACTGCATTTCTACCACATTCATATCGAGAGAATAAATTATTCAACTCCACAAAAGTGACCAACATTATCTTATTCATGCATTTACCAATATCAACATGTTCCATAAAGCATAAAGAGGTAGTAAAGTATTACCTTGATTCTGTGACATACTGATCGACCATTTAAATTTCATTCGAACGCCATCGATCTTTAATTCAACTTCCAATAATTCCGGGTTCGAATTTGACGATATGAACTTCGGAATCGGACTCAAGACGTCAACAAAACCCAAAATATGACTCTTGAATTTAATCTCACCAACTTGATTTCTAGCTTCCAATCTTTTTCTCACGAAACGAACCTTCAAATATACTAACCCAAATATAAAATAAATTTCCTCACCATAAAAATAACTTATTAAAAATTCTTTTTATAATAGAGGGACATAACTAACAAAATTAAAACTCAAAGGGCCAATTTAATACTTAGCTACCAAAGTTAGTGACCAAAATAAATCTTATTCAAACCATTAGACAATATTCATAACTATATAGAACTAGAAGACAAGGTTGAATTCTCACCAAAATTGGATAACCCATGTTGTGATTTACCCTTCATTCATTATTAGCTTTTTCAAACAACCCACGTGCTCTCTTTTCTTTTCTTATTTCCTTTCTTCTTTCACTGCAACTATTTGCATAGCTCTCTAAAATTTCTTTAACATTCTGTACTTCATATAAATAACATCACGCATTAGTTGGACCTCCTCATCCTCAATATAAGTCAATTGCTCCAACAAAACAAATAGATTTTGCGATATATGATGAAAGATTACATAGAAAGAAATAATGTAATTAAGCAGTAATAGAACCTTGAAATAAGGTATAAAAGCTCGATAGCCAAAAAGAGTAGAGTAAAATACACATCCGATTGCAGAAGTAGTTCGACGCTCTGTTATGGAAAGGCGTGCGCAGGTGATGCAATAGCCATGAGAGATGAACAAAAAGGAAACAAATGAAACTGTCTGAAAGAGCACTCCAGTTATATACACTCCGAATGACATCCACAGGAAGCATAGCTCAAGATAAAAACACGAATACCAGAAAAAGAAAGAGAGAGTGAGTTGCAAGGCTTTAATCAATGGTACAGATGCAAGAGTCCATTGTAAATTATTTATCTGGATTTGGAAAATGGTTTTTTTTTTCATTCCAGTTGGCATGAGCATAAAATAATACCAAGTCTTTGGTAGATACAAAAGCTAGCCGAAACTGAAATCTAAAAACAATGGATTACAACCATGGCTACATTATCTTTACTTAAAAAAATATATCCTATTGAGTGACCCTCAATTTGTTTACTAAAATAATAGTATGTGTCAACACACCTTTCCGTCCTACTAGGATTTAAACTTCTAAAAATAGGAAAAAATTTTGCTAGGATTCAAACTCCTAAAAATAGGATAGAGTTATACTATTATTTAAACTCCTAAAGATAGGATCCACAAGCATTATAAATAGTCATTGTAACTCACTATTGTAACACATTCGGAGAAGGATATACGAAATACCAAGCAAAACATTACAAGCAACTCGTAGCTATTTTTCGAAGCATTTATATTTTGAAAGGTAAAGTTCATACCTTCACATGTTATTTTTCCTTACCCTTGCTGTGTTTTGATTCGAAAGAAAACTGAGAGAAGTGTTTTTGGCCGATGAACGGGGGCGTTTTCGAGATCTATTTTTGTAGATCTAGTCCCCGAGGCTTGTGTTTTTGAAAAACTATTCAGATTTTTATAAACGGGTCGTGTGGATCCGCGTGTTTTGTCCTTTTTTTTCTTCGATTGGCTTTTAGTTTTGACCCCTAATTCATTTTTTATTTTAATTTAACCCTTATTATTTATATGTATATATATATATATTTAATTATATTTTATTTATTTATTTATTATAATTTTTTTCATTTTTCTTTGTGTTATATTATATTATTTTCCTATTATTATTATTATATATATATATATTATATTATTATTTTTTATCTATGTTTACTTATTTCCTATATTTTTTTACTATATTTTCCTAACGTTATATATATATATTCTTACTTCATTTTATTTTATATTTCTATGATTACTATTTTTTTTAGTTAATATTATATGTATATTTATTTTTCATTTATTTATTATTATTGTTACTATTTAATATTTTATTTTATTTATACTATTTATTTATTTTCATTATGTTTTTAGTTTCTTTCCTCTTATTATTATTTTTCTTTTAAAAAAAAAACACTTTACCTTTTTTATTCTTTTTTGTATATATATATTTTTTCTTCATTTATTTTATTTTAATCAATTTCATTTTTTTTATATTTGTTTCATCCAATTGTTTTATGTTTATTATTATTGGTTTCATTTATTTCCTTGGTTTACTCTTTAGTTTTGTTACTTTCTTTTATTATTATTATTATTTTCTTTTAACATCTTATTTTAATTTTTAAGGGTATTTCTGTAAACTCATTAAGGGTAAGTAATTCAGATCAAATTTTACCTTTTAATTTAACTTGCAATTTTCTTAATCAAAGACAACTGGAAATTACGTAGTACCGAAAGGGCGGTTCAAGGGTGTTAATCCTTCCTTGACCGTAACCGACTCCCGAACCCGACACATCTTTGGAAAGACGCAGATCAGGTAAGAAATAGGGTATCCGATCAACCCATTTGTTTTAAATAAATGATCGGTGACGACTCCCAATCCACATTTTTCAAGTCGAAACCCAATTCTGGGGCCCAACCGAAAGACGGTTGCGACAGCTTGGCGACTCCGCTGGGGACACAGGTAAGTGAGTCAGGCTAAGGTAATTTCCAGTTGTCTTTTTAATGAAAAGGGTAAGTTTAAATTTTAAGGTAACATTTCGATCCTTATTACTTACTTTTGATTATATTTTCGAGTAAATAGTTGTACTGACCGTTTTTTAATGATTTCAGCCCTTAAAGATTTTTTATCCAAAGGCTCTATACCCGAGCTCCGAACCCGTTTTAAGTGGGGTGAAAGCGACGTCTTTGTGTGAATTTATTCATCGTATGGGCCTAGCAAGTAACCTTCGGGATTCATATACCTTATGCATTCGTGTGAATTTATTCTCCGTATGGGCATAAGGGAATGTTTCCTCTCGAGTTTAACTTAGTCCACACAAGCTTGTGATGGGTTTAGGACTAAGGGTCTGGTAAGCCCAAGGGGGCACCGGCAAGGAGAACTCGAGTACCTTTTTTTAGAACCTAAACCCGGAGACTACAAGGAGTTAGGGCCCACCCCAAAACCTCGTTTTAAACCCTAGGATACCGAAATTATTTTCTGCTTTACTTTCTGTTCAAAACATGTGAACTAGAAATTTATGCGGTTAGAACTTGTTCAAAATCAACTTGCGGGATAGAGATCATGTCCGAGTAGGAATAATAAGCATGTGGGGTAGGACTTTTATTTTCATGATTGCTTTGATTATTATCTTTACCTTACTAACTCTTTTCATTTTTTTCCTCTCTTTTAATTTATTTCCATCATCTGTATCATTCAAAAGAGGTGTTGATCCACCAAAAAAACGTGTTCGTTAACCATAAATAATCTGCATTAATGGAAAAAGGTGTTGTAATACAGGAGATTAAAAACCCCGAGGTACGACTATGGTCCGAGAAGACTCAGAAAGAAAAGGAAGACAGTCTTCAAGGAAGTTATGTGTCAGAGCTTGTTAGTTATGCCTCTATCAGCCTAAAACATAACAATGTGAAAGAACTTCGAGACATCTGGGACAGTTGGGGGAATGACAGAAAGCAGAAGTTCAGCCAACGATATGGTGATATTGCCCTCTTACTCCATGTCAAGACTGATGAGCCCCTGCTCCGAGCATTAATTCAATTCTGAAACCTGAAATATAGTTGTTTCACCTTTAACTGGGAGGACATGGTGCCCATAATTGAAGAGTATACTACCCTACTGCACTGCAAAAACATCAGACTAGAGATGGCATATATCAAACACATCAAGAGTCAGCCTTTCAAGAACGGACTAGCTAAGATTGCAAGGGTTGATGAAAAATGGGTGACTGATCAACTTCGACACAAAGGTAGCGGGGAAGGAATCGAGTGGATCCATATAAAGCAACTAATGAAGAACCACCCTGATGAATGGAAGACTATAGATCTTTTTGCACTGGGTCTATACGGTTTGATTATCTTTCCGAAGACCTTGGGGTGTATCGACGTAGCCGTAGTAGAACTATTTGAACAACTTCCAAGGCGAGTCAACCCAGCGCCGACCATTTTAGCCGAGACCTTTCGGTCTCTTAATCATTGCAGAAGAACTGGTGAAGGAAGGTTCATTGTATGTGTTCATCTCCTTCAAGTCTGGATTCACAGCCACTTCTGGAAGACTAACGGGGTTGCCTACCACCGATTCAGCACTACCTATTCACCATTGGGAGAGTTCATCACTATGAAATGGCATAAAGGCGCTTCGAAGGAAGAATGGATAAAGGTCTTCACTCATCTTCAGGACCGGGATATTACTTGGAGAGCCCCCTAGTTGTTCCTCAGTGACGTTCTTTTCTGATTTGGGGATTCTGACACTATGACCTTACTTGGACTTTGGGGTGTAGTTGGGTATGCTCCGTTGTTGGCACTTAGACAGTATGGGGCACGTCAGTTTATCCCAGCAATATACGAATTATCTACATCAGAGTTTGTGTATCACGGTGATAGTTATAAGAAGAGGATTAAAGAGGCAGCTGAGTCATGGAAGAAAGTATCCCGGATGGATGTCGTGGCTGCCAGAGATATGCTTACTCCGGATTATATGGAGTGGCGAAGATTGAGAAAGAATGATAGCATCCCGATGCCAGACTGTGAAGACACCAGGACCATGGAGGAACATCTCATGCCTGTGAACTTGAGATAGTCAAGGCAGAGTTTGAAGCTGTGAATAATGAGCTGAAACAGAGAGTTAAGGAACTTGAAGCTGAACATTATCAATGGAAACTAGATGCCGATTCTTAGAAAGATAGAGCAAACAAATTGGAAAGGGAGCAGAAAAGAGTCTATTTTGAGCTTGAAGACTTGAGAAAGGGGTACCAAGATAAAGTCAATGATAACTCCTGAGAATCCAACGCCTGAGAATCCAAATGGCTGATCTGGAGAAACAACATGAGGAAGATGGTAAAACAATAGCTTCAAAAAGCAAGCGAGTGAGCTTCAGATAGTGCCATTCGACGGGGGTTTGCAGTGGCGTTTCCGTTGGGAGCAAGCACAACAAAGGGTGAAAGCCAGAGACGCAGTCATCCGAGATTTCCTGGATCAAGTACAGAAGACAGCTCACCATCTACACGGCCTGGCAAGGGAAGCTGGAGTGGTCCAACAAGGCATATAACCAGTGACAGATGAAAACAGAAGACTTGTCAACCTGCTGGAAGCTGTTCGGGGTCTAGAGGATTTAGTCCGAATATACCTTTGATTGTTTTTATGTCTCTTAAAAGATAAAACATTTTTGTCGAAATAAGGATTATTTATAATAATGGGCACTTTTCTGGATCAATGCCTCGAACATTTCATGCATTTTTTTTCATTTTGCGTTGTGCATCTACATTTCATTTTTAAGCATTTTCATAAACATGAAATTTCTTCATGGAGGATTCGATGAAGTTGTTTTAACCACATGACACCACATGGAAGCAAGATTGTAACATCAAAAGAAAAAAACTAAAAACAATACAATGAGAGCCTGATCAGCTGATTGTAGGACAAAGCCTGCCAGGATGATCTAAAAAAAGAATCCCCATATCCTAAGGGCTACGATGTTAAAGTTGTTAGTTGTTACCACATAAGAAGCCCCAAGCATTCCTCTGAAAACTGTAAGGCGCTTGCCGAAGAAGGGGGCATGGTATATACCATTTGCACTTAGAAGATTGTTTTGTTTGAACACGTCTTTGATCTTTCATGTTTGCTTAATCTTTTAAATGATTTAATTTATGCTGCTTTCTAAGGTGGAGCAATTGAACAAATTTTAATCTTTAGTTCTTCGAATATTAAATGAATTAATGATTCTTTTAATTCTTCAAGAATTATAGATTTTTTACATATGGAAAGATTAGACCTTTCTTACCCTGTCTCAAACCCCAGAATAAAATACCTTGATTCTTTGCCCAAAACAACTCGTGGTCATTACCAAAAGACGAAATTTTGACATTACCTCCTTTTGAAATTCTTGAACATTGCCTTTATCTTTTTGATACACTCATACCTTTCTTCGAGTCAATAAGATCACACCACTGTCTTTTTTAGACTCAAAAATAACCTTTCTTACCATTAAAACCCAAGGCATTGAGTTGTTCATTTTAACATGAGCATTCTTCTAAATAACCAACTTGGGGCATCTCGCGGGGAGCCTGAACATTGAGACATCTGGGAAAAAAGAAGAATTCATTCAAAATAATTCTATCATACATTAATTATACTGTTTTCATGTGAATAGAATTAATCTTGAAAATCTATCCCCCTGGGGATACCTCTTCTGTGAAGATTTACATGTATGAAATGATGAACGACTTTCTTTCTTTATCCCTTCATAACATGAAAAAAATATATCCCTTGTGTCCCCTTTTGAGCATGTAGTATTTTTCTTTTGATTCAACCCTAACCAAGGATCACCCTCCACACTGGGGGGCAAGGTGGAAGAAGTATGCTCACATGAGAGAAGACATTGATTCAGATGAGATACCAAAAGGTGAACCAAATGCCAAGTGCGAAGATTCAATCAGAACAAAAAGGGCAAAAAGAAAAAAGAAAAGAAGCAAAAAATAAAAAAAAGAACAAAAATCAAAAAGAAAAAGGGACAAAAAAGCACATGCAAAGATTCCCTAAAGACAAATGGTACATCAAGCTTCAAACTATGAGATTGATCAAGCACAATCATTCCAGAATCACTGAATCACTTCACTCGAAGATCATAGAGCATCAAGAGAGAGAAACATTTTGAGCAAGATTGAAGGCATCAGAATGAACTGATCCTTGATTCAACACCCTGAAACACTTGTTTGGGCCTATTTATCCTTTTCTTTCATAACCATGAACCCTAACCTACATTACGTGCCTTAAAAGTCCCTTCTAATCATACATGGATTTCTAAACAAAAGAGAATATCTTCAGATTTCATCCTGCTCATCAGGATTAATCTTTGTTTGCAAAAAACAATGTAATTAATGCATGGTAGAGAAAAATAACAAAGGGAGTTCAAGACGTAAATCCTAAATAACGTCTTGAAACCAAAGGAGGATTCGATTTGAAAACCTGAAAAGACGGCTCGAATATAAAAATTGTGCAACTGAGGCGATCACACAAATTCCTTGATAAGACATCACATAATCCAAATGTGACTATGAAAGCTGGGAGTCGGAGAACACTTCCAGTAGAGGAGCATGCAAGCTACCCCATCAAACCTTTGAGCATCAAATGCCAAACCTTTGACCAAACACAATAACCTGAGACCTTTTTATCATTTCTTTACTTAACCATTTCCCAAAGATAGCTTTGATCTTGGCACGTGTCAAATAGCTATAATTTATTGAAGGATTAACATTGTAATTAAACATCTGATATCCAATGAACTCTAGTTTTATGATTCGTCTCAATTGTAAAACCGTGAAAGAGACAATATTTTCAAAAC
The DNA here is from genome assembly GCF_006381635.1 of Hibiscus syriacus. Lineage (NCBI taxonomy): Eukaryota > Viridiplantae > Streptophyta > Magnoliopsida > Malvales > Malvaceae > Hibiscus > Hibiscus syriacus. The sequence continues at coordinate 1,151,399 of NW_024061774.1, forward strand.
TTTTGATTAAATATTTTTCGAAACTCTTTATTGATATTTTCAGAACTTTGAAAATAAAAGAGAAAGAAAAACATTTTTTTTCAAACAAGACAGTCTCTCTAGAGTGGATCTTGGTAAATGACATGTGACTCTTAAACACAAAACTCATGCTCAGAATCAATGCTGAAGTAAGAAATGAGGAACATTTGGGACATCTTTGGAGATTCAACATCAAATATTAAGGCATTTTTTGATATTGAGGCATCATTTGGGGATTCAACATCCTAATACAAATTATCAGACCTTTTTCAGGAGATAAAATATAACCAATTCATGTTACATGCATCTTATGCATGCATTTTAGAGCATCATATTTATCATTTTCCACATACATAATTTTTTGCAGCTTTTAGAGTCAAGTTTTAACTTCAAGACGAAGGATACTCTATTCAAAAACACCTTTAAAGATTCATGTTGGTTGCTTAACTCAGCAGCAAGAAGTTACACTTCGACCAACTCGACAGATTGAAAGTTTCTCTGGAAACAACACAATTTGCTCGAGAGTGGATTTCAAATTCACGACGAATGATATCTAGCTCGAAGCTAAACTTCACAATAAAGGGGTCTCTACGGTTTCAACTTCACGGCGAAGGGAATTGTGTCCACCCGCAACATACAATACTTGGATTTCAACTTCACGACGAAGGATATTCAAGTCAAGGCTCAACTTCACAACGAAGTGGCTATCCACGATTTCAACTCCACGACGGAGGATATCGTGCCACTCGAGATAACACAAGTTCAACTTCACAACGAAGGGACGGCTGGTTGTCAACAAACAACTTCCCTAATTCAGAGCCATTTTCAACTTCACAGCGAAGGATATTGGACTCCAGACAACACAAGTTCAACTTCACGACGAAGGGACCGCTAGTTGTCAACAAACAACTTCTCAATTTCAGAGCCAATTTCAACTTCACAACGAAGGATATTGGACTCCAGACAACGCAAGTTTAACTTCACGACGAAGGGACAGCTGGTTGTCAAGAAACAATTTCCCAATTTCAGAGCCAATTTCAACTTCACAGCGAAGGATATTGGACTCAAGACAACGCAAGTTCAACTTCATGACGAAGGGAACGCTGGTTGTCAATAAACAACTTCCCAATTTCAGAGCCAATTTCAACTTCACAGCGAAGGATATTGGACTCCAGACAACGCAAGTTCAACTTCACGACGAAGGGACCGCTGGTTGTCAACAAACAACTTCTCAATTTCAGAGCCAATTTCAACTTCACAACGAAGGATATTGGACTCCAGACAACGCAAGTTCAACTTCACGACGAAGGGACCGCTGGTTGTCAACAAATAACTTCCCAATTTCAGAGCCAATTTCAACTTCACAGCGAAAGATATTGGACTCGAGACAACACAAGTTCAACTTCACGACGAAGGGACCGCTGGTTGTCAACAAATAATTTCCCAATTTCGGAGCCAATTTCAACTTCACAGCGAAAGATATTGGACTCCAGACAACGCAAGTTCAACTTCACGATGAAGGGACCGCTGATTGTCAACAAACAATTTCCCAATTTCGGAGCCAATTTCAACTTCACAGCGAAGGATATTGGACTCCAGACAACGCAAGTTCAACTTCACGACGAAGGGACCGCTGGTTGTCAACAAACAACTTCTCAATTTCAGAGCCAATTTCAACTTCACAACGAAGGATATTGGACTCCAGTCAACGCAAGTTCAACTTCACGACAAAGGGACCGCTGGTTGTCAACAAACAACTTCCCAATTTCAGAGCCAATTTCAACTTCACAGTGAAGGATATTGGACTCGAGACAACGCAAGTTCAACTTCACGACGAAGGGACCGCTGGTTGTCAACAAACAATTTCCCAATTTCGGAGCCAATTTCAACTTCACAACAAAGGATATTGGACTCGAGACAACACAAGTTCAACTTCACAACGAAGGGACAGCTGGTTGTCAACAAACAATTTCCCGATTCCAGAGCCAATTTTAACTTCACGACGGAGGATATTAGACTCGGAACAATGCTACTTACTTGGATTTCAACTTCACGACGAAGGGAATCGTGCACACAAGCATCATCCATCTTTAGATTGGATTTCAACTTCCCGACGAGGGATATCCAACTCAAAGAAGGATTATCTGTCAACAAAGACCTTCGAGTTCGACTACGCTCAGCTCCAAGGCACATTATTTACAGCATAACTCAAGGCTAGAAGGGTTATCTGCCATCAAAATTGTCGAGTTCGATTCCATTCTGCTCGATGACACATCAATCGCACTACTTTCCGGTTGCAATCGAGGTTTTCAAGTCGAGAAGAGGACCTGGGTTAGCCGTGCCTGAGTGACAAGCAACTATTTTCAAGCAGCATAGCTTAAGTCAAGAAAAAGCTATCTGTCATTGAAGATTTTTGAGTTCGATTCCGATCGAAGGTCTTTAAACCGAGAAGAAGACCGAAGGGCAACGAGAAGCCACGTGCTGATTCAAATTCCGAAATACGGCTTCAATTTCATATCATTTCAAGATGAACTCGACTTCACGATGGAGAAGTCATCCGTAACTCAATTCGACATGGAGTTATTGAAACATCAGAGTCAATTTTCAACTCCACTGAACGAAAAGTGTGTCTTTTAATCTTTGCCCTATCCCGTTTACACGACTATGGGCAAAGAGGGGCAGCTGTCAACACACCTTTTTGTCCTACTAGGATTCAAACTCCTAAAAATAGGAAAGAATTTTATTAGGATTCAAACTCCTAAAAATATGATAGAGTTCTACTATTATTTAAACTCCTAAAGATGGGATCCACAAGCATTATAAATAGTCATTGTAACTCACTATTGTAACACATTCGGAGAAGGATATACAAAATACCAAGAAAAAAATTACAAGCAACTCGTAGCCATTTTTCGAAGCATTTATATTTTGAAAGGTAAAGTTCATACCTTCACATGTTATTTTTTCTTACCCTTGCTGTGTTTTGATTCGAAAGAAAACTGAGAGAAGTGTTTTTAGCCGATGAACGGGGGCGTTTTCGAGATCTATTTTTGTAGATCTAGTCCCCGAGGCTTGTGTTTTTGAAAAAACTATTCGGATTTTTATAAACGGGTCGTGTGGATCCGCGTGTTTTGTCCTTTTTTTTTCTTCGATTGGCTTTTAGTTTTGACCCCTAATTCATTTTTTATTTTAATTTAACCCTTATTATTTATATGTATATATATATATAATTATATTTTATTTATTTATTTATTATATTTTTTTCATTTTTCTTTGTGTTATATTATATTATTTTCCTATTATATATATATATATTATTATTATTTATCTAACGTTATATATATATATTCTTACTTCATTTTATTTTATATTTCTATGATTACTATTTTTTAGTTAATATTATATGTATATTTATTTTTCATTTATTTATTATTATTGTTACTATTTAATATTTTTTTTATTTTTTATACTATTTATTTATTTTCATTATGTTTTTAGTTTCTTTGTTCTTATTATTATTTTTCTTTTTTTAAAAAAACATTTTATCTTTTTTATTCTTTTTTGTATATATATTTTTTCTTCATTTATTTTATTTTAATCAATTTCATTTTTTTTATATTTGTTTCATCCAATTATTTTATGTTTATTATTATTAGTTTCATTTATTTCCTTGGTTTACTCTTTAGTTTTGTTACTTTCTTTTATTATTATTATTTTCTTTTAACATTTTATTTTAATTTTTTAAGGGTATTTCCGTAAACTCATTAAGGGTAAGTAATTCAGATCAAATTTTACCTTTTAATTTAACTTGTAATTTTCTTAATCAAATACAACTGGAAATTACGTAGTACCGAAAGGGCGGTTCAAGGGTGTTAATCATTCCTTGACCGTAACCGACTCCCAAACCCGACACATCTTTGGAAAGACGTAGATCAGGTAAGAAATAGGGTATCCGATCAACCCATTTGTTTTAAATAAATGATCGGTGGCGACTACTAATCCACATTTTTCAAGTCGAAACCCAATTCCGAGACCCAACCGAAAGACGGTTGCGACAATATGATAACACTATTATTTGCCAATCAAACTTTATATCATTTCATATATTTTAAACTGAAATAAATCTAACTTCATATTGGGGTGTGACAATAATAATAATACAGTGACTTGGGGTCAAAAGCCTTTAGATCTACACTGACAAAAAGGCTACAAAGTGAAAGAATACATGATGATACTGTATAACCAAAAGCCTTGATTTGCTAATACGATAAACCGAATTCTATGAATGAGCCTAAATCCCGAAGATCCTCGTCTCCCCAAGAAACAACGAGAACCAAGTATATGCGCCAGTGAGGATTTCGGCTCCTCCTGCTAATCACGCATATCCACCGAAAACTACGTAAACAGTTCCATGTACAATCCTATTTACGTAGAGAATGACATTGATGTTGAGAATGCTAATGCTGCAGATGCGCCCTCACGAGCTACTTTGACGGAATCCAACATCCATATTCCGTTCCAGCCAACTGCGGAACAACCCCAGACTGATCATAGGGGCTTTGAGAACGTGGTTGCTATTGCTCCCACTATCTATAATGTCTTTTTCTAAGGCTAAAGGTAAAAATTCTCTTGTGGCTCGAAAGAACGCTCCCATTATTTTTGGTCCAAGGAACACTAATATCATGCCTAAAAAGTCTGTACGCTGCTTCCTCCAGTCGTGCTTTAAAGGTCGGGCCCAGTTTAATCTCAATCCGGCCAAGCATTCTGCGTCGTAGTTGACTGCATTCGCTGCTCCTATTGCGCTTTCACTCAAATCCCATGCCGATAAACCAACAAGCATCCGTTGGTTGATGCTTCTACTGATTCGAGGTTTTCCCCAACCTTACTTTTGCCACCTCTTGCTGAAGTTAACGTGTTAGCAAACGAAGTTACGTCCCATGGTCGGTCGGCCATGGTGGAATGAATTTTGAGTCTCTCGGCTCCTCCTTTGACATCTTTTATCAATGTTTATAAACCTCTTTGTTTGGAACAACCAAGGTTGTGGGAGCTAGACAATATATTCATGACTTTCGCCTAGATGTTTCTGTATTTGTGGAAACTCGTGTCAATAGGAAAAGAGGCATCAAGTAATTGGCTCTTTCTACTTTCCCAATTCTTACTGTGTTAACGCTCTTGGTTTGTCAAGAGGTATTTGGCTTTAATGGTTAGATCACATTCGCGTCTCCATTTTATCTTGCCATTTTCAATTTATCCACTATAATATCTCTCCGGATAATTCTCCTTAATCTTTTCTGGCCACTTTTGCCTATGCTAGTCTAACAAGCAACTTACGCAAGGACTCTTGGGGGCATCTTCATTAGCTTCCACTATTACATGCCCCATGGGTTGTCTTTGGTGACTTTAATGCCATCATTTCCCTAGCTAATCGCCAAGGTTGCTCCTCGAATTCCCCATATTCTTCTTTCCAAGACATGGTGTTTAATTGTGGTTTGCAAGATCTTGGTTACTTTGGACCTGGTTTTATGTGGTATTGTAGCAATTGTTCAGTTAGACCGGATTGCTGTTTCGGTCAACTCTAAAATAAAAGAGACTTTCTTTTCCATGCTTCTGTTGAAAGCCCTCAGAATCGTCACTACAGCAAAACTGATATGTAGCGGCGTTTTTAGAGGCGTTTGGAGAGAAAACGCCACAAAAGTTAAACATATAGCAGCGTTTACAATCGTAGCGCCACTAATTGATACTTTAGCGGCGTTTTTAGTAAAAACGCTGTAATATAATTGACATATAACGGTGTTTTTAGAAAAACGCCGCAATAGGGTGCTAAATTAGCGGCGTTTATATCACAAACGCTTCAATAGATTATAAATTTTGCGGCGATTTAGCCAAAACGCCGCAATATAGTGGTAAATTGGCAGCGTTTTTACCACAAACGCCACAATAGAGTATAAATTTTGTGGCGATTGAGTCAAAACGCTGCAATAGAGTGGTAAATTGGCGGCGTTTTGACCAAAAACGCCGCAATATATTACACATATAGTGGCGTTTGTTCCTAAAACGCCGCAATAGAATAGTTCCTTAGTGGCGTTTTCGTAAAAAACGCAGCAATAGAGTAGTTATTTTGTGGCGTTTTTAATATAAACGCCACAATTGTCCTTTAATTTATCAGATATCCCTAATTGCTCAGCCCGAACCCCTTATTTGTTTTATCCCCAAATCTTCTTCCTCGAATTAGCAGTGCAAGAACAAACGATTAGTATATACAACAACTTCTCTTCATTTTGATTCTCCATATCTATTCATTACGAATTTATAATTTTGTGAACAAACGGTTAGTTGATCTATCACTTGTTTATTTTTCTTTCTAGATTTCCTTTTCCCATTTTGATTCTCGTTCTTTGGAAGTCGGTGCTGGGTCAGGGAAACTGAGTTACAGGCATTTGTTTGCGGTTGGAGAAGACCAACCATTGCAGTTTATTCCTCCTCAAATTTTAGATAGGGTTCTTGTCGTTAAACCTCCAACGAAAGTTTTCAACGAGGGAATCCAGATTTGGCAAAGCTCATTGGTGACTCAATTTTTGGCAGGCCTTTAGATCTTAGTTCTGTTCAAAGGTTAGTAAACTCTGTTCAATTTTTGTTCTCTTAGTCTATTCGAAGCTTCATAGGGTTCTAGTTTCTTTTCCTGGTTGGATTTGTTTCCTCATGCTCGAGTGGAGTTAATTTAACAAACTTAACGAGCAATTAGTTTTTTACTGAACACGAAATGTTTTTTACTGAACAAGAATGATGTTTCGTAATTAAGGGAATGTTGTTTTAGACAGTTATTGAATATGAATTAGGAAATCAAATCCAAGAAATTTCAAAGAAATTTAACGGAATATCAAAAAAGGTGTTCGATAAATGTTTGATGAAGTAAGTTTATCACTTCTGCCTGGTTATGCTAGCATTAAATAGGGTTCTGATGAAATAAATCTGCATTTCTCTAATGTTTTTAAGTGCTTTTGTGCTTATGAGCTCTGTATTGCACATGACATTAGCTTCATTGCTGAAAAAGCTGGTTTAAACATGCTAATGATTAGAATCTGGTTTTAATTGGAAGTACATGACCAATGTATGTATGATTTGGTATGCAAGAATTTTAGTTATGATATTGAAGTGATTTGCTAACTCGAAGTATTTGCTTCAGGTTGAATAACCTGCTGACATTTTGAGCTTGTATGATACATTCGCATCCATACTTGTTTGTCTTGTGGTAATGACATTCATCATGAGTTGAAGTAAATTATACATAAATGGTCTCTTTTCTTGCATTTATTTCCATAGTTTAGGAACTCTTGGCAAGCTTTGTTGAGTAATTTAGTCCAAATCCCATGTCGGGTAACTTCATTGAGTGTAGTTTGGTTAAGAGAGGTTTCAGTTTTTGCTAGATTCAAAGTAAACTCCCGTTATGATGCGTTGAGTTTTGTAAAATGATTTGTTTGGACTGGAATATCAGAGGTCATGGAGCATTGGTTAAGAGAGGGTCGGGGTGTTAAAGAGTTCAACGATTTCATCTCGGGGTGTCATTTAATCATACATAACATTGTGATTATTGATGCTAGACAGTTTCTGCTTAAAATTTGGAGATTGTTGAATTGAATGCAATCTTGAGGTATTTCAGCTCTACCGTGACTTCAGTTCGATTGGATCACTAAACTGAATTTTTGTAGGGTCTTTTGAACCACAAGGTTAAGGGTTCCAAAGGTTTGCTACGGAAGGGCTTTGCGTTGTTACCATAAGTTAGGTTATCATGTCACTCATTTCGTACAGAATACTGTAAATGAAGTACTAAGTTTAAAGTTCTTTCACCATTTGTGACTTTGTTTAGTGAGCTTTTATACTACCAATAGGCAGCTATCCAACAGTCTTAGTTTTTCATTATGTCTCTGCGCAGAGAACTCACGAACGAAAGGTAAGTTTTTTTCTCTCTCTTCATTTTCGTGCAAAAAATTGAATTTTATGGAGTTTTAGTTCATCATTTCATCACCCATTTCATCACCCACTAAAACTCAAATCTTTCTTTTTCAGTTTATGCCTTCAAGAGTTCCATTTTTTAACTTGTCTTCTCACAATCGGTGCTTTGTAAGAGTGAAGAATTTCAATTTTATTAAGGTAAGTATTTTCTCTTTTTGTTTTTGATTTTCTGCTGATTTTATATATGTGAAAATCATGTTTCTATTCAACCTATTGTTAGATTTAGAGTTTCAATTTCAGAGAAAATTAGTAACTATCATTTAGTTGTTTCTTGGTTTAGGGTTTTAATTGTTGTTTTCTCGATGCAACCATGCCTTAAACGAGTACAATTCTCCCAATTAAATTGAGCAAAGTGGTTTTACATCTTTACTAGAAATTCAAATGAGATGAGAAAATTAGTAATTAGCATGAAATGAGATGAGATGAGAATGGCAGCCATGCCATGCAAATTTTGAATAGAGATTTGGGTTTTACATCTTTACTGCAAATATTGGGTTTTAGAAACTTGATCATGCAGCCATGCCATTCAAATTAGTAACTGCTGGACTTTTTTGCTCTTAGTAACTGTTGGTGATGAGTTTAGAAATTTGATCATCTATTTGAGAGATTCTTCCCTTTTTATCATTTATGTTTGTTTGAACTTTAATGATCAATCTCACTGCAAATATTGGGTTTTAGAAACTTTTTACTTTTTTCGAATAAAATAATAATAATAATCCGGGCCGGGTCGGGTATCATATATATGGTTCGAGTCGGGGTGAAATTTTTTTGTTTCGGGTCGGATTTCTGGTGGAGGTGTTAGAATTTTTGGGTCGGGTGGGTGGGTCGAAAACCCGACCCAACCCATACCCATCCCTAGCTTCATCCATGTCAAGAAAGGTTACAAACAGTTTAGAATTCTGGATTAAGTAAAGAGTCCCGTCATCATTTTTTCCACACGCCCGCTTTGTAGAATGGGTCAATAGAGATGGTAGTAGTGGATTCTATTCACATTATCCCTAAATGAACCTTAATATCCTCCATTTTTTACTCATAATAGACCATAACTCCAAGTGGTACATTTCATCTAATCTCTCCTACATCGGTTGGTATCATATCTTTTTCTTCTCCCAAACATCCCTTTTTATTATAACAATGAACACTCATTGATATCTAAAGTTTGATAAAAAGACTGAGGCTTATTCTCAAGAACATGAATCTTGTAAGAAGGATTAATGGATAGAAGGTGAAGTAACCCAACCACTAGTACACTTTTTTATTCCATCCAATGAGTTCAAATTCATTGTTTTTTTCATAGAAGTGAAGTGAACCACAAACTAACTAGAATTGTGGACTTAGGTTCAAAATATAGCACATGCAGGGCAATCATTATATGCAGCAAACCGAGAGAGCATCCAATTTCAGCAATGAAAATACCAGAGGCATGCATTGAAAACTACAAATTAGGACTTAACCTATGTAGTAAGCATCTTAAGCCAATAACTTAAAGGATTCATAATTACCTCATCACCACTCTTTTTTTGCATTATGCCATTTCTCTTGTGCAGATATCATTCGCTCTGCAAAATATATCATTCTCTTTTTTTGCATTATGCCATTTCTCTTGGTGATTAGTGAAATTTGCTTTTGTATCTTGAATTTCCTCCTGCAAAACTCGGTGGTTTTTAATTTTCAGCTTATGTATCGAAATTAATGCAAATAAATACATAGTCTTTTGCCATATGTATTAGGGTTTTTACTATGTTCATTATCTTTAATTTCCAGCTTATTAAGGGCCCATTGTATAAACTTAATATGACTAACGAATGCAAAATTATAGATTGTTCACCCACCCTCCTACATAACACATCCTTCTTTTCGGATTTTGCTGCTAATAAGCTAATGTTTCATGGAAAAATGGAAAGTCTAATTATTTTATTGTTACATTGTTGTTAACAAAGATTTTTTGGTTGCATGATAAGCTTTGTTTGCTCAAAATGTAAGTAAAAAGTTTTATAGATCTTAACACGGTTGTGGGAAGGGTTTATATTTCGTTCTAAGTTCTTAATGCCTCTCTCTGTAACAATGAAACATGAGTCTGTTTAGATGTAAATGCTATATTTCGATGAAACATGTGTAAGTATTTAGTTTTATAGTATGCAGTTGTATATAATTCTCGTTATAATTTTTATAAATTAACTGAGATACATTTGCTCCCATACAATTTTATCAATTTAAAAGTTGTATAATTTACGAGTGATTAGTTTTATACTATGCAAATATTATTATGCACTAAATATGATAATTTAATGCTTCTGTTTAGGTTCTAATTTTATTTATATTATTAGCAATTAACATTTGAAATTGAAACTCCATAAATACGAAATGGATAAGAGTTGGATGGATTTCTCAAGGGTAAGCGTCGAATATCGAAATGGAGTCGAAAACTTTCTAAATTTAGCTTTTCTGAATGCAAGCCAAGAAAATATGATTCTTTGCCCTTGTAAGAATTGTGTGAATATTAATTGGCACATTCGTGAAGTTGTGTACGAGCATCTAGTAATTTTTAGATTTGTTCGGGGGTATAGAAAATGGATCTTTCATGGAGAGATTGTATCAGATAGATCTGCTTCCACGAGTTACTCGACTTATCGTGCTCCTTCTCCCCATCCAACTTTTAGAGAAGATGACATGGAAGGGATGTTACGAGATGCATTTAATATGCACAATCATCAGTCGTATGATACAGAAAATTATTGTCAGGATGATGTTAATGATTTCACTGAGATTGGAAGAAGTGGATGTGATGAAGAGCCAAATGGAGAAGCGGCAAAGTTTTACAAGTTGCTGAATGAAATGAATGAACAACTTTATGAGGGATCAAAGTTTTCAAAGCTTTCTTTCTGCATTCGTCTTTTCCACTTAAAATGCCTGGGAGGGTGGACTGGTAACTCCTTTACGCAATTGTTGGAGTTACTAGGAGAAGTGTTTCCTTTTGCAAAAATCCCTCAATCATGCAAAGATATGAAGAAAATGATCAAAGATTTGGGTCTTGGATATGACAAAATTCATAGTTGTCCGAATGATTGTATGTTATATTGGGGTGATCGAAAAAATCAGGAGTTTTGTCATGTATGCGGAAAATCTCGATGGATTACTAGAGAGGCATAAAATGTTACTGAGGATGAAGCTCAAGCACAATCAAGAAAGAAACCGATCAAGATTCTGCGATATTTTCCTCTCATACCTAGGCTACAAAGATTGTTTATGTCCTCCAAGATTGCTGAGTCTATGAGGTGGCATCATGATGGCAGAACCGATGATGGATTATTACGGCATCCTGCAGATTCTTTAGCTTGGAAGTCATTTGAACACAAGTATCCAAGTTTTGCGAGAGATCCTCGAAATGTCAGGCTCAGTCTTGCAACTGATGGGTTTAATCCTTTCAAACTCATGAGTACTTCGTATAGTACTTGGCCTGTTATACTTGTTCCATACAATTTGCCTCCCTAGATTTACATGAAACAATCATCTTTCATCTTATCCATAATAATCCCCGGCGAGAAAGGCCCCGTAAATGATATTGATATTTACATGCAGCCGCTAATTGCAGAGTTGAAACAGTTATGGGAAGGGGTTGAAACGTACGATGTGTTGACAAAGGAGAACTTTAATTTACGCGCTACTTTATTATGGACAATTAATGATTTTCCTGCGTATGAAAATTTATCTGGTTGGAGTACCAAAGGTCGTTATGCTTGTCCTTGTTGTGCTGCACAAACATGTTCGAAGTGGTTGGTTAATGGAAAAAAGTTCTCTTATATGGGACATCGTCGGTGGTTACCTGATAATCATAGATTTAGATGTCAAAAGAATATGTTTGATGGTGATGAAGAGTTTCGAAATGCTCCTAACCAAACAACCGGCTCTGAAATATTCAGAATGTTGAAAAATATCAATTTTACTTATGGAAAGATGAATCAACCAACTAGTACACGATCAAAGAAAAAGGCAAAACAGGTCAATGAAGAGCTTGAAGTTGACGAACAAACTGATGATGAGTATGATGAAGAGGATGATCCAAATGAGGTAGACTTGTGGAAAAAGAGGAGTATATTCTTCGAGTTGCCTTATTGGAAAAAGCAAATTTTGAGACATAATCTTGATGTAATGCATATTGAGAAGAATGTCTGTGAGAATATTATCGGGACCATTCTGAATGATGGCAGAAAATCTAAAGATAATCTTAAGAGTCGACTTGACTTAGTGGACATGGGAATTCGACATGATCTTCATCCGCAATTACGTCCGAATGGAAGAAATTTCTTGCCGCCTTCTATTTTTTCTCTTTCGAAGAAAGAAAAAGAAGTGTTTGCACGGTGTTGAAGATATAAAGGTCCCAGATGGGTATGCATCAAACATTTCTCGATGTGTTAGTGTTAAAGATCGAAGACTTTATGGTTTAAAGTCTCATGATTATCACATATTAATGCAAGATTTACTACCAGTAGCTGTTCGCGGTTGCATGTCGAGTAAGGTGACGTCTTGTATCATTGAACTTTCTAATATAATGAAAGCCATATGTGGGAAAGTTCTAATGGTTGAAGAACTTGATAAACTACAAGATCGAGTTGCCTTGACTTTATGCAACTTGGAGAAGATATTTCCGCCTTCATTCTTCACAATTATGGTGCATCTGTTAATTCATCTTCCTCACGAAGCAAGAGTTGGTGGTCCCGTTTTCTATTGATGGATGTACCCTATAGAGAGGTGTTAATTGAATTACACGTTTCAAATTACTACTGATTATACATTTGAATAAAATGTATTTACGTAGTATGTTGTTTTCTGTATAGGTTCTTGGGCAAGTTGAAGTCTTATTGTCGTAATAAGCGTTATCCGGAAGGATCAATTGCTGAAGGGTATTTGGCAGAGGAATGTATGACATTTTGCTCTAGATATTTGGAACATGTTGAAACAAGATGGAATAGACCAAATCGAAATGATGAGTTAGGTACTGATGACTTAACTCAACATTATTTGTTTGGAAGTTATGGTCAACCATTAGGGAAAGTTGAAATTGCACATTTAGATGACACGTCTTGGGTACAAGCACACCAATATGTTCTTTTCCATCACGATTCAATAGATCACTTTCGCACGTAAGTCTTTCGGACCCAATCCTAATGAAATCTCTTTATCTTTTATATTTATCAATTTTTAACGACATAATATTCTTTTATAGTGAGTTTAAAGAAGTATTGAGATCTCGAGCACGCTCCCGAAGATTAAATCAGCGAGAGCTACATAAGTTATTCACAGAAACTATTCATGAATGGTTAGGCCAGACGGTAAGCAACTAAATCTTACGGAACACTTATAAATAAATATATGTCTTGCTTTTTATATCGACATCAATGCAAATTAATTCACCATTCATGTGTAATAGGTTTGGAGTGGGAGAGAAGTTAGTGAAGAAGTTAAATGGCTTTCTCAAGGTCCGAATAGAATAGTTAAAAGATATAATGTCTTCCTCATTAATGGGTTCAGGCTTCACACGAAATCTCGTGAAAGATTAAGGAGGACACAAAATTGTGGAGTCGTAGTTACTTCATCAACTACAAGTTATGCTACTGTAAGGGACAATAATTCGCAGGATGGAGAGGTCGATTATTATGGAAATATTACGGACATTATTGAGTTAGATTATTATGGAAAACGAAAGGTTGTGTTGTTTCGGTGTGACTGGGTTGATGTAAACAGATGTATAAAAAGAGATAAATTCGGGTTTTCAATGGTGAATTTCTCTCGATTAATTCACACGGGTCAACGTTTGATGGATGAACCATAAGTATTTTCCTCTCAAGTGAAACAAGTATTTTATTGTCACGATCCAATGGATGACGGTTGGTATGTTGTGCTTCGAAATACTCCCAGAGACTTGATAGACATCGGGGATGGAAGTAGAGATGACATTGAAACAAGATCATAGTGTTTACCTCTACTACCACAAAACTTAGATGAAACTATCAGTAATACAACACAATTTCAATGGGTTCGGGAGGACGTTGATGAAGATATTTATGACAACTGACATTACATAAGACTGTTGTACGATTTTATATCTTCATTTATTTATTTATAATGTTATAACCCTTAATATGTTGTCTTTCAATGTATTCATTAATTAAATCATTTTTTATTACTCATGTTTGTTTATTACATATATAATGCCGAGGAGAAAAATATCTGATTTGCGGGTTGTTCAAGCTTCTGAAGACCATGTAGAAAGAAATAACGAGGAAACGAATGCACCTGAGTCTTCCGAAGTTCCTGAAACTGTTGAAGAAGTAGAAATTCAAGGTAATCTTCGAAACTTTATTTACTACTTTGTTCATTTTCAAAACTGACATTTAATAATTTCTTATATAGTTGAAAATGCTGGAACGCGCAAGACTCGAGGACGTACAACTTTAAAGGAATTATACCAACTTCCTTCTGGGCATCGTGTCAAAGTTTCAAGAAACGATGCCGGTCAACCTATTGGCCCAGAATCACGTCTTCTAGCAGGTTACTTAGGCATAGTTGGACGTAATACGAATCTGTTACCGATCAATTATGAGTCATGGCGCAAAATGCCTAATAGTAACAAAAATCAAGCGTTGGATTTTGTTAAGGTAATAATGTCATTATAATAGATACTCTATATAAATTCAATACTAATTTATACTTACGGTGCACACTTATTTGCTGTATAGGAGAAATTTGTTTTAGAGGTCTCTGACGATTATGTGAAGCAAGCGTTAGGGAAGAGATGGAGGGATCACAAGAGCTCCTTAAAGAAGAAATACTTCAAGAATGATCTCAGCCTTGAAGAGAAGTTGCAAACGTCCCACCAGGAATGCTCAGGTACCAATGGGAAGATGCAGTCAGATTTTGGAGTTCTCAAAAAGGACAGGTATGATGTATTTTTCATAAATACTTGTAACAAAATTTAAATCATCATTATAAGTGGTTGTTTGACATTGTAGGACCGAGAGCATGTTGGTGTTGCTAGTAGGCAACAACAAAAGTTTACGCACACGGCTGGATCGAAGAGCTTTGCTTGTATAGCTCATGAGGAGGTATTATAGATTATTGAAATAGTTTTTTTGTATTCCATGTACATACTAACTCATAGTAATTACATTATGGTACATTGTAGGAAAATACATCCGGTTCTAAAGTTGGTCGAATCCAACTCTTCGACATGACACATACGAAGAAGGATGGCACTCCTATGACTGCTGACGCTGCAGAAATTATGGTACGTTTATTGGGTAGATGTTTTAAATTTACCTGACTTTATTTATATTTGTACCATGACATTTTTTATTTTAATTAATTATTCACTTTATTATTAGGAAAAATTGAGGGAGAAAAGGGCAGAGTATCATGCTACTGCTTCGAGTCAAGGTATTGTTAATGATGATGACATTGAAAACCAAGCTATTAATGACGTTTTGGGTCCTGAAAGATATGGTCGGGTGCGCTGTCAAGGATCATTCGTTACTCCCACCAAATATTTTGGATCCAGTTCATCACAGTACATGTCATCACAGTCTCGATCTTCCCAATTAGAAGTTGGTCGTTTAAAAGAAAAATTGGCTGAGATGGATCAACAAATGGCTAACTTGAAAGCGGAAAATGAAGCAAGGGAAACAGAGAGAGCAGCAGCGGAAGTAGCTAGAGCAGCAGCGGAAGCAGAGAGAGAAGCAGCGGCAGCACAGAGAGAGGCAGCGGCAGAACAGAGAGAAGTAATATATCAGCAGAGATGTAAAGAATTTGAAAAACGACTCAATGATATGATGCTGATGATACAAAAAACGCAACCTCAGAATCCACCATCGTAGCCTCATTTATGTTATGAGCATTATGTTAATGTTACTGAACCGTGTTTAACTTAACTTATATTACGTTAATGAAAACTTTTATTTATTATATTGGATTTGATGTTATTGCTGTTTTGTTTGTTGGATAATGGAACAGGTTGAAAAAACAGATTTGGGGTATTAAGTATAATTTTTAGAATTGTTAAATTCTGTGTTATTTAGCGGCGTTTGTAACAAAAATACTGCAATATACCATACAGTTAGCGGCGTTTTTGATAAAAACGTTGCAAAATCTCAAGACATATTCTGCGGCGTTTGTAGGAAAACGCCGGTAAAAATAAAAATCTACTGCGGCGTTTTTGAAGAAAACGCCGCTAAACATCAACGACTATTGCGGCGTTTGTCTGCCAAATGCCGTTAAATATCAACACCTATTGCGGCGTTTTAATGATAAACGCCGCTAAATATCAATACCTTTTGCGGCGTTTGTTGAACAATCGCCGCTATATATTGTAACCTATTGCGGCATTTTTTTGTTGAAAAACGTCGCAAACTTTAGCGGCGCTTTTAGCGGCGTTTTTTTTACGCCGTATGTGTTTTTAGCGGTGTTTTTCAAACGCCGCTATAAGTAAAAAAAACGCCGCAATAAGCCACTTTTGCTGTAGTGCGTCCGCCTTCACGCTGGATTTTATCAACCGCATTGAGAAATGGTAGGCCCTTCTGTTTGTCGAATCATTCAATCTATTTTCAATGCAAGGATATTGATCCGGCTCTAAATCGGAGGAGATTGTCTTAACTCGTAAAGGGACACATCTAGAATCTTTTGTAAAATAACATAAAATAATATATTAATGAGTTGTGGGCAAAATTAAAGATTTATCTTAAAATTCTTATATTTCATTCAAGCTCTAAATTTAATATAAGTCTATCCTATAAAGATAAAATATATAATGTAATACTATAATATGAGAAAATATATTAAATTATTTGTATAAAAATTTTATAAAATAGAAATAATAGAAAAACAAACACGTTTTCTTATGAATTTTAATTAAAAAAATCTTCAACTTAATATTAAAAGTTCAATTTATTTATTATGATATATCATATAATGTTACATACACTCAAACGTCTTCCTAGATTCATTGATGACAGTATCCATCAATATAATTTTATTAAGTATAGAGAAAATAACCTCAGTGACCAAAAATGCCTTATAATATACGATTTTAACCAACTTTTTTTGGATTTGCCAAAATGACCAACTAAATCGCAATGCGATCGATAATTCGCAACGCGATCTCTGGTATCGCAAATCAGTTTCCAGATTCGCAACGCGAACTTCGACTATCGCATTGCGATAGTCCAAGTTCGTGTTGCGATTTATTCCAAATTCTTAAGAATTTTCTCTAAAAAGATAGTATTCGCGCTGACGTGTCGAAGACACGTATTACCACGACCACGACCCGAGACGAGACGGCGGCGGCGCGCGAGAGTCCCCCTTGTTCTCTATCACTCAACAAGGAAGTGGGAAAGCCAAGCCTTAAATACCATTCCCAATAGTGTTTCTAATACTATGTGGGATTGAGCATTACCAACATTTGTTTCCAATACAATTTGATTATTCAGGAAACAATTAACAATCATGCACCTTAAAACAACTGAATCAACAACCAATTACATTAGTATTATACGATTAAATATGTCATAATTAAAAGTCAATCTACAATCAATCACAATTATTGCAATTTTAAGCAAAACATTCAATATCACTATTTAAGGCTCAATCCCACATAGTATTGGGAACAAGTGTTGGTAATGCTCAATCCCACATAGTATTGGAAACACTATTGGGAATGGTTTTTAAGGCTTGGCTTTCCCACTTCTTTGTTGAGTGATAGAGAACAAGGGCGACTCTCGCGCGCCGTCGCCGCCGTTCGTCTCGGGTCGGGTCGGGGTCGTGGTCATGGTAATGCGTGTCTTCGACACGTCCGCGCGAATACTATCTTTTTAGAGAAAATTCTTAAGAAACAAATGCAATATCACCATTCGTTGCGATTTTGGACTATCGCAACGAATTTGGAATAAATCGCAACGCGAACTTCGACTATCGCAATGCGAACTTGGACTATCGCAATGCGAATATGTAAATCGCAATGCGATAGTCGACTATCGCAATGCGAACTTGGGCTATCGCAACGCGAACTTCGACTATCGCATTGCGATTTACATATTCGCATTACGATAGTCGGCTATCGCATTGCGATTTACATATTCGCATTGCGATAGTCGACTATCGCATTACGATTTACATATTCACATTGCGATAGTCGAAGTTCGCGTTGCGATAGTCTAAGTTCGCATTGCGATAGTCGACTATCACATTGCGATTTACATATTCGCATTGCGATAGTCCAAGTTCGCATTGCGATAGTCGAAGTTCGCATTGCGATAGTCGAAGTTCGCGTTGAGAATCTGGAAACTGATTTGCGATACCGGAGATCGCGTTGCGAATTATCGATCGCATTGCGATTTAGTTGGTCATTTTGGAAAATCCAAAAAAAGTTGGTTAAAAGCGTATATTATAAGGCATTTTTGGTCACTAAGGTTATTTTCTCTATTTATAATCCATTGTACATTAATATTAACAAAGAAGTCGCTTCAATGAAAAATGTGATAGCTAGATTAATGGAAGAACCTAGCTAAAAATGATACTTTAAGTTTTTTGAAAGAAAGGAAATGGAACTTTCATTCGGATATCCAATCAAAATATTTTGAAGTTTAAGGATCAATTTAAAATTTAATCTATAATTAAATGGAATTTGGTAGAATTAACCCTAAAAGAATAACCATAAATGAATAAAACAATTTGATAATGGGTATAACTCCGTAAATCCATGGGCCTTTGTCCCAAGATCCAAATACAATAAAGGATCTAGGAGGGTAAATATGTAATTCTGAAAAAAGAAGGAAAAAAAATCCCGCACCTACGAGTTAAAAGGAATGTGTTTGGGAATAGCCCCATTTTATGCACTTTGTTTTTCCAGACTTTCCTGCATCTGTGTATTTTTCGTTACTTTTTTTTTCTTTATTAAAGTAGTTTCTTCTACGAGCCACTCTTTCCATGTAGCTGACCTCTAAGCTCTTTGATCTTGGATCAGGTAATTTCTCTTTTTTCTGTATTTGACCATTTCTCTTCGTCTAGGGTTGCTTCTTTTTTTTCGCCGCTAAACTAGTTTTTCCGTGAAAATACGAACATTTTCTCGAGAAACAAACAAATTTTTATCTAACTCGCATTGCTGTGTCCGATAGGATAGTTCGGGAGCTTAATTTGCTAATTTTGAGCTTTAGATATTCTTCCTTGAGAAATGTGTTACTGAACTATGAAATCTTAAGTAACCGGTTTTTATCAGTGTTTCTTTTTGTTTTAGTTATGAATACATTGGGATTGGAAATTTGATAAGTACGAGGAGTTAGATTACTGTTGGAAATTACTCTTGTTAGGGCAAAATTGGTTTGAAAACGCAGCGACTAAATCTGATAGTTTGGGACTGATAATTTTTACTTGATTATTGCCTATTAATTTTGTAGATCATAGGAGGAGATGGCGTCTTCTTCAAATAATGTGGAGTTGTAGGCAGCGAAGTTCCTTCATAAACTCATACAAGACATTAAAGATGAACCTTCAAAGCTGGCAACAAAATTTTATTTAGAATAAATCGTAACGCGAACTTCGACTATCGTAACGAATTTAGAAAATCGCAACGCGAATTTGGACTATCGCAACGAATTTGGAAAATCGCAACGCGAACTTCGACAATCGCAACGAATTTGAACAATCGCAATGCGATAGTCGAAGTTCGCGTTGCGAATCTGGAAACTGATTTGCGATACCAGAGATCGCGTTGCGAATTATCGATCGCATTGCGATTTAGTTAGTCATTTTGACAAATCCAAAAAAAATTGGTTAAAATCGTATATTATAAGGCATTTTTAGTCACTGAAGTTATTTTCTCTTAAGTATATTATAATTGAATTACAAAACCAACTTTGAACATATTTTATATAATTCATAGGCAAACTTGATCACAATAATTACCTTCCAAATGAATTTTCAAGTGATCTCAGACTCAAACTCAGTGATAAAAATGAATGTTGTTCTCTCTAAAAATTTTAGATTCGAACAGTTTTTTTGTAGGGTGTGTATACATTATCAATCGGTTAAAAAAATTTAAACAAATATAATTAGCCTAGACTATTAAAAAAATAATTACCTTCCAATTTAAATAAAAAAGGTTTATAAAGAAGCAAAAAAGCCAAGAGCTGAAAAGCAAGATAGGTCTATTTATTTCGTATCAATACAGTTATGTCCGCCGAACCGAAGCATATATTTTCTTCATCAGCTGATACAAAACAGCATGAATGAATGAGTCTTTTATCCATACAAAAAGAGGGAGACAATGACGAAAACATGGGATAGGGACAGTTTCTGTAGGACTCAAACTTATTAATAAATGAAGCATGCAAGGCAAGACTGGTCAGTCCAAAGGGCAAGCTTTCTCAAAGGCTTGCTGCTCTTTGCGACACAAATCGAACTCATTTGTGTGGTAATACATACATCCCACATATGCTTCCATGGGATCTTTGCATCTCTCATACACATCTTTTAGCCTGCACCACACATCAGTTCAACATTCCATAAATACAAAATCATAATACTAATCCACACGGTGGCCTCCTCATACCATCCAATGGAATTAAAAATAAGAGTTGGCATCGAGACTGAAAATGTGTAGTTAAAAATACAAGCATAATGACAAAAAAATTCTCTAACATTTGATCAAATAGTCATTTTGGTCCATATTCATTTTTGGGAAACATTTTGGCCTCCAACATTTCATTTTGGGGCAAAAAGGCCCCCATGTGGATAGAATCCTACTTAAGGGTCTTTTACCCCCTAAAATGAAACATAGGAGGCCAAAATGCTAAAAAAAATAAGGATTAAAGTGATTATTTAGTCAAACGTTAGGAGGCTTTTAGTCTTATAACGAAACGTTAGGGGCCAAATTGCTCCAAATTAAAAGAATATGACCCAAAATGACTATTTAGTCAAACTTTAAGGGTATTTGTTGGTATTATGCCAAAGAAAAGACTAGAAATGATCAAATAATGGTGAATGGAGTAACTCAGCTAAAAAAGCATAGTGCAAGGATCTAATGTAGAATTTGACCCCAAAAACATTTAGTATTCAGGGCCTTTGTTTAAACCACAAAACATGGATATCCATAGTAATAGAAAGTGGCAAATAGCTGGTATCCTACAAACTCGGAAGCCCCATTGTAACAATCAAAGACAAAGAAGAGGCCAAAACCTAATAAAATTCGGTTGCTTTTCAGTAACTAGATCTTACTCGTATTCAAACCCATAAATAGGAAGGACAAACATCCAATTCTATGGCTTGGCTAAACTTGAATCTATTTTGCCTAATCATGCCCAGACCAACACGGACTCGTTTTAAGTTTCGACTGCTAATCATAAAACAAGTTCAGATCAACCAACAACATGACACCAATGTTAAATTGGTCGAAACAACTTGTTTTCGCAGCTTAACCAGAGAGATGCTCATTTCCCACAAGAAGAGATGAGCCATATTCGGCTTTCAAAATGCTTTTACGTGAATTTGGATGATCATATACCAGTATCTATGCACAAATATATGTGAAAAAAAAGGATAATTTTATGAAGAAGTACCGATCTTCATACTTTTAGCCACACTTTCATTGCATAAAACGCCCAAAAAGAACACCAAATCCAAATTATCTAACAGCGCAACATTTCCGTTGAAGAAATTGTAAACCCTAGTCTTTATTATCACGTAATTCCCTACTTAATCTCACGTTCCAGTTTAATTCTTTCCTGATTCCATCATTCCCTAATTCTAAACATTTTGATAAACGCCGACAAAGAAATTGAAAATAAAAAAGCTTACACTCCAAGCGCACATCGGGTAGCTTGTCTGCCCTTATCGAGACATTTCTCAGGGTTGGGATCTTTCTTCTTACACTTGAGGAACTCCACGTTTTCGGACATGCATTTGATTTCAATGTGCTTTGCTGATGACATCAGCACCGACGATGTTGGGATCGGTTCCCCCGCCGCATCCACAACTTTCGTCGCCATTTTACACCGCCGAACTCAGAATAAAGATCGTCTCTTTCTGCACTAATAAAGAAAAAGATATCAAATTTTCAAAACTTATCCAAAAAAATTAATTGGGAATCAATCTTTTACCTTAATAAATCAGTGGGTTTTTGCTTAAACAGAGAGAATTGTCGTGGGCGGTGAAGATTCTGGGGCTCTGCTTAAAACAATATGCAGATGTGGAGTTGGTTCGTAATTCTATTTTGCTTCGGAGGGTATTTTCGTAATTCAACCGAGGTTTTATGTCTTTAAGCCCCCAAAACCCTTGTCTTCAGTATCTTTGCTTGTTTCCCTTCTTCAGCTAATCAGCAAAACAATCATTTTCCGAGACGAATAATCGGTATTTTAAAATCTTTTTGTTTGATTACTCCTTGATCTCTCTTCTTTGCTGGGTTTATATATATTTTTATGATGGCGTTGATCTGGAGTTAGTGTAGAATTTATTGCAAATTTTTAGAGATCTTCTAATTGATTTTAGCCTGGAAATGTCAAGTGTTTGAATTTAGGGGAAAAGATTCTATTTTTCTTTTCCATTTCATTTTTGCGAAGGGAGTTTTCCTTTCTATTGGAGTGATTGTTCTCTGTTCTATATATGACTATATATGTTTTGGTGATTGGTTATCAACGCTGAGTTATTTCCGGAACCTGTTTCTGTTCTGAAATCAGTAGGACGTCGGCATTGCCGACTCTCACGAAAGTTGCTCGGGTGGGATGGATATAATGAAGTAAATGTCTGATTATTGAGTGATGTCCTTTGCATTCTAGACTTCATTAGCTGAAGCTTGTGAACTTTAAAATTGGTATTTGATTAGCAATAGGGTGAGTAATCTTTTCTACTTTTCTCGAGAGTCGGTTTTGTAACACTTTGCATCGAAAGAACATTATACTCTTTTGGGTGAGGCTCATTTGATTGTGTGGGTGCTCCTAGAGGTTCATTTCTTTGTAAGGCGATTGGTGCAAAGAATGCCTTCCTGATTGAATTTCCTTTCTTTTTTTTGTGTGGATAAGCTTTATATTTCACTAATCAAGAAAGAAGAAATCGGCTATGGTTCAACAATATTACAAGTCTGTACAATATCACCAACGCATTAAACTATACATCTATCTCATGTTCCGAACTTTACAAAGATTAATATTTACCGTAGCATTCATATTAATTCTCTTCTTTGTTAGCCTGATACTAATGGTTTCTTTTATCAATCCGACCAATTCTTGCCCTGACTTCGACTGGCCACTATGTAACAAGCTATTTCTCTCTCCACGCCCAATAAACCATAGCATTCCATGACAAACGAAGAATTATAGTGATGAGAGATTCACCTTATAACTCTGTGATCATCCACTGTAACTCTTGATGCCAACTTAATGGCTGTCTTGTCACTCCATACAAACTCAGTACACATTGCCGGATATGTTTCTCATGAACATTCACTAAACAAACGATTTCTCGTTTCGGTATCAGGCTGGCAAAAATGCAGCAACCATCTATATTCATTCACCAACCCATAAACCTTGCTTTTGTAGGTAATTTACCATATGATTGAAGTTCTTTTGTAATCTTTCGATTTTGTTTTTCTAACTTTTTCTACTAGTTGTGCCTTTATTAGTAAGAAGGGATGATACACTTCTCCAAATTTTAGCATTCCAAAGTAGACATAGGATCATTAGGAAATTATTAAAATCGTAAATAAAATAAAAGGATAAATTTGCATGTTTTGTAGATAAGTTTGATCACCCTTTAGATTTTATTATCTTAAGTATATATATGTTGTGGACGCTTATAGTGGCAAGTGAAGAAATTAGCTGGAACTTAGCTTAAGCAGAATATTAACTAAGGGGCTATTTGTTTGCCTCTTCATGGAAGCATTCAACGCGTTTGTTTCGCATTTCTGAATGATTCAGTGTTGACTAATTCAGCAAAACAGTGTTGAATGATTCAGCACAGAAGTACATTCTGAATGATTCAGAGTCATTATCAAATAGCATGTCACATTCAGAGTTAATTCATTCAGAGCCTTTGAATCATTCAACGTTTAATTATTCTGAAATAAACAAACAACCCCTAAATAAAGATTCTTCTTTAAAGAATCCCTATTAATTACTAATATCCCTATGAACTAGTAGTCTTTCCTATTTCTCGTAATTTCTTAGGATATACATCATAAACCTCTTTTTAAGAGAAGTAATTTCTTACTAATGAAATAAGCAAAAATTAAGGAGAAACTGATAATTCTGGTTCTAGGCAGTTGCGTCAAAGGTAGACAAGTATTCCAGATGGCTAGTGATAAGCTTAGCAGTGGCAGTCATGCTGGAGTAACAGTACCTCGCTTCACCGAGTTAGAGTTTCAAACTTATGACGAGTCTGAAGATCCTATGATTTTGCTTCATTGGTGTGAACAGTTTTTTGCCAACCAATTAACACCTGCAGCAAATCAACTCAATCTAGAGGCTTTCCACTTGGAGGAACCTCAATTGTGGTATTACAAGCTCAACTTAGAGGAGTTATATATTAGTTAGAACAAATTTACTGAGTACTGTACGTTGCACTATTATGAGGTAATACTTTGAGGGACCTGGTTAATTTAAGGCAAACGGGCTCTGTGGAGTAGTATCAATGCTAGTTCCAAAGGCCAAATGCCAACAAGTAGATTTATTAACAGCTGGACTGGTTGGCTGCATCAGTTTGGATGTCGAGTTGCAGCAACAGACCAGCTTTGTGCAAGCCATGAGCTTAGCCGGGGGCTCTTGCGGGAGAGAAAAATAATAGAGTCCAGTAACTTTGCGTCGCACTTTTGGAAAACATCCAATATGGTCATCAAAGCTAGTAAATCAACAACTTTAGCCTCAAAATCCATCACCAATCAAGGGAACACAATTTAAACTAATGCGAGTCTCCATTATTAAGATATTAATGAGGGGAAAATGTCAGTTGAGCGAAAGAAATTGTCCAGGCCTGGCTCAAATTGACTGGATTTTGTGGCCTAGAGGGGTCATTGAACCCATAGAAACTTTTACAGTGCTGCGGGATATAATGATTTGGAGTGATTTATGTGTCATCTTTGGACCTATTTGATGTTCATGGCATATATTTGGACTGTTGGTGGTTGCTTGCTTGATGACATGTTTAAATTGTGTGCATCTTGAACTGTGGACTCATAATGGTAGGATCAATGTTTAAATTGTGTCCATTTCTTTTGATTCGATCTTGTTTTCTCGTGTATATTCAGAAATGGGTGACAAGAAGAAAAAGACGTTTATGTTTATCCGTCTTGTCTCGGCAGCTGGGACTGGATTCTTCTATGTGAAGAGAAAAAGTGCTAAGAAAGTGGCTGAGAAGCTCGAGTTCCGCAAGTATGATCCCCGGGTAAATCGTCATGTTCTTTTCACAGAACAAAAGATGAAATAAGAAGCTTGTTGTGTTTCAGCTTTTCTGTTCTCAAGAATTTTTTTTTTAATCGACGTAACTGGTACTACTGTTGCATAGATGACACCGAATTATGCGCAACGGAATAAATGATTATCGTGTTTAGTTACATCTGTTTAAGCCTCCAAGATGCAGCTCAAAAGTTGCATCATTAAGAATCATTCAAAAGAACTAGACAGAACTCGTTAATGCATACACTTGGTGCTTCATGTTTTCCAAGGGACCAACTTTTCTCATTTCATGTACAGAAAGTTTTGATTCTGTCATTTTGATCGGAAAATTGAATTCCGGGCAGACACGTGTATTGACAAAAAAAAGTTTAAACAGCAAAATAAGTGAAAATCCAGGTAGAGATTGACAAAGGGTTTCTTATCGATGAGTTATGGGATTGCAGTCTTTGCAAGCTTCTGTCTTTTTCTTGTGTTCATTTTCAAGAGAAAAGTGGTCAAATAAACAAGTAAATCGATGCAAATTGTAGTGGTTGATTTCATTATTAGTAAATTCAATTGAGTTTTCATTTTTATTATAATTAAATTTGATTTTATATATTGTTATAATGTTTATTATTTGAATTGAATTTGATTTTAATCAAATAATAAATATTAAATTTCGAATTATTGGAAAAAAAATCAAAGATGTTTTATGACAAAGATTTGCATTTTAAAAAAATGATGAACATAATTGACTCAAACTAATAAAATTTGGATCGAGTTAATTTAATTGTAAATGTTTTTAAAGAGGTATAGGTATAGGTATAGCTACAAATATAATGTGAGGGATCTATAGTAAGAATCAAATATTATAACATAAAATTAAATAAAAATAAAATAAATTTAAATAAAATTCATAAAAAATGCGACGAGAATCCACACATAAATCATAAAGTGTGAAACTCGAATCCATATCTGTTTGTGGTTTTTCCGGTTGGCAAGTGCGAGTTGGGTTGTCTTTCTTGGGTTATTTCGATCGGAATATTATGTCGAAAAAACTTTCGAAAATTTTCATGGTGCACTCTTTTTCTCGATTTAGATTTAGAAAAGTTTTTCAACGAGACTCGTTTCTATATTTGAGTGACTCAATTCTATTTTTGCGTTTTGTGTGGTTTCTGCTTATTTATAATATACAAAACGCCCCCTTTCCAAAAAAAACATTTAATTAAAAATTGATCCGCTTATTTGTAAATGTATTTAAATTTTATGTTAGCCACTTTTTCCCCTAAACTTTAGCCATTATAATTTCATCATTAAACTATGATTCTTATTCTAAATTGATTCTCAAACTTTTGAAAATTTTAAATTCATCCCAAAATTATGATCATCATTCTATATTGTTCCTAATATTTTGAACGTTTCAAATTCAACCCCAAACTTTTGAATGATTTTTTGGGGTGTTATTGGAACATTTAAAATTTTAAAGACCAATTTAAAATGAGGGTCATAGTTTAAAGATGAATTTGAGACGCAGGGAAATAGTCAGGATTTTTGTTCAAGGGGGTAAAGTATAATTAACAACAAAAAAAAGGGGGGCAAAATAAAAATAAATCAAAATTTAAAGATATAAATAGGTAATTGTCCTTATATTCTTTAATAATAAAAAATTTGTGGGGAGGGCAGTGGCTCCCCAGCTCTTACATATCTCCGACACTGTTGAGATATTCAAAAGTTTGAAAATCAATTTAAAATGTGAGTCATAAGTTTTGAAAATGAAATTAAAAATTTTAAAAGTCTAAGAAATAATTTAAAATAAAAATCATAATTTGAACACGCGTGTCGAGAAAATCTAACTCAAACATAGAAAGCAAAGGACAATTATGTTAAACACAACATTTTGTTATACCAAATATTTGGCAACAAAATCTAAAAGTGTGACATTTTGATTAGATTTGTGGTTATACATTCAATCATGGAAATATTGTTTGGAATACGTTTGTAGACCCAAAAGGGAAAGACCAGCTCACACATTATTGCTTTAATTTGCCTATTTATATCCCAATGACGAGTCATTTGAAATCATCCTAACCTCAATCAATGTATGATTTCCCCCACCATCCATCAATACTCTTTTAAATAATTAGATTTGAATTTTCAAAATTAAAAATAAATAAAGATAAAGCATGTTGACGTAGGATATTACGATAACAAAAATATGAGTGATCACTATTTAGTGATATTGGTTAACAAAGATTAAGCATGTTGACCTAGGATATATTATGTAACAAAAATCTTAATAACTATTTAGGGTGTGGATTCAAATCCGAGTATTATCCGAGCTGGTGCTACGTAAGGACAGACGCAGATCTCTATCCGCGCCTTTGTGGGGTTTCTGACATGTGTCTTTCACTATTGATTCCATCGAAAGCTCGACCTTTACACTCTCCCCTCCCCTATAAATAACACCTCTTCTATGCAAACATCATCACATCAATTCATTCTATTTTTACTTCATCAATTCCTTCTATTTTTGTTGTAAGTAAAATTGTTTTTTATTATATTATATTTATTTTATATATGAATATTTGAAAAAAAAATTATTGTACTAATTATTTTGTATTATTTTTTGCGGTTGCAAAATTGGAAAGTGGGATCATACCTCAAGATATTTTTGCCGATATGGTAACAATATAAAATATATTATTTAAATTACTGTGAAAATTTTTAATTTTTTTATTAGTTTATATTTTAATTCATATACTATTTATTTAATTAGGCGTATTTCAGCTATTATTTTTGCAAATATAAGACTCTTAATCATTCAAACTCTCAGAATGACGCGTATTTCAACTATTGTTTACTATGATGGATAAATTTGGGAAGATGAAACCGACGTCGTCTTCGCATCAAATCATTCTGTCAAAATATCCTTCAAGAGAAACATAACTTTTGAGGAGCTGATAACGAAAATTTCAAGGAAAGTTCATGTTGGAAGTACTAGAAGATTGTCCTCACTTCAGTACAAATTTTCAACCGCAGTATTTCCATTAACTTATACAACGTTCGAACTATCCAACGATGACGATGTTGTTATGATGGTTGATTCTCAAAATCATTATTCAGACGTCGATACAGAGATGTATACGAAATTTATTGAAGCACGCGCTGTTCGTGGTATGCCATTATGCTCCCACTATGGGCTGGCTCAACAAGCTGATCAAGTTGACATCCCAACTCAAGTAATATGTAATGATTTAACTCGTTAATGGGAAATCTACATCATGATGACATCCCATCAAGTTCAATGAGGAGATATTCATTAACAACTTCTTACGATCTGTACCGAGGTGGCTTCACAAACAATTCGTATGTCAACATCGCGTCTAGTTCAAGGGGAAGTCATTCATCTGCCAATTTGACACGAGACCTTCAAGCTCCAGGGGGAGGCATTCAACTGCGAGTTTCTTCGACCTTAATGTCGAGATGCCTTCAAGGTCAAAGGGAAGACATGCAACTACCAGCTTGTTCGACCTAAATGTCGACATCGTGGGAGAACCCTCATCTCCACTAGAAGAACCTCTTTGTGCGCCAGGTGGGGATGGTGCTGAGACTAAACTATTCGTTCAGCTAGAATCACCGCAATTCAACATAGACTCCGATGATGATGATGTAGATGAAGTTCCAGAAATACGGTACACACTGAACCTCCAGCACACATGTATGAAACTAACTACGATGCAATGTACAAGCTATAATTTATGGATATGCCTAATGTCGGTGACTACATATTTAACTCATCAGTCAATGATGGTGAGTTATATAAAGGAATGAAGTTTCTATGCAAAAAATTAAATGATGATGGCAATTAAGAATTACAACAGTCGTAATTTTGTTCAGTCCAGAGTTGACCATTCTACCACTGAAAAGTATGTCTGGCACTGTGTCCAACGTGATAAATGATGCAATTGGATGGTTCACATATCGAAAAGGAAGAGGACAAATAATATATGGGAACTAACGATATACAACGGTCCTCACACATGTTGTGCTGGAGGGATCAACTAGGATCATCCTAACTTGGACTCCGATATTGTATGTCAAGCCATCATGGCCATGGTAAAAGAAAGCTCTCATATTACTATTGTTGTGTTGATTTCAGCTATACAATCGTATTATAGGTATACCGTTTCATACAAGAAAGCATAAAAGGCAAAGCAAAATGCCATTAAAAAACTTCACGGTGAATGAGATGCATCTTACAACGAACGACCAAGTTGGTTTAGGGTAGTACGCAGATTGAATCATGGGATAATTATTGACTTCGAAACTTGCCTTGTATACCACAATGATCGAGTACTTCGCAATCGATGTCAATTCTACAGGGGTTTTTGGACTTACCCATAGTGCATTAATACTGTGAAATATTACAAGCCCGTGGTCCAAATCGACGGGACATTCTTGTATGGAAAATACAAACAAGTTTTACTATTGACAGTAGTCCAAGATGGTAATCGCAACATACTTCCAGTTTCTTTTACCCTTGTTGAAGGAGAAGATACATATTTTTGGGTTTTTTTTCCTCAGAAACTTACGCTTACATATTCACGAGGGGAAAAATCTATGTCATTTCAGATCGCGGAGCTGGGATAAAAACAAAAATGGATTCTTTGGGTCTTATGTGGCAACCACCCTATGTCCAAACTGTATCCAACACATTGCTACAAATTATCATGGAAGATTCAAGAAGAATGATAAGCGCCAATTACTTGTGCATATTAGTATGTCAAAATGCTAGTTTTTATTTCTCGATCATTTTCATTTTTTATGGAAACAAAGTTAGTAAGTTCTACATTTGATGCTCAGGTTACGAACTACTACCTGAAACATTTGAGTTCATGCTTCAAGAGTTGCGAGGAAAGAACGAGGAATGATACGATTACATCAGCCTTATCAACAAAGAAATGTGGACAAATCCATATGATGGTGGATATCGATATGGATACATGACAACCAACTTGGATGAGGCTATCAATTCGACCTTAAAGGTGACACGCCATTTACTAGTAACAGCTTTGGTAAAAACGATAGATTTTCATTTGGGAGCGCATTTTGCCAAGCTTGGGGGACAAGCTCAAACTTGGATGCAAAACGGTCATGTCTATCACCCAAGATTAATTACAGATCTACAAAAAAGAATTGTTGCATCAAATAGAATGTCTGTAACAAGCTTCTTTAGAACCCATAAATTATTTCGTGTCACAAAGATCCCACGACCTCTTCAAGAGATTCAAGCTAACTCGTTCAGAGTTAATCTACGAGACAGATGGTGCGACTGTGGGCTTTTTCAAGCTCTGAAGTATCCATGCTCTCATGTCATAGCAGCTTGCTCGCATACCCGTTAGGACTATAACCGTTTTGTGGATCCCATATACCGACTTTTAGAAGTGTTTAAGGTATATGAATTTGAGTTCCCCCCATAGGTAATGAGAAAGACTCTAATAAGGTTCAGAATTGGCTTTCGATTGTACCAAATTTGTCTTTATTGAGGGAGCCCGGTCGTCTAAAATCCACACGAATTCATTGTGATATGGATATTAGGGAGACATCCAGAGAAAACAAAAGATGGGCATTGTAGAAACCTAGAACACAATAAGAAAAAATGTTCATCTCTTTTGTCATCAAGTAACCGTTGATGTTGTGCTTGATGTAGTTGTTGTTTATGAAATCTAAGTTTATGTAATTTAATTTTAATTTACTTTCAGTTAATTTCATTTGAGCATCACCGATTAATTAAATAAGAAAACGATACAATAAAAAAATTAAAAACATTAAATAATAAAAAACATTTGAATAATTAAGTAATAAAAAATTAAAAACCAAAATAAATAATAATTAAATAATTAAGTAAAAATTTACAATTGTTGGTAAATAAAAAATTAAATAAAAAATAATGAAGTGTATGACTCTATCGATGTTTGCGTCTTGAATGTGTTCCGCAGGGCGATGACTATCTGTGTCGAGGAGGATTTCTTCATATAACTTGTTCTGACTCCTCACTCTCATCATCATTATCATCACCATCATCATCATCATCATCAAGAGCAGATACATTTTGTTGATGAGGGACGAATGATGATGTATCACCTCCATAGATTAAGGACCCTGAAGGTGTATGACTGATTATCCCACTGCTCATAGAAAATTGTGAAAACTACGAAAAGACCGACATTTATGAGTGCAAAAATTGTACATGAGGTGTTTGTGCATGTGGTGAAGCTTCACCCGCCAAATAACCAACATATGAACCCTAAGTTGGATCTACAAACATGGAATTATAATATCCGCTATGAGGGGTCATATAACTCTACGGCGGTGGCAGCATTTGGTATGGAAGGGGTGGAGTCTGACCTGGCTGCAGTGGCATATGAAATGGTTGCGGTACCATCTGAAACGGCTGTAGAATGTACAACGATATAGACAGTGGTTGTTGTGAAGGTTCCGGTGCTGTAGCTGAGGACGACCCGGAAATACCTACTCTCCATCCACGAGTCGGGGGACGATAATGTTATGACGGTGGACGTCTTTATCGACGTCGATGAATGCTCCCGCCTCGTGATTCCTCGAAAAGTAGGAACAGTTTCCTGTTCCTGTTGAACCACTTATAATAACCATCCATAGCCGAGTAATGATCCACATAAATGGTTTTTGTACGGGGAATGCGCCCACGTCGATCTTCCCATATCATTACCCACTCATAATGCTTCAGCATCAAGTCGACTTCTTTTTTGCCCTGTCTATCAATGATATGTAAATTATCGAGATTCTTAGGTGCTTCCGGAATAGATTGTACAAAACCAAATTGGCAGAGCACACGATCAGTGAGATGCCACTCGACAATAACATAACTTATCAGAGGGACCACCGCTATCCAGACATCTAATGGGACTCTTAAGTGATGTGGGATGCAAATCCTCATATCTTCAGTACAATAAGGAGCCCATTGAAACTAAAACAAATATATATAATTCTTATCAAAATAATAATCTAATTATATAACGATAATTAAAAGTATATATTTTTTATTTAAATGCATACCTCTGTGTCAACATTCTAATCACTTAGTAGAATGTCTTCCAATTCATCAGGTAAATCCTGATGATCTTTTCTTACACTTGACCACATATTCAATGAAATAATTTTTATTATATACTAAATAAAATTACTAATATACGAAATCAGTATTGTAATTACCTCAATAATAGCGGGAAGACCAACATGATTTTCACCACTAGATATAAAAAGAGCATGTGATACCATATCCAAGACTGGAGCAGAAGGAGATATCTGCCGATATGGTGCTAAAACTACAGAGCCCCAACTCAATATGCCAGCATGATAAAAATATGTGAGATGACGCAACCACATACAATGAACGCGATTTTTCCGGCATCAGGAGCCTTCCTATGAGTTGTAGTATGCAAGCACGTGCATATAGTTTAGTTTGCTCCTCGGAGGTGTCGCAACTCAAATGCTTGAAAGTTATATTCAATCAATTTAACGGAATTCGACCACCGTTGAAATTAGGCGGGACACCTCCAAGATACTCCTCGCACAATGAATGTCAGCCACCATGCGCCACCCCAGAAATCACATCCTCATCTACCAGAAGCCCCAAATGCATGAAAACATCCTCCAACGTAATTGTACACTCTCCACACGGAAGATGAAATGTGTGTGTCTCTGGTCTTCACCGCTCAACCAATGCAAAAATAAGATTGGATTCAAGGTTACAGTGCCCTTCATATTTTGCTACGTAACCGAATATAGCCTCGACTAAATACATCCATACACAAGTAGGTATCTCTAACTTAAGATTACGAATGAAGGGATCTAATATACGATCTCTATCCTAATTTAATAAATATTGTAGAAATTAAAATATAAACTAATACTAAACAAATTAAATAAATAAAATATTAAAAATAATTAAAATTAAAATAAAATTTAAAATTGTTACCATATCAGCAAAATGCCTCGAGATATAATGTCCATTTAAACGTAGCAAACCGCTTTCCATTTTATAACCGCAAAAATTAATAAAAAATTAATATAATAAAATTTAATAAAATAATAAATTATTAATTTATTATAATACAATAAATTTTTGAGAAAATAACTTCAGTGACCAAAAATGCTTTATAATATACGATTTTAACTAACTTTTTTTGTATTTGCAAAAATAACCAACAAAATCGCAACGCGATATCAAATTCGCAACACAATTTCCAAATTCGCAACTCGAACATGGAAATTTTCGCAACGCTAATTACTGATATAGGTAAACACAACTATTCACAACGCGAATTTCGCAAATTGTAGAAATACAACCAAACACTCTTAAGTGTGAAAGGTTTATTTCTTTCTTGCTCCAAACTTCCTCTGGTATTCTTCCATCCAAAGGAACTGAGGGCCCAAGGTTGATCAGGTAAGCTGCAGTGTTGATAGCTTCAGCCCATAGAAATTTGGGCAATCCGACATGTATCCTTATACTTCTGGCACGTTCATTCAGAGTTCTGTTCATGCGCTCTGCTACGTCATTTTGTTGCGGTGTCATGAGAACTGTTGTTTCCATCTTGATCCCATTTTTTGCGCAGAAATCTCTGAATCTACAATTTTTGTACTCACCTCCATTGTCATACCTCAACCGCTTGACTTTCAGAA
Source organism: Hibiscus syriacus (assembly GCF_006381635.1). Taxonomy (NCBI): domain Eukaryota; kingdom Viridiplantae; phylum Streptophyta; class Magnoliopsida; order Malvales; family Malvaceae; genus Hibiscus; species Hibiscus syriacus. The sequence continues at coordinate 1,185,553 of NW_024061774.1, forward strand.
CAGTCTCATTTTCCACCATGGCCTTCCATTTTCTGAAGGTATCAAAGACTTCTGATTTCTTCTTCAGAAAATAAATCCACACCTTCCTTGTAGAATCATCGATGAAGGTGACATAATATAATGAGCCTGCAAGAGATGGAACTGGAGATGGTTCCCATACATCAGTATGAACCAACTCTAACTTTTCAGCCTTGGGTGTCTTACCAATTTTTTCAAAGCTGACTTTCTTTTGTTTACCAAAGATGCAACGCGAATTTCATTAATCGAATTCACCAATTTCGCAACTCAATTACCGATATAGGTAAACACGGTAGAAAAAATCTGATCAAAAATCCGAATTCGCCAATTTGAAAATTGAGTTGCGAATTTGGCAAATTCGTGTTGCGAAATGTAAAATCTTGCATCTTAAAGAAAAAATCATTTCGACAGTTCGTTTGTTTGGTTAAAGTTAAACGAACGAACGAACGAACATGAACATACCCTCGTTCGCGTTTTTTCAATTTATTTACAGGCGTATGTTTAGTTGAGTGATTCATACGTGGACTTAGCAATTGGGATGTCCCAGGTTGAAAACTACTCCAATGCATTTTATGTCCTTTATTTTTTTCTTTAAGAGGCGATATTTTACATTTCACAACACGAATTTGCCAAATTCGCAACTCAGTTTTCAAATTGTCGAATTCAGATTTTTACCGGATTTTTTCTACCATTTTTACCTATATCTGTAATTGAGTTGCGAAATTGGCGAATTCGATTTGCGAAATTCGCGTTGCGAATAGTTGTGTTTACATATATCGGTAATTAGCGTTGCGAAAATTTTCATATTCGAGTTAGGAATTCCAAATTTGCAACTGTTCGAGTTGCGAATTCCAAATTCGCAACGCGAATTTGGACACTGTATTACGAAATAGGAGTTCGCGTTGCGAATTTGTTGGTTATTTTTGCAAATCCAAAAAAAGTTGGTTAAAATCGTATATTATAAGACATTTTCGGTCACTAAAGTTATTTTCTCTTTTGTTACCTTATTAATAGAATTTGAGCTTTGAGAGGATTTGGATGCTTGTGTTTGGTTTGTGTTTGAATGAAGAGGGGATGAGGTATTTATAGGAAGAAGAGAGGGGGTTTAGACAGATTTCTCATAAATGTGGGAGGTGTGAACAGTTGGGGAATTAATGGAAGGCACGGATGGTGATACGCGTCTTACTGACGCGTGTCAATAACCTAGAAAAGAGCGACTGGCGATCCGCGCCTATCATTACGTGGCGCCAGCTCGGATAAGGTGCGGATGACCATCGTGCATTTCATGACGTTACTCCAGCTCGGACGAAACCCTGCATCATTTATGTTTTGTCAGAAAAGGTGCTAAATTGATAAAATTAAGAGAAAGGATGCCTGTTAAGTAATTATTTCTAGTCATGATGATATTTCGGTAAAATCGCCATCTTCTTTGTAATATATCCTTTTTGCCATTTTTCATCTACGTGGCCCATTAAAAAAACGACCTGCCACTTCAACTTCAATCTTGTAACAGTACTGATAGATCGAATTGACGCGGATTCCATCGTCGTAAAAATTTTAAGTTTTTTTATAATTTAATTTTTTATATTTTTAATTATAATTTATTTTTATTTGTAATATTTTATAAACTTATCCTTAAAATTATATAATTTCTTTTTATAATATAAAATTTTATTTCCATTCTTATCCATCTCTGTAATAATAATCAAATGCAGATCTAAAAATTAAGAAGAACAGTTGATTTATCCATAATTAAAATAAATAGTTTTGGGGTTTCCTTGGTGAAAATTTCATTAATTTTTTCATTTACATATTCCAATAATTTGAGGTGATTACGATAACATTAATTCATAACATTTATTCCTATTTTCTTTAATCATTCAAACCACGTAATTTACCTTTCCCTTTACATTTAGCCCCAGGTTTTCAATTTAGTCCTCCACTTACCATCAAGCAGAACACAGTGACAAAGACAGTGCTACAGTGGGTAACGCATTTGTTTATAAATCTTGTTGTTCCACCACCTATCATTCTTGCACTCACTTGGTGGATACTTTTTCTGGGTTTTTCTCATTTTGAACTCAAAGCCAATAGTTTATAAGAATACTTCAGTGCTCTTTGAAGTTGTTTAGCCTTTCTTTGGCTATGGCTCTTTGTGCATGTTCATTTCCTGCCATTATCAGCTGCTGTGCTGCTGCCTCAGAACCTCAAAAGTCCACTCCTTTTGCTTCTCATTTGCTTGGTGGATCAGATCTGGGTTTCCACCCATTGCTTAAGCTAAATCAGGTTCATTTGAAGAATTAAATATGAGAGAAAAAGAAAACTGGATTTTGTTTGTTTGTTTGTTAGATTTCAAAGTTGTTCTCTGATAACTTTGTTTGAATAAAGTTTAGTTTTAAGAAAGGGATAGCCTTCCAAAAAAAATCTATCTTTTTTCGTTCTTTCTCATTTTATATAATCTAGTCTTTGTTTTGGGTTTTCTTTTGACTTGAATACAATTGATTCTTAGGTTCCAGTTAAAAATATGTATAAATTGAAAAAAATGGTTGTTTGTTTTTGTGTTGATTTGTTAAAAGGTGAAGAAAAGGCCAGGTGGGGTTTATGCATCACTATCAGAAGGAGGTGAATATTACTCCTCAAGGCCAGCAACTCCTCTCTTGGACACTATAAACTATCCAATTCACATGAAAAATCTCTCTGTCAAGGTATAAAAACATAAAAAAAAAAAAACATGTTTTTGCCCTTGCTTTCCATCATTTATTATGAGATCATCTCTTTTATCGTATATATATATATGTGTGTGTATGGGAACTTTACATGCAGGAATTGAAACAACTAGCTGATGAACTGAGGTCTGATGTGATCTTCAACGTTTCGAAAACTGGGGGTCACTTGGGGTCAAGCCTTGGTGTGGTTGAGCTCACTGTGGCTCTTCATTACGTCTTTAATGCCCCTAGAGACAAGATATTATGGGATGTTGGTCATCAGGTTCGGTTTCGGTTCTTGCTTTGCTTCGTTTCCTTTCATGCATGTGAAATAGGAATGGTGTTTCTGATGTGAATTGGTCCTTTTTTGGTATGGTTTGCAGTCTTACCCTCATAAAATCTTGACTGGGAGAAGAGATAAGATGCATACCATGAGGCAAACTAATGGATTGGCCGGATTCACGAAACGATCAGAGAGTGAATATGATTGCTTCGGAACTGGTCACAGTTCAACCACAATCTCGGCTGGCTTGGGTATTCATCTAAACCTTGTTCCACTGCTAAAATGCAATTTTTGCTGTATATGGAACTATCGTTTGGTTTTCGATATGGTGAGATTCTATTTTTGATACTGTTATGCAAATCGAGTTCCACTTGGCCTTTGAAGATTTAATTTTCTCAATGTTTCGGGTGGACAGGAATGGCTGTGGGAAGGGATCTGAAAGGTGAAAGGAAACATGTAGTTGCTGTCATAGGTGATGGTGCAATGACCGCAGGACAAGCTTACGAAGCAATGAACAATGCCGGATACCTGGATTCTGATATGATTGTTATTCTTAACGACAATAAACAAGTTTCTCTGCCAACTGCCACTCTCGACGGACCTATACCGCCTGTGGGAGCTTTGAGCAGTGCCCTCAGTAGGCTGCAATCAAACAGGCCTCTTAGAGAATTGAGAGAGGTTGCAAAGGTAAATAGAAAGGAAGAAACCCGGAGAAACTAATATTAATTTTGCCCGGAAACTAAAATTAACTTGAACCGAATTTGGTTTTATTGCAGGGAGTTACCAAGCAAATTGGTGGGCCCATGCACGAACTGGCTGCAAAAGTTGATGAGTATGCTCGTGGGATGATAAGTGGTTCCAGATCAACACTTTTCGAAGAACTTGGACTCTATTATATTGGACCTGTTGATGGCCACAACATCGATGATTTAGTTTCTATTCTCAAAGAGGTTAAGACTACTAAAACAACGGGTCCGGTCTTGATCCACGTTGTCACCGAGAAAGGCCGAGGTTATCCATATGCAGAGAGAGCTAATGACAAGTACCATGGTAACATGCACACCAATAAGCCAATTTTAGAAGAGTTGTCATTTCATACGATTTCATTCACCAATCTCGAATTATGACCTTAGTTTAGGGAACAAAAGAGAATAAATTGTATTTGGCTTTCTTTTGTCAGGAGTGGTGAAGTTCGATCCGGCAACCGGAAAGCAATTCAAAGGCAGTTCTGTTACCCAGTCTTATACTACATATTTAGCGGAGGCTTTGATTGCAGAAGCTGAGGCAGACAAAAATATCGTTGCCATTCATGCTGCAATGGGAGGTGGAACTGGATTAAACCTCTTCCTCCACCGTTTCCCGCAAAGATGTTTCGATGTAGGGATTGCCGAACAACATGCTGTAACCTTTGCTGCAGGGTTGGCTTGTGAAGGCTTGAAACCTTTTTGTGCAATCTATTCATCATTCATGCAAAGGGCTTATGACCAGGTAAGCTACCAACGCTACCTTTCGTTTTTTCGAATTGTAAAAGATTAATAATCTGTGTATGTTAAACATCTACATTTTGAATTCATAAACGATTTTGTCGATTTGCTGCAACAGGTTGTACATGATGTTGACCTGCAGAAGCTGCCTGTAAGATTTGCAATGGATAGAGCTGGCCTTGTTGGCTCAGATGGTCCGACACATTGTGGGGCTTTTGATGTCACTTTCATGGCATGCCTCCCCAACATGGTTGTAATGGCTCCTTCCGATGAGGCTGAACTTTTTCATATGGTTGCCACTGCTGCAGCCATAGACGACCGTCCTAGCTGTTTCCGTTACCCAAGAGGAAATGGGATCGGAGTTCAGTTGCCGCCAGGGAACAAAGGGGTTCCTCTTGAGGTGACTTTCGATCAAATATGTACATATTCCTATTTGTAAATACGCAAAGACTAAACATACTGACAACTTAATCTGAAATGCATATAATGTCCTTACAGATCGGCAAAGGAAGGGTACTGATTGAAGGGGACAGAGTGGCACTATTAGGCTATGGAACTGCAGTTCAAAGCTGCTTAGCGGCTGCCTCCTTATTGGAATCCCACGGCTTAAAGCCAACTGTTGCGGACGCACGATTTTGTAAACCATTGGATCATTCCCTAATCCGGGGACTGGCAAAATCGCATGAAGTTCTTATTACAGTCGAAGAAGGGTCGATCGGAGGCTTCGGTTCTCATGTGGTACAGTTTCTAGCTCTCGATGGTCTTCTTGATGGCAAAGTAAAGGTATGCAAATCAAATATCAGGAATTCGAACGTTCATAATTAGAAGCTGATATGGCCTTTTAATAATTCGTTTCTTTGCAGTGGAGACCGGTGGTTCTTCCGGATCGATACATCGACCATGGCTCGTCGGCCGACCAGTTGGCTGAAGCTGGTCTGACCCCATCGCACATCGCAGCAACAGTGTTCAATGTGCTTGGACAGAAGAGAGAGGCTCTTGAGATCGTGTCCAGAAACTGAAGAAATTCTTCAGCTTAAATTTCATTTTCTGTATAGAAATTTCCCTTTCCTTTGGCTTTCATTTCAGATGAATGATAGTTTATATATATAGCAATGATACAGCTTTACCATAAATATTTAGTGTGTTACCAAACAACTGTCCATATTTCTACACTGGCTGTTTTTTTTATGGGTAAAATGCACTCCGGATCACTTAATTATGTAAAACATAACAAATGGGTCACTTTCCCACCTAAATATTACAATTGATGTGATTCGGTATAATAATAATATAATAAAAATAATCTGTTATTAAAATTTATATATTCTATAATTTGGGTTTTGTTTAAAACAAATCAATAAATTTAACTCCGTACATGTAATATTTTGTCAATTTAATCTTGGTTCTTTTTAAGGCTTAATATCAAAATGAGTGCTCAAACTATGCCATTTTTTTCGATTAGGTGCCTGAACTATTTTTTGACTCATCTCGATGCCTAACGTTTTCTCCGTTATCATTTTAGGTGCCTAATGTTTTCTTCGTTATCATTTTAGGTGTTCGGGCGTTAACAATCGTTAAAAAATTCCATTAATTGACACATGTCATGCTCTGGTAATTTTGAGAATTTTATTTAAACTAAAGGTCATATATGACTTTGAAAAAAAGATAAAAATTTAGGTACTAAAATGAACTCAAATTAATAGTTTAGGCACCATGTGCAACTTGGGTATCTCTATGTGTAATAGTTTAGACGCATATAAATACCCAAGTTGGTAAGATGTTTATAGGAGAGGGCCACATTAGGATTAGGAAGAGAGAAAAGAGGTAATTTTAGACTTGAAGGAGTAAGCAATTGATGACACATTCTTCAACAAGAGCATTGAGCAAAAGGGAGTTGTCATTCAAAAAGACATTTAATAATAATAACAGTAATTAAAAAAATGGAATTGACCCATCACTCCCAATGAATGTGGGTTTGGTAAAGGAGAAAGAGATCACATTAAATAGAATAAAGAAGACTAGTTCAGGAACCATGAAAATTGGCAGTGGAGAAACAAAATACTTGTCCATGGCATCGGAGTCTACTATTTTATAAAAGGAGATTCGGGATTGAATTCATAGTTTAATGTATTAAAATTAAAACGATAATTCTTTATTAATATAAGGGAATATAGGCTGTTATTTCAATATTATAATGGCAAGGATATTTTTTTGATCAAAGGATGATGTTAAAACAATTAGAGAATTCAAAAGTCATGTTGGTGAATTTTTAAAATAAATGGAGAAAACACCTTTAACCCAAATTTTAATCAGTTTATTATGCAACTGACACATATTCCCTCAACAAAGAAGTTGCCGGGGCATGACATGTTGTGGGAATTAAAAGTTAAAATAATCTAAAGAATAAAAAGAGAAAATTGGCCCATGACTCAACTTTCAGACCCAATTAATTTGGATTTGTTTTTATTCCTAAAGAAGAAAGAAATAGGGAAAAGAAGAAGAAGAAGAGACAAAGTTAATAAAATGATGGTGGAAATTGAGATCGACACGTTGGAGTCAATTGACATAATACTAAAAGAAAGAACAATTATTGATAATAAAGGTCTTTAAAATCCAATGAGTAATGGTTTTATTCCTCCAGTCCTATCAACTTAAAACACTAGGTAGCTAAATTATATTTTAAATTGATTTTTAGATTGTAAAGATTTTTTTTTTGTTAAAAATAAATGTTTAACATTTTTTCCGTTATATTTTTAAGGGTTTATCGTTAAAAAAATCCGTTAAGAGATACATGTCACGTTTATATTTTTTCTATTTTTTAAAAATAAAAAAAATATTTAAAAATTTTAAATATGACACGTGTCATTTAACGATTTTTTTAACATTAAACACCTAAAAGTGTAATAGAGAAAAAAAAGTAGCATCTTTTTTTAACGAAAAATCTTTAAGCACCAAAAGTCAATTTGAAACATAATTTAGAGACGTAAAAATGTATTAAGCCTGATTTATTAAACTATAATATGAAGAGGCACAATACCATACAACTATATTTTTAAGCACAATAGTATTGATACGAGAAGAATATTATTGATAATGTTCATGTGGTAGTGATCCAATGTTGATGCTAAAAGCTTAAAAATCCACAATAGTATTGATATCGCTCATGACAGTATTGATACTCATTTTGTTTTACAAATTCCAGGAAGGTATTTTTGTATCGATACTCTATTTATACCAATACCCTTATTTCCACAACGACTACATTTTTATTATTAATGCAGAGAGTACCGATATTCAAGCTCGAGTATTGATACTCCAAGCGTCTAAGAAACATTTATTACAAGAAAACTTCTTACGACGACTTTATTTATTCCTACAACTACCCAAACGGCTAGAATTGATTGAAAGTATATATACTAGATTCGAAGTCATATGTAAAGACAATAGATCATAAAAAAAAGCCTAAGCAATCATATAGAATCAAATTCGTTAAAAATAATATAATTCATTATAAAATCGAGGAGGATATAATAATGATTTACAGAATTGCATTCCAACAATTTAAGAGACTATTACACATATCAACCTTCACAAAAATCTTTTAAAATTACTATCTAATAATTTTAAAACTATATAAAATACCCATATATAAGAAACACATGACATACTTTATATATATAATTAAAACAAAATATAATAATTAAGGATATAATAGAATGTTGGAAGGCGCATACCTCATGGACCCTGAACAGGCCTTGAAGGGCTACGACTGACACGCCTTGGACTCTTTGACCTGCTGCGCACATGATCTTTCTCCTCATGTGGACTCTGATCATTCTCCCTGGGACCTCTGCTTGGTTCTGTATTCCCTCTCACCATGTGGAGAACGCGGAGAAAGAGACCGTGAAACAGATCTAGATCGCCTGGGAGAACGATGATGATCTTTCGCCCCACGATCCCTTGACATGGATCTGGGCTGACTGGGAGACCGGTAGTCATCTCTCACAGCACGATCCTGTGAAATTGATCTAGATCGCCTGGGGGAGCGGTGATAATCTCTCCCTCTCTGATCCCTGGATCCCGTTTCAGGTGAGAACATAATGCATGAAAAACTAATAATTAACACATGCAATGACTGTCAAGGCAAGTAGACATATTCAGTTCATATAGCAAAATTAAAAGGCAAGTATAAAAGGAGTATTTCCACTCATCCCAAGGCAAGCCTTCTTCCAATGACAACTTTTACTAGCATCCTTGCACAAATCAACGGATTAAAATATTGCCCTTTACGTGCACCTTTCCAGTGTTTCTGAACACAAATACAACACTTGGATCCATAAAAACTGAGAATTAGGCTCTATAATGTTGTACTTGTTGATCAGCATCTGACAACTTCATAGTTCTCTTTGCCCCAACTTTCTAAATCTCATATTATCTTTTTCTTGTACAATGCCAACAAATCTACACCAGTAAATAATTTGGTTGGCTTCCTTTGTTTGAGGGTGGTTCTTTCTTTGACCAAATATAAGCTCTAAATTCTTTGACCAAATATAACGATGGGAGGCGAAAAGTCAGGCAGGAGTAGGGCGTTCGGGAGTGTTAGCAGGGTAGAGGAGCGCCGGCGTAGAGGTTTCTCCGTTTTTGTGGATAATGTAAGCAAGTGGGTCCTTCACTCAACGATGAGATCAGTGTTTCTACAACTTTGTTTCCATGGAAAAAGCCACAGTTGGGTTAACGTCTCTCAGAATATGCTAGAGACGACGAGTCGTCTGAGGCTTCCCCAAACCTCGGACGTTCCAACTAAGTAATTTCATGGCTTCCGACCAGCCTAAGGTGACAGGCATGTCGATATCTTAAGGTCTCCGATTATGTTTTCAATAGACAAGTTTGGAGTCACTGGATCACTCATTTGTCTCTGCACACTCTCCTGCTTCTCCAGCGTATTGTCTTCTTCTGCCATCGATATTACAATACCATACAGCCTCCCTGGCCTGAAGGACCCATGAAAGACTAGAACGTATTCTCCACCCACCGCTTCGTCCTTCTTGTTCTTCCCTTAACCAGAAACTCGATAAAATTGATCGCCTTTGCATTATATTCAACAAACGTGGCAATAAAACTCCCAAATTGCTTTGCTACATGTTCTTAAATGTAACCCACTGAGAGATCATTGATAAGAAAACAAAAATCCACCCTGTCAAGGGCCACCATCATCGAGTCCTTACCGTCAGTCAATCGGTGCAAAATCATTAGGTAAGAGTTGAAATACCATGGTCCTTATTTTAATCTGTTCGCGTTGACCTCGTGGTATAATTGAAAAAAATATCTACCCTTCCCCAGTTCAGAGATGGATATGCCCCCTATCGGATGCCAGACGTTCGCAAGAATAACCTTTATAACCTGTAAGTTAATCGAACCTCTGCGAGAAATTTACCCACAAAACAATTCTCCAATGAAATTGGAACCGAATTTTTAGTTTGATAATTAAGATCTCTTCCCCTAGATTCCCCTAATTGAAGATTTTCTAAATCACTTACGATATCCCCATAGTAGTCGCCCCGTGAAACCCGATTAAAAAAGCATATCAATTCTAGCAAAACTAGAGAAACTGAGACATACTTAAAATATAATTATATTTATATTTTGGTCACTAGCCAAAATTTGCAGTATTACAATTCTTCCCTATTAAGAAAAATTCACCTCTAATTTTCAATATGTACTTGATGTAAATAAACGAGAACATTGTTTTTCCATGCCTTGTACTCCTTTCAATTAGCTTCCTCAACCTTTAATTTCTCTAAAATACTGGATGTAAATTACATTTTTGGTCACTAACCAAAATTTAAGATATTACAAGGAACATGCGAAAATGCAGAGGAAATCCTAGCACAGAGGGTTTGTATTCATTAGTTCTAAAAATTTACTTGAATTTTCTCGGAGCATGACATGTTACACGTAACTTAGAGAGAAATGACATGAAATGCATAAAATTTGTTCCTGTTTAGCATGTGTTGTGGTGCATGCTTGTGAGCATTTTCTACGAACTCTCATTTTTACTAAAAGCTGGCAACCAAGTATTACTTGTCACAGAAGGAATAACTTTAGCACGCAAACATACTCGGGGGTTGCCTCCTATGGAACATGCCACATAACAATTATCCGCCGCCTAAGCCACAACGTCGCCGTGCAATGCTTCACTAGGAAGAACTGACACCATAAATCTGCTATACCAAGAATTACCTGTCATAGTATCATTGACTTCATCAGGTTTCTGGGTTACCTCATATAGAGCATGCCACGCCTGTGACACGGGATCAACTCTGGCCACGTGACGCATGCACATGCCCCAAATCAGATTCGTTTAGATTCAGTTTTCAAGTCAGGTTTTTAGAGGCAGCATGCTTAGTTATCATGATCAACCCAAATCCTCGACTACAGGCATCCTCTCCTGCCCCTAGCAATGCTGACCTAAAAAATGCACTGATAAACAAGGAATTAGACCAGCTAATAGTTACTTCATAACACTTTTTTTTTCTATTAAATTCATTCAACCAGTGGAGAAGACAGTTGAGTAAACTGCTGTTTTCTAATGCTCAAAAGTAGACGTAATAACACCCAAGGATAAAAAGACCAAGATGAAACATCTACAAATTCTAAAATAATTATTTAAATTTTGGCGAACCCTAAGGTTATGAAAAGAAACCATAAAGCCAACCCTTCATCTTTTGTTAATCTATGCATTAGTTTCATCCGTGCTTGGTGATGGAATCTTTGTTTCTCCGGGATCTTTTCCCATATCAGTGACAATCATAGGCTGCTCAGAAGCTTTAGCATCATCTTCCAATTCGGGTGAAGGGCCTTTTTTCTCATCTTTAGGGTCTATTTCCATATCAGAGATGTCAGCAGTTTCGACCTTAGATTGCAGAGAAGCCTCAGCATGATCTTCAGATTGGAACTCAGTTCTGACTTCATTTTGTTCAAGCTCTGGAATGGTGGATTCTTTAGAAATGACTTGTAACAAGGATGGTCCTTTGGAGCAGGCCTCAACAACATCAACTTCAGATGCCTGTGTAAGCTCTGGTTTATGATCAGGATGGGTAGATTCATCAGAGATGGTTTGTGCCAAGGATGGCCCTTCTGTAGTGTCTAATTTCTCACTGCAGGCTTCAACATGATCAGCCCCAGACCTCTGAACAGGCTCTTTATTATCAGATTTTCTAGATTGTGGTGAAGATGTCTGAGCAATGGAGGAGTTTGGTTCAATAGTAGAAGCCTCAACGCGGTCAGCATGTGTCTTTTCAGGTAGTGGGAGCTCATGAGACTGACCATTTAGATCATGTTCTTCCTTGGGGGAGTCCTTGGAAGTAACCTCCAATGGAGTTGCATGTGTTTCTGAGGGCTTCACCTCACCATGGTTCCCAGGTGCAAAATCCTTCAGAGAAGATACTGGTTGTGCAGTGGGGTCTACTTCCTCATTGCTGACACCAACATAATCATCTACTATTACAGCTGATGGCTGTTGCAACTCATCATCTTTAGGCATAAGTTCTACATTAGAAGAATCAGAAGCGAAGTAGACGGGTTCTGATTCTGAGTTCCTCATTGTTTCACTCCCATTAGATGGTTCTGTTTCCTTTCCCAGTTCATTCTCAGTAATAGCAGGAAGGTCCACCATGCTTGGTGAAATATTTGAAGTCACAAGAGGAGCATCATGAACATCCGGTTTTGTGGACATTGGAGCACTTTGAAGGTTTGCAACATCAGGAACAGAGACTTCTGGATGTGATTCCAACAACTCTCTAGAAGAAGGTTCTGCTTTATCTTCAGATGGAATTGTGATAGGATCAGGAAGACATCCAGGAACTGAATGGTCTGAACTCAAGGGAACTACTGCAGTCACACCAGAATAATCACAAGCAACACCATCCCCTGAAGAACAAATATCAAGCGCTGCAGAATTTGAAGAATCCAAGGAAGTTTTTTCTTTGCCTTCAGAGCCGACCACTTTAGGCTCCATCATAACAGAAGTAGGTGGGACCAAAATAGAAATATTACAAGCATCACTGGCTTTTGTAGAGTCAATGGTAGATTCACAATCTTTACTCTCACAATAAGTCAAATCTGGAGAGTTTTCTAAAGAGATCTCTGTTGTGTTTTCATTTTGATTCAACTGATGATCCACCTTACTAGGAGATGCCACAAATAATGCTATTTGATTGCTAGACACAACAGAAAGATCATTGTTCTCCCCGTTAGGACTCTCTGCTCCATTGGTATCAAAATCTTCTTTCTCATTAGCACTGTGAGGATCTTTACAATTAATCTCCATGGCACTCTCAGATTTTGAGATGTCAGATGAAAGCTGTTTCGAGTCTGAAATGTTCTCAGGCTCAGTAGCATACTGGCACAGAGTTACTGGACAAACACTTTCTATTGTAGAGGTCATAACCACGATATGAGATTTCTCCCCAGACTCTTTTACATCAGCATCTGTCCTGAACTGTTCGACATTCTTGTCCCCTAAAATATCAGAAACAGGAACTGCTATTTCCAAAGGTGGAATATTCGGCTCAGATAATTGAGTTTCTGAGGATCTAACTTCTGGATCACAAACTTCAACACTATCACTCTTCATAGTTTCAACTCTGACAGGCAGTTGCTTCCCACCATCAACCTCTGGAGCAGGATCCCTGCCGACTGATTCAGCAGTAAAGTCTTTCAAAGAAGAAAATTCTGTCTCACAAGGATCTACTTCCATTTTGTGAATCTCAACACCATCGCCCTCCTTATCTCTAACCACCAGGGATTGATTCAAGGCTCCAACATCTCGTGGAACAAGCTCTGTATCAGTACATTCAGTCGTAATAGAAAGAATCAGTTCAAGTATAGTATCCCCCTTAGCTTCATTTCCACAAGATTGACCCTCCACATCTTGGTTGTCAACAGGAGAATCATCTGATGTAGCAGCCTCACGGGTTGGAGCTATATCTTCAACTGCAGAACTAGCTCTGTGATTGTTTGAGTTTTCTAAAGTTTCTGGACCTTCAACAAAAATAGATTCAGTCATACCAGGACTTTCTTCTTTGGCTTCAGAAACATTAATAGCAGGTACCACAACACCTGAAAGAGAAGGATCCATTATGGAGTCATCACGGTCAGCTTTGGGAGATTCTTTAAAACAAGGCTTTCTGTTGTTTTTATCACTCTTGGCAGCTTGAAGCAGGTCCATTGGACTGGGTGAGCTCAGATGAAACATAGAAACAGTTTGATCACCACCAGTAGGAGTTCCTCGAGCCACATCGTTCATGCCACCAGCATGGAGAGGAGGTGTACCATCAATCACCGCATCTGTAATTGAATTTTCCTTTGGAACCAGTGTTGGATTTGCATTGTTGTCTGAGCCACTACGGGTCTTGCATTCAGGCTTCAATGAATCAACTCTCTCAAGAACAGGGACATTAATCGCAAGTGATGCATTGTCTTCCAGTTCTTTTGTATGAGCTTCATTTTCGGTCTGCTGTTTACCTTTTCCTTTTCGAACATCACTAGCTGGAGCAGTTTTTACAAGATCTGGTTTGTTGACAGAAGAAATATCATCTAAACTTTGGTTCTTAAGTGGCTCCTCGAATGTCTTGCTTGATAATGGTGCAGTGGTACTTTTTCCCTCACTCCCAACAGGTTCACCAACTTTATTCTTTGATGTGCAGGTTTCAGAGAAAATCTCCTTCATCACTCGGGCAACATCATTCACATCAGAAGTTGCAATTCGACTAAATGCTGGGACTGCAACAGTCGCTTTTCTCTTTGAATCATGACCAAATGAAGCACTTGGAGAATGAACTTCAGACGCATGTACCCAGGTGACATTGACCAGCTCAAGAGGGCCAGAATCTAGATTGCTCTTCCCTGCAGTAGCTCTATTGACCATTAAATCCTTTGATGTACTCTGGGGCTGAGA